>NC_092559.1:62445694-63045694 GCF_037038585.1 Patagioenas fasciata
ATTCTGTGAAGAGGTATAGGGCTTTCTGGCAAATACAAGAATTCGTCGGTTAAAACTTTGTTCCAAATTTGGCATTCCATTGGTTTCAAAAAATGGTCTCGCTTTCTCGCTTTCTCTCTCATGACCTCAAGCACAATGAATTTACTAAGAAGTCTCTTACAACTAGTTACCACAGAATAAGTCTATTAAAAGATTTTTGGTTTAATTTCCCAGTTTCATTAGAACTATGGATCTGCTGGGAATGCCTTTAAATTTTACCCTCGGACTCCTTAATTCATTATTACAGTTCTCCAGCAGTAACATCGCTGTGGCAGGGGGGAATAAAGCCCCCTTTTGCCACTTTAGCAGCAGGCAGCCAGCTTTTTCTCTCTCTCTTTCTCTCTTTCTCTCTTTTTCTTTTCTTCTTGCTGCAGTTTAGATACAGTCAAGGCCATGCAGGTGGTGTAATCGCTGGTACCAAATGGGAGCTTCCTGGCCCTGACAGACTCCTAGGTTACAATGAGCTGAATTTATCTTGCAACTTGACACAGGCCTCAAATTTATGTTCAAGCTGTATAGCACAGGCTTGGGATATTTTGCTCTTTTATTTTTCGATTTCATTTTAGCCTGTGGGGTCCCGGTCCAGTTTCGTGGAGTCATTTGTTCTGGGTTGACCGGTATCATCATTGGGGCCTCTTGTTTAAATTTGAGTTCCCGACCATACATAATTTGCAAACATGCTGCTTTTTGTACATTTTCAACCAATTGATCGACTGTCCCTACAATAGCAAGAGGATCTCCTCTTTCCAGAGGATTTAGACCTCCTGCCCAATAAGCAGCTCTTTGCATTAAAGACCAGGGTGCATGGCAGTTGCCAGTTGTTAAAAACACTCCTGGTCCCCAATAACCTTCAGCCTCCTTTTCATTTAATAATATCTGATCACCCCCAGTCAGTGAGACTCTCCAAACGTATTCTGTCTCAGTTTATTTTGGAGTGCAGCTAAAGTCTTTTTTCAACTTAGATAGTTCTGTAACCATGTACAGAACCTCTTTGGTAATAATTTGGGGGCATTCGTCCTCGCCGTTCTCAAACTGAAATTCAGTTTTGATTAAAGGTCATAGAAAACAGGCAGGGACATCCAGTTTGTCCAATCTTAATTTTGCTTCTTCCAGTTCATTATTAGGAAATTCAATCTCCCTTTTAGGGAGCGGAGGGCTGTCCTCGCCCACGAGGAGCTGCCTCCTTAAAACAGATTTTAAATGAATCATTTGGGTCTTTTTATTTTCCAATTGTTCTTTCAAACTTTGAATTTGCTCTTGCAAAGACTGTATAATTTGGGATTCTGCTGTGCGCTGTAGATCCCGAGTTTCCACAGCGGCAACTAAGCTAGCACCCAATACAGCACAAATAATTTTTTTCCTGGACCAAAATCTTGCATCATTTTGTAAAGTGCTGATTCGGTCCACCACACTTTGCAAATTATACCAGTTTTTCTGTGCCCCGTCTGCACCTGATACTGAAGGACAGGCATTATGTTTTTTCAAAAGATTATATAATGCGTCTTTTCCCGTAGGGCAGGTATGCTCATTGTTGTCCATGCTCAATTAGCGGGGTAATCGTCCCAGGGAGGCAACACACAAAACCCAAAAATACTACGAAGTATTACCCCTAACTTCCACCGAGAGGTTCACACGTACAAGTAAACGACAAATAAGCATACAAGGGGCAACTGTCTCAGGGAGGCAACATGTAAGTACTACAAAATTTTGCCCCTAACTTCCCTGAGAGGCACACACAGAAAAGTAAACTATGGGTTAAAAAGAACAGAAAAAATGCGGTACTCTCACTTCAAGGAATCCTGTCCGTGGTGTCAATAAAAAATGTCAGGTTCTGGTCCAATTTCAGACTCAGGAAGGTTCAAAAATTATTCCAAGAGTGATATTAAGACACAAACGAGGTCAGATGCCGCTAAAACAATATTATTTTATTTTTATGCCTAAAGACACAGTAAATCTATTTCATTTTCACACCTAAAGCTAGAGCAACAAAGAAAAAGAGGGGGAGAAATTAGGAGGAAAGTTAAGCAAGCATATGAGAAGGTAAGCAAGAGATAGTCACCACCAGGGATCCAGCCGTCGTCTCCTGTGGGGCAGCTCTCAGGTTTCAGGCCTTGGTAGTGCTGGCAGTTTGCAGTTCTCAGGTTGTGCCAGTAGCAGAGTCCAGGTTCCAGTATCAGAGTCCAGTCCCGGTAGGTGCCAGCAGTGTTCAGGTCTCAGGTCCACCGGTCCCAGGTGACAGGTTTTGGTCCTGGTGGTGGATGGCCACACTTGCAAGTCGTAACTTGGTCATTTTATGGCAGTTGGTGGCGGGCATTGCCTGAGCACACTGCAGGCCTAGTCACAGATGTTGGTGGCTGATATCACTGGAACTTCACTTAAGCTTACATAAGCTTCAAGCAATCTTTGAGTTTTAGCAATTCACGGTGATCATGCATTTTGCACTTTAATTCACTGTATTTAGGCCTTTACAGCGGGCCCAATTAAGCAAGCAGCGTGAGCAAGCATTTTTCTGTAACAATCAGGCCTTAAACATATTATTTTAGCAAGCAAGCTTCAAGACAAATAATTCACAATATCTCAGCCTTCCACACTTATGCCGTGTGTTAAGGACCACCGTCTTACACACGCTCAAACGATATGCTGAGAGCCATCGTCTCTCACATAGCCATAATACACTTTATATGCAATTCCAATTAGCTGAGCAATAGTCACATTCCTCAGCCCCATTTACCTGCTGCAATTTCTTACAGATATCAATAAACACCATATTAAACATCCATCTATTATTTTCATTTTCCTAGATCCAAATCAGTTAATATTATAGCAACTTTTAAATACGACTTCTTCCAAGTTCACATCCATCATAGCATTTAGTTTTCTTTCCCATGCCTCCAACTAGCACATAAATTCAATGCGAGTCAGAGTTTAACAACTTAAAATCTTTTCTGGTCTCGAAATTATTAGATAACAATAAGAGCAAATTAACTTACAGTACTGTACTTCATCCCATTTTTTCCAAAGTTCTGCAGAACAACACCAACTGCAACACAGTACTATAACCCAGAATCCCACATTCAATCCACAAGTGAATACAATATCGCTTCAAACATTCTTTTATCAGAGGATTCCCCCACAAAGTTACTCTAATGTGTAAGGATACATCCTAAGGGGGAGCAAGATGGTACTTTAGTAGCAGAACCAGTTCCCATTTTGTAGTTACCTCCCCAAACAAAATTCTTTTGGTACCAAATATAAATATGCAAACTAAAATACTGAGCTCAGATATGCAAACCAAATACCAAGTTCAAATATGCAACTGGATCATAGTTACACTTATTCAAGACAATATCTCGATTTTAGCATTGCACCTTTGGGCCGCTTACTGCTCAGGCGGGTAGAGGTGCCGCTGGGTCTCCCTGACAAAATATGTCAGTGCATGCTGGAGCCCAATTGGCACCTGCCTCCCTGCTGTTTTTTAGTAAGCTGGGCTGGGCAAGGCTTTTATTAGTGTCTCATCTGGGGTGCTACAACTGTTATCCCCAAAACAGGATTCTTTATCCAGTGTGCACACAAAAGAGCCAAATTTAGTACGCCGAGGTGAGACAGTCTATTACAGAGTTGCGCAAGTCTGGATGCTGGAATAAAGCTAGTACACCAGAAAGAAAAGTAACAGTTATCACACACAAAATCTTATCATCACTTTCACGCAGTAAAGAACTAAATTAGTCATGGTCTTCTGTATAATCACAAAATGTACATTTTTGAGTCAACGGATTCTCGTGATTTAGCAGTCTGTGAACTTACCATACCATATAACAGGCAAAGACTTATTGAAACTGTAATATGTTTAAACAGATACCTACAAAGAAAACAGGTTAATAGTGAAAAGCATCTTGCAGACTGTTCTGCAAGTTTTCTGTGACTTGTTTGTTATCAGCTAATTCTCTCTCAGCTTCTTGTAGTTCAAACCGTTCTGCCTGTAAAACTGTCTGCAATGATTTAATGGTCTCTTGCAGAGATTAATTTTGGTCTTGCTCTTCTCGCTTTAAAAACAACATTAATTGCAACAAAGTGTTATACTTCAAGGTTCTATTCTCCAGCCACTTTTCCCAGTCATCTGACTTACATAGCAGCCACCACTGATTTCAATATTTCACAAGATCCTCCTTCCTCATATTTTCAAGTAGTTTTCTATGTTTTAAAACACCTCCCAATACTTATTTCTTGGGAACAAGACTGAAAACAGATATTCCCAACCCCATCTCTTAAGTATAAAACATGAAAAGGGGGGGGAGGAGGGGGAAGCACAGAGCAGCTTGGAGAGTGAGTGGGAGAAGGAGGAAGAAGGTTTACAGTGCACTTACACAATCAATACCACAAAGAAACAACTGTAACAACAACCAGTAAAACAATGAACTCACATTCCTGACAAGTTGCTTGATTTTCAGAAAGGCAATACACAGAAGCACGTAATATGTACTGTAAAACTCACAGATGTAGCTTACGTACAGGGGAACTAGCTTGTTCTATTACTAATGCAATCCCGCAGCTCACTCATTCAACAAGGATTGCTTTCCCTTTTACACCCAGGGATTGTGTGGCTACAAAAATTTACTCACCTGTCAGATTGTGTGGTTGCCGCCACACACACTCTGCTCGATGAAGAGCTTCACAGGGGTTGGACACTCACACAGGGCACCATTTGCTGCAATGAGAACATTGCATACAGACACAGACAAAAACACACAGACAGAGAGTTCTTGCCAGCAGTGAGAGCAGAGCCAGGAAGGGCAGAGCAGAGCTGAGCAGAGCTGAGCTGACTTTTATTAACAGTTCTCAATTTATAGGTTTACAGATACAGGACTGGACCAAGAGGTTAGACAGGATGTTTTTTCAAAAAATGTTATTCCAAACACACCACAGTCATCTGGTGTCTGTTTTCAGTCACGTTCCCATGCATATCTTGTGGGTGGCATTCTGACCCACTCATCCACACACCCAGGCCCAACATTCACACATTATACATATGGGGGCGGTTTTCCAGATATCATTCTCACTGGCCTGGGCTATCACTCCTTACACTCATAAAAAAAATACTTCTAAATAACCTGTCCAAGGCCCTTTAGCTGGAATTGCACATCCTGTCATTCTCACACATTTCTGATCTCAAGAGAGAGGACAGAAAAAGTACACAAAAAGAGGCACACCGTGGTTTTTCCTGTATGATCATGGAGGTGGGATGGAAAACCTACCTCAGCACTTCAGGAACGGGTGCGTGGGTTAAAAAGAAAAACTCCTAGGAAAATGTCTGCTCCCGTTTCCAGAAGGGGTAGAAGAGATTCTGATCCTCTTGAAGGCACTTCGAATTTGTACCCACAGAAGATGCATAACACAAATCCATTCATTGATAGGGGCCCTGCCTCCAGCCAGGTGGAGGAAAGGGACAACAGAGTTTACTGGACTGTGCAGATACGATGGTCTGGTACAACACACCCCCAGGAGCATAGAGTTTTGGTAGACACTGGTGCTCAGTGCACAATAATCCCATCAAACTACAAAGGAACAAAATCCATCAGTATTTCTGGAGTGACTGGGGGATCCCAGGAACTGACTGTAGTAGAGACTGAAATGAGCCTAACTGGGAGAGATTTGCAAAAGCACCCCATTGTGACTGGCTATGTGGGAACAGCACAAGAATGGTGAGGAGGATAATTGTAAATATGCTTAAGCGATTGCAGCTGGGGTGTAGAAAAACATAAATCACAAGTAGAACCTCTGTGTTTAGATAACAGGCCTGTGAAAAAAGGTGTAAAGGCACCTTATCATACATCCTTGAGATTCTTGCAGGCAAAGATCAAAGCAGCGTGGTAAACTGCACCTGCGTGAATCCCTGTATACAGGCCAAAATAAGCAGGCTCGTTGATCTTCACCAAGGGCTGAATTCTGCAGCACCTGTGTCTCTGCTTGTGTGACCTCTGCCTGGGAGCTTAAGTACTGTTTTGGAGATTCCACAAAAATAAATTTGCTCTTTGCATTGCATCTATGGCTTCTGGTTGTTTTTGAGATCTACCTGTGTTGGCTCACACATTTGGTGTGGTCGGCAGTCACTAGAAACAGCCATTCAAAAAAGTCCGGGACTGGGGAGGCTGTGCTGGTGACTGTGCATTCTGGGATGGCCTAGTATAGAGTGCTGGGCCCCTGTGGCCACTTTCCCGGATAAATTGGCTCTGCCGGAGGTATGTCCTGAGATGGATGAGGGGGTGGTGATTACCCTCCAGACAATTGAAATAGCTATTCTACTCACATGTTGCTGTGGAAAATGGCATTGGATTCTTCTCGCAAGTTAGTGGGGAGATTGGGATGGTTATTAGTTACCAGTCTTAGAGATCTTGATCATTAAGTTGTTGCATAATAGAGTAAAATAAGAGAATTGGAAAAGGAGGTTGGGATCGCACAAGAAGTAATTACTGTTCAAGCAGAGCAGTTCTATGAACTGCAAGATAATGTAAACCAGTTGGTAGTGTGTATTGCTAAGAAACAGAGGGATAAGCATGGAAAAAGTGAGTTTTTGAGTTCTTGGGTTCGTGCTCTCACCACAAAACAATCTTGGAATCCTGAGGAATGGGATGGAAATATTAATATTTGGAGTGAATCCTCAGACTCCGATACTGAGTTTGAATTTAATCCTGCAGGGAGGTGGTGGGAGCACAACCCCCCATACAAATGATGCGACAGCAGGAACGAGCAGATGGGGGGGGCAGATCATGCTTGCTTGCATTTGGAAAGAGTTAAGGGAATTTTTAGAGATCTCTCAGCAGAAGAGTGGGGAAGGAATACTGGCATGGATTTTGTGAGCTCAGGATAGTGGAGCTGCATCAATCCCTTTTTTAGCAGATGCAAAATATTTCTTAAGCCCTATAGCCAATGATGATCAGATACAATGAGGATATGCTCAGCTGCAAAATGTCAGAGGTCCTGACAGGTGAGGTATTATTGCACCTACATTATATCAATGGTTGTGTGCAGCAGTTTTAACAGCATATGCTGAACCCGTTGAATTGGTGGTGTCCCTTGGAAACTGGTGTACAATGCAGAAGGGTATTGATTTACTGTGGCAGATGGGGATTGCTTATGCGTTCATTATGGGATCCAATCTGGACAGGGTAGCAGTGATGAGAAGTATTAAAATTCAGCTTTTGAGAGGAGTGCCTGCCTCACTGAAACCTGTGACTATATCAGCAGTGACAAACACTATGGGTAATGTAGGGACTCTAGCATGTACCTTGAGGGGAATTTGGGCTGTAATTTCAGAACCCTCTGTTTGGGTGGTGGATAAAGGAAAGCCGACAAAACCGACAGGAGTTACAGGACAGGTGATAAGGAAACAAATGTAGAATGATCTTGTACAAGTTGGTATCCCACAATTAGAAATAAGTGTCGATGGCAAAATTTATTGTTTATGCAGAAAAGGCGACCCCTCCCAGCCCCACCGTCAACACAGTGCCCACCCCTCACCCCACCTGCCACCTCAATGCAAGACCAGTTTGCTTTTATCTGGCCTCCCAAGCGTATAATCCTCTAGGTTTTTCTAGGGTCATGGGCACAATACCAATCGAAGGTAGTTTCACCATGACAGGCTGGCCCACTGGTCCTTTTCCTTTGTTAGCCATAGAGTCATTGTCTGTTAGTGGCCTCTCAGGGCAAAATGCTCTGATTTGGGGGCTTCTATAACTCCCCAGTGGTTATTGACAATTTTGCTGCACTTGGCAGGAGGTAATGTAGAGTGCAGTTTTAAACTGCAGCAGCCCAGTGGCAAACTACAAGCAGCTTCCACCCCGCAACTCAGCCCAGGTTAATATATGTGCAGGCTGATTTCAGGGGTTTTGCTTGTTATGGTTTATAGCCTCCTGAATTCTCTCCCTGAGGGACTGGACATGTATCTTTAAAGCGTCCAGCAGCCCTCTGATAAGTGGCCGAAGGTGGATGGGATTTACCACCACAGCTATGGGGAGTCCTTGCTGCCCTTTCTCATACATGGCCCTCAGCCATCTCTGACAAGTCTCTTATCCTAATGGTGATGGGCTCCCCACATTCCTTGGGATCCACATCACCAGCCCAGTAAGCCACATGAGATGTTATGGACTGATCACCATCTGGACCATCACTTAAAAAAACACCAGGTCCCCAAAAGCCCACAGCTTTCTCATCACTCAGTAATATCTGATCACCCCCTGTAAGTGAAACACATCAAAGATATTCAGTTTCTGTTTTGCCTGGATTGCATGAAAATGTAACTAGCAAGTCACTGAGCTTGGGCCCTGTCCACAGAGTGGTATGGATGGCAGTATGGGGGTTTCCACCCTGTGGACTTGTACATCTCTCAGATTTAATAAGAGGTTGTACATCCTTTGTCTCCACCTCCTATTCATCAACACTGTTTTCAGAACCTCCTCAGATATCCCCATCCCAGTCCTTGGGGTCCATGCCTGCAATCAATTTCTGGATTTGGGAAACACTGGGGGGGATTTTGCTCGGGTTAACTGAAGAGAAGCTGCTAAATTCATGTATACTGTGATTAAGTTACAGAAGACATACCCATCATTAACCAACTGACATGAGATAAATGCTTTCTAACCACCTGCAAAATTAGGGGATATTTTTCAAGTTTTAGATCCTTCTGCATGACAAGAGGGAGACAGAAGATTAAGTGATACATTGTTTAGAAGCAGAGTGCTTAGCTTATATTTAACTAATAATTAATAGATGTATTGTAAGTAAGAAACTAATCAATTATAAATTCATAAATTTTTTCTTGGTACGGATGTATTCTATGTTAAAAATTTCAAAAAAATTGTAATGAATGATAGAGGGAACTAACTAACTAACTAACACTTTAAGGGTGCCTATTTTAGAGCTTTATGTAACCAATTATGTTAAGAAAAAACAGAACCTCGTCAAATGTCAAGGTAAGAAGTTTTACAGCACCTAGCTGTAAACTTGAGAAGACGAGATAACGAAGATTTACAGCAAAAGGGGGGAACCAGTCTGGTTTCAATCGACTTGGCAGCTTGGGTTCCAGTCAATTCAACATAATGAGCCAAAGGTAAAAAGTTCACTGTGACGAAGCTGAAGGAGCCTTCATCCAAAGACCCCCAGAGACCCCTCCTCAAGACCACCAGATGGCACTGCGCAGGTGCAACAGGGGAGGGTCAAGGAGGAGACTATGGAAATGATTACCTGGGACTCATTTTAATAAGAAGCGGGAAAGGTTATGAATATGTATAGGCGTTCCTGGGGTCATTATGAATATGTAACACCTTACTGTATTTAAACACACCTCATATTGTTAGAAGTTGCACATGAATGGTGGAACGATCCCCCTTGCACCCGACGTCGAAATAAACATACCTGCTTTATAACTTTGTGAGTTGTAAAGTTTTGACTTTATAGGTTGCAAAGTTGTTTCTGCGCATCATGAATATGTAATAATTCTGTGAATATAAGCAACACAAGAGCATCTAGTCATTGGAGCACTTATGAAGGATGATCCACAGTGTTCCCCAGCACTGATAAAATAAAGAATGCCACTTAACAGTATAATTGACTCTGCTGTTAAGTTTATTTTTTTGTTTCATAACATGAGCTTAATCCTTTGTTCTAACAAATGCACACTCTCTCTCTCTCACTTTAACTCTGCTTTCAAACAATCTATTTCCAGTCATTTTTCAGAGTCATGCCTCTCCAAATGGTTATAGCATTTTCACTGGTCCCATGCTTGCTCTAAGTAGGCTAACAGAACAGCGCAAACAACAGCACAGACAACAACACAAGGAACAACAGCACATGCTGCTACGGTCACTATGGGACCAAACCACTTCACTTCCACCCAATGTGTGCAGGTCGGTGCACAAGGATTATTACAGCTGTACCCCCATAATAGTGCCTCCATTTCTGATATCCTGCTGACTATACCAATTTAAAATGTCATGGAAGCACCTCAAAGTCAATTTTAGGCAGATAACAAGTTTCTAAACAGACTTTATTCTAACTGGAAAAGTATAGACAATAAACTGACTAGGAACAGGCTTTATACAATTATTTAGCACTCTGACAACATAAAATACGGATTTGGATATCAGTTGAGGAGATTATTGGGGTACGACAACATAAGAATAATGAGGATTTACAACATACATGCATGCATACACTCACAAGAAACAAAACTAGAGGTCTCGCACTCAAGGGTATGCAGAAGAAATGATCACTTGCCTGGGTTAGGCAAGGGCTCATTCAAGGATATATCCAGTAGAGAAAAATTACCACTCACCACAGGAGGAGGTGAGGTGCTCTCAATCCCAGGAAGTTTCCTCAGACAGTGTCCCAGTCTAAGGGGAGGGCTCCAGTTCCCAGACCCACTGCTCTGAGAAGATCACTTGTGGGGGACTACGGTGGGTCCGTGGATTCCCTGACGGAGGGCATGGGAACAGAAATTAGCCTTGAAGATATGAAGGCCTACCCATGAGAAAGATGGGAGTAAAGGAGTATCCGGAGATATTAAGGATGTACCCGTGAGAGAGAAGGGAGTAGAAGAGTAACACTGATGATAACAAAATTAGCCAATGAGATGTTACTGCTGTAACTTGTAACCAATAGTGAAGAGACACATGAACTGGTAAAACTGTATAAAAATGCACTTGTGGCAATAAATGGCATCTACTACTTTCATCCTGGAAGAACTTGGTCCATGTCGTTTGTCCGTCTCAACCACGACAATCACTCAAAGGGGTCTTTGGCAGGGACCCCATTTTATAGCCTGGTCAGATGTGGCTGTGGTCATTACAACATGGTCCAGAAGCTTCTCAGCTTCTCTGGGTATCACAGTATGTTTGGGATTGGAAGGGACCTCGAAAGATCATCTAGTCCAATCCCCCTGCTGGAGCAGGAACGTACCTCCTTTGTTGGTGACTCTGTCAATTAACTGAGGGTTCCACCCCTCCTGCCCCCCCCCCCCAGCCAGGGGGGGGAGGTAAAGTCACCCTGCCCTGAGGTGCGGGAGGACATGACTGTCAGCACCATCCTAGGTATGTACATGGGGACAGGCACAGTGGGGCACAAAAGGTGCTAAAGAGTCATCAGCTGCCTTATTGAAGGCTCCAGATCTCATCAGGGGGATGTGCAACTGCCACAGTTACATTTAATGGCATTATGTAGGCCATGGGGAAAGATAAAACGGGGTCAGTGGGCCTTCAATACCTATAAGGTTGATTATATGGGCCCCCTGCCCCTGTCTAGGGGGTGGCAATATGTATACACTGCTGTGGATACAGTGTCAGGACTAACTACAGGGGAAATTGAATTATTCACACCAATGGATTGTGAAGTGGGACCGCAACCTATTGATTTAGATGCAAAAATTCATATAATAACTCCAGAGAATGCTGTATGGTTTTGTACCCTGACTTCTCCTCTTATGTTACATCCTTGGCTAATATCAGATTCTCATGTTCTTGTATTTCAGGAATCTTCAATTAATAACTGTGCTATATCTAGAGGAGACAGCATTGGAACAGCGTTATTGGTGTTGCAGACCTAGCATCAAATTGAAGGTCAATCTGGAAAAGCACAGGCCATGGCTTTCCAGTCTGTGTGGGCAATTATCCCCACACCAGGTTGTTAAAAACAGAGTAATAGTAGCTGGAGCAACAGCATATATATTACTGGAAGGTGACGACACTTCTGTTTTCCGCCCCCAACACAGGTTGGCTCATTGTGATTGCAGTCTTGTATCAGAAGCACATACCCAGGACATATTTCTGCAAGATTTGAAACAAAGAAATAAACTTAACAGCAAAGTCAATTATACTATTAAGGAGGCATTCTTTATTAGCAGCACTGGGGATTCTCCACTATAAGTGCTCCAATGACTGGAGAAACAAAAAGTAGTCAACAGAGTAGTATCTCTCAAAGCCTTGAACATGGGCAAACCTTACAGGTTAGTGCCATGGGTTTCCATTTTCTCAGATGACAGAGAAAGGACAGAACTTTAGGAGGTTGATACTACTCATCTCATCTCTTACCTGTGAGTAGTACAGTTTGCCAGTGAAGCCAGTACTATGATTCATGTAAAACAAGTCAGAGCTCAACCTGTTTCCATGAAGGTAGACAGCCATCACACACACAAGAAAATCCCCCTTTGTGGGCTGTCTCACATGCTTCAGGGCTTTAAAAGGCAATGGGAACTACTATTCTGAGCCCTAGATCACAATTTCCATATTGTTTACTTTAACATATCAAGTCCCTGCATTATGGAGAAATGTAGTTGTTCACTTCTGTTTAAAGGAAATGCTCAAACTAAGCAGCACTCCAGGCACGTCTAGAACTCATCTTCATAAATTTGGTTAACATAAGACATGCTATGAGTGGAAAAAAAAGAAGTGTACACAACCCTGAAATACAAGAGAAAACAAAACAAGGGAGCAAAAGTCAATGATCTAGTAGATGTAAAGAGAGTCTGTCATCACTGTATTTGCACCACCAAAAAGAGGACTCTGGGGAAAAAGCACAATCCAGGGCCTGGACAGGTAAAAAGAGGAAAACCAGGCTCCCTGATCAGTTCAAATTCTGTGTGGTACTGGTCACAAATCCCGACAGTGACATCTCCTGCTGAAGGTGGCATCTGGAGGCCAGTTACAGGTGTGTATCACATATGGAAAAAGAACTGAAAGAAAACAGTAAGTTTGGGGGTTATTTTATGAAAAATAGGTGATGTTTACAAATGCAAGGCTACATGAACACCTAAAAATAAGAATGCTTGCTGGAAGGTCACAAATGTGCCATCCAACAGCAAGAAGAGTAAGGCAGAAAGCTGCAGAAGTACAGTAAGAAGTCCAAAATGTTTTACTAGTGCAAATAGACAAGGGAAGTCTTCTTCCACACAGGCCATTTCAGGGAACTGGGGTTTGCTGGGCTCTGGAACCTCAACAGTCAACATGTCAATCTGTTTTGAGAACTCTGCCTCCAAGGCGTTCTAGCAGGAGAAAAAAAACCACAAGAGGACTTGGTGACCACAAAAGAGTTTTCTTACATTCTTGTTAGACAAACATATCTATGATGACCAAATCTTGGGATATTAGCACCGATTAACCCAAGTATTGAACTGGAAGGTCTCACTACTGCAAACAGCAGTAATCTCTGTAGACAACTACAGAGAAATCTCCAAATGAAGGGTTAAACAAGCTTGGTGGCTTTTATACTGTGTCCTGATGCAATATTAGACACCTTCAAGCTGAACAGGTACGCTCCAGAGGTGAGTATTCTGACCTGATAAAAGCCTCAGGCTAGTAAGGTGAGCTTGTATTTCTGAATCAAAAACAAGTGGCTTAAAAACCTGAGCAGTCCCATCTGAAAATGTACAAATTACTCTCAAATAAGTGTGATTTTTGATCACAGCTTTAAGACTTATCACTGAAAACCTTATGTTGTATCTATGAGCAAGCATACAGTAGCCCAAAGAAATGAAGAAAGGTTTTAGGCTCAAATTTGGCCCAGCTCACTCAGGAAAGCTATACATGAACTTCCCAAACATCTTTATATAAATGTTTCTCAACAACCATACCTGCAGACTACACAAGCATGGATGCCTCCCCAGGTGCCCCTCCGTAACAGGTTTGAGGCCCGGGATCTTGAAGAAGAGGTAGGTGAGGAGGTGGTGCCAAGCCTGCCTACAAGGTCACATAGGAAGAGGCAGTTGACTACACAACTTAAGACTGCCTCTGATAAGAAAGAAAGAAGGGTGATTGTAATAGGAAATTCCCTTCTGAAAGGAACAGAGGGCCCAATATGCAGGGTTGACCCTCATCTTAGGGAAGTCTGTAGTCTACCTGGAGCCCGGATCAAGGATATTGCTAGAGAGCTCCCCAGACTGGTGCACCCGACAGACTACTACCCGCTGCTGGTCTTCCAGACAGATGGGGAGGAAGCTGCTTCCCGTACTCTGAGGAGAATGAAGAACGATTTCAAGGTCTTGGGAAGGATGGTGAAAGACTCAGGGGCTCAAGTGATCTTCTCTTCACTCCTTCCATCTTCAAGTGACGATGTGGGGTGGAATGGGAAAATTCAGTCTCTACAGGAAGGGCTTTGGTTTTTTTGATAATGGCTGGTTTAGAAGACTCCAGTCCGGACAGTGTTACGCGGGAAAGGCTTATCTCGCAGGGGCAAAAGGATGCTGGGGCAGGAATTAGCTGGGCTCATTTGGAGAGCTTTAAACTAGGTTCGAAGGGGGATGGGGTTGTAGCTGGGCTTGTCCCAGTGGGGCAGCATTCTAAAACGGATGAGGACCGGGTGGCCTCCTGTGCCCCTAGGGAGAAATTGGTGTGCTCTGCTCGCTCCCTGAAATGCCTGTACACCAATGTGCGCAGCATGGAGAATAAGCAGGAGAAGTTAGAATCCCACGTTCGGTCGGGAGATTATGAGCTGCTGGCAATTACAGAAACATGGTGGGACAGTTCACATGACTGGAAGGTGGTCATGGATGGCTACGCCCTTTCCAGGAGAGACAGGCCAGCCAGGCGTGGTGGTGGAGTTGCTCTCTATGTGAGAGAGCAACTGCAATGTACTAAATTCTGCCCAGAAGCGGATGAGGAACGAGTTGAGAGTGTATGGGTCAGGATCAAGAGACAGGCTGGCAGGGGTGATACAGTTGTAGGTGTCTATTATAGGCCACCAGATCAGGCTGAGGAAGTTGATGAGGCGTTCTATGTGCAGCTGAGAGTGGCCTCACAGTCACAGGCCCTGGTTGTTGTGGGTGATTTTAACTTCCCTGATGTTTGCTGGAAGGACCATTCAGCCAGCCATCCACAGTCCAGGAGGTTCCTCCAGTGCACTGATGATAAATTCCTCATGCAGATGGTGGAGGAACCGACTAGGAGAGGTGCACTGCTGGATCTCATCCTCACTAACAAGGAGGGTCTGGTCGAAGCAGTAAAGGTTGAGGACTGCCTGGGTTGCAGTGACCACGAGATGGTGGAGTTCAGCATCTCGTGTGGCAGGAACAGAAGAGCAAGTAGAATTGCAACCCTGGACTTCAGCAGGGCTAACTTCGGCCTTTTCAAGCAATTGCTGGGGGAAATCCCATGGGCAAGACTGCTTGAAGGAAAAGGGGCCCAAGAGAGCTGGATTGCATTCAGAGATTGCTTCTTCCATGCTCAGGATCAGAGCATCCCCACACGTAGGAAGTCGAGGAAGGGAGCCAGGAGGCCTGTGTGGTTGAATAGGGATCTGTTGGGTACGCTCAAGCAGAAGAGGAGAGTTTACAGGTCATGGAAGCAGGGGTTGGCCACTTGGGAGGAATATAAGGCTGCTGTTAGAGGATGCAGGAAGGCAGCTAGGATAGCCAAGGCCTCCTTAGAATTACAGCTGGCGAGAGGGGTCAAGGACAGCAAAAAGAACTTTTTCAAATACATAGCAGATAAAACTAATACCAGAGGCAATGTAGGCCCACTGATGAATGAGGTGGGTGCCCTGGTGGCAGAAGACACAGAGAAGGCAGAATTGCTGAATGCCTTCTTTGTCTCTGTCTACTCCGCTGGAGGCTGTCCTGGGGAGCCCTGTACCCCTGAGACCCCAGATGAAGCCAGATCAATGGAGGAGTTTGCTTTAGTCAATGAGGACTGGGTTAGGGAGCAATTAAATAGTCTGGACATCCATAAATCCATGGGTCCAGATGGGATGCATCCGCGGGTGCTGAGGGAGCTGGCTGAAGTCATTGCTAGACTGCTCTCCATCATCTTTGCCAAGTCTTGGGAAACGGGAGAGGTGCCCGAGGATTGGAGGAAAGCAAATGTCACTCCAGTCTTCAAAAAGGGCAAGAAGGAGGACCCGGGTAATTATAGACCGGTCAGCCTCACCTCCGTCCCTGGGAAAGTAATGGAACAGCTTATCCTTGGTGTCATCTCAAGGCATATCAGGGTTAAGAGGGTCATTAGGGGTACTCAGCATGGCTTTACCAAGGGTAAGTCATGCTTGACCAACCTCATAGCCTTTTATGAGAATGTAACAAGGTGGATGGATGATGGCGGAGCAGTGGATGTGGTCTACCCTGACTTCAGTAAAGCCTTTGACACAGTCTCCCACAGCATCCTCACAGCTAAGTTGAGGAGGTGTGGTCTAGACAAGAGAGTAGTGAGGTGGGTTGCAAACTGGCTTAAGGAGAGAAGCCAGAGAGTGGTGGTCAATGGTGCGGAGTCCAGTTGGAGGCCAGTATCTAGTGGAGTGCCTCAGGGGTCAGTACTGGGGCCAATATTATTCAATATATTCATTAACGATTTGGACGAGGGAACTGAGTGTACTATCAGCAAGTTTGCTGATGACACTAAGCTGGGAGGAGTGGCTGACACGCCAGAAGGCTGTGCTGCCATCCAGCGGGACCTGGACAGGCTGGAGAGTTGGGCGGGGAATAACCTGATGAAATTTAACAAGGGAAAGTGTAGAGTCCTGCATCTGGGCAGGAACAACCCCAGGTTCCAGTATAGGTTGGGAAATTACATATGAGAGAGCAGTGTAGGGGAAAGGCACCTGGGGGTCCTGGTGGACAACAGGATGACCATGAGCCAGCACTGTGCCCTTGTGGCCAGGAAGGCCAATGGCATCCTCAGGTGTATTACAAGGGGGGTGGTTAGTAGATCGACAGAGGTCCTCCTTCCCCTCTACTCCGCCCTGGTGAGACCCCATCTGGAATATTGTGTCCAGTTCTGGGCCCCTCAGTTCAAGAAGGACAGGGAACTGCTGGAGAGGGTCCAGTGTAGGGCAACAAAGATGATTAAGGGAGTGGAGCACCTCCCTTATGAAGAAAGGCTGAGGGAGCTGGGTCTCTTTAGTTTGGAGAAGAGGAGACTGAGGGGTGACCTTATTAATGTTTACAAATATATAAAGGGTGAGTGCCATGAGGATGGAGCCAGGCTCTTCTCAGTGGCAAACAATGATAGGACAAGGAGTAATGGGATCAAGCTGGAACACAAGAGGTTCCACTTAAATTTGAGAAGAAACTCCTTCTCAGTGTGGGTGACAGAGCACTGGAACAGGCTGCCCAGGGAGGTTGTGGAGTCTCCTTCCCTGGAGACATTCAAAGCCTGCCTGGACACGTTCCTGTGCGACCTCACCTAGGCGTTCCTGCTCCAGCAGGGGGATTGGACTAGATGATCTTTCGAGGTCCCTTCCAATCCCAAACATACTGTGATGCTGTGAT
This sequence comes from Patagioenas fasciata, assembly GCF_037038585.1. NCBI lineage: Eukaryota > Metazoa > Chordata > Aves > Columbiformes > Columbidae > Patagioenas > Patagioenas fasciata. The sequence continues at coordinate 62,462,976 of NC_092559.1, forward strand.
ACTGTGATTCAGATATCTTTTTCTACAGGATAACCACCTTATCTCAGCTCCCTGGGAGGGTATTTCAGACGAGAATCCACCAGACAGAGGACTTCTACTGTCAGTGTCACTGTAGACCTGAGAAAGAAATGATCCCCAAGGAAGGGGATACATTTTCATGCCTATGGCTTCCGTGTGAAAAGAGTTTTGCACATGCAGCAGCAAAAAGACTCTCCTTACGCTTGCATTGCTTTGCTTATTCTGTTAAGAAGGAGAAATAATTTCTCTTTGGGGCTGAAAATTGAGCACCTTCCACAGTCCTCAAGTATTTTCAAATAAACAACTTAAAGTAACAAAAACAAACAAACAAACAAGCAAAACAATCAATCACACAAACAAAAAAACCCAAAACACCACACATGCCAAAAAAACACCAAAAAAACAAAACACGCATTCCAAAGATAAAGTCATTTGTGCTGGGCAATTCACTGAGCTCTTGGCAAAGCAGATATAGAAATGTCAGGGAGTCAAACCCACCCTTATGCTCTCTTTCTAGAAGATGACAAGTCTAGAAAATTGCCTATGACTATTTGCATGTAAAATTCCAACAGAAATTATTTTTTGGTTAGTACTGTGCAATGTAAACATTGCCACCTGCTTCATGAGTACAATATTAAAAAAAACATCAGGAAACCTATTTTTCTTGTTCAACTTAACTAACATGCAGGAAAAGGTAGGAAAATAAATGGGGAGAAAGACTAAGTTCTCCTTACAGTAATAGCAAATAATATTAAAATGTGGTGAGTGCAGACAGAACAACACAAATACATGTTACATGTGTACAAATGCTTCAGCACTAAGCTGGAGAATCTATAGCTAGTAACTCAAGAAGTGTGCTTTTTCCTTTAACAAATTATCCCACTGGGCTTACAATACAGCTTAAAAATGTTATATTTAAAGACATAAAGAAAACAACAACAACCCCAACAACATAGTGCGGCGATTAGGGATGACGCATACCAGGACGCAGACATAGATTCACGCAGAGGCAGAGATCTTGTTCTGGAAAAAAGGCACAGAGCCTGGCCAAGCACAGAGCTGACCTAGGCCGCCTTCTTTATTCACCATTGAAAATTTATAGGATTTACAGGTACGGGTCTGGACTAAGATGTTTAAAAAAGGTATTTTTCCACTAATTGTTATTAAAAACACACTAAACTCGTGATGTTTGTCTTACTTGTTTTTCCACTCATTCACAGACCAGGCCCAAGGACATTCACACATCCCATGCACTTGGGGGCGGTTATCCGGCCCAAGATACCATTCTCAAGAGTCTGGGCTATAACTTTTTACGGTTATGAGAAACGTACTTCAAAATAATCTGTCCAAGGCCATTCATATATTATTATGTTAGTATTATGTCTTTGACCATCCAGATGGTCATGTTAGTATTGATCTTCCTTTATCATCCAGGTGGCTGGAACGGCACATCTTGCTTTCCCACATTTTACTTTCCAACAACACAGGTTCAGAATTTGTGTTTCACTCAACCTCCTCCCCTTGCTCTGAAGTGTTTGAAAGCAGGTTTATTTCACACAACTGAGAAAGAATCACCTGGGTCATTCTATCAAGTAATTGCAATACAGAGGCAGCCATATAACAGGAATATCCACTCTGTTTATAACACAAATCACAAAGAGAGGAGACAGATCACAGGCTGCCAATTTTCTTTCAGTGACAGGGAATTTATTCCATGGAAATTCTCTAGTAGGTGTGGGAACAGCAGGATGTCTGGTTGCAGCTAAAGAGCCTTGGACAGGTTATATAGAAGTATGTTTTTTATGAGTGTAAGGAGTGATAGCCCAGGCCAGTGAGGAGGATATCTTGGGCTGGAAAACCACCCCTCTATGTATGATGTGTGAATGTTGGGCCTGGGCATGCGAATGAGTGGGTCGAATGCCGCCCACAAGATATGCATGGGAACGTGACTGAAAACAGACACCAGATGACTGTGGCGTGTTTCGAATAACATTTTTTGAAAAACATCCTGTCTAACCTCTTGGTCCAGGCCCATATCTGTAAACCTATAAATTGAGAACTGTTAATAAAAGTCAGCCTGGCTCAGCTCTGCTCTGCCTGGCTCTGCTCTCGCTGCTAACAAGAACTCTGTGTCTGTGCGCCTCTGTCTGCATCTATATACATTATTCCTCATCACTGCAGTAGGCTATATTCCCAATTACAGACAGAGGTAGAAAGATAAGAGAGGGAAAAACAAAAAGGCAACAAAAATAAAGATTCTAATTGTGGCCCTCAATCAGTCCAAAAGGAAAGCTTCTTGCCAAGTCCAAAATAAGCCCACATCTAACCCTGAAGAAAAGTACCACTTCAGCACTTCTCAGTTTCTAGGAGAGACAAATCCATCCAACATGCTCCAGTTAAGAGGGGACTTTTAATTTGTGCCTTTTTTTTTTCTTTTTTTTTCCATTAATATTTGTTCAGGTAAGCAAATGGCAAACTACATTTCCTGAAACCACGCAACAAATGAGCCTGGTCTGTATCACTGTAGAAACATCCATCTTGTACCAAAAGACCTACCTCAGACAGACTCATGAGTGACTCGTGTCAGTGACTAGTCCAACTTTGTGGCAGCAAGCTGCTCCTACAAACAGGAAAGAGCTCATTCACAACTGACCACAAAATATAATGGAGAGGAAGAGAAGAGAAGAGAAGAGAAGAGAAGAGAAGAGAAGAGAAGAGAAGAGAAGAGAAGAGAAGAGAAGAGAAGAGAAGAGAAGAGAAGAGAAGAGAAGAGAAGAGAAGAGAAGAGAAGAGAAGAGAAGAGAAGAGAAAGAGAAGAGAAAGAAGAGAAGAGAAGAGAAGAGAAGAGAAGAGAAGAGAAGAGAAGAGAAGAGAAGAGAAGAGAAGAGAAAGAGAAGAGAAAGAAGAGAAGAGAAGAGAAGAGAAGAGAAGAGAAGAGAAGAGAAGAGAAGAGAAGAGAAGAGAAGAGAAGAGAAGAGAAGAGAAGAGAAGAGAAGAGAAGAGAAGAGAAAGAGAAGAGAAGAGAAAGAAGAGAAGAGAAAGAGAAGAGAAGAGAAAGAAGAGAAGAGAAGAGAAGAGAAGAGAAGAGAAGAGAAGAGAAGAGAAGAGAAGAGAAGAGAAGAGAAGAGAAGAGAAGAGAAGAGAAAGAGAAGAGAAGAGGATTTACCATTTCCTTGGGTTTTAATCTAAACAGGCAAACAAGAATGGAGTTTGTCAACAACAGAAACGTGCTATTTGAATCACAGCTATAGCTGGTATGTGAAATCAATTGCTACTAAAATTTATATCAAGAATAACAAGTCTTACCAGAAAACTACTAGGAGAAGAGCACATGGCAAGGCCGGGAAGAGGCTTCTCAGTAAAATGTCATTCATTCTAATACATTTTCCATCTCATATTTGTCAAGGGATTTGACAGCATCCAAGTGTTAAATAAAGCATTCACATGTAGGAAAGGTGAAGAAGACAGTACAACTTCTGCCTTCTGTGTTTAATCATTCATTAAATTTTAAAAAAACTAGCTATATTCAGATTTTTTATACACAATTTATCTCAGTGAATCCACTGCTCTACTGGTAGCTATCTGTATTGTCTTAAATGATAGTACCTCACAATAACCACGAGGTAGTCTGAGCTACAGTTCTCAGTGAAAGAAGAGAAAGTGTCCTTGCATTTATTATACCATAGTATGTCCTGGAGATAGACCATGAATATAGCAGGAACAACTGAAGTGTAGTAACATACTGTCCTGTTAGCCCAAGATTCCTAAATTCTAGAGTTTAGGAAGCTCTAGGGATGTCTTCAATCACAACGTTGAACCCGACCAACTGTGACCGTGCCATCCTGTCACAACGTCTTGTTAGAGAATTCCTTCCATCTACCTCAGAAGACTTGATCCTGATTTTTAAATCCTCTGGTTTAGCTTTCAGGAACTTCAAGTTCTGGGATCAGCTGTCAGCTTTGGCCTTTTCTACTTCTAGAAGTTACTTTTACATTCAAAGATATACCAGTATACAAATACTGTTTAATCTATGCTCAAACTAAACCCTATAACACAACCAACAACAGAAGGGAGAGAATGGAGAAAAACTTGTATTTCCCTGTAAGATTTCCCAGCGGAAACATCCACAACTGTTACATCCAGACTCCCAAAGGCCAGATGTAGAGGGGTTTCGTTAGAAGGAGATATGTTGTTGAATTAGTCAGGCCCAAAGGAATCTCAAGGCCACTTCGAGAAGCTGAGAACAGAATCTGCTGTGAGAAAGAGGGGCGTTTCTTCATTAACAGGGCCTCAGCATGGCGTGAGTCGTCGGACCTATCATCGGTGGGGCTCCAGCGTGTGGACTGCCCATGATGTTCATTTAGCGAATCCATGCTTGGAGCGTGGATTCGTGATTAGAGAATAGTTGCGTATATAAGGAGACATGTTTCTATAATAAATGGTTTTGCGTGATTCACATTGAATCGGAGTGCTGAGTCCTTTATCGTTCCAACAGCCAGGGAAAAAAAAAGGCCAAGAGGAAAGCCATCTGCATAAAAGCACAAAGTAATAGTCTTCTGCATAATTCCCCAGTTCAGTCAGAGACCTGTTGCACAAGCTAAACTTAAGATCACAGAGAGGGACCATGGCAAACCTGCACAAAGCACTCAGGTCTGGTATCTTTGCTACAAGCAGTACCACAATTACTACTTAAAAAGACAAAAACCAGAAAATAATTAGACTGGAAGGGAGCTGTGAAGGCATGGGTTGATCCTGCTATGCTTGGAAAAGCATTTCAGATTACATCCTCTAGGGCAGGGGTGTCAAACTCATTTTCACTGGGGGCCACATCAGCCTCGCGGTTGCCTTCAAAGGGCCAAATGTAATTTTAGGACTGGATAAATGTAACTACTCTTACATTTACACAGTGTTAAACTTACATTAGGCCCTTTGAAGGCAACCGCGAGGCTGATCTGGCCCCCAGTGAAAATGAGTTTGACACCCCTGTTCTAGAGTTACTGTCGAAGTTACTGTCGAAGACTGGCTTCGACAAGTGGCGCCTGCCAACTTCTTAGAAGTTGGTGTCTTTAACCCACAAACCATGGCCATGAGATGCACTAGATGCACAATTTTTTCATGACCTGGGAGACTTTTGTGATAAGTGAAGCTTAAAGTCATTAACTAAATGAACTCAATGAACTTTTCAAAAGGATGGCCCATGGACTAAGGGAATGATGAATTACATCTGTGTATACATATATATGTACATACGTATAAATATAGTAGTAGTAATAAACTAGAATGTATCGATAAGGCCTAAGCATGCTGTAAATGGTATGGAATAAGAGGTGGAATGTGCTGGTTTAACTGAAAATGAGTTAATTTTCTTCGTGCAGTTAGAAACCTTTCTTCTTCATAGCTAGCAGGCTCATTATTTGGACTTAGTTTGAGAGCAAGATATAACACCCCAGCACAGAGTTAATGCTTTTAATTGCTCTAGTCTGAGAGCCAAGGACATTCTGAGTGCTCTGCCCACAAGTGTGAAGGATGGAGGAAGGGAGGCATGGGTGGGGCAGAGCTTGACTGACATCCAGACTGATCAATAAGAGTATTCCATCCCATTAGCATCATGCTTCATATTTAAGGAAAGCCAGGACCTTCCAGGGGAGTTTTGGTACAGAACATTTAGTTTGACCTTTTGCCATTTTGCAGAGGCCTCTGAGCCTTTCTGCCTTTTTTTTTTTTTTTTTTTTTTTTTTTTTTTTTCCTGTTTGGGATCTACTGCTTCCTGGGACTGGCTTTTCTGGGCTCCTCAGTTCAAGAAGGACAGGGAACTGCTGGAGAGAGTCCAGCGTAGGACAACAAAGATGATGAAGGGAGTGGAGCATCTCCCTTATGAGGAAAGGCTGAGGGAGCTGGGTCTCTTTAGCTTGGAGAAGAGGAGACTGAGGGGTGACCTCATTAATGTTTACAGATCTATAAAGGGTGAGTGTCATGAGGATGGAGCCAGGCTCTTCTCAGTGGCAAACAATGATAGGACAAGAGGTAATGGGTACAAACTGGAACACAAAAGGTTCCACTTAAATTTGAGAAGAAACTTCTTCTCAGTGAGGGTGACAGAACACTGGAACAGGCTGCCCAGGGAGGTTGTGGAGTCTCTTACTCTGGAGACATTCAATATCTGCCTGGTTGCCTTCCTGTGTAACCTCATCTAGGTGTTCCTGCTCTGGCAGGGGGATTGGACTAGATGATCTTTCGAGGTCCCTTCCAATCCCTAACATTCTGTGATTCTGTGATTCTCCCTTCCCTTTTGATTCTCTCCCCTATTGGGGGCGGGTGGGGGGTGTGGGGGGGGAGGTGTGTGTGAGCGGCTATCGTGGTTGTATTGCCAGCTTGGGTTAAACCACAACAGGAATGGACTTAATATGGCAAGAAAAATCAGGTTTGCCTTCAACCTCAGACAAAGGCAACTGGTGGAAGATGCCAGCCCATATCTGAAAACTGCTTGTAGACCATTTTTGGCTAAAAATAATGGGTTTGATGGTACCCCAAATCTCTTTTGATTATTCAGTGTGTCCATAGCACATTGCTTTTGATAGATACTTCCAAATATTGTGAATTTAAGATGCATCAAAACCCTGAAAATTCAGTTCTCCTTGTTAGTTCTCACAATCAATGTTCCACATTGCAGAGATCAGCAGTATTGCTTACATCTTTCCCTTTTCTCATCCATTACTCAGTCATGTAACTGCTTTTCCAGCATCGCTGTTGCAGTTAGTTTTTTCCTAATGTTGCTCAATTTCGGTTCCATTTCTCTGTTTTTTGATTCTGTTGCATACAGTCTGAAGATGGCAAAGAAGAAGCTGGTGGGAATGCTCAGGAGTCAGTTCTGAAACTCAGAATTATTATTATTTTCTCCATACTTTCCACAAAAAATTCTTTTTTTTATTCTCATATTCTGATACATCAGATAACTGCCAGCTATTTTAGAGGAGGAAAGCAAAATAAATCACTAAGGGTATTTGCTTCCCTGAACTAACAAAGACCTCATGTGAAAGGGAAAATGGTCCAGCAATCTCAGTAGGAAGAAATGAACAAGACATGGCTGTGGGAAACTACAGTGAGTCTGTGGAATCCTTGACAGAGAGTATGGGAATAGAGATCAGCCTTGAAGATATTAAGGTTTACCCTTGAGAAGGATGGGAGTAAAGGAGTATTCGGAGATATTAAGTTGTACCCATGAGAGAGAAGGGAATAGAAGAGTAACATGGATGACAGAAAAATTAGCCAATGAGATGTTACTGCTGTAACTTGTAACCAATAGCGAAGAGACACATGAATTGGTAAACCTGTATAAAAATGCACTTGTAGTAATAAATGGCATCTACTACTTTCATCCTGGAAGAACTTGGTCCATGTAGTTTGTCCGTCTCAACCGTGACACTGGCACTCTAGTGAATATAACCACTGGGTTTGACATGATTGGATGCTCCACTCATGGCCCCTTGCTCAGAAAAAACTTACAGCCCTGCAATCTCTTGTGATGGAACAGCTAGCTGCGGGATGCATAGAGATCTCACATAGCCCTTGGAATACTCCTGTGTTTGTTATCAAGAAGAAATCTGGAAAATGGAGATTATTACATTACCTACAAAAGGTTAATGAGGTTATGGCAACTATGGGAGCTTTGCAACCAGGTTTACCTTCTCCTACAATGATTCCAATGCAATGGGAAATTGTTGTAATAGATTTGAAAGATTGTTTCTTTACTATTCCTTTAGCAGAACAAGACATGGAAAAGTTTGCCTTTACTGTTCCATCTGTAAATAATGGAGAACCAGCGAAAAGGTATCATTGGAAAGTGCTGCCACAAGGGATGAAAAATTCACCTACCGTATGTCAGTGGTATGTGGGAAAAGCTCTGAGTCCGGTACGTGCTTTGTTTCCATCAGGGTATTGCTATCATTATATGGATGACATCTTGTTGGCCACAGCGACACCACAAGAACTGGGTGAAATGGAAAATAAGGCACGTGAGCCATTAAATCAGTATGGGCTGGTTGTTGCACCTGAGAAGATGCAATGACAACAGTCATGGCTTTATTTGGGCATGAAAATTTTGGATCAGATGGTGACACCACAACCTATAAAGTTGCAAGTAAAAATCAAAACACTGAATGATGTGGAAAAATTGGCAGGAATGATCAATTGGGTGAGGCCTTATGCAGGAATCCCCTCTTCTCAATTGCAGCCATTGTTCGTCCTATTGCGAGGAGACACTAATATTTCTGCCCCTCGCACTTTGACAACAGAAGCACAGCAGGTAATTGCGAAAATTGAACAAGCAATCAGTAAGAAACATGTATGGAGATTTGATTTGACAGTGCCTGTACAAGCAATTGTTTTGACTGATCAATGCACTCCTTTTGCTATGATCGCACAATGGCATGATGTCCTGGTTTTGTTAAAAAACAAGTTTCTCTTTTAGTGAATTTTGCCTGTCAGCTAAAGCCTTCATATTAGCTGCATTTTCCTGGAGAACCAGACACATGTTTTGGTAAACCTAGCAATGGAATGCAAACTTATTGATAAGTACGGATGGACATCTCACGAGAGGGGCAACGAGAAACCGGTGACCGAGAGACTGACCAACTGTGTATAACATTCCATTCACGTGAATACTTCATATAAAAGTGGGAGATCACGAGGATCTCGTCCCTTTCCTCTTTTCCCTTTGCCTTTTCCCTTTTTCCTCATGGCTGACATTAGGAGAGGACCTTGCTGGTTGTCCCTGCGAACTGAGGCCTAGTGAGAGACTGAATCCAGCTCCGGTTGGCTACAGAGTCTAGTCCAGGACTTTGGGTGCTGGCTCTGCAGTTGCTGAGACTTACAAGATTGGTTTTGTATATTTTGTATTATTTTCTCTATTCTTATTAGTAGCATTAGTAAAACATCTTTAATTTTTCCAACTCTCTTCTCTCTGTCCTTCTTTCCCTCCCGATTGCCTGTCCTTAGTGGGAAGGGGGGAGAGGGAGGGGCAAAAGGGGGAAGTGGGGGGGAGAGGAGGTTAACAATACATCCGCCAGGGTTTTATTGTCACCCTACAATCTAATCCTCGACAGATAATTGGCGCCCAACGTGAGGCAAAGAGAAAGGGGTAAATTCGGAGATTTTTGGCTTTTCTACTGCTCTGACGTACCTTTCAATTTTCTTGGCACGGTGCCAACTCATAGAGTTGTGATACTTGCGCGTCTGTTTGCTTCGAATATTATTTAGTGGTATTATGGCAAAGTGAATTACATTGATTTAAAGATGTTATGGCATAAGTTGTATCAGTTATTTTCTACATTGTGCTCACTGATCCCATATCTGTGTTGGTGTTTCTTTCTAAATCAAAGTATTCATTATATGAAAACAAGAAAATGGACTATGGTTCTGATGATATCGTGTGGTCTGGCACTGGTTTATTTCATTATACTGCAGCCGCTAATGAATTTCTACTCGCTTCTGCTTTACCTTGAAAAACCTCCAGGAGAGATTAAAGAGCAAAATGGCTCTATATTTGCTAATTGGTCAAGCAAATCTTTAGAAAAGCTGACTAACAATACTTTCGTGTTTTCGCTAGGACAGTTTGCAAATGTTTTAGAGAGCTTAGAATATCCTTGGAGCTTTGATAGAACTGTGATAGTGTTATCTGGTTTGCTGAATGTGTGTCAGTTTGTGTTACTGTTAAGAGAAATGAGGTTCAATAGGAAGTTTGTGTCTCTTTTTAGTCCTGAGATTTGTGGTGCGCCTTTGGAAGCTTTAGCAAAAAGCACTCCTAGTCGCTCGAGAAAAGGCAAAACAGCAAAAACTGCCGCTGCAGCCACTGCCACCCCAACCGCGGCTTTACAGCCTGAAGCTCCAGCTCCTCCGCAGAGCTCCTCTGCCAAGGTCGCTGCAGATAACATTACCTCTCCAGCCTCAAAGGCTAACAAGGCAGCCCCCCCTTCTTCACACACTGGGCACTGTTGCTGCTGTAACCACAGCAATCACTGTGACAGTCATTCAGGCTCTGGAAATGAATCAAATGATGGTGAACCCATATCAGCATCAGTTGCCGGTTGTAAGAAAGTCACTAGAAAGACTACCCGTGCAGCAGGTGATGGCACAGGGCCAACATCAACCCAAGGGGCATCATCAGGACAGGGAGGAGATGAAGTGACCACCACTCGGTCCTTTCCTCCAGGTGAGCTGAGAGATCTGCGAAAAGACTTTAGTCGTCGTGAAGGCGAGAATATTTTAACCTGACTGCTGCGATGCTGGGACAATGGGGCAGAAACAATTGAATTGGAAGGTGGTGAAGCCAGGCAGTTGTGATCTCTGTCAAAAGATTCCACCATTGATAGGGCAATTTCAAGAGAGTCTAATGACGCTACTCTCTGGACCCGACTCCTGGCAGCTATGAAAGTCAGATTTCCCTACAAGGAAGATTGTATATCCAAGTTAAAGAAATGGAATGCTATGGAGAGAGGTATCCAGTTCCTGAGAGAATTAGCTGTGCGAGAGATCATCTATCTAGGACCAAACAGCCAAGAGGGGACAGACCCAGATAGAATCAATTGTACACGATCTATGTGGTGCAGATTTGTACGAAGTGCACCACCTGCATATGCTAAGTCATTGGCAGGAATGGTCTGGTCAGCTAGAGGTGTACAAGAGATTAATGAAGTAACTGAGCAGCTCCGGAACTTTGAGGACAGCCTTGCTGGTTCTCTACGGGCTTGTGTCTCCGCTGTGGAGAAACTGTGTGAAAAATCTGATGACCGTTTTGAAAAGCTGTTGCAAGAAATCGAAGAGCTCAGAGAAGACTCGTACCGTTCACGACCTGCACAAACCTATGTTTCAGCTATTAGGAGAAGGCCTTTCCAATCTCGAGAGAGAGGGCAGAGGCAGCCCACAAAAAGAGGTTCACTGTGGTTCTTCCTACATGAGCAGGGAGAAAACATGAATAAGTGGCATGGAAGGCCTACCTCAGAACTTCAAGAACGAGTACGTGAGATAAAAGGAAACACTCCTAGGAAGATGGCTGCTCCAGTTTACAAAAGGAGCAGAAGACATTCTGATGCTCTTGAAGTAACCTCTAATTCACACCCAGAGACTGTGCAAAACAGGAATTAGAGGTGCCCTGCCTCCAACCAGGTGGCGGAAAGGGATAACAGAGTTTATTGGACTATACAAATACGATGGCCTGGTACAACACACCCTCAGGAGTACAAAGCTTTAGTGGACACTGGTGCTCAGTGCACAATAATTCCTTCTAAGTATAAAGGAACGCAATCCATCAATATTGTTGGAGTGACTGGGGGATCCCAGGAACTGACTGTTGTAGAGGCTGAAATGAGCCTTACTGGAAAAAACTGGCAAAAGCATCCCATTGTGACTGGTCCAGATGCTCCGTGCATCCTTGGCATAGACTACCTCAGGAGAGGGTATTTTAAGGACCCAAAAGGGTATAGGTGGGCATTTGGTATAGCAGCTGTGGATACTGAGGAAATTGAACAGCTGTCTGATTTGCCTGGTCTTTCAGATGACCCTTCTGTTGTAGGACTGCTGAGGGTTGACGATCAGCAGATGCCAATTGCTACCACGATGGTGCATCGCCGGCAATATCGCACCAATCGAGACTCTTTGATTCCTATCCAGAAGCTGATCCGTCAATTGGAAAGCCAGGGTGTGATCAGTAAGACTCGCTCACCTTTTAACAGCCCAAACTGGCCAGTGTGTAAGTCTAGTGATGAGTGGAGACTAACAGTAGACTATCGTGGCCTGAATGAAGTTACACCACCACTGAGTGCTGCTGTGCCTGACATGCTAGAACTGCAATTTGAACTGAGTCAAAGGCAGCCAAGTGGTATGCTACAATTGACATTGCTAATGCATTTTTCTCTATTCCTGTAGCAGCAGAGTGCAGGCCGCAGTTTGCTTTCACCTGGAGGGGCATCCAGTATACATGGAATCGCTTGCCCCAGGGGTGGAAACACAGTCCTACCATCTGCCATGGACTGATCCAGAACACACTGGAGCAAGGTGAAGCTCCAGAACACTTGCAATATATTGATGACATCATCGTATGGGGCAACACAGCGAAAGAAGTCTTCGAGAAAGGTGAGAGAATAATTCAGATTCTTTTGGATGCTGGTTTTGCCATAAAACGAAGCAAGCTCAAGGTCCCTGCACGAGAGATCCAGTTTTTAGGAATAAAATGGCAAGATGGCCATCGTCAGATCCCAATGGATGTGATCAACAAAATTGCAGCAATGTCTCCACCTACTAATAAAAAGGAGACACAGACTTTCTTGGGCATTGTAGGTTTTTGGAGAATGCATATTCCTGACTACAGCCACATTGTGAGCCCTCTCTATCGAGTGACTCGTAAAAAGAACCAATTTGAGTGGGGCCCTGAACAACGACAAGCTTTTGAACAAATTAAGCGTGAGATAACTCATGCGGTGGCCCTCGGACCAGTTCAGACTGGACTAGATGTTAAAAATGTGCTCTACACCACAGCTGGACTTAATGGATTTACCTGGAGCCTCTGGCAGAAAGCACCAGGAGAAACCCAAGGTCGACCCTTAGGTTTTTGGAGTTGAGGATACAAAGGATCTGAGGCCAACTATACTCCAACTGAAAAAGAGATACTAGCAGTATATGAAGGAGTTCGAGCTGCTTCAGAAGTGATCGGTACTGAAGCACAGCTCCTCCTGGCACCTCGACTGCCGGTGCTGAGCTGGATGTTCAAAGGGACGGTTCCCTCTCCACATCATGCAACCGAAGTTACATGGAGTAAATGGATTGCACTGATCACGCAACGAGCTCGAATTGGAAGTCCCAGTCGCCCAGGGATCTTAGAAGCGATTACAGACTGGCCAGAAAGCAAAGACTTTGGGATGTCTCCAGATGAGGAGGAAGTAAAATGTGCTGAAGAAGCACCACCATATAATACTCTTTCAGAGACTGATAAGCAGTATGCACTGTTCACAGATGGATCCTGTCGTCTTGTAGGAAAACATCGAAGGTGGAAAGCTGCTGTGTGGAGTCCCACACGACAAGTTACAGAAGCCACTGAAGGACAAGGAGAATCTAGTCAATTTGCAGAAGTGAAAGCAATCCAGCTGGCTTTGGACATTGCTGAATGAGAAAAGTGGCCAATACATTATCTCTATACTGACTCATGGATGGTAGCAAATGCCTTGTGGGGGTGGCTACGGCAGTGGAAGAAAAGAAACTGGCAGCGCAGAGGTAAACCCATTTGGGCTGCCACACTGTGGCAAGACATTGCTGCTCAGCTAGAGAGCCTGCCTGTAAAAGTTCATCATGTAGATGCTCGTGTACCTAAAGGTCGAGCCACCGAGGAACATCTAAACAACCAACAAGCAGATCAAGCTGCTAAGATTAAAGTAGCTGAGGTGGACTTGGACTGGCAACATAAAGGTGAACTTTTCCTAGCTCGGTGGGCCCATGATGCTTCAGGGCATCAAGGTAGAGATGCAACATATAAATGGGCTCGCAATTGAGGGGTGGATTTAACTATGGACACTATTTCACAGGTTATTCATTAATGTGAAACTTGCGCCGAAATCAAACAAGCAAAACCTGTATGGTATGGGGGGCGATGGTTAAAGTATAAGTATGGAGAAGCTTGGCAGATTGATTATATTACACTTCCACAAACACGTCAAGGTAAGCGTTATGTACTTACAATGGTGGAAGCAACCACTGGATGGTTGGAAACATATGCCGTACCTCATGCTACAGCCCGAAATACTATCTTGGGCCTTGAAAAGCAAGTCCTTTGGCGACACAGTACGCCAGAAAGAATTGAATCTGACAATGGTACTCATTTCAAAAACAGTATTATAGACAATTGGGCCAAAGAACATGGTATTGAGTGGGTATATCATATTCCATATCATGCACCAGCCTCTGGGAAAATTGAAAGGTACAATGGTTTGTTAAATACTACACTAAAGGCAATGGGTGTTGGAACCTTTAAAAACTGGGATTCACATTTAGCAAAAGCCACTTGGTTGGTCAACACTAGAGGATTATCCAATCGAGCCGGGCCTGCCCAGTCAGAAATTCTACGGACTGTAGAAGGAGATAAAGTCCCTGTAGTACACATGAAAAATATGTTAGGAAAGGCAGTCTGGGTTACTCCTACCTCGGGCAAAGGCAAGCCCATTCGTGGGATTGTTTTTGCCCAGGGTCCTGGCAGCACCTGGTGGGTGATGCTTAAGGATGGAGAAGTTCAGTGTGTACCTCAAGGGGATTTGATTTTAGGTGAAAATATGCAATACTGAACTGCATGATGTGAATTGCCATACTAACAGTGTTTAATAAGTGTTTTTCAGATCAAGACAGTGATGACGAAGCCTGAGCTAGCTTCTTTGAGTGGCGCCTGACAACTTCTTTGAAGTTGATGTTTTTAACCCACAAATACTGGTCATGAGATGCACTTGTATCATTTTTCCTGCCCTGGGAGACTGTCGTGACAAAACGAACTTAATGAACTTTTCAAAGGATGGTCCACTGATTAAGATTAATTACTCCTGTGTATATATGTACATATGTACATATATATACAGTAGTAGTGATTAATTAGATTATATTGATAGATTGTATTGATAAGGTTTAAGTATTCAGTGAATGTCATATTATAAGGGGTGGAATGTCCTGGTTTTGTTAAAAAACAAGTTTCTCTTTTAGCGAATTTTGCCTGTCAGCTAAAGCCTTCATATTAGCTGCATTTTCCTGGAGAACCAGACACATGTTTTGGTAAACCTAGCAATGGAATGCAAACTTATTGATAAGTACGGATGGACATCTCACGAGAGGGGCAACGAGAAATCGGTGACCGAGAGACTGACCAATGGTGTATAACATTCCATTCACGTGCATACTTCATATAAAAGTGGGAGATCACGAGGATCTCATCCCTTTCCTCTTTTCCCTTTGCCTTTTCCCTTTTTCCTCATGGCTGACATTAGGAGAGGACCTTGCTGGTTGTCCCTGCGAACTGAGGCCTAGTGAGAGACTGAATCCAGCTCCGGTTGGCTACAGAGTCTAGTCCAGGACTTTGGGTGCTGGCTCTGCAGTTGCTGAGACTTTCAAGATTGGTTTTGTATATTTTTTATTATTTTCTCTATTCTTATTAGTAGCATTAGTAAAACATCTTTAATTTTTCCAACTCTCTTCTCTCTGTCCTTCTTTCCCTCCCGATCGCCTGTCCTTAGTGGGAAGGGGGGAGAGGGAGGGGCAAAAGGGGGAAGTGGGGGGGAGAGGAGGTTAACAATACATCTGCCAGGGTTTTATTGTCACCCCACAATCTAATCCTTGACACATGAGAAGTGGAGAGATCCTTTACATATTTTAGAGTGGGTCTTTTGGCCAGCCAAGTCAAAAAAGACAGCCCCAGGTCTTTTTGAACTGGTGGCTCAGGTGATTATTAAAATCAGATCACGTTGCATGGAATTAATGGCAAGAGACCCAGAAATGAGCATGCTTCCCGTGCAAAGTCATTATTTTGAATGGTGTATGGCTAACAGGTCTGCACTACAAGCAGCTATGATGAATTATACGGGTCAAATCAGTTATCATTTGCCCTCACATCCAGTGATTAAATTAGGCAGTCAGGTAAGATTTGGTCAGAAGCAATTGAATCAATCGAGCCCAGTAAATGGACCTACAGTGTTTACAGATGGATCAGGAAGGACAGGCAAGGCAGCCATTGTTTGGAAGGATGGGCCACAATGGCAACATCGAGTAGAATATGAGGAAGGATCACCACAAGTGGTCGAACTTAGAGCAATGACCATGGCGTTTCAGGCCTTTCCTGGCCCTGTGAATATTGTGACAGACTCTGCTTATGTGGCTGGGCTTGTACAACGGTTGGATAAAGCTGTATTGGGACATGTGTCTAATGAAAAGCTATTTGGTATTTTAAAACTGTTATGGCTTGAAATTCAGAAGCATCATCATGAATATTATGTCATGCATGTTAAAAATCATGCTACATTGCCAGGTTTCATAATAGAAGGAAACGCAAAAGCAGATTCTCTAGTTTCAGCGGTGACTTTAGGACCTGTTCCTGATGTTAAACAACAGGCAATAGCCTCACATCATTTCTATCACCAAGGTTACTGTGCTCTGAGACGACAATTTGGCATCTCAAATTCTGAGGCACGTACTATTGTTGCCTTTGTCAAGGTCAGCATATTCCTACTTATTATGGCACCAATCCCAGTGGCCTTCGAGCCTTGCAAATTTGGCAAACTGATGTTACACATGTACCTGAATTTGGGCGCTTGAAGTACATTCATGTCTCTATAGACACCTTCTCTTCTGCTATTGTTGCCACTGCTCATACTGCAGAATCTGCATGAGATGTAATATGCCATTGGCAGCATGCGTTTTCCTTCTTGGGTATTCCACAACAGGTAAAAACAGACAATGGCTCAGCATATGTATCCCAGAAAGTTGCTTCATTTCTACAGCTTTGGGGGGTATCTCATGTTACAGGTATTCCTCACTCTCCCACAGGGCAAGGCATTGTGGAACACGCTCATGGAACACTCAAGCGTTTTCTTCAAAAACAAAAAGGGGGAATGTTGGGTGAGCCACCTGATGCACGCTTGGCTAAAGCCACATATGTTTTAAACTTTTTGCAGGTTTCTGATGATGCCCAGATGCCACCCATTCTACGTCACTTTTTCTCTTTAGTGGCTCAAGAGAGGATGGGTCCAGGGGTAAAAGTGTTGGTGCGGGATTTGCGCACAGGACAACGGATGGGTCCACATGAATTATTAACCTGGGGGAGAGGCTATGCTTGTGTCTCTACAGATCAAGGACCACAATGGTTGCCTGTGCGAAATGTGAAACCTGTGTTGCCTTCCTAATGATGATTGCTGGAACTGCTGCATCTTGGATGCCTGCACAGACAAAAACTAACATGTGGATTACTTTAGCCAACATGACTGGCCAGGGCTCCGTATGCCTAGCTATGGCATCTCTGGAAAACCCATTCCACAGATGCTTGGTTGGCATCCCCCTTGACGACTACAGCAGCATCACACAACTGTTTCAAAATAGCAGTTGGTGCAAAGGCATTGCAACAAACTGTAATAATACCAATATGGCACTGTGGATTAATTGTCTCCTGGAAATAGATACTGAACCACAGGAACTGGAATTGCTGGGATCTGTGCCCATGGACGCTTGTATCCAGCTGGTTTGTGAAAAGTGTCAGGACAATATGCTAAAGCATGAATGGATAAAACTGCAAAATGTTAATGCTACCCTTGATGACTACAGAAATGAAACTCGTTGGTGCAATGCCTCGCAGAAGAATCCAAGGGGTGTCGTTAACAGTGTGGGACAGCGACCCCGAAAACTCCCGTATGGTGTATTCTTGATCCGCGGAGATAGAGCCTGGCCAGGAATTCCATCTAATGCTGTTGGAGGACCATGTAGTTTGGGACGATTAACTCTCTTAACGCCCAATTTATCTATGATAATAGATCACAGAAGAGCAAGACGGGAAAAACACTTTTTGCATGCATATAAGTCAAAATGTGATGAAAATGTACATTTTTGGGGATTGGGATTAAGGGTTTTAGAATCTCTTGTACCTGGTGTTGGCACAGCTAAATCTTTAAATACTTTAGAAAAATTAGGATGTTGGCTAGCTAAGCAAACAGAAGTTCTAAGACTTTAAGTGGGCTTTTGTTAGGTGTAGATTCTGTAAGACATGCTACACTGCAGAATAGAGCCACAATAGATTTTTTGTTATTAGCTCAACACACGGGCATGACGATTTTGATGGTATGTGCTGTATGAACTTGTCAGATCATTCTGAGTCAATTAATAAAAGTATACAATTGTTGAAAGAGGGAGTACAAAAGTTACAAGTTCATGATGGATGGTGTTGGAAAGCAAAATGCAGGAAAGCAAGATGTGCGGTTCCAGCTACCTGGCTGATAAAGAAAGATCAATACTACCATGACCATTTGGACGGTCGAAGACATAATACTAACATAATAACATATAAAGGGCCTTGGACAGATGACTTTGAAGTACGTTTCTCATAACTGTAAAAAGTTATAACCCAGACTCGTGAGAATGTTATCTCGGGCCGGATAACCGCCCCCAAGTGCATGGGATGTGTGAATGTCCTTGGGCCTGGTCTGTAAATGAGCAGAAAACCAAGTAAGATAAACGTCACATGAGTTTAGTGTGTTTTTAATAACAATTAGTGGAAAAACACCTTTTGTAAACATCTTAGTCCATGCCCGTATCTGTAAATCCTATAAATTGTCAATGGTGAATAAAGAAGGCAGCCTAGGCCTAGATCAGCTCTCTGCTTGCGCTCCTTCCTGAACAAGATCTCTGCCTCTGCGTGAATTTCTGTCTGCGCCCTGGTATGCGTCGTTCCTAATCGCCGCCAATGGTGCCCCGTGTGAGTGTGTGACCCCTGGAAGCTCTTCATCGAGCAGTGTGTTTGGCGGTGACCACGCAATCCGATGGGTGAGTAAATTTGATTTGTGGCCACATTAATCCCTATGGTATAGATAGGGACAAGCAGTCCTCGTTGAACGAGAGAGCTGCGGGATTGTGTTAGTATAGGGAAGCTGCTTCTCAGGAACCTAAATTGTATTTGCAGGTTTTACTGCAGATATTCTTTTCTTCTGGGTATTGTACTTCTGAGAAGCAGATAGCTTTGCTCCTGGTATGGGTGAGAGAGAATTGTGCTTGGTTTCTGAGTGAGGGGACGTTTGACAGTAAAATTTGGAAACAGGTCGGGGAACAGCTACATGCACAAAAGAATTCAGTTCCCAATAGTTTACATATTACTTGGAGATTTGTGTACTCTGCACTATCGCAGTTGCAGTCGGCAGAGCACATACTGCAAGGGCAAACAGGGGAGGATGGACAGAAAAACACAAAGGAGCAGGTTGCTAATGATTTGAGTCTTGACAGCACTCATCCTTTTGAGTCAGGCTCTGTAGATCTCAAAAAAGAGTCAGTTTTATATCCATCATTAATGCCATCACAGCTGTGTAAAGTTAAGGCCGGAATTTGTGAGGAGCTGGGTCAGGAGTCTAAAACTCTGCCCTCAGCATCTCCTTTGCCTGATTTTAATGATGCTTCTACAGCACACAGTAACCTCTCATGACTAAGACAGCAGAACACAAAGGGGTGATGCAAAATGCCGTGAAAAGGCTATGGAGCACGGCGATTTTTCTTTCACCTTTCCAGTTACTTACAAATCATAACAACCACCAGAACATGACGGAATACCTGCTTCTGTGTATTGCCTTTCTGAAAATCAAGCAGCTTGTCAGGAATGTGAGTTAATTGTTTTCTTGGTTGTTGTTACAGTTGTTTCCTTGTGATATTGTTTGTATAAGTGCACTGTCAGACTTCTCCCCACTTTTCCCACTCGCGCCGCAAGCCGCTCCGTGCTTCCCCCCCTCCCTCCCTCTTCTCATGGTTTTTACTTACAAGATGGGGTCGGGAATGACTGTTTTCAGTCATGTTCCTAAGAAATTAGTATTGGGAGGTGTTTTAGAACATAGGAAAGCACTTGGAAATATGAGGAAGGAAGATCTTGTGAAATATTGTAATTAATGGTGACTGGGAAAAGTGTCCGGAGAATAGAACCTTGAAGTATAACACTTTGTTGTTTCTAAAGCGAGAAGAGCAGGACAAAAATAAAACTCTACAAGAGATTATTGAATCATTTCAGACAATTTTACAGGCAGAAAGGTTTGAACTTCAACAAGCTGGGAGAGAATTAACTGATTACACACAAGTCATAGAAAACTTGCTGGAATCTGTGAGATACTTTTCCTTATTAACCTGTTTTCTTTGTAGGTATCTGTTTAAGCATATTACAGTTTAATAGGTCTCTGTCTGTTATATGGTACAGTAAGTTCATAGACTGTTAAATAATGAGAATCTATGGACTCAAAATGTGCGTTTTGTGATAATACAGAAGATCATGAGTAATTTAGTTCTTTACTGCGTGAATGTGATGGTAAATTTTTGTGTTACTTCTCTTTCTAGCGTGCTATTTTTATTCCAATATCCAGACTTGTGCAATTCTGTGATAGGCTGTGTCTCATCTCGATGTGCTGGATTTGGCTCTTTTGTATGCACACCAAGTAAAGAATCCTGGTTTGGGAATAACAGTTGTAGCTCACCAGATGAGACACTAATAAGAGCCTTGCCCTGTCTAGCTTGCTGTGGTGGCGGGGGGGCAGGTTAGTTAAATGTAAATACGCTCAAGTGACTTGCAGCTGTCTGTAGAAAAAGCACATACATCACACTAATTGTTTTACTGACCTTGTATGCCTGATGAGTAGAACCTCTGTGTTAGATAACATAGGCCTGTGAGAAACTCTAAGGCACCTTATCACTGTGTCTGAGATTCCTGCCTTGTTGTGAGAAAGACCAAGAGGCTGTGACTGCTTGAAGCCTTGAAATACAGGTGAGCTCAGCAGGCCCAGTGATCTTCTACCAGGGCTGAACTACTGCAGCGCCTTCATCCCCACTCATGTCACCTCTGCCTGGGAGCTTAGGTACTACTTCGGAGATTCCCCAGTAGAGAGGTAACTAAAATAAAACTTGCTCTTTGCAAATGCATTCGTGACCTCTGGCTCTCTGCATATGTGCACACATTTGGCATTAGTTGGCAGTTGCTAGAAACAGCCATGCTGCCATGGTTTGCAAAAACACCGGGGACAGGGGAGGCCTTGAGGGCGACTCCCCAAATTCTGAGATGGCCCAGGGTGGAGTGCTGGGACTCTGTGGCTGCTCTCCTGTCTGAACTGGCTCTGCCGGAGGCATGGCCTGAGATTGATGATGGGGCAGTGATTATCCCCCGGGTAATTGAAGCGACTATGCTAAAGTTTCCATGGAGAGAGGCATCGACTTCTTCTCACAAATTAGCAGGGAGACTGGGACAGTTATTCGTTACTGGTCTTAGAGCTCTTGATCGTAAAGTTGTTGCATTGCAGAGTAAAATAATAGAATTGGAAAAGGAGGTTGAGATTTTACAGGATGCAAAGGTGATCGCACAAGAAGTAACTACTGTTCAAGCAGAGCAGTGCTATGAGCTGCAAGATAATGTAGACCGGTTGCTAGCATGTATTGCTAAGGAACAAAAGGAAAAATATGCCAAAACTGAGTTTTTGTGTTCTCAGGTTTGTGCTCTTACCACAAAACACTCTTGAAATCCCAAGGAATGGGATGGAAATATTTGGAGTGAATCCTCAGACTCCAATATTGAGTCTGAATTTGATCCTGACTTAAATGGCAGGGAGGTGGTGGGAGCACAACTCCCCATACAAATGATGCAGCAGCAGGAACAAGCAGATGAGGGGGGGCAGATTGCATGTATTCACTCTCTGAAGGAGATAACGACATTTTCAGAGATCTCTCAGCAGACGAGCTGGGAAGGAATACTGGCACGTATTTTGCCAGCTTGGGATAGTGGAGCCATGTCTATCCATTTATTAGCAGATGAAAAAGATTTCTTAAGCCCTATAGCCAATGATGATCACATACAACGATGTGCTCAGCTGCAAACTGTCAGAGGTCTGGACAGGCAAGATATTATTGCACCTATGTTATATCAATGTTCGTGTGCAGCAGCTTTTACAGCATATGCTGAACCGGTTAAATCTGTGTTGTCCCATGGAAATTGGTGCGCAATGGAGAAGGATATTGATTTAGTGCGGCAGATGGGGGTGGCATATGCATTGATTATGGGATCTGATCTGGACGGGGTAGCAGTGACAAGAAGTATTAAAATGCAACTTTTGAGAGGAGCACCTGCCTCACTAATACGCGTGATTCTGCCAGCAGTGACAAATGCTACAGGTACTGCAGGCACTCTAGCAAATGCCTTGAGGGGAATTGGGGCTGTAATTTCAGAACCCTCTGTTTGGGTGGTGCATATAGGAAAGACAGCAAAACCAAAAGGAGCTACAGCACAAGTGATGAGAACACAAATGTGGAATGATTTTGTACAATCTGGTATCCCATGATCAGAAATAGGTGGCATCATACCATCAGAAATGTTTTGCCAGTTGCAAAAGTTGATGCTTGTGCAAAAGAGCCAATCAGCCCTAGCCCCAAAACTGCACCCACCCTCCACCCTGCCTCCCACCTCAATGCAAGACCAGTTTACCTTTATCTGGCAACAAAAGCAATATACTTGCTGAGTATTGTCTCAGAGATACAAACACAGTCCCTCCATTTGCCACCAAATGATAGTAGCTGATATAGTGCTATGGTCAGGTACTGTTACTGTTTGCCATTGTATTGATGATTTGTTGATTATGGCAGTGTCACAACAAGAGGCAGCTGCTGAATTTTTGAAGGTGCATTTACAGGACCAAGGCTGGGCAATTAATCTGACTAAAATGCAGGGCCCCAGTGCTACTGTACTATTTTTAGAAATAGTTTGGCATGGACAGCTTAGAGAAACACCAGATAAGGTACAGCACACAGTCCAGCAGTTTTCTGTATCAGATGCAGTAAAACAATTACATCCCTTTTTAGGATTTTTAGGGCATTGGAGAACTTACATTCCTACATCTTCTGTGGAGGAGGATTCCCCTTGTGAAGGGTTAGTAGCAGAGCACAATAAAGTTGATTCACTTGAGTCTCAAAACAGTAAGGAAGCAGATAATATGACCTCTGCCAAGCTGCATGCTCAAGCTCTAAATGTGCATATAGCTTGTGGACATGGATCAGCTTATAATCCACATGCATGGGACATTACAATCAAACCCCTTTGCTGTTATATACTTGTAAAACATGCTCACATCATTGTGCTACTTGTACACAGCTACATTTAAGAGCATGGGGAAAGATAAAACGGGGTCAGTGGGCCTTGAATACCTGTCAAGTTGATTATATCGGCCCCCTACCCCCATCTAGGGGGTGGCAATATGTATACACTTCTGTGGATAGTGTCAGGACTAACTACAGGGGAAATGGAATTATTCACACGAATGGATTGTGAAGTGGGACTGCAGCCTATTGATCTAGATGTAAAAATTCATATAACTCCAGAGAATGCTGTATGGTTTTGTACCTTGACTTTTCCTCTTATGTTACATTCTTTGCTAATATCAGATTCTCAAATTCTTGTATTTCAGGTATCTTCAGTGAACACCTGTGTTTTATCTAGAAGAGACAGCACTGGAACGATGTCACTGGTGTCACAGACCCAACATCCAACTGAAGTCCAATCTGAAAAAGTGCAGGCCACAGCTTTCCAGTCTGTGTGGGCAATTAACCCACACCAGATTGTTAAACCCAGTGATACCAGCTGAAGGAGCTGGAGCAGCAGCATATGCATTACTGGAAGGTGACAACACTCATGTTGATTATCTGAGATTTGTCCTGGTAAACATATATTTGTTCAGCCTCTACTGCACCCAATCATTTGCCTTTAATGTTTAGGAGAAATTAACAGCTGCAGATCTCTTAACAATGTTTCCCTAGCATGACAACCCTTGTAGCTGTATTATGGAATTGTGCTATGCTAAGGGGTTTTAACATTAATGTTTCTTATTGTTTCCTCTGAGTAGGTATTGGCTGCAAATGCTGCTTCAATTTTGAAGGCATGTGTTGCTTCAACAGAGATGATGAACTAGCCAGCATGGAAGACCACATCTCACATCTTTGGAACTAATGCAGCAAGTGAAACAATCTACTGATAATGCCTGGCTGAATGACTTGTTAAATTCCTTGATGAGATGAATGGGACACCTGGTTATTGTAGAAATTATGCATTATTGTAGAATTTTTTTTTTCCTTTTTCTGTATGTGTTTATTGTGTGCCCCTGTAAATTGCTCTGTGCTACACCTCACAAGCCCAAATGAACAACTCTGGCTTTGTCAGCCCCAGCAGAAGCAAGTCACGTGAGCGAGGGGGTGGAATGTATGGGAATATAGCAGAAGATTGGTGAGGAGGTTAGTTAAATGTAAATAGGCTTAAGTGACTTGCAGTTGTGGTGTAGAAAAAGCACATACATCACACTAATTGTTTTACTGACCTTGTGTGCTTGATGAGTAGAACCTCTGTGTTAGATAACATAGGCCTGTGAGAAACTCCAGGCACCTTATCACTATGTCTGAGATTCCTGCTTTGTTGTGAGAAAGAGCGAGAGGGTGTGCCTGTCTGAAGCCTCAAATACAGGTTAGCTCAACAGGCCCAGTGATCTTCTAGCAGGGATGAACTGCTGCAGCGCCTGCGTGCACGCTTGTGTTAACTCGGCATGGGAGCTTAGGTGCTACTTCAGAGATCCCTCAGTAGAGGTAACTAAAATAAAACTTGCTCTTTGCTCTGTGTTCCAGTTTGTACCCATTGCCCCTTGTCCTATCATTAGTTGCCACCGAGAAGAGCCTGGCTCCATCCTCCTGACACTCACCCTTTACATATTTATAAACATTAATGAGGTCACCCCTCAGTCTCCTCTTCTCCAAGCTAAAGAGACCCAGCTCCCTCAGCCTTTCCTCACACGGTAGATGCTCCACTCCCTTAATCATCTTTGTGGCTCTGTGGTAGACTCTCTCCAGCAGTTCCCTGTCCTTCTTGAACTGAGAGGCCCAGAACTGGACACAATATTCCAAATGCAGTCTCACCAGGGCAGAGTAGAGGAGGAGGAGAACCTCTCTCGACCTACTAACCACCCCCCTTCTAATACACCCCAGGATGCCATTGGCCTTACTACCCACAAGGGCACAGTGCTGGCTCATGGTCATCCTGCTGTCCACCAGGACCCCCAGGTCCCTTCCCTCTACACTGCTCTCTAATATGTAAATTCCCAACCTATACTGGAACCTGGGGTTGTTCCTGCCCAGATGCAGGACTCTACACTTGCCCTTGTTATATTTCATTAAATTCCCCCCCCAACTCTCCAGCCTGTCCAGGTCTCGCTGAATGGCAGCACAGACTTCTGGTATGTCAGCCACTCCTCCCAGTTTGGTGTCATCAGCTGCCATTTCTCTGTGGCTGAGCTAAGGAAAGATTCCAAGATTAGTGCAAAGAGACTGTTTTACATTCAAGTTCTGATAGCCAGATATCCCTCAGTCCCCCATCTGCTGGGTCAGGCCTCAGATCCACAGTTGGAAAAACAACATTCCTCCTTCAATGGCTTCTTAGACAGAGATTTGAAATACAAAAACTTCAGACACTCAAGATCTTCATAATTTAGCATTTTAAACCAGTTGTAAGCTTATACTTAAAGGTCAGTGAGCTCAGGCTGTTACATAATAGGTAGCAGAGGATGAAGTGGGTGAACACAGACTTTACTCCTGCAAAACCCACCCAGCGACCATCTCTTGCCTGTCTCACAATGTTTAAAGGGGCAAAAAAACAACACAGGGTTATTTCTACTCTTAAACCACAGACACCTGAGCACCAACCAAGCAGAGTGACAATTGCCAGGGCCCAGCATAACTTTCGTCACAAACCCTCGGATGCCTCGCCTATAAGGACTTAAACGGAAGCTCTCAGGAGAGAAGGATGGAGGCTCTGATAACAAACTGGAGCCAACTCCACACTGATACCTTCCACAGCACCCGCCCTGCCCAGCATCCCCTTGCCAGGCTCTGGGCCAGCAGGGAGGAGCCCCTGGGTGGGTGAGGGTCAGCCAGACCCAGCCTAAAGCTGCCCTAGAAAGGGGGCACTGCCACCTCCATGAGCAAAAACCCCGCATCATGAGACCCACAGCCTAGCCCCACTGTTACCCACTGGAGCTTCTCCTCCATGGCATCCTCACCACCTTGAGCCTCCTGCCTCTGTCCTGACTTTTCCTGCACACAGCCACTATGCCACAAGGCCTAATAGGACTTGTATTTTGGTGTCTGTGTAAGGCTGGGCACGCCCACCTGGCCCAGCATGACCCAATTTCCTAGTTTTAAATTCTTGAAACACAGAGAAAATAATAAAAATTCAGTTCAATTAACTAACTGCAGTAAACACTTTTACTAAAGTGGATTTAAATGCTCTAAACATTTTGAAAGAATTTACTTTTACCCATATCCAAAGCTTTTAAGAAAATAGTCTTGAATCAGTAAAATAATTTGATTGAATTTCATTTTTGATGGAATTGTATATTTCACGTACATCATAAGGCAAATTCTAAATAAAGGCATATAAAACCCTTCACCAAAAAGGCATGAATCATATTTTAAGTTCAAGGGTAAAAATTGAAATCTGAATAGTTTGCATATTGTTGTTTACATAAATTAATATAAAAAATGTACTCCTTGTTGGAAAGAACACTGTAAAATGCATATCTTCTGAGTCAAAATCTTCAAACGATTACAAGAAACCACCTTTCTTTAGCAACATACAAAAACTGCAAATGTACAAGACTTAAACAGATATTTTAAATCAATGTGGTTTGTTTTTTTTTTTTTTTCAGGCAGCTTCATAGCATTTAAAGTCATTAATGAAATAATCAGCACAGGAAACATGCTGATTCCCAAATGGCTGAAGCATCATATTTGATACAACACATGCCAAAATTATTGAGGATTTTTCACTTAACCTTTTAAATTCCCAGAAAGGTCTGCTGTGATCTGTGTTTTACTAACCTCTCTGGATTACCACAGGGACACAATCACACTGTGCCTGAGTTTCAGCACTTTCTCCCTGGCAGACTAAATGACCAGGACGCTCCCCAACCTGGTGCAGCCAACGGACTACTACCCACTGCTGATCTTCCAGACAGATGGGGAGGAAGCTGCATCCTGCAGTCTGAGGGGAATGAAGAAAGATTTCAAGGCCTTGGGACGGATCGTGAAAGAGTCAGGGCTCGAGTGATTTTCTCTTCCCTCGTTCGGTTTTTGGATGACGACATGGGAGGGAATAGAAAAATTCAGTCCATAAATGCTTGCCTACAGGACTGGTGCTACAGGCAGGGCTTTGGATTCTTTGATAACAGCTGGTTTTATAAGACACCAGTGCAGATAGTGATACGTGGGAAAGGTTTATCTCGCAGGGGCAAAAGTATGCTGGGACAGGAATTAGCAGGGCTCATTTGGAGAGCTTTAAACTAGATTTGAAGGGGGATGGGGTTGTAGCTGGGCTTGCATCTCTGGGCCAGCATTCTAGAATTGATGAAGACCAGGAGGCCTCCCACACTCCTAGAGTGAAATCACGGTGCTCAGCTCGCTCCCTGAAATGCCTGTACACCAATGCACGCAGCATGGGGAATAAGCAGGAGGAGTTAGAAACCTGTGTTTGGGCAGGAGATTATGACCTGGTGGCAATTACAGAGACATGGTGGGACAGCTCACACGACTGGAATGTGGTCATGGATGGCTATATCCTTTTCAGGAAAGACAGGTGTCAAGGTTTTGATTGTGGGGTGACAATAAAACCGTGGCAGATGTATAATTAACCACCTGTCCCCCCCTTCCCCCTTCAGCCCCTCCCTCTCCCCCCTTCCCACTAAGGACAGGCGATTGGGAGGGAAAGAAAGACAGAGAGAAGAGAGTTGGAAAAATTAAAAATGTTTTACTAATGCTACTAATAAGAATAGAGAAAATAATACAAAATACAAAAAAACAATCTTGAAAGTCCCAGCAACTGCTCCAGTAGATGAAAGGCTGGCACCCGAAGTCTTGGACTGGACTCTGCAGCCAACCGGAACTGGATTCAGTCTGTCAGTAGGCCTCAGTTCGCAGGGACGACTAGCAAGGTCCTCTCCTAATGTCGACCATAAGGAAAAGGGACGAGATCCTCATGATCTCCCAGTTTTATATGAAGTACTCACGTGAATGGGATGTTATACTCCGTTGGTCAGTTTCTGGTCACCTGTTTCTCGTTGACCCTCTCAAGAGAGATGCATCCGTTCTTACCAATAACCTCGCATTCCATTGCTATGTTTACCAAAACATGTATCTGGTTTTCCAGGAAAATGCAGCTAATATGAAGGCTTTAGCTGACAGGCAAATTCACTGAAAGAGAAACCTGTTTTTTAACAAAACCAGGACAACAGGCCAGCCAGGTGAGGTGGTGGAGTTGCTCTTTACATGAGAGAGCAACTACAGCGTATTGAGTACTGTCCAGGCACGGATGAGGAGCAAGTTGAGAGTCTGTGGGTGAGAATTAAGGGGCAGGCTGGCAGGGGTGGTACTGTTGTGAGCGTCTATTACAGGCCACCAGATCAGGGTGAGGAAGTTGATGAGGCCTTCTACAGGCAGCTGATAGCAGCCTCGTAGTCACAGGCCCTGGTTGTGGTGGGGGATTTTAACTACCCTGATGTTTGCTGGAAGGACTACTCGGCCGGCCAGCCGCAGTCTAGGAGGTTCCTCTAGTGCCTTGATGATAACTTTCTGATGCAAATGGTGGAGGAGCCGACTAGGAGAGGTGCACTGCTGGATCTCATCCTCACTAACAAGGAGGGTCTGGTTGAAGCGGTAAAGGTTGAGGGCTGCCTTGGTTGCAGTGACCATGAAATGGTGGAGTTCAGGATCTCGTGTGGCAGGA
The DNA here is from genome assembly GCF_037038585.1 of Patagioenas fasciata. Lineage (NCBI taxonomy): Eukaryota > Metazoa > Chordata > Aves > Columbiformes > Columbidae > Patagioenas > Patagioenas fasciata. Next base: position 62,491,534 of record NC_092559.1, read on the forward strand.
ACAAAATAGCAAGGGGTAATGGGTTCAAACTGGAGCACAAGAGGTTCCACTTAAATTTGAGAAGAAACTTATTCTCAGTGAGTGTGGATGGGTTTCTATTAGATGGAGATTTGTTAATGAACTATCCAGGCCCAAAGGAATTTCAAGGCCGCCTCAGAAAGCTGAAAACAGGACCTGCCGTGGGAGGGAGGCAGTTCTACAATAACAGGGCCTCAACATGACGTAAATCAACGGACCTATCAGCAGTGAGACTCCAGCGTGTGGACAGCTCGTGAACATAGATGATATCCAATTAGTGAATGCATGATTGGAGCGTGGACGTGTGATCAAAGAATAGTTGCATATATAAGGAGGCTTGTTTCTGTAATAGATGGCTCTAGCGTGATTCACATTGAATCGGAGTGCAGGGTCCTTTATTTGCTCCAACAAGTGAGGGTCACAGAACGCTGCAACAGGCTGCCTAGGGGGGTTGTGGAGTCTTCTTCTCTGGAGACGTTCAAAACCCGCCTGGACACATTCCTGTGTAGCCTCATCTAGGTGTTCCTGCTCCAGCAGGGGGATTGAACTAGATGATCTTTTGAGGTCCCTTCCAATCCCTAACATTCTGTGATTCTCTTTAACCTAACTTCAACTTCTCTTTAACCTAACTTCAACTTCTCACTTTTGTAACTTTAATATGTAGTAACTAGTTGAAATAATACTACAAAAACCCAAACATTCTTTGCATTTGTAACACTGCTCTCAGTATCAATTTCTGATTCTTCGCCAACATTTAAGTTTTGTCTTCATCCAGGAAATATAAGAAGTAGTCTAGCATTGGATTTCTTTTTTTTCAGGCTGGCTTTTCTGTTTACTGCTAATTAATAGATCCTTTGCTCCAAAACAGTGTGCAGTTTGCGGACTTCTTATAGTTCTAAGAGTAGACTAGAGTTAAAAAGCTGTCTGATTGTTCTGAGTGTACTGCAACAGCTCTTCCAGTATTTTTAATAACCTAACTTGCCTTAGGCAGCAAAGAATCCAGTGCTTTTCCCTTGTCCAATTCTTAGGCAAGAGAGAAATGTTGTATTTGAACCCTGCTTATCCTTTCTGGTCTTTTTAGAGAGATAAATGACTGAACGCTAGACTGCTGCAAGTATAATTATGTAGTAAGCTGAAGGCTTAGGCAGGTTCTCTAACCAGTATGGAAGAACATACATGCATTGTACGTAAAAGCAGAACATCAACTATTGTTTCAAATAAGATTGAGGTAGATTATGTCGTGTGTTTTACGCTGTAGAATAATCACATCAGTATTAAACTGTCAAAATTTTAATAAATATCAGTGTGGATTTTCTCAGGATGATGTGATCTTTGTCCTAGGGTATGTCCTTGAATTTGGAGCCTGACAATGTTGGTGTTGTCGTGTTTGGTAATGACAGACTGATCAAGGAAGGGGATGTTGTAAAGAGGACTGGTGCCATTGTGGATGTTCCAGTTGGCGAAGAGCTGCTGGGCCGTGTTGTAGATGCCCTGGGCAATCCAATTGATGGGAAGGTAAGTGTAACTAGGTGTTTACTACCTCTGCTTGTATCTGTGATACAGACTGCAACAGATTGTTTCCTCTCTTTTAAGGGTCCTATTACATCTAAGATGCGTCGAAGAGTTGGCTTAAAGGCCCCTGGGATTATTCCCAGAATCTCTGTGCGTGAACCCATGCAGACTGGTATTAAGGCTGTGGATAGTTTGGTGCCAATTGGTCGTGGCCAGCGTGAGCTGATCATTGGTGATAGGCAGACTGGGTAAGTTAAGTGGCCAAGCTAAAAATGTTTCCTTAAACAGAGACTAGAGTACAGCATGTGCCGATGTACAAAGCTGAACACAAAACTGCGTAGAGGTTGGGAGAACTGTAGGCAGCTTAATTTACCAATCTCTGTGTTACACAGGAAAACTTCAATTGCAATTGACACAATAATCAACCAGAAACGATTTAATGATGGAACAGATGAGAAAAAGAAGCTGTATTGTATCTATGTTGCAATTGGTCAGAAGAGATCTACTGTTGCTCAGCTGGTGAAGAGGCTCACTGATGCAGGTACAGATTTTTTGAAGGTGGTTGAGCCTGCCAACTTATGACATCCTGTTTTCATAATACTGAATACTACTATGACCTCTCCTATCTGCAAGTATAGACAGAGCTCTTATTAAATGAGTGAACTACTTGTTGTTTGGCGGTGCATGTTGTTGGGGTTCTTTGGTGGTATGTTTTTGTTTTGTGTGGTGTGTGTGTTGTGGTGGTTGTGTGTTTGTTTTTTTTGTTTGTTTTTTTTTTTTTTTGTTTGGTTGTTTTTTTTGTTGTTTGTTTGTTGTTTTGTTTTTTTTTTTTTTATGTGGACGAGAAATCTTTCTAGGTATCTGGGGAAAAAAAATCCTTTTTGCTACAATACATTAGAAGACTAGTATGAGGCCCCAAAACTGCTGAATTTGTTGTGTTGGTTTGTTTGTTTGTTTGTTTTGGTTTGGGGTTGGTTTGTTTGTTTGTTTGTTTTTATTTTCAGCAGAGTTGAGAGCTTCATCTTAGCAGTCAGGCAGGCCTGATGACAAGCCACCAGATTACAGGACACCAGATCAGGGTGAGGAAGTAGATGAGGCCTTCTACAGTCAGCTGAGAGCAGCCTCACAATCATAGGCCCTGGTTGTTGTGGGGGATTTTAACCACCCTGATGTTTGCTGGAAGGACTAAGCCAGCCAGCCAGCCAGCCAGCCACAGTCTAGGAGGTTCCTCCAGTGCCTTGACAATAACTTTCTGATGCAAATGATGGAGGAGCCGACTAGAAGAGGTGCACTGCTGGACCTCATCCTCACTAACAAGGAGGGTCTGGTTGAAGTGGTAAATGTTGAGGGCTGCCTTGTTTGCAGTGACCATGAAATAGTGAAGTTCAGAATCTCATGTGGCAGGAACAGAATAGCAAGCAGAATTGTAACCCTGGACTTCAGCTGGGCAAACTTTGGCCTTTTCAAACAATACTAGGGGAAATCCATGGACAAAGCTGCTTCAAGGTAAAGGGGCCCAAGACAGCTGATTAGTATTCAGGGATTGCTTCTACCAAGCTCAAGATCAGAGCATCCCGACACATAGGAAGTCAAGGAAGGGAACCAGGAGACCTGCGTGGTTAAACAGGGAACTGCTGGGTAAGCTCAAGTGGAAGAGGAGAGTTTACAGATCATGGAAGGAGGGGCTGGCCACTTGGGAAGAATATAAGGCTGTTGTCAGAGGATGTAGGGAGGCAACTAGGAAAACTAAGGCCTTCTTAGAATTAAACCTGGCGAGGGGGGTCAAGGACAACAGAAAGAGCTTCTTGAAATACATGGCAGATAAAACTAACACCAGAGGCAATGTAGGCCCACTGATGAATGAGGTGGGTGCCCTGGTGACAGAAGATACAGAGAAGGCAGAGTTACTGAATGCCTTCTTTGTCTCTGTCTACTCTGCTGGAGGCTGTTCTGAAGAGCCCCGTACCCCTGGGGCCCCAGAGGAAGTCAGGACAATGGAGGAGATTTCCTTAGTTGATGAGGCCTGGGTTAGGGAGCAATTAAGCAATCTGGACATCCATAAATCCATGGGTTCTGATGGGATGTACCCACAGGTGCTGAGGGGGATGGCTGAGGTCATTGCTGAACCACTCTCCATCATCTTTGCCAAGTCTTGGGGAACGGGAGAGGTGCCTGAGGACTGGAGGAAAGTAAATGTCACTCCAGTCTTCAAAAAGGGCAAGACGAGGACCCGGGTAACTATAGACCGATCAGCCTCACCTCCATCCCTGGGAAAGTGATGGAACAACTTCTCCTTGGTGCCATCTCAAGGCATATCAAGGATAAGAGGGTCATTAGGGGCAGTCAACATGGCCTCACCAAGGAGAAGTCGTGCTTCACCAAACTCATAGCCTTTTATGAAGACATAATGAGGTGGATGGATGATGGCAGAGCGGTAGATGTGGTCTACCTTGACTTCAGTAAAGCATTTGGCACAGTCTCCCACAGCATCCTCACAGCTGAACTGAGGAAGCATGGTTTGGATGATTGGGTAGTGAGGTGGACTGCGAACTGGCTGAAGGGAAGAAGCCAGAGAGTCGTGGTCAATGGGGCAGAGTCCAGTTGGAGGCCTGTATCTAGTGGAGTGACTCAAGGGTCAGTACTGGGGCCTATATTATTCGATATGTTCATCAATGACTAGGATGAGGGAATAGAGTGCACTCTCAGCAAGTTTGCTGATGACACCAAGCTGGGAGGAGTGGCTGACACGCCAGAAGGCTGTGCTGCCATCCAGCGGGACCTGGACAGGCTGGAGAGTTGGGCAGGGAAAAATTTAATGAAATATAACAAGGGCAAGTGTAGAGTCCTGCATCTGGGCAGGAATAACCCCAGGTTCCAGTATAAGTTGGGGAATGACCTATTAGAGAGCAGTGTAGGGGAAAGGGACCTGGGGGTCTTGGTGGACAGCAGGATGACCATGAGCCAGCACTGTGCCCTTGTGGCCAAGAAGGCCGATGACATCCTGGGGTGTATTAGAAGGGGGGTGGTTAGTAGGTCGAGAGAGGTTCTCCTCCTCCTCTACTCTGCCCTGGTGAGACTGCATTTGGAATATTGTGTCCAGTTCTGGGCCTCTCAGTTCAAGAAGGACAGGGAACTGCTGGAGAGAGTCCAGCACAGAGCCACAAAGATGATTAAGGGAGTGGAGCATCTACCATGTGAGGAAAGGCTGAGGGAGCTGGGTTTGGTTTGTTTGTTTGTTTGTTTGTTTTTATTTTCAGCAGAGTTGAGAGCTTCATCTTAGCAGTCAGGCAGGCCTGATGACAAGCTATGGCCTACAAGTATTTATGGGACTTTGCATTTGTTTCATATCTATGCAAGTCGGTGTGAATGGTAGTTGCAAGTTTAGTGAAGACACTTTACTGCCCAAACATAGACTTTCTTTTCAGAAACAGTGATCTCGTTGAACAAGGCTGCATATGTGATAGAGCTTGCAAGAGATCAGGCACATCACCTCTTGTCTGGTAGTCAAGCAGAGTCATACCTATCAAGAATTCCCCCACGCATTTTAATAACAATAATTTGTTTGGGACTATGAAATATAGTATCTCCTTGCAGAAACCAGGAAATCACAGACTTGCAGACTGAGCTCCTTCTACAGCCAAAGTGTGTATTAGTGAAAGCTTTAACTTCATTTTAAACAGGAAAGAAGTCTGCAAGTGTTAGACATTAGCTACCATGAACTTGCTCTTGAAATGTCTTGAGTTAGTTGAGCTAACAGATGTGTTAATTTACTACAGTGTTCTTTCCTGTAACAATGTAGTGATGCTGCCTGGGCTTGCTTTAGCAACTAGTACTTCACATGTGTGTTGTATTCGCTGATTACAGGCATGATGAGGTAATATACTCAGTGGTGTGTCTTCAATTCTTTCCAGATGCCATGAAGTACACTATTGTGGTGTCTGCCACAGCATCCGATGCAGCACCCCTTCAGTATCTGGCTCCCTATTCAGGCTGCTCCATGGGGGAATACTTCAGAGACAATGGAAAACATGTGTTAATCATCTACGATGACTTATCCAAACAGGTCAGGAAACGTTTATAGGCCCCATAGTCTGGCATTGGTGTTTGTAGCTGTAAGATCACCTCAGGTTTAGAAACTCAAAGTTTTAAATGAGCTACTGAAGTCTGAGAGCTTTCTTTATACTACACAGGCTGTTGCTTACCGTCAGATGTCTCTACTGCTGCGTCGTCCACCTGGTCGTGAAGCCTACCCAGGTGATGTGTTCTACCTGCACTCTCGCCTGCTGGAGAGAGCAGCCAAAATGAATGATTCCTTTGGAGGTGGCTCTCTGACTGCCTTGCCTGTTATTGAAACTCAGGCTGGTGATGTGTCTGCTTACATTCCAACCAATGTCATCTCTATCACTGATGGACAGGTAGGACTTCTTCATGTGCCAGTATTTCTGTGTGACTTATGGACAGGTCTCTGAGGAGGCTTCCAGGCTTCTGACCAAGATAATAAAACAATTTTCTCCTACAGATTTTCTTGGAAACTGAGTTGTTCTACAAAGGTATCCGTCCAGCCATCAATGTTGGTCTGTCTGTGTCTCGTGTTGGTTCTGCTGCTCAGACTAGGGCTATGAAGCAGGTAAGCATGAAACTGCTGCTCCTCCTCTCACACTAGAGACGAGTAGTGTGTAGGCTTTCCAAACCATTTCACTTTAAAGAGTTGCGAATAGAGAGGGAATAAAGCTTTGGATTCCTTAGCATTATGAAATTATAAAAGAACAAACTTTGGGGATCTTTTTGATATTTCCATTGTCTGCTGAGAGAGGAGGGGAGAAACAAAAATAGTATCTGCATAAAGATGTAAGGCTGTTAAGTTTCAGTATGCTGAACTGGGTGCAGATCTAACTAGAAATAGAGACTGCTCTCAACCCCATGCTTTTAGTCCAGATATGGAATTAGAGAGGTTTTAATATCAAGTGTCACCATTTTAGGGAGGAATAGCACGCTTATGGTAAAAGGCCAAGCAGACAGAATCACAGAATGCTTGGGGTTGGAGGGGACCTCTGGAGATCATCTAGTCCAAGCCACCTGCTAAAGCAAGTTCACCAGAGCAGATCACACAGGAATGTGTTCAGGCAGGTTTTGAACGTCTCCAGAGAAGGAGCATCTACCCTGTAAGGAAAGGCTGAGGGAGCTGAGTCTCTTTAGCTTGGAGGAGACTGAGGGGTAACCTCATTAATGTTTACAAATCTATAAAGGGTGAGTGTCACAAGGATGGAGCCAGGCTCTTCTCAGTGATAACCAGTGGTAGGACAAGGGGTAATGGGTTCAAACTGGAACACAAGAGGTTCCACTTAAATTTGAGAAGAAACTTCTTCTCAGTGAGGGTGACAGAGCACTGGAACAGGCTGCCCAGGGAGGTTGTGGAGTCTCCTACTCTGGATACGTTCAAAACCCGTCTGGATACATTCCTGTGTAACCTCATCTAGGTGTTCCTGCTCCAGCCGGGGGATTGGAGTCCATGATCTTTTGAGGTCCCTTTCACTCTCTAATATTCTGTGATTCTGTGATCTCACATATGGGACTTGTTGCCAAGTGTGCTGTCTCTACAGAATTAGGCCTTGGTAGACAGATCATGACAAGGGAGAGACTGCCATGCACTGTAAGCACAACCACCTCTTGCAGTGAGGTTCTCCTCAGCTTGCAATAGTGCTACCCTGTTGCCATCACCTCTAAGGGTACCTGTGGGGCCAGCTTTTAGATTTTGCATATTTTCAGCAGACTGACTAAATAATTTAAGCTCCTCTGTAATACCAATAAGAAAACCAACAAAGTGCTTCACATTGCATCCTTTTTACCCCCATTTCCAGAGTGCAGGCAAGATGACAGTACTTCTGCATTATGCTTTTCTTTTGCCACCAGCAGCTACTACGAGACAGGGCAGCCAGGAGCACAAGCACCCGCAGCCTCCAGAAACAAACAGCCCCTAACCACGCCTTCCCCCACACCACCACCACTTTCTGTCTCGCAGTCTCTTGCACTCCTATTCTATGTCCCCAGCAGCAAACTGCCCCACAACCCTCACACCCCAATCTACTGCACCTCATACCAGCCCCTGCCCACCTCATGCCCCCATCCATGCCATCCCCCTTCTGCTCGCCGAAGACAATTTCAAGAGCACCTGCCGCAACAGGGTATTTTCCTAAAAGCACCGTTTCGGGTTTTTAAAATTAATTCACATACATCTATATATTCTCTCATCGCTCAGAGCCGCAAAGAGAGGAAAGGAACCACGACACCTGACGTGGCCGGTGGTGGCGGGGGAAGCACTTCTGGTCTGCGCCCCGCGCCGTGGGCGTGACCTCGCCGGCAAAAAGGGCGGAGCACGCTGCCGCCATTTTCTAGAGAGAGCAACCGTCTTTTGTGTGTTTCAGTTTTATTAGGAGGTGCTGCTCTCTGCCACTGCTGTCATGCTCTCCGTTCGTGTGGCTGCCGCCCTCGCTCGCTTCTTGCCATGGCAGGCCGGCCTGGTGAGCGCTCTTTCTTCTCCCTGGGCGGGGGAGTGGGGGGTTCGGGTGGGTGTCGCCGCCATCTTGGAGGCCGTGGTGACATTGAGGGACCGTGGCCTCCCGCTCTCGAGAATATGTGGCTATGTGTAAGGGGGGCTCACTTCAGCGCTGAGTAACAGCAGGGCCCGACCACCTGTTGAGCAGTGGGAGTGCCCTCACCTGAGGGGTGGGGGTGGGGTCTAGGAGACGGCGTGTCTTTCCTCGGGAATGCGGATATGCACTGTTGGGGTTCAGGTTAATGTCTGAAAGCTGCTATATCCCAGTTAGGGTTAAGAATTTTCCAGGTGGCATTTTTATCTCGTATTTGTGGGGAGAGCGAGGGTGTGGAGACCTGTCAGGATCTGTTCCTGGCCAGTGTCCCTTGTGAAGGTGAATGGAGGAGAGGCCTGCCCAGGCTTTCAGGGGAATACCATTAACGCTGCTGTGGGGCCATACTATGATAATAATTTAATGCATTCGTTATCCTAGGTTTGTGGCTTTTGTTGAGTATTTTTTGTTTGGTTGTTTGTTTGTTTTTTTGTTGTTGTGTGGGGTTTTTTTTTGTTTTGTTTCTGGTCTTGTATATGTTTTAACCATATTTCAGAAATTCTGCAGTTAGATTTTTCTTAGAAAGATCAACCCTTAGAAAACACAATCTTATTTCTCCCTTGTGTAGTGCCATAAAGGGTACACTGATTTCTTTATTCCCTAAGCTTTTGATGTTCAGAGCAAAGGTGGTGAATGAGAGGGGGATGTTGCTTTGGGAGCTGCTGTGGTGCTGTGATGATGACATCAGTGAAATGCAGAAAAATACAGCAAGTAATTTAGAGCACTCTCTCTTATCATCTGTCTTTGCTTAGTAGTGCTGGACATGATTCCATAACTACAGTGTGTGAATGGAATGCTGTGGAGCTCAACTCAAAACTGAGACACATTAAATATATAAGATTATGAACAAAAATTTCAGTGTGTTATCTCAACATTTTTTGAATGATTGAGAAAATCTCATTGTTACTGAAACAATTTTAGATTTCCAGAAACACCCCGGGTGCAGCGTGTGTTGCTACAAGAAACATCCATGTCTCCAAAGCATGTTTTCAGAAAACTGGTGAGTCTGAGAAAGGTCTTTATATAAAAGAGTGTGTCCTTGAGGATAACTGTTTTTGCTGCCAGCATCTTGGTGTTTAGAGAAGGCAGTGGCACTGCACAGCTGTATTTTTGGTAGTGGTTCATGCACAATTTTTGAAGTGGTTTAGGGTGATTAAACATATTATTAAGAAATAACAGTTTCACGGTGTTACTGTTTTCTAGCTGGGGAAATAATAAGTTATTGCAGGCACATTTCCAAACGAATTGGAGGAAGATGGAGAATACATTTTTATAGTTTATATCGAACAGTTTGCTCCTTAGATGTATTGAGTTCCTCTAAATATATTTGCATCTGGGATTACAAATCAGTTGACAGGATGTTTTGATGCCTTCAGTCTAAGTAAGTGCTCTGCAGGCAGAGCTAGCATGTATGTTTCTTCTGAGCTAAGGTAATCTATTTTATCTAATTGCTTTCTAGAGAGAGAGACTGCAAATAATGTAGGACATACTGAAGGAAACTGATAACTAAACAGCCATCAATGTTTTGATTGAAGCTGGCTTGTAATGATGAGTTGAAGCTGCTTTTATTTGCTGTGAATACAGAAGTTGTTAATTATCTTATGCATCATATGTAAGGAAGAGTGTTGCTTGCTAGACCTTGCGGCATACCTGAGAAAGGGTACCTTGGCTTCTGAATTCAAGACAAACTTATTGAGTTCATACTGTGCCTTAATGTGCTAAATCTGGTTTGAAACATCTCTTTCCAGGTACTGCTGAAGTATCCTCTATTCTTGAGGAACGTATTATGGGAGCTGACACCTCTGCTGAACTTGAGGAGACAGGCCGTGTGCTTTCAATTGGTGATGGTATTGCCCGTGTGTACGGCCTAAGAAATGTCCAAGCAGAAGAAATGGTTGAGTTCTCTTCTGGACTGAAGGTAAGCTTTCACTGAAGCAGCTTGTTTAGCCTAGAAATATAAAGAAGACTTTTTTTAAGGAGAACATGAGACTATGCTTGGAGGTACCCATATGGACCTTTTACAGACTTGAAGTTTTTTTCTTCTCATTAACTTCGGTTGAAATCCGATACTAGCACGCAGTTTCCGAAGTCAGCTGATCGGAGCCAGCTCGGCCAGTGCCGATTGAGTGAAATCTTGAGGTACAGAGAAGCTTTTTTTTAATTTATTTTTTTGATCCCTGTGGTTTTGATTTCGAGACCTGGAAGCCCCCAGCAGCCCTTGCGAGAGCAGCTGACATGGTGTGGGCGTTACCACGGTGACAGCGATCACAGCCCCAGCCCCCTCACCTTGAAAAAGCCTCTGAGAGGGCAGTGATGAGTGGTGCTGGGAGGGGCAACCAGCTTGTGAAGTCGCAGGTGAGTACCACCCATACTGTGCTGCAGCAGTGGGTGTGGTAGCTCGTGCAGTAGGGCACAGAGGTGGTCCCTCCTTGCTTGTTAGACCCTCTCACCTACTGCCAGTGTCCCAGACTGCTGCCGACCATGGTCTCCTCCAGAAAGAGAGCTTGTCTCAAAAAGACTGCAGCAACTGTTGCGCCTGAGATGGACAAACGACATAGACCAAGTTCTTCCAGGATGAAAGTAGTAGATGCCATTTATTGCCACAAGTGCATTTTTATACAGTTTTACCAATTCATGTGTCTTTTCACTATTGGTTACAAGTTACAGCAGTAACATCTCCTTGGCTATTTTTGCTATTATCGATGTTACTCTTCTACTCCCTTCTCTCTCACGGGTACATCCTTAATATCTCCGGATACTCCTTTACTCCCATCTTTCTCATGGGTAGGCCTTCATATCTTCAAGGCTAATTTCTGTTCCCATGCCCTCCATCAGGGGATCCAAGGACCCACAGTAGTCCCCCACAATTCCCCGTTTTTGTATTTGTGCTAAAAAAATTGCCTTCATTGTCTGCTGCAGGGCCCTTTGCAGCAGAGAAATCATGCATGGCAACATTAGTAACACAACCACAACAATCATCAAAACAGTCAGTCCCGTTTTCACTACTGATAACAACCATCCTAAAAACCCCCAACCACTAAGCAGTTTATTTAATGAATCCCATCAAAATCTTCACACCTGTGTCCTTGAGCTAATAACAAAGTCTATTGCGGCTCTGTTCTGCAGTGTAGCATGTCTTACAGAATCTACATCTAACAAAAGTCCACTTAAAGCCTTAGAAGTTCTGTTAGTTTGCTTAACTAGCCAGCATCCTAATTTTTCTCAAGTATTTAAAGCTTTAGCTGTGCCAACACCAGGTACAAGAGATCCTAAAACCCTTAACCCTGATCCCCAAAGATGTACATTATCATCACATTTTGACTCATATACATGCAAAAAGTGTTTTTCCCCGTCTTGCTCTTCTGTGATCTATTATCATAGATACATTGGGTGTTAAGAGAGTTAATCGTCCCAAAATACACAGTCCTCCAACAGCATTAGAAGGAATTCCGGGCTAGGCTATATCTCCACGGATCAAGAATACACCATACAGGAGGTTTTGGGGTCGCTGTCCCACATTATCAACGACACCCCTTGGATTCTTCTGCGAGGCATTGCACCAACGAGTTTCATTTCTGTAGTTGTCAAGGGTAGCATTAACATTTTGCAGTTTTATCCATTCATGTTCACATATATTGTCCTGACACTTTTCACAAACCAGCTGGATACAAGCGTCCATGGGCACAGATCCCAGCAATTCAAGTTCTTGTGGTTCAATATCTGCTTCCGCGAGGCAATTAATCCATAGTGTCATGTTGTTATTATTACAGTTTGTTGCAATGCCTTTGCACCAACTGCTATTTTGAAACAGTTGTGTGATGCTGCTGTAGTCGTCAAGGGGGATGCCAACCAAGCATGTGTGGAACGGGTTTTCTGGAGATGCCATAGCTAGGCATATAGAGTTCTGGTCAGTTGTGTTGGCTAAAGTAATCCACATGTTAGTCTTTGTCTGTGCAGGCATCCAAAACGCAGTAGGTGCAGCAATAGTTGTGAGGAAGATAACACAGGTTTCACATTTTGTGCCGGCAACCATTGCGGCCCTTGATCTGTAAAGACACAAGTATAGCCTCTCCCCCAGGTTATCAATTGAGGTGGCCTTTTCCATTGACCATTAACTAGTGATTTGACCATAACTAATGTAGGTTCTTTCTGATTTAGCATGGTTTTGGGTCATACTTGCAAAGTGTTTCAGCACAGGGCAAATTTGGGCTGCACCACTTAGATATAAGTGATTCATTACATAAAATGCTTTTGACAATTGGGTTTGTGCTGTTTGCCCTACTTCTCCCCCTTTTTGTTTGAAAAAAAAAAAATACAATTCAGAATCAGATGCATTGGACCTTGACTATGTACTCAGAATCACAAATCAAATTTAGAGGTTCCTCCTTAAAAAGCTCTAAGTAATGTAAAGCTGTGCCAAGTTCTGCTAATTGGGTTGAACCTTCAATAATTTTTACAGAATTATGCCAATTGTTATCTTCACGCCAGACCACTACAGCTTTTTGAGACTTCCCAGAACCATCAACAAAATCTGTGCAAGTATGTAGGATCAGACCAAATACAAGTATGCCCTATGACCTGATGTTAAAGACTTGCAGGTTCTGCAGCATTTAGGCATGCCAAAAGCTGTGCTGTTCAGAAAACCAGCTAGTGCAATTTACAAAGACATAGATTACAAACAAAAAATCAAAATTAAATTTCACAAATGGTACATATATGACAAAAGGATCATGGCCTATTAAGACTTAAATTCATTCCCTGCATTTTCTTGATCAGAGTGACAATTGGTATATAACAGTTGGTATATCAGTCTGCTAGCAATCTCATCATACTGTCCCGCAGTAGCCACAGGTTATTTCATAGACAAATCTGCAAGTCCAATCGAATGCAGTCAGCCTGTAAGGTTGTCATAAATTTATTCCTCAAAGTTTCAAACTCCATTTTGGCTGTCGTATTTATTGGATATTGTTTTCCCTTACTGGATCGAAGTCCTGTTTCAAATCTATCAGTGTAGTATTTGCTTTATCGAAACATTGGCTGTTAATACTAGTGGAAATACAGCATTCGAAATTTCCTTGGAGATTCCTCACTTGCACAAACAGATCTGCACCATCCAAGCAGCTTCTTGTGGGACATGCAACTAAACAGAATTCTCAGAAAATGTTATTTGAGCTTACAATTTATTTAACAAATCCTAACCCAAGAGAGGTATAGGACTTTCTGGCAACTACAAGAATTCATGTATTAAACCTTTGTTCCAGATTTGGCATTCTATTGGTCTCAAAAAACGACCTTTCTTTCGTTCTCTCCCATGACCTCAAAAACTAGCATGGAGAATTTACTAAGAAGTCTCTTAAAACTAGTTACCACAGAATAAGTCTATTAAAAAAAAAAAAAAAAAAAAAATTGATTTAATTTCCCGGCTCCATTAGAGCTGTGAACCCACTGGTAATGCTTTTAAATTTCACTCTCAGACTCCTTGATGTAGTATTACAGTTCTCTAGCAGTAACATTGCTGGAGGGGGAAATAAAACCTCCCTATCGCCCCCATCTGAGATGGCAGGATCTCCAGCCCAGCATGAAAACAAATCAGTTCGAACTCCACATCAAACCAACCTGGCTGCACTCCACACCCAAATTAGTACCATTCTGACCCAGAGAAGCACTGAGCATTCTGACCCCCAAAAGCTGACCAGTGTGAAAAGACTGACTTCAGCAAGGAGGGAAAATGATGAGCTCTCTCCCCACATGTGTCAAAACCTAGGAAACAAGACAGAAGCAAAAATAAGCAACACTAGCAGCCCCTGATACAAAGCCGAGAAGCAACACAGTGCCACAACAAGGATGGATGACAATACTCCAGAAAAAAAAAGACAGAGTGGGGGGAGTAAAGCCCCCCTTTCTCTGCTTAGCAGCGGGCAACCAGGTTTTTCCCTTTTTTTTTCTTTGTTCTTTTTCTTCTTGCTGCAGTTCAGATGTACCAAGGCCACGCAGCTGGTGTAATTGCTGGTATGAAGTGGGAGGCTCTGGCAAACTCCTTGGTTACAATGAGCTGAGTTTTATACACAATTCCAATTAGCTCAACAGTTGTTACATTCCTCAGCCCCATTTACCTTTTACAATTTACAGATGTCAAAACACAGTATATTAAGCATCAATGCATTATTCCATTTTCCTAGATTCCAAATCAGTTCATATTCTAGCAACTTTTAAATACAACCTCATACAATAGCAAGTTCATCATAGCATCTTTTTTCTCTCTCTCTTTTTTTTATTTTTTTTTTTTTTTTTTTTTTTTTTTTTTTGCAAACCAGTTTTAACAATTTAAATTCTTTTCTGGTCTCAAAATTACTAGCTAACAATATAAGCAATTATTCTAATGGGCAAGGATGCATCCTAAGGGGGACCAAGGTGGAATTTTAGCAGTGAAAGTTTAGCAGTGGAACCGGTTCCCATTTTGTAATTATCTCCCCAAACAAAATTCTTTTGGTACCAAATAGAAATATGCAAATTAAAATACTGAGCTCAGATATGAAAACCAAATACCAAGTTCAAATATGCAGATAGATCACAGTTACACTAATTTAAGACAATCTCTCATTTTTGAATTGCATCTTTGAACTGCCTACTGCTCAGCCAGACAGAGGTACCGCTGGGTCTCCCTGACAAAACAGGTCAGTGCGCACTGCAGTCCAATCATCACCTGCCCCCCCGCCGCCACAACAAGCTGGACTGTGCAAGGCTTTTAATAGTGTCTCATCTGGGGTGATACAAATGTTATCTCAAAACCAGGATTCTTTACTTGGTGTGCATACAAAAGAGCCAAATTTAGTACATCTAGATGAGACACAGCCTATTACAGAGTTGCGCAAGTCTGGATATTGGAAAAAAGCTAGCATGCTAGAAAGAAAAAAGTTATTACACACAAAATTTTACTATCACATTCACACAGTAAAGAACTAAATTACTCATGGTCTTCTGTATTATCGCAAAATGCACATTTTGAGTCCATGGATTCTCATGATCTAGCAGTCTGTGAACTCCCTATACCATACAACAAAGACCTACCAAAACTGCAACATGCTTAAACAGATACCCACAAAGAAAACAGGTTAATAAGGAAAGCATCTTGCAGACTTCAGCAAGTTTTCTGACCTGTGTGTTATCAGTTAACTCTCTCTCAGCTTGTTGAAGTTCAAACCATTCCGCTTGTAAAACTGTCTGTAATGATCTAATGATCTCTTGTAGAGATTTATTTTGTCCTACTCTTCTCACCTTAAAAACAACATTAATTGCAACAAACTGTTATACTTCAAGGTTCTATCCTTCGGACACTTTTCCCATTCATCTAACTGACACAGCAGCCACTACTGACCATAATATTTCACAAGATCTTCCTTCCTCATATTTCCAAGTGCTTTCCTATGTTCTAACACACCTGCCAATACTGATTTCTTAGGAACACAACTGAAAACAGTTGTTTCCAACCCCATCTTGTAAGTAAAAGCCATGAGAAGAGGGAGGGAGGGGGAGCACAGGGCTGCTTGCAGCGCAAGTGGGAAAAGTAGGGAGAAGGTTTTATGGTGTACTTATACCACAAAGAAGGAATTCTAACAACAACCAGTAAAACAATTAACTCACATTCCTGACAAGATGCTTGATTTTCAGAAAGGCAATACAGAGAAGCACATAATATGTACTGTAAAACCCGCAGATAACACGTTGACAGCAAACATTAGCATTCTCTACTGCTGATTTCAACACTAGTGTGTTCTTAGCTTCTAAGTTTTGAACCTCCTTATTGATGGCCTCTTGAAAATGGTCAATAAATTGCATGTAATTCTCTTTGGGACCCTGATTAATAGTTGTAAATTATTTGGCTGCTTTGTCGGTTTCAGGCACCTTTATCACAGCTTGATATGCAAGGTCCGTTGATTGCCTCAGGGTTTCAGAGACTAATAGCGCCTGTAACTGTGGTGTGCCAATTAGTGTCTCTTCCAAGAGTTGGGGGATACCCACCCCTTTCAACGAATCCCCATCATTCTGTCCTAAATGATCTAGAACTGTTACATTGCATGGGTCTAATTTTGCTTGAGTCTTTCATGGTTTTTATCTGATCTCGGGGCAACACGTACACGTGCTCCTCTTTTGTTTAACTTTTCAAGAAAATGCTGCAAACCCTCATCTTCATCCGAGTCATCAGGTAACACGGACTTGAATGGTGCTGGAGAATCATTAGTAACAGGGGGGTTCGGGATTTGGAACAGTGCACTTTTTTGTTTTTCCAAATCTAGTCCAGGGAAGCCACCCCTCTTCACTGTCTCTGCCTGTTCCTGTTGCTTTTATAATCCTCTTAAAGTCTCTAGCAACAAGTGCCATGTTGTTAACAGTTCAGTTGTTTCTTTGGATCTTTGGGTAGTGCTTTTCCCCATAGTAATGTCCTTCGTAAAGTCAATTGCAGAAGGCTAATACCCTGCTTCTTAAAAAGCAACTTTCATGTAGATAATATAATACCCTCTTCTTTAGATAAGTTCCACCCCTTCCCACCCCCACCGTTCCCGGTAGCTCCGGTAGAAATTATGCATTGTTGTAGAAATTTTTTTTTTCCTTTTTCTGTATGTGTTTATTGTGTGCCCCTGTAAATTGCTCTGTGCTACACCTCACAAGCCCAAATGAACAACTCTGGCTTTGTCAGCCCCAGCAGAAGCAAGTCACGTGAGCGAGGGGGTGGAATGTATGGGAATATAGCAGAAGATTGGTGAGGAGGTTAGTTAAATGTAAATAGGCTTAAGTGACTTGCAGTTGTGGTGTAGAAAAAGCACATACATCACACTAATTGTTTTACTGACCTTGTGTGCTTGATGAGTAGAACCTCTGTGTTAGATAACATAGGCCTGTGAGAAACTCCAGGCACCTTATCACTATGTCTGAGATTCCTGCTTTGTTGTGAGAAAGAGCGAGAGGGTGTGCCTGTCTGAAGCCTCAAATACAGGTTAGCTCAACAGGCCCAGTGATCTTCTAGCAGGGATGAACTGCTGCAGCGCCTGCGTGCACGCTTGTGTTAACTCGGCATGGGAGCTTAGGTGCTACTTCAGAGATCCCTCAGTAGAGGTAACTAAAATAAAACTTGCTCTTTGCTCTGTGTTCCAGTTTGTACCCATTGCCCCTTGTCCTATCATTAGTTGCCACCGAGAAGAGCCTGGCTCCATCCTCCTGACACTCACCCTTTACATATTTATAAACATTAATGAGGTCACCCCTCAGTCTCCTCTTCTCCAAGCTAAAGAGACCCAGCTCCCTCAGCCTTTCCTCACACGGTAGATGCTCCACTCCCTTAATCATCTTTGTGGCTCTGTGGTAGACTCTCTCCAGCAGTTCCCTGTCCTTCTTGAACTGAGAGGCCCAGAACTGGACACAATATTCCAAATGCAGTCTCACCAGGGCAGAGTAGAGGAGGAGGAGAACCTCTCTCGACCTACTAACCACCCCCCTTCTAATACACCCCAGGATGCCATTGGCCTTACTACCCACAAGGGCACAGTGCTGGCTCATGGTCATCCTGCTGTCCACCAGGACCCCCAGGTCCCTTCCCTCTACACTGCTCTCTAATATGTAAATTCCCAACCTATACTGGAACCTGGGGTTGTTCCTGCCCAGATGCAGGACTCTACACTTGCCCTTGTTATATTTCATTAAATTCCCCCCCCAACTCTCCAGCCTGTCCAGGTCTCGCTGAATGGCAGCACAGACTTCTGGTATGTCAGCCACTCCTCCCAGTTTGGTGTCATCAGCTGCCATTTCTCTGTGGCTGAGCTAAGGAAAGATTCCAAGATTAGTGCAAAGAGACTGTTTTACATTCAAGTTCTGATAGCCAGATATCCCTCAGTCCCCCATCTGCTGGGTCAGGCCTCAGATCCACAGTTGGAAAAACAACATTCCTCCTTCAATGGCTTCTTAGACAGAGATTTGAAATACAAAAACTTCAGACACTCAAGATCTTCATAATTTAGCATTTTAAACCAGTTGTAAGCTTATACTTAAAGGTCAGTGAGCTCAGGCTGTTACATAATAGGTAGCAGAGGATGAAGTGGGTGAACACAGACTTTACTCCTGCAAAACCCACCCAGCGACCATCTCTTGCCTGTCTCACAATGTTTAAAGGGGCAAAAAAACAACACAGGGTTATTTCTACTCTTAAACCACAGACACCTGAGCACCAACCAAGCAGAGTGACAATTGCCAGGGCCCAGCATAACTTTCGTCACAAACCCTCGGATGCCTCGCCTATAAGGACTTAAACGGAAGCTCTCAGGAGAGAAGGATGGAGGCTCTGATAACAAACTGGAGCCAACTCCACACTGATACCTTCCACAGCACCCGCCCTGCCCAGCATCCCCTTGCCAGGCTCTGGGCCAGCAGGGAGGAGCCCCTGGGTGGGTGAGGGTCAGCCAGACCCAGCCTAAAGCTGCCCTAGAAAGGGGGCACTGCCACCTCCATGAGCAAAAACCCCGCATCATGAGACCCACAGCCTAGCCCCACTGTTACCCACTGGAGCTTCTCCTCCATGGCATCCTCACCACCTTGAGCCTCCTGCCTCTGTCCTGACTTTTCCTGCACACAGCCACTATGCCACAAGGCCTAATAGGACTTGTATTTTGGTGTCTGTGTAAGGCTGGGCACGCCCACCTGGCCCAGCATGACCCAATTTCCTAGTTTTAAATTCTTGAAACACAGAGAAAATAATAAAAATTCAGTTCAATTAACTAACTGCAGTAAACACTTTTACTAAAGTGGATTTAAATGCTCTAAACATTTTGAAAGAATTTACTTTTACCCATATCCAAAGCTTTTAAGAAAATAGTCTTGAATCAGTAAAATAATTTGATTGAATTTCATTTTTGATGGAATTGTATATTTCACGTACATCATAAGGCAAATTCTAAATAAAGGCATATAAAACCCTTCACCAAAAAGGCATGAATCATATTTTAAGTTCAAGGGTAAAAATTGAAATCTGAATAGTTTGCATATTGTTGTTTACATAAATTAATATAAAAAATGTACTCCTTGTTGGAAAGAACACTGTAAAATGCATATCTTCTGAGTCAAAATCTTCAAACGATTACAAGAAACCACCTTTCTTTAGCAACATACAAAAACTGCAAATGTACAAGACTTAAACAGATATTTTAAATCAATGTGGTTTGTTTTTTTTTTTTTTTTCAGGCAGCTTCATAGCATTTAAAGTCATTAATGAAATAATCAGCACAGGAAACATGCTGATTCCCAAATGGCTGAAGCATCATATTTGATACAACACATGCCAAAATTATTGAGGATTTTTCACTTAACCTTTTAAATTCCCAGAAAGGTCTGCTGTGATCTGTGTTTTACTAACCTCTCTGGATTACCACAGGGACACAATCACACTGTGCCTGAGTTTCAGCACTTTCTCCCTGGCAGACTAAATGACCAGGACGCTCCCCAACCTGGTGCAGCCAACGGACTACTACCCACTGCTGATCTTCCAGACAGATGGGGAGGAAGCTGCATCCTGCAGTCTGAGGGGAATGAAGAAAGATTTCAAGGCCTTGGGACGGATCGTGAAAGAGTCAGGGCTCGAGTGATTTTCTCTTCCCTCGTTCGGTTTTTGGATGACGACATGGGAGGGAATAGAAAAATTCAGTCCATAAATGCTTGCCTACAGGACTGGTGCTACAGGCAGGGCTTTGGATTCTTTGATAACAGCTGGTTTTATAAGACACCAGTGCAGATAGTGATACGTGGGAAAGGTTTATCTCGCAGGGGCAAAAGTATGCTGGGACAGGAATTAGCAGGGCTCATTTGGAGAGCTTTAAACTAGATTTGAAGGGGGATGGGGTTGTAGCTGGGCTTGCATCTCTGGGCCAGCATTCTAGAATTGATGAAGACCAGGAGGCCTCCCACACTCCTAGAGTGAAATCACGGTGCTCAGCTCGCTCCCTGAAATGCCTGTACACCAATGCACGCAGCATGGGGAATAAGCAGGAGGAGTTAGAAACCTGTGTTTGGGCAGGAGATTATGACCTGGTGGCAATTACAGAGACATGGTGGGACAGCTCACACGACTGGAATGTGGTCATGGATGGCTATATCCTTTTCAGGAAAGACAGGTGTCAAGGTTTTGATTGTGGGGTGACAATAAAACCGTGGCAGATGTATAATTAACCACCTGTCCCCCCCTTCCCCCTTCAGCCCCTCCCTCTCCCCCCTTCCCACTAAGGACAGGCGATTGGGAGGGAAAGAAAGACAGAGAGAAGAGAGTTGGAAAAATTAAAAATGTTTTACTAATGCTACTAATAAGAATAGAGAAAATAATACAAAATACAAAAAAACAATCTTGAAAGTCCCAGCAACTGCTCCAGTAGATGAAAGGCTGGCACCCGAAGTCTTGGACTGGACTCTGCAGCCAACCGGAACTGGATTCAGTCTGTCAGTAGGCCTCAGTTCGCAGGGACGACTAGCAAGGTCCTCTCCTAATGTCGACCATAAGGAAAAGGGACGAGATCCTCATGATCTCCCAGTTTTATATGAAGTACTCACGTGAATGGGATGTTATACTCCGTTGGTCAGTTTCTGGTCACCTGTTTCTCGTTGACCCTCTCAAGAGAGATGCATCCGTTCTTACCAATAACCTCGCATTCCATTGCTATGTTTACCAAAACATGTATCTGGTTTTCCAGGAAAATGCAGCTAATATGAAGGCTTTAGCTGACAGGCAAATTCACTGAAAGAGAAACCTGTTTTTTAACAAAACCAGGACAACAGGCCAGCCAGGTGAGGTGGTGGAGTTGCTCTTTACATGAGAGAGCAACTACAGCGTATTGAGTACTGTCCAGGCACGGATGAGGAGCAAGTTGAGAGTCTGTGGGTGAGAATTAAGGGGCAGGCTGGCAGGGGTGGTACTGTTGTGAGCGTCTATTACAGGCCACCAGATCAGGGTGAGGAAGTTGATGAGGCCTTCTACAGGCAGCTGATAGCAGCCTCGTAGTCACAGGCCCTGGTTGTGGTGGGGGATTTTAACTACCCTGATGTTTGCTGGAAGGACTACTCGGCCGGCCAGCCGCAGTCTAGGAGGTTCCTCTAGTGCCTTGATGATAACTTTCTGATGCAAATGGTGGAGGAGCCGACTAGGAGAGGTGCACTGCTGGATCTCATCCTCACTAACAAGGAGGGTCTGGTTGAAGCGGTAAAGGTTGAGGGCTGCCTTGGTTGCAGTGACCATGAAATGGTGGAGTTCAGGATCTCGTGTGGCAGGAACAAAATAGCAAGGGGTAATGGGTTCAAACTGGAGCACAAGAGGTTCCACTTAAATTTGAGAAGAAACTTATTCTCAGTGAGTGTGGATGGGTTTCTATTAGATGGAGATTTGTTAATGAACTATCCAGGCCCAAAGGAATTTCAAGGCCGCCTCAGAAAGCTGAAAACAGGACCTGCCGTGGGAGGGAGGCAGTTCTACAATAACAGGGCCTCAACATGACGTAAATCAACGGACCTATCAGCAGTGAGACTCCAGCGTGTGGACAGCTCGTGAACATAGATGATATCCAATTAGTGAATGCATGATTGGAGCGTGGACGTGTGATCAAAGAATAGTTGCATATATAAGGAGGCTTGTTTCTGTAATAGATGGCTCTAGCGTGATTCACATTGAATCGGAGTGCAGGGTCCTTTATTTGCTCCAACAAGTGAGGGTCACAGAACGCTGCAACAGGCTGCCTAGGGGGGTTGTGGAGTCTTCTTCTCTGGAGACGTTCAAAACCCGCCTGGACACATTCCTGTGTAGCCTCATCTAGGTGTTCCTGCTCCAGCAGGGGGATTGGACTAGATGATCTTTTGAGGTCCCTTCCAATCCCTAACATTCTGTGATTCTCTTTAACCTAACTTCAACTTCTCTTTAACCTAACTTCAACTTCTCACTTTTGTAACTTTAATATGTAGTAACTAGTTGAAATAATACTACAAAAACCCAAACATTCTTTGCATTTGTAACACTGCTCTCAGTATCAATTTCTGATTCTTCGCCAACATTTAAGTTTTGTCTTCATCCAGGAAATATAAGAAGTAGTCTAGCATTGGATTTCTTTTTTTTCAGGCTGGCTTTTCTGTTTACTGCTAATTAATAGATCCTTTGCTCCAAAACAGTGTGCAGTTTGCGGACTTCTTATAGTTCTAAGAGTAGACTAGAGTTAAAAAGCTGTCTGATTGTTCTGAGTGTACTGCAACAGCTCTTCCAGTATTTTTAATAACCTAACTTGCCTTAGGCAGCAAAGAATCCAGTGCTTTTCCCTTGTCCAATTCTTAGGCAAGAGAGAAATGTTGTATTTGAACCCTGCTTATCCTTTCTGGTCTTTTTAGAGAGATAAATGACTGAACGCTAGACTGCTGCAAGTATAATTATGTAGTAAGCTGAAGGCTTAGGCAGGTTCTCTAACCAGTATGGAAGAACATACATGCATTGTACGTAAAAGCAGAACATCAACTATTGTTTCAAATAAGATTGAGGTAGATTATGTCGTGTGTTTTACGCTGTAGAATAATCACATCAGTATTAAACTGTCAAAATTTTAATAAATATCAGTGTGGATTTTCTCAGGATGATGTGATCTTTGTCCTAGGGTATGTCCTTGAATTTGGAGCCTGACAATGTTGGTGTTGTCGTGTTTGGTAATGACAGACTGATCAAGGAAGGGGATGTTGTAAAGAGGACTGGTGCCATTGTGGATGTTCCAGTTGGCGAAGAGCTGCTGGGCCGTGTTGTAGATGCCCTGGGCAATCCAATTGATGGGAAGGTAAGTGTAACTAGGTGTTTACTACCTCTGCTTGTATCTGTGATACAGACTGCAACAGATTGTTTCCTCTCTTTTAAGGGTCCTATTACATCTAAGATGCGTCGAAGAGTTGGCTTAAAGGCCCCTGGGATTATTCCCAGAATCTCTGTGCGTGAACCCATGCAGACTGGTATTAAGGCTGTGGATAGTTTGGTGCCAATTGGTCGTGGCCAGCGTGAGCTGATCATTGGTGATAGGCAGACTGGGTAAGTTAAGTGGCCAAGCTAAAAATGTTTCCTTAAACAGAGACTAGAGTACAGCATGTGCCGATGTACAAAGCTGAACACAAAACTGCGTAGAGGTTGGGAGAACTGTAGGCAGCTTAATTTACCAATCTCTGTGTTACACAGGAAAACTTCAATTGCAATTGACACAATAATCAACCAGAAACGATTTAATGATGGAACAGATGAGAAAAAGAAGCTGTATTGTATCTATGTTGCAATTGGTCAGAAGAGATCTACTGTTGCTCAGCTGGTGAAGAGGCTCACTGATGCAGGTACAGATTTTTTGAAGGTGGTTGAGCCTGCCAACTTATGACATCCTGTTTTCATAATACTGAATACTACTATGACCTCTCCTATCTGCAAGTATAGACAGAGCTCTTATTAAATGAGTGAACTACTTGTTGTTTGGCGGTGCATGTTGTTGGGGTTCTTTGGTGGTATGTTTTTGTTTTGTGTGGTGTGTGTGTTGTGGTGGTTGTGTGTTTGTTTTTTTTGTTTGTTTTTTTTTTTTTTTGTTTGGTTGTTTTTTTTGTTGTTTGTTTGTTGTTTTGTTTTTTTTTTTTTTATGTGGACGAGAAATCTTTCTAGGTATCTGGGGAAAAAAAATCCTTTTTGCTACAATACATTAGAAGACTAGTATGAGGCCCCAAAACTGCTGAATTTGTTGTGTTGGTTTGTTTGTTTGTTTGTTTTGGTTTGGGGTTTGTTTGTTTGTTTGTTTGTTTTTATTTTCAGCAGAGTTGAGAGCTTCATCTTAGCAGTCAGGCAGGCCTGATGACAAGCCACCAGATTACAGGACACCAGATCAGGGTGAGGAAGTAGATGAGGCCTTCTACAGTCAGCTGAGAGCAGCCTCACAATCATAGGCCCTGGTTGTTGTGGGGGATTTTAACCACCCTGATGTTTGCTGGAAGGACTAAGCCAGCCAGCCAGCCAGCCAGCCACAGTCTAGGAGGTTCCTCCAGTGCCTTGACAATAACTTTCTGATGCAAATGATGGAGGAGCCGACTAGAAGAGGTGCACTGCTGGACCTCATCCTCACTAACAAGGAGGGTCTGGTTGAAGTGGTAAATGTTGAGGGCTGCCTTGTTTGCAGTGACCATGAAATAGTGAAGTTCAGAATCTCATGTGGCAGGAACAGAATAGCAAGCAGAATTGTAACCCTGGACTTCAGCTGGGCAAACTTTGGCCTTTTCAAACAATACTAGGGGAAATCCATGGACAAAGCTGCTTCAAGGTAAAGGGGCCCAAGACAGCTGATTAGTATTCAGGGATTGCTTCTACCAAGCTCAAGATCAGAGCATCCCGACACATAGGAAGTCAAGGAAGGGAACCAGGAGACCTGCGTGGTTAAACAGGGAACTGCTGGGCAAGCTCAAGTGGAAGAGGAGAGTTTACAGATCATGGAAGGAGGGGCTGGCCACTTGGGAAGAATATAAGGCTGTTGTCAGAGGATGTAGGGAGGCAACTAGGAAAACTAAGGCCTTCTTAGAATTAAACCTGGCGAGGGGGGTCAAGGACAACAGAAAGAGCTTCTTGAAATACATGGCAGATAAAACTAACACCAGAGGCAATGTAGGCCCACTGATGAATGAGGTGGGTGCCCTGGTGACAGAAGATACAGAGAAGGCAGAGTTACTGAATGCCTTCTTTGTCTCTGTCTACTCTGCTGGAGGCTGTTCTGAAGAGCCCCGTACCCCTGGGGCCCCAGAGGAAGTCAGGACAATGGAGGAGATTTCCTTAGTTGATGAGGCCTGGGTTAGGGAGCAATTAAGCAATCTGGACATCCATAAATCCATGGGTTCTGATGGGATGTACCCACAGGTGCTGAGGGGGATGGCTGAGGTCATTGCTGAACCACTCTCCATCATCTTTGCCAAGTCTTGGGGAACGGGAGAGGTGCCTGAGGACTGGAGGAAAGTAAATGTCACTCCAGTCTTCAAAAAGGGCAAGACGAGGACCCGGGTAACTATAGACCGATCAGCCTCACCTCCATCCCTGGGAAAGTGATGGAACAACTTCTCCTTGGTGCCATCTCAAGGCATATCAAGGATAAGAGGGTCATTAGGGGCAGTCAACATGGCCTCACCAAGGAGAAGTCGTGCTTCACCAAACTCATAGCCTTTTATGAAGACATAATGAGGTGGATGGATGATGGCAGAGCGGTAGATGTGGTCTACCTTGACTTCAGTAAAGCATTTGGCACAGTCTCCCACAGCATCCTCACAGCTGAACTGAGGAAGCATGGTTTGGATGATTGGGTAGTGAGGTGGACTGCGAACTGGCTGAAGGGAAGAAGCCAGAGAGTCGTGGTCAATGGGGCAGAGTCCAGTTGGAGGCCTGTATCTAGTGGAGTGACTCAAGGGTCAGTACTGGGGCCTATATTATTCGATATGTTCATCAATGACTAGGATGAGGGAATAGAGTGCACTCTCAGCAAGTTTGCTGATGACACCAAGCTGGGAGGAGTGGCTGACACGCCAGAAGGCTGTGCTGCCATCCAGCGGGACCTGGACAGGCTGGAGAGTTGGGCAGGGAAAAATTTAATGAAATATAACAAGGGCAAGTGTAGAGTCTTGCATCTGGGCAGGAATAACCCCAGGTTCCAGTATAAGTTGGGGAATGACCTATTAGAGATCACTGTAGGGGAAAGGGACCTGGGGGTCTTGGTGGACAGCAGGATGACCATGAGCCAGCACTGTGCCCTTGTGGCCAAGAAGGCCGATGACATCCTGGGGTGTATTAGAAGGGGGGTGGTTAGTAGGTCGAGAGAGGTTCTCCTCCTCCTCTACTCTGCCCTGGTGAGACTGCATTTGGAATATTGTGTCCAGTTCTGGGCCTCTCAGTTCAAGAAGGACAGGGAACTGCTGGAGAGAGTCCAGCACAGAGCCACAAAGATGATTAAGGGAGTGGAGCATCTACCATGTGAGGAAAGGCTGAGGGAGCTGGGTTTGGTTTGTTTGTTTGTTTGTTTGTTTTTATTTTCAGCAGAGTTGAGAGCTTCATCTTAGCAGTCAGGCAGGCCTGATGACAAGCTATGGCCTACAAGTATTTATGGGACTTTGCATTTGTTTCATATCTATGCAAGTCGGTGTGAATGGTAGTTGCAAGTTTAGTGAAGACACTTTACTGCCCAAACATAGACTTTCTTTTCAGAAACAGTGATCTCGTTGAACAAGGCTGCATATGTGATAGAGCTTGCAAGAGATCAGGCACATCACCTCTTGTCTGGTAGTCAAGCAGAGTCATACCTATCAAGAATTCCCCCACGCATTTTAATAACAATAATTTGTTTGGGACTATGAAATATAGTATCTCCTTGCAGAAACCAGGAAATCACAGACTTGCAGACTGAGCTCCTTCTACAGCCAAAGTGTGTATTAGTGAAAGCTTTAACTTCATTTTAAACAGGAAAGAAGTCTGCAAGTGTTAGACATTAGCTACCATGAACTTGCTCTTGAAATGTCTTGAGTTAGTTGAGCTAACAGATGTGTTAATTTACTACAGTGTTCTTTCCTGTAACAATGTAGTGATGCTGCCTGGGCTTGCTTTAGCAACTAGTACTTCACATGTGTGTTGTATTCGCTGATTACAGGCATGATGAGGTAATATACTCAGTGGTGTGTCTTCAATTCTTTCCAGATGCCATGAAGTACACTATTGTGGTGTCTGCCACAGCATCCGATGCAGCACCCCTTCAGTATCTGGCTCCCTATTCAGGCTGCTCCATGGGGGAATACTTCAGAGACAATGGAAAACATGCGTTAATCATCTACGATGACTTATCCAAACAGGTCAGGAAACGTTTATAGGCCCCATAGTCTGGCATTGGTGTTTGTAGCTGTAAGATCACCTCAGGTTTAGAAACTCAAAGTTTTAAATGAGCTACTGAAGTCTGAGAGCTTTCTTTATACTACACAGGCTGTTGCTTACCGTCAGATGTCTCTACTGCTGCGTCGTCCACCTGGTCGTGAAGCCTACCCAGGTGATGTGTTCTACCTGCACTCTCGCCTGCTGGAGAGAGCAGCCAAAATGAATGATTCCTTTGGAGGTGGCTCTCTGACTGCCTTGCCTGTTATTGAAACTCAGGCTGGTGATGTGTCTGCTTACATTCCAACCAATGTCATCTCTATCACTGATGGACAGGTAGGACTTCTTCATGTGCCAGTATTTCTGTGTGACTTATGGACAGGTCTCTGAGGAGGCTTCCAGGCTTCTGACCAAGATAATAAAACAATTTTCTCCTACAGATTTTCTTGGAAACTGAGTTGTTCTACAAAGGTATCCGTCCAGCCATCAATGTTGGTCTGTCTGTGTCTCGTGTTGGTTCTGCTGCTCAGACTAGGGCTATGAAGCAGGTAAGCATGAAACTGCTGCTCCTCCTCTCACACTAGAGACGAGTAGTGTGTAGGCTTTCCAAACCATTTCACTTTAAAGAGTTGCGAATAGAGAGGGAATAAAGCTTTGGATTCCTTAGCATTATGAAATTATAAAAGAACAAACTTTGGGGATCTTTTTGATATTTCCATTGTCTGCTGAGAGAGGAAGGGAGAAACAAAAATAGTATCTGCATAAAGATGTAAGGCTGTTAAGTTTCAGTATGCTGAACTGGGTGCAGATCTAACTAGAAATAGAGACTGCTCTCAACCCCATGCTTTTAGTCCAGATATGGAATTAGAGAGGTTTTAATATCAAGTGTCACCATTTTAGGGAGGAATAGCACGCTTATGGTAAAAGGCCAAGCAGACAGAATCACAGAATGCTTGGGGTTGGAGGGGACCTCTGGAGATCATCTAGTCCAAGCCACCTGCTAAAGCAAGTTCACCAGAGCAGATCACACAGGAATGTGTTCAGGCAGGTTTTGAACGTCTCCAGAGAAGGAGACCCCACCACCTCTCTGGGCAGCCTGTTCCAGTGCTCTGTCACCTTCAAAGTAAAGAAGTTTCTCCTCTTATTCAGATGGAACCTCCTATACTTCAGTCTGTGTCCGTTGCCTCTCATTCTGTCATTGGGCCCACAAGGGCACATTGTTGACTCATAGTCAACCTGTTGTCCACCAGAACTCACAGGTTCTTTTCAGCAGTGCTGCTTTCCACCAGGTCCACCCCCAACCTGTACTGGTGCCTGGGATTATTCCTCCCCAGGTGCAGGACCCTACACTTGCCTTGGAGTGTCATTAGGTTCTTCTCTGCCCAGCCCTCCAACCTGTCCAGGTCTCACTGAATGCAGCAGACCTTCTGGTGTGTCAGCCCTTCCTCCCAGTTTGGTATCATCAGCAAATTTGCTTGAGGGTGCACTCAGTCTCTTCATCCATGTCATTGATGAACAGGTTGAACAGGACTGGACCGAACACTGACCCCTGGGGCACCCCACTAACTACAGGCCTCAAACCAGACTCTGAGCTCTGCCATCCAACCAGTTCTCAGTCCACCCCACTGTGCACTCATCCAACCCACACTTCCTGTGCTTACCTATGAGGATGTTGTGAGAGACAGTGTCAAAAAGAAATGCATATAATCATCTGTCAGAGCCTTGAGATTCACTTAACTGATGTGCAAGGCAAAGCTGACTTGTGACAATTGTCATCTGAAAATAACCTACAAACTACTAGACTCATTTAAAAAGTGGTCAAACTCAGTCTGACCTGTATCTTGTCTTGTAGGTGGCCGGTACCATGAAGCTGGAATTGGCTCAGTATCGTGAAGTAGCTGCCTTTGCTCAGTTTGGGTCTGATTTGGATACTGCCACACAACAGCTACTGAACCGTGGTGTACGTCTGACAGAGCTTCTCAAACAGGGACAGTATGGTGAGTGTCTTGGACATAACACGTCTGCATTTCCCATTAGTCTCTTGTGCTAACAAGATTTGTCTTTGTGGCAGTATTTACCACGTCCATTTTGTGGACATTGTAAATGCAGACTGACTTGAACTATGTTGTGTATGTGCAGTTGATCTTCAAAGGACTCTGTAGTACTGATGTGTTCTGATGTAGGAGTTACCAATGGCATGACTGCTTTCTTTTATACAGTTCCCATGGCTATTGAGGAACAGGTTGCGGTCATCTATGCTGGTGTAAGAGGTCACTTGGACAAGTTGGAGCCCAGCAAAATCACTAAATTTGAGAATGCTTTCCTAGCTCATGTACTGAGCCAGCACCAGGCCCTCCTTTCCACAATCAGGTATGACAATTTATCTTACTACATCCCAAGGCTGTTGATTTGATGGATGGAGTGCAGATAATGGTCACTGAACTGTTAATTTAGTGTATCCTAGAACATCAGGCCTTAGGCTGCTTGTACCAGAACTGGAGTTTAAATCAGTCTTTCTATTGTTCTTGCACTGCTGTCCAGAGCTCAGCTTCTTGTCTCCAGTCTTTACTTAGGAAATCTAGCTGATGCTTAAAATGATCCCTCCTAATCTGATGTTGAAATCTAGTCAGTTCCCATATTTTTGATAGCTTTAAACTGTTGCATAACTGTAGATTAAGTGCTACTGACTTCCTTCCCTGCTGCTGAGTGGATGGTTGGGGTTTGAGTATTTCTGTAGTCCTGTCCTGTAAACTGATATTAGATTGTTTTGTCATGAGTAAAATCATGTGCCCTCAATCTATGAGGCATAGCTCTATAGAAGAATAGAGCCTTGTTGGACTATGTACCACCATTTTGAAAGTACTTGTTGACAAACTTCAGTTCTTAAACAGGACTTTTTTAGAAGGGATGTTACATTAGTTTCAGTGGTATAACTTCATGCATCAAACAGAAATGTGTTAATTCATTAATAATAATTCATGCTAATTTTGTTAAAAATTGGAAGGTTCATTGTAAAGTTGTTCTTTAGTCAGGGATTGACCGTGTATCTATTCCTGCATCAGAAGTTTAACTAAACTCTTTCAACAGGACAGAAGGGAAGATCTCTGACCAAACAGAAACTAAATTGAAGGAAATAGTCACAACTTTCCTGGCTACTTTTGAAGCATAAAGTCTTAACTGTTTAAACAGACCAGGCTGTTTTTGTGATTCCATGCTCCAACTCCAACAAAGACTTAAAAGTATGTGCAACTTGAATGTAGAGTTTTCAATGAGAATAAAAGTTTCCATGTAAAAAGGCTTGTATATTCTGTTCTAAATTATTGCCTTTCTGGCTGCCTTTAAAACCACAGAGTTAAACTTCCCTGAACACATGCTTGCTAAAGGAATTCTGAAAAATCAGGAGGCATTTTAACTCTTGGGTGGATCAAACTCCATGTACAAGAATGAATAGGGGTAGCAGTTGGATTCTGTGGCTAAGACTGTAGTTCCCATTGTGACAGAGGTAAGGATTACTCTTGCAGTTTTTATCCTTTTCACTAGACAACTGATCTCAGAGAAAGACATACAACTGTGGAAGCAGTTTCTGCTGTCTTGTCATGGATGGTAACTAATTGGACCTCACAGTATTCTTTAACAGTCTGATACTGTGACAGACTATTTCTTAGAATTGCTGTCTAGCCCATCCTGGTGCCTGGCTTTCTGAAGATGGGTTCTTTCAGAACTAACTGTCCTTGTGTCTCAGGACAACTATACATTTAACTGTTACAGTAGTAACTGCTAGAGATTTAAATGCCACCATCCTCTGTAGTTGATTCTAGTTCTGTGTCACTGTTTACTGTAGGGCGACAATAAACAGTGGCAGATGCTCTCTGTTAACCCCCTGCCCTCCCCACTAAGGAAAGGGAATAGGAGGAAAAGGGAGAGAGACTTGCAAGTTGGAAAAGTTAAAAATGCTTTACTAATATTACTCATAAATAGAGAAAATAATACAAAATATACAAAACCACCCTTGAATTTCCTGGGGTAGCGCAGCATTGCCTGCAGCAGAGCTGGTGCTGTTCCAGCAGCTGCAGGGCAGGCACCCAGAAGTCCTGGGCTGGACTCTGCAGTAAACCAGAAATGAATTCAGGGATGCAGGGTCTGGAACCAGGCCTCAGATCGCAGGCACGACAGGCAGGGTCCTCTTCAGATGCCAGCCATGGTCGAAGAGAGCGAGACCCTCATGATTTCCCACTTTTATAGGGTGCATGGCGTGTCCTTGCAAATACGCCCCTCTTGCTTATGGGACGTGCAAAATTTATCAGTAACCTTGGCTGCCATAGCAATAAGTCTAAACCTGGGTTTCTTCTGCATACCATTGCTGCCGTTATCAGCTCTGGAGCTAACAGTGTCTGAAAAAACATGCAGCCAAATTCACAAAAGTGCAGTTACTTAGAAGAGCTTAGCTGAAAGGAAAATTCACTAAAAAATAAACTGGTCTTGTTTTTAACAAAACCAGGACATTCTGTCAAGCTCTCTGCAGTTGTTAATGGTTTGGGGGGAGGTTATATACCAGAGCATCTACTTAATTTCCTGACTCTGCATACTCTGTGAGGTACAAGATCCCAGTGTTAGAACTTCTGTCTGGAATGTGGGATGGTTCAGTTTAAAGTTGCTCCACTTTGTGTGGTGTACTCAACTTTACCTGGTACACTGGAACTCAGCCCTTAATCCTTGGTGAGCCTCTGTACCACAGTTAACTGTGATCAGGATTTCTGTTGAGGCTGTTTACTCTGTCCCCAGTTAACTTTCTGCACAAGAGCATCCTGCCTGCCTCCCAGTTCAAACCTGCTGTGTTACAAGCAACTGGAAACACTTCATTTGAGTCTTTCACACAGTTCCAGGCTAACAAGCTTCTCTGTTAATGGATTAAGTGCTTTGAGAGTGTGAACTCTTGCTTCTGCAGTACAGGAAAAAGTAAACACTTACTTTTAGTCTAAAAGTGTCAGGCATCTTTCTGGGAGAGCTGGCATGTTAGAATAGTGCTGTGCTCCTAGAAGAGGCCTGCCTGTGGAGTTCATTTTGTCTTTCACAACCCTGTGTTTACACACTGTCTTGGTTTTGTTAAAAACAAGACCAGTTCTCTTTTAGTGATTTTTCTTTTAGCTAAGTTCTTCTAGGTGGCTGTAGTTTTCTGAATTTTAGCCTGCATATTTTTCCTAGGATGCTGTACTCGGTGCTGATAAGAGACCAACGAAATGCTGAAGAAGCTCATGTTTAGATTTATTACTATGGTAGACAAGAAAGACTGATAAGTTTTTCCACGTTCCGTTGTGAGAGGGGCGTGTTTGAGGAGGGGTAGATGGAACAGGTGACTAGAAATGACCAATGGAAGTATTCCATCCCATAATCGTCATACCCCCTATATAAGAGGGTGATCATGAGGGTCAAGCTCTCTTCAACCATGGCTGGCATCTAGAGAGGACCCTGTCTGTCTGCCTGTGATGTACAGGCCTCAGGCCCTGCATCCCTGCAACCAGTTTCCGGTTTGCTGTGAAGTCCCGCCCATGACTTCTGGGGTGCCTGACCTGCACCTGCTGGAGCCGGCAGCTCTGCACACCCAGCTCCACCGCTGCTGCTGGGGTGATACCAACTCCACATGGAGCACTTGAGATTGGTTTTGTAGATTTTGTATATATTCTCTATTTATCAGTAGCATTAGTAAAACCCTTTAAAACTCTCCAACTTGAAGTCTAAGTCTCTCTTCCTTTCCCCTTATCTTTCAAATCATCTTTCCAATCTAAAGGAAAGGGATGGCGGGAAGTGAGGCGATAACAGGGAGCGTCTGCCACCGTTTATTGCTGCCTTGCCTTAAACCTTGACACACACAGCTCCAGAACAGGTGGCTGTGAGGCTTCATAGGAATACTATGGTGGAGCCTTTTTGCTCTGGCTGCCTTACATCACTTGTCCCTTCCAGGACAGTTTTTACAGTTTGCTATTCTGTTTTTCTTGCACAGTGACTAAACCCCAGTTACTTGTTGGTGTTGCTGTGCTATGTTATACTGCTATAGATGAAAAGCATCAAACTCAGGGGTGTCATAGTCCAAAATTGCACAGAGATGTATTTGTTTCTAGTAACATAAGAGAGAAATATTCCAAAGGTCTGATTTCTGTTGCTGCCGTGATGCAGGAAGGTGATAATTTTCTCATTAAAGCACCTGTCACATCACACAGAAGGATAGTGGGACTGGTTTGGAAGGGATTGGTTGCAAGTCCTGAGAGGTGCTGTGGGCTGTCCTGGCCACGTGGTGGTGCTGGAAAGCAGAATAGGGAGTGAGTTATGTGTGGACTGATGGTGAGGGTTTGTGCCGTCTTCTGTTGGGAGTGTGCAGAGGGTCATCTCACTAAATCAGCTGAAGAGCTGATTCAGAAAATAATGGAAACATGGTTTCAACATGGTGTCCTGTGATACATAACTGACAGTGCTGCAATAACACCTGGTCTCTATGCAGGTGCCACCAAAGCTGATGACTGTTGCACATGCTGCCCTGAGCCACCATGCCTTGATCAACATGCTCTGTCCTGCTCCCTTTGGGTCTCAACCTCACTTGGGCTTATCTACCTGTCCTAAAGTGTGCCCTTCCAGTGCAGTCAGATCAGATGGAGAAAACTTGGAAATTTATTCCAGGATTCACACTTTGGAGTTCTTTGTGTGCTTGCAGCTGGGCAGATTGTACAACAGCTAACAGATGTTCAGATGAGGTTGCTTAATTATGTAAGTGGAAATTGCCTTTTTTTTTTTTACGTTACTAGATGGTTTTAGCTGTTTCTGTGTTAAAGTAGAGGTAGCAGATATGACTCAGGCTTTCCAGCACACAGTGTCCTATCTCATCTGCTTTCATCTTTTTTAAGAACCACTCAGAGGTTGCTCACCCAGTGTCTCCTCTTTGCCAGTGTCCCCTAATCAACTAAGGATAAGATTGTGAAACCTTCCCAAAATAATCTGGCAACCTCTGGCCAAGCCAGGTGGGGAAGATACTGCAGGTTGTGTGGCATGGCTGTGCAGCTGCCAGCCATGATGCTCATCTTCTGCTCTGCATTTCCTTCATGAAACTGTGTGGGTTGGTTGGGTTTGTCTGTCACTAGTGGGTTTGTCCCTGTGGCACAGTGATACCATGCCTTGCATCCCCACTGATCTCATCCATCTCCTGTGGGAAGAGGTGCCCTCTGCAGCAGTGTGCCCCAGTCCCCCAACCCAGGAGTGCACAGTGAAGCTCCACGCAGCAAGCGGGGTGGATGTAGTCATATGTTTTGGGAGGGACCAGGTGGGGACACTGCACTGCGGGATGGTGCAGCGGTGGAGTGTGATGGCAGCAGCATACGGGAGGTGCGGTTCAGGGACCACTTCTGGGTGAGCGGGGGCATGGCAAGACCGGGGGAAGTGGGGTAGGACCCAGTCGGAGCAGGGAGGGTCACAGCTGGGTGTGGGGGGGTCACCCCTCTCTAGTCAGAATTGGCTTCAAAGCTGCCTTTGTGGTCCTGGAGTGCCTTTGCTGAAGGCTCTGAGCATCACCCAACAGGCACTGCCTGTCCACACGTGTCCTGAGATCTGTGGCTTTGCAACCTACCCCATGCAGCCAAAATATGCTCCAACGAGCTGCTGTTGCTGTGCTGGAGGAAGTTGGTGCTGGGCTGAGGGTTTGCTAATATTTGGTCACTAGTGAACTACTTGGAGGCACCATGGCCAAAAATGATCCTTTGATTTGAGCTAATCCCAGACTAGGAGTGAGTCTCTTCATGTGCTGCTGCCAAGCTGTAGAGGAAAAGCCACAGTTCAGGGAAAGCTACAATTTATTATTTTGAGTCCGAACTGTGCTTTTGGGAATGGAGAAGTGTTGAATAGCCACTTACCTGCTACAGAGTTTGAGGCTCCTGCGTGTTGTGGAATGAGAGGGGTAAGTACAGAGCACCGGGCTCACCTGGCACCCATTAGTGTGTTACCTGGCATAGCACTGTCAAATATGTAAATCCCACATAGGTATCGAACCTGGCTTGGAAAATAAAGCCACCTTTGCATCTGGCAGCTGTTTCTCAGCTATTTACTGCCAAGAAATTTTCACAGTGCTCCTTTTGCTTTGCAAATGTGCAGGAGAAGAGGGATGTGAGGGTGATGGCAACATCCCCCAGGCTGGGGGGAATAACTGTGATGCCGGGAGAGCTGAGTAGATGTGGTTTGTTGTGCTTCAGTGGCACATTGGACTGAAGAAGAGGTCCTTGCCACAGGGCTGACTTTGGCTAACGCTGCCCGGTTTGTTCTTCTCCCACTGTGGTGTGGTGCTTTTTGAAGAAGAATTCTGGAGGAGGAAGCTTGGTGGGATAAAATACCGGAGCAGGAGCAGCCCCAAGCCCCAAAGGTAAGGAGGAGCCGGGGCATTACATGGAGTGCTCATGCCTGCCCAGTCCCTTCTATAGCAAATGTGGCTATTTACTGAGTAATCCTCTTGCTGAGCCCAAAACTATTGGTGCTGCCAGGGATTTTGCCTGGATTTTTCCTTTCTGAAGCCTGTGTACTTTAACCTCCCCTGACCAAGGAAATGTGTCTTGGGCAGGTAGCTAGGGCAGAGATTGGATGGGAGCATGATGGACGTGACTCAGCGGAGAGATTGATGCCCTACTGTGGTCATTTGGCCCATGGAAAAGGCAGGTACCACCCCAAGCAGTCTCCATGCCATGTACTGGTGACTGTGCATCAGCTGCGAGGGCTGGGGAGGGAAGGGAGGGACAAGAGATGGGAAGAAAAGCCCAAATTCAGATGAGGTGCAGAGGGCTGCTTATCTGGCTTTGGTTTGCTGTTAAATGCTGTGAGAGTGCAAACTTCCTGCAATTTTTCCTCTTAAATTATTTCGCTTAAGCTAAAAAGGGAAGGAGAACTCTTTGCCAAAGCAAGTGATTTCGCAGTGATCAGGACAATCCTATGGGAAAGGGGAGATATTGGGAGGGCTCCAGGGGAGGGATGCTCCAATTGATGGGACAAAGTCTAAAAAACTCTCCAAAAACTGAGCCATTTTTGGTACTGCAGCTTCCAAATTTGAAATGTAGCTGGCTGTGAACTGCTGAATTTCTTCATGGGGACAAGCTGCAAACTCCCTGCTCTGCTGGGGCAGTGGGGCTGTGCCTAAAGTCTCATCTAGGAACTGAAATAGCTTTAAACCGCAGCAGTTCTTGTTTCTTTAGTGGGGTGTGTGTGTCTGTCTTTTCCTGCACTGGAACCTGGTCCCTGCCAAAGTTCATGGCATGATGCGCTGTGTAGGCAAAGCACATTGCGACTTTGGTCTCTGCATTCGAGTTTGCTCATGTTCTTAGGTCTCAGCACAAGATGATAAATTTCCTTAAATAAAGGGGTTTGCTCTTTTGCATCCTACTGAAGCTCCTGCTCACCCAGGGGCTGAAGTCCGGAGACCTGAAGCTGCATGTGCATTACCCTGAATGCCCCTGCTCGTGTATTGCCCCAAATGCCCCTGCTTGTATGATGCTTCCTCCCGCAGCCCGTGCTGCCTGCAAAAGAGCTGTGCAAAAGTAAAAATATGCCAAAAATCATGTTTGTTTCCTCTTGCCCTGCCTGTAGTGATTGCTGCGAGTTGAGCAAGTGTGGGGTTTTGTTTTAATTTGTTTTTGCAACCTGCTTGTCTTCTTTTGCTATATGAGGTCTCTTCTTTAATAATTTTCTTGGTACATGCCTGATTCTTCCCAGGCCTGTTCTTGCAGAGTATTTCGGGTAACCCAACAGCAAAGCTTTGGGTCTCATCAGAGCACTTTGTTCCTGTAAAACTATATGGGAAAAATAGAAATGATGATAATGCTAAAACATGCTTTAAGTCTGATCTATTGGCTAACAGCTTGCGCCAAGGTTGGTCTGGTCAAATGATTTTTGAAAATCAGACGTAGGTATATAAATCTTTCAGGTACTCTCAAATATTTATTTGTCATGCCAAGAAAAAGTGATGCTGCTAAAGCGTGGCTCAGGCAAGTCATCTGCAGTAAAAACTGCATTGGCATATTTAATTTTCTAACAAAGCACATGGCAAAGCATCTGAAAACACTTAATTATCCCCACCTCCCAACACAGGAAAGAGCTATTGCTTCTCTGTTGGAGAATGGCTTAAAAATAAGGGACATGGGTCTGCAGAGCAGTTGTACAAGCAGAGCCTGTTCTGAAGGCCTTAGCATAAGTAGCAAGACTAGGCCGCAGTGGGAACCACTGACTGTTTCAGCAAAATCAGCAAGGTCACTGCGACCTTGGCAGAGTCTCATAAACAGCTTTGGAGAAGCAAGAGCACAGGAACGTAGAACAAGCATAGCTAGCAACTGCAAGTAGGAGGACCATGCAAATGTGACTGTTAGAGCTTAAGCCAATTAGTAGGTGACAGGTATGCATAATTATCGTGAACTGTATAAGTATATGCTGTTCGGGCTAATAAATCGAACTATGCTTTATCAGTCATATTGAGTCGACCTGCGTGTTCCTCCGCCGCTCAAACTTCTCTTTTTGCAATGGCAGAAATGAAGTGTGGGGGAAAAGAAATGCTTTGCCCCTTGCTGCAGAGCAAGGGAGCACTGGTGTCTGCACAGGAACCTGCTATCATGGCTTATGGATGGTCAGGGCTGTGACCAGCTGTATTTCTTCTTCATTGCCGTGAGGTTTTTTTTTTAATCTTGTGTGGCTGGCCAGGGATAAACTCCTTTTTTCTGCATCCTTGCTGTCACAGGATGGTGGTGCTGCCAGCCCTGGGCTTCTGGGTTCATTCCCTGGCTGCTGACTTGTGATGTGATGCTGGCTGGGCTGTTTCACTTCTCCTTACCCCTACTTGTCCTCCTCTAGATGGGGACTGTTGGCAGAGTTTATTGACAATGTTATGAAATTGTCAGGTCATTGTTTAAAAGGATCAAGGTAGGGTTTGTGGGAAGAAGTAATTGCATTGATGGTCCATTGCTTTCTGCATCTCTGGGATGAACAGGGTAGATGTGTTGGCACAAGGGGAAGGAAACTTCAAATGGAAAATTATTAATCAAAAAGCTGCTTTTCATAGGATGCTGCTCTCAGGTGGGTAAATTTGCAGCAAGTCCTTTTCCTCCCTGTGATGAGTTTTCTCTGTCCTGTTGTCTTGTATCCACCTGGTTATGGGATGGAGAGGAACTGTAGCCTCTTGCAGCATTCCCTGCTCCCTGCAGGCACTGGCACAAGCATTTTTCTTGATCTCAGCAACCTCTGCAGGACCCTGAGTGCTTCTGAGGCTGTATTCACTGTGGAGGTGTTTAAAAGACATATAGATGTGGCACTTGGGTACAGGGTTTAGTGGTGGACTTGGCAGCATTAGGTTTACAGTTGGACTCGATGATCTTAAAGGTCTTTTCCAATCTAAATGATTCTATGATTCTTCTATGTCATTGGCTTCCTACGGGTGTGTGTCTGGAGGGGGTTTTCCATATAAAGTGGAGCAGAAGATGGAAATATCAAGCTCAGCAGCTTGCCTTTTAGCTGTGACTCACACAAGGTCATAATGTGCCTTCAGATCCCCACCAGAGCATTTTAGCCCCTCTTTTGGCTAAAAGTGCAAGCAAAACCCAAGATATCACAACAAGCACATATTCTTTCTCCTCATCAAGTCCATTGGGAGGATGGTACAAACCTGGGCAGTGGATCGGGAAGGGGGGCCACATCCTGCTGAACCCTGCAGGCTTGGGAAACATCAGCTGCTGCTTTGTCACCTTGAAATCATCTGTTTGCAGTTTCCATGGGCTGTCTTCTACATAGTATGTGTGCTCAGAGCACTGCCCAGCAGGGAGGACCAGGTCAGCCATGTGCTGCAAGGTGGGAGGAGGGATGTTCGTCCTCCCACATCCCTCTGGTTGAGGACAGCTTGGTCCAACTCCCCATCCTCTATACCTGTCTGTGGCTTAGTTTATTATGTCTTTAAATCTTGTCCTTTGCAACTATGGCTTTGTGCTTGCCGTGTTACCCTTCCTCTTTCATTGCTCTCTGCCAGCCCTTCCTTTGGGACATCCCACGGGCAGTCACACTTGTCCTTTTTATTCTTTCCATGCCAACATCTACCCAGAAGGGTGTTGCAAAGGCTGGTTTCATGGCATACAACCCTGCTCAGCTCCTTCTGGGCCAGGAGCTCCTCCTGCCAGGAAGCAGCTCTTTTGGAAACCTCCCCCATCTCCGTTACCTCCCATGTTTCATATAACACCTGGCACTGTGAGGTCTGGTCCAGCCTTGGATGCTTAGGAAATACATCTGTGCTGGAATTAAATCCTAGTGGAGGAGAAAGGGTGATAAAATAAAGAGCTTAGTGCACGTCTTTGATAGATGTTCCCAATTTTTCCCTGAGCACTTCTGCCTGGTGCAGTGAGCCCAAGTGTCCCAAGCAGCAGAGTGGGATGCAGGAACCTTTGGGTGCCCCTGGACATGCAGCAATGCGGGTCTGACTGCTCTGTCCTGCCTTAGTTGGCAGTGACTGACAGTTGTTCTCCACATCCATTTTATTTCCTTTGAAACTGGGGATAGAAAGTCAACCTAGGATGTTCCCGTATTTTGCAATTGTCATGAAGGCTGACTTCAGTGTGTTTCCTTTTTCACAGACCCAATTAGCAAAGACACAATGCAAACTGAGAAGTGGTTGTGAGTTTTTCAGTAATAAGCCCATTTAAGTGAGACATTTGTGCTTTGTAAAGAAACAGAAACTGTTTGGTTTCTGCTTATGTCCTACTCCACAGTCCTCTCTTCCCATGCATGCCATGGATGAAACAAAACTGATCTGGGATACCCTGGGGATTTCCTGCAGGTCCCACTCCACCAGATCTCTGCCTTACTTCTTGCTTTCTGGCCACCAACGTCCAAGTCCTTGACTCCTTAGGGAAGTCCACATGATTAAATTCATATTTAATATTTAATATTTTCATATAACAGCCCTGTTCCTCCTCATTTTTTGCGCCAGGCACGAACTCTTGAGAAATCCCCCCTTCTGCTGCCCACACTTTTATGCCAGTTCTCCGCATACTCTCATCCTGGCTTCAAACCATTTCCTAAAATTCTCTGTCCTGCCGTGTCAAGGGTTAAGACTGTGGGGTGACAATCAAACCCTGGCAGATGTATTGTTAACCTCTTCTCCCCCCGCCCCACTTCCCCCTTTTGCCCCTCCCTTTCCCCCCTTCCCACTCAGGACAGGCGATTGGGAGGGAAAGAAGGACAGAGAGAAGAGAGTTGGAAAAATTAAAGATATTTTACTAATGCTACTAATAAGAATAGATAAAATAATACAAAATATACAAAACCAATCTTGAAAGTCTCAGCAACTGCAGAGCCAGCACCCAAAGTCCTGGATTAGACTCTGTAGCCAACCGGAGCTGGATTCAGTCTCTCACTAGGCCTCAGTTCGCAGGGACAACCAGCAAGGTCCTCTCCTAATGTCAGCCATGAGGAAAAAGGGAAAAGGCAAAGGGAAAAGAGGAAAGGGACGAGATCCTCGTGATCTCCCACTTTTATATGAAGTATTCAGGTGAATGGAATGTTATACACAGCTGGTCAGTCTCTTGGTCACTGGTTTCTCATTGCCCCTCTTGCGAGATGTCCATCTGTGGAGGGGTTTCGTTAGAAGGAGATATGTTGTTGAATTAGTCAGGCTCAAAGGAATCTCAAGGCCACTTCGAGAAGCTGAGAACAGAATCTGCTGTGAGAAAGAGGGGCGTTTCTTCATTAACAGGGCCTCAGCATGGCGTGAGTCGTCGGACCTATCATCGGTGGGGCTCCAGCGTGTGGACTGCCCATGGTGTTCATTTAGCGAATCCATGCTTGGAGCGTGGATTCGTGATTAGAGAATAGTTGTGTATATAAGGAGACATGTTTCTATAATAAATGGCTTTGTGTGATTCACAATGAATCGGAGTGCTGAGTCCTTTATTGTTCCAACAAATGGTGACCCCAACGTGATACTCCGAACGGCGTCTCACTAAGGTCGGGGAAAAGCCTGGAGCGGCCCAGCCGGAGGCGGATCAGCTGGACTGAGAACCGGGCAGAGGCGTACAGATGTTCCGCAGATAAATTTTGTTGAAGAAGTCCCCGGAAAAGGTGACCCTCAAGCGCAGGCACGGTTAAATACTGCCATCTTGCGGCAGGGTTCCTCTCTTGCAAGAGATATTTTCCAAACTCTACCGGAAGAAGGTAAAGCAGTCCCTCCGTACACTCAGGTAAAGCAAAAGGACAATGAATCGTATATGACTTTTCTTGACCGCCTAAGGGAAGCCTTGGATAGGGCACCGATTGATGCTAATGTAAAAGAACCTTTGTTTATGACACTCGCAGTTGAGAATGCTAACCCGGTTTGTAAGAAAATTTTGCTTGCTTTACCAAAGCATAACTCAATAGCCGAGATGATGGATGCTTGTGCCAGGGTGGGCTCAGATGAAGAGAAATTTGGTCTTATGGCTTCTGCATTTGCAGCTGCTATTAAGCCCCTGTTAGCTCACAACCCGAATAGATCAGGCCGAGTTTGTTTCAAATGTGGAAAAACAGGGCATTACAGATTCCAATGTCATGTCAGTCAGACTTACTGCAGATCAAATAAGAGGGTTACAGGTCCAATAGACAATAATGTATGTCACCGCTGTGGAAAATTTGGACACAAAGCTAAAGACTGTAAGTCTAGTCTTCATAAAAGTGGTCAGGCACCGGGAAACGGGGAAACAAGTGCACCGAGACCTGGCGCAAGGACACAAGTGAGGTCTCAGGCTGCTTGGACACAGTCACCGCTGCCACTTCAGGGAGTGCCGGAGTGGATGTAGAAACTATGAAAGACGTGACATTAATTGACACTCAGGTACAATGCATACCAACAAACATGACTGGACCATTAGGGCATGGTTTAAGTGCTTTGCTTCTAGGGAGATCATCTGTCACTAGAAAAGGCATTTTTATACTTCCAGATATAATTGATGCAGATTTTGCTGGTATCATTTCAATTATGGTATGGACTCTTAGTCCACCAGTCCACATTTCCAAAGGATCAAAGATAGGTGAATTGGTTCCATTTAAAGCAAATGTTCCAAAAGTTTCAATTAAAGAGTGTGCAGAAGGAAGCTTTGATTCTACTGACAATGCAGAATTGTATTTAGCTCTAGACATTAGTAAGGCAAAGCCAATGGAAAAGGTGACTCTTTTAGACAAAACTGGCCGTTCACAGACTTTTGAAATTCTGGTAGACACAGGTGCTGATGTGACTATTATCAACAAAAAAGATTGGCCAGCTTGGTGGCCTCTCGAGTCTCCGCAAATACCAGTCATGGGTGTTGGGGGTATGCAGAGTACCCAGGTGAGCAAATATCATTTACAAATGAAGTTATGTGATGATTCACTATGTTCTGTACGACCTTATGTGATGTCTATCCCTGTTTCTCTATTAGGACGGGATGTGTTAGGACAACTAGGAGCAACTCTGGTGACAAAACAACAGCATTTCTAGATGTGGCCATTGATGATGGGCGACCAGTACTGAAATTACAGTGGAAAAATGATGATCCAGTATGGGTAAATCAATGGCCGCTCAGTAAAGAAAAACTCGCCCATGTCGAAGAGCTAGTACAGGAACAGCTTGAAAAAGGGCATTTAGAGCCGTCTACAAGTCCCTGGAATACTCCTGTGTTTACTATTCAGAAAAAATCAAACAAATGGAGGTTGTTACATGATCTTCGAAAAATTAATGATACCATGGAAGACATGGGAGCATTACAGCCGGGATTACCATCCCCTGTCATGATTCCAGAAAATTGGCAGATTTTAATAATTGACTTGAAAGATTGTTTTTTCACCATTGCTTTGCATCCTGATGACTGCAAATGTTTTGCATTTTCCATAAATTCTGTAAATAAGGCTGAACCTGCGAAAAGGTATCAATGAGTAGTTTTGCCACAGGGAATGAAAAATTCCCCAACTATGTGTCAGATTTATGTAGCTTGGGCCTTGCAATCAATCAGAAAATCTCATCCTGAGTTAGTGATTTACCACTACATGGATGACATATTAATAGCTGGGGAAACTTTTTCGACTGATTTGTTGATAAATGAAGTATCTGATACATTGAAGCATAGAGGATTACAAATTGCTCCAGAAAAGGTACAAATTCAACCAGCATGGAAATATCTTGGTTGGGAAATTTCTCAGTCCACAGTGAAACATCAGAAAATAGTATGTCGGCCTGTCATTCAATCCTTAAATGATGTGCAGAAACTAGTGGGTGACCTGAATTGGGTCCGGACCATTTGTGGGATCACTAATGAGGATTTAGCTCCAATTGTAAAACTGCTAAAAGGGCATAGTGACATTAGCTCTCCTAGAACGCTTACTGCTGAGGCGGAAGCTGCTCTGAAAAAGATTATGTCCAAACTTGTAAAAGCTTTCAGCCATAGGTGGAACCCAGATTATGTAATCGGACTACTAATTGTAAACAATACTAACTATCCTTTTGCTCTCATAATGCAATCATAAAGATCTTAGAGTGGGTGTTTTTGCCTTTTCAACTCAAACGAACCATTACAACCAGGGTTGAGGTCTTTGCTCAGCTTATAATGAAAGGTAGGCAGAGAATAGTCGAAATTTCAGGGGCTGAGCCTGCATATATCATTGTTCCCCTCATTTCAGAGTATTTACAGTGGGCTTTGCAGAATCCCTAACCTTTTCAGATTGCGTTATTAGATTCTCAAGCTTTAATTAAGACATTTTCCCCTCCACACAAGTTAATGTCAGTTTTGAATATGGGATCAATGGAGGAGGGTCCCCCTCTTCTCTCAGAATTTCCTGTTAAAGGGCCCACAGTGTTCACTGACGCAGGGGGTAAAATGCAGAAAGCAGCAATTACATGGAAAACAGATGGAAAATGGCACAATGTGATACTAACTGACCTGAAAGGATCAACTCAGCATTTGGAACTCAGGGCTGTAATAGAAGTGTTTATCAGATTTGTTCATAGCCCAGTGAATATTGTTTGTGATTCTTTGTATGTGGTAGGTGTGGTAGCTCACATTGAAAGATCATTGCTCAAAGAGGTTCAGGATGCACAACTGATGTCTTTGTTCAAGCAATTATGGTTGTTGGTCGAAGAGAGACAACACCGATGCTTCATAACACATATCCGTAGTCATCTGACAATTCAAGGCGATTTAGCTGAAGGAAACCGCCGAGCTGATTTTCTTGTATCTCCTGCCTGGGTTCCACCTCCAGTAGATAGGTTTGGGCAAGCAGTACGCTCTCATAGTTTCCTCCATCAGTCTGCTCAGGTCTTACTGTTA
This sequence comes from Patagioenas fasciata, assembly GCF_037038585.1. NCBI lineage: Eukaryota > Metazoa > Chordata > Aves > Columbiformes > Columbidae > Patagioenas > Patagioenas fasciata. Next base: position 62,535,936 of record NC_092559.1, read on the forward strand.
GCAATCAGGACACATAACCACGGGCGTAGTTATATGCGGTGCTTTATTTCAGCGCTGGGAAACCAGGGGTTCGCACCCAAAGCTTGCTTCAGCGGTCAGTTTAAGTTGTACAGTATTTATACAGTCCATTCACATACATATTCATATATTCATTAGAATCATTAGGATATGTAATAGTTACTCAACATTTATTGCAATATCGATTGCAACACCTTGGAATTACTTTGATCATGCGCAGTGTCCTCTGGTGGTCTTTCAGGGGGATGAATCAGTTTTGCACCTCTTCCAGAAGGGAACATCTTGTAAAATTGATTCTGTTACTAACATTTCCCCCCTTTGAAAATGCTTTTCTATTCTTAGACAATGCATTTTCACCTCAATCAACTTCTTCGATTATTGATTCATTTATTACGATTTATTGGTAATTAGGCAGATGTGGCAATTCGAGTCGCGCTTCTTCATAAGCTGGAGGGTTATCAAATATAGGATTAGTATAATTCCTACTCAGGACACTGAAAATGCGATCATATCTAGTATTTGTTTGACAAATAAAGAAAGATTCTAGTGCCCAGCCAAATTAACACTGCTTGATGGTTCATGCTACACATCATCCTCATTTATTTCTTGTTTATGTCTGGAAAGGTGACCTTTTCCAAATGGGACATAGCGTTGGCAACCCCAAAGTAATTTCTCTAATTGGTCCTCCCATTGGCAAATGTGTAGTCCAGGTCCCATTCCCCTTCCCTATTTGACCCATTTCAAGCTTGGGCATATTTTGGGATTAGTCTGGAGGCAAAGATCACACTGCTGTCACCTGTTTTACAGTGATATACAAATTTCTAGCTCCTGTTTCCCTAATCAAATGTTTGCATAATGGTTCTACTCCCCGAAATCCTTTCCTGTGTTCTTCCCTTACTAAAGGCCAAACTAGATGAAAGGGGACAATAAGTTTTCCCTGGCGGGGGGAGGGGGTGAACCCACCCTTCCTTATTATATGATTCCTCTAAATCTATGATGAGTTTCGATTCTCTTTACTATACTCTGGCTTACCTTTTAAAGAGACCTGCCCGCCAAGGACCAGAGCACTTTCTATTTTTACCTTGTGCTTAGCCGTTTGTTTTGCCCCTCTGTCCGCCAGCCTTTTCTGATTCCGAGCTCACTTTCTGGTGTGCCTTGATATGCATGATTGCCATTTTCTTAGGAAGTTGAACTGCTTCCGGTAGTTTCAATATCTCCTCCACACGTTTGATATATTTGCCTTGAGAGTTCAGAAGTCCCTTTTTCTTTCCAAATTGCTCTGGGCACATGCACAACCCTCACGGTTAGCTGCTTCCATTTTCAGAGTTTTCAGTAGGCACGTCTTTTAGATCTAGTTGATTGTATTATGTTGCTTCGATGGTCTCCAGGCAGTCATGATGAACTGGTTCTCCAAAGTTACCACTGAGGAAAGAAGCTGGGTTGACAATGTTAGTGACGATAATTTCTACACCATCTTGTTAGACACTGTGTGGGATACCAGCACAGTCATTTTCTGACCCATGGTAAATCTCCAGGCCTCCTGTATATTCAGTACCACTGCAGCAACTGCCCGCAGGCATCCAGGCCACCCCTTTGCAGTTGCATCTAACTGTGCGGAGAAATAGGCCACTGCTCGTCGATATGGGCTAAGATCCTGTGCCAATATACCCAAGGCTATTCCCTGTTTCTCATGAGAGAATAGGAAAAATGGTTTATTCACATCTGGGAGTCCTAGAGCAGGGGCTGACATCGAAGCCTTTTTAAGTTCTTTAAAGGCTCATGTGGCTTCCTTATTCCATTGCAGCTGTTTTTGGTCCATAGGGTCCAGGTCATGCACATCTCCTTGGTTCTAGTAGCGATTAGAACGTCATCCACATATTGTAGCATCTGTCCCTCGTCAGACGAAGCTTCCCAGGTTTCAAAATCTTCAGAAAGCTGATTTCCAAATATTGTCGGGCTGTTCGTGAATCTTTGTGGCAACACCGTCCATGTGAGCTGGGTTTTACATTTATTTTTAGGGTTTTCTCATTCAAATGCACGTATTGTCTGGCTAGCTTAATGGAGAGGGAGGCAAAAGAAAGCATCTTTTAAATGATAAACCAAGTCAAATTAGGTGTTAATACTCTCAGAAGGGTGTATGGGTCTGCTACCACTGGGTAGAGGTCCTCAGCTATTTTGTTTATAGCTCATAAGTCCTGAACCACCCAATATGACCCGTCTGGCTTGCGGACAGGCAACACAGGGGTGTTATAACTGGACTCACATTCCTTTAATAACCCCATTTGCAGGAACCTGGGTCAGAAGGTGTATATCTAAGGGGAAATCCGCGTACTCTGTGCACGTTACACACACCGGAGCAGCCCAGCAGGAACGCGCCAGGCGGCGACTGCCCCCCCCACCACCCCCGCGGGCGGCGAGCCCGGAGGAGAGGAGTTGCAGCAGCCACTGCTCTCCTCCCCCCTTTTCCACCGCTTTAACAGGCTAACAGGCAGTCAGCTTTTCACTTTTTTTTCTTTTTCTTTTTTTTTTTTTCTTTTTTCTCTTTTTTTCATTTTTTTTTTTCCTCGCTGCAGCTTATCTAGGGGGGAGCTGCCGGGCATAGGCTTGGGCTCCTCTTGCCCTTTTTCTTTCTTCGTTTAATTCCTGCAACTATAAACTTTATATGCAATTTCAATTAGCTGAGCAATAGTTACGTCCCTCAGCTCCTACCTTTTGTAATTTCTTACAGATATCAGTAAACAGCATATTAAGCATCAATCCCTTACATTACTTTTAGATCCAAATCAGTCTGTCCACAGAACAACACTAACTGCAATACAGCTAACCCAGAATCTCACATTGAAATCACCCCCACTAATTTACTCTCATGTGTACAGATGTATGTGAAGGGGGAGCAAGGTGGTACTTTAGTAATGGAACCGGTTCTCATTTTGTAATTATCTCCCCAAACAAATTCTTTTGGTACCAAATATAAACATACAAACTAAAATACTGAGCTCAGACACGCAAACCAAATACCAAGTTCAAATATCTGAACAGATCACAATTAGACTTCTTCAAGCCGATATCTCAATTTTAGCATTGCACCTTTGAACCGCTTACTGCTCAGCTGGGTGGAGGCACCGCTTGGGTCTCCCTGACAAAACAGGTCAGTGTGCGCTGGAGCCCCATCAGCACCCACCCCCCCTCCGCCGCTGCAGCAAGCTGGACTGGGCAAGGCTTTTATCAGTGTCTCATCTGGCGTGCTACAACTGTATCCCAAAAACAGGATTCTTTATCCGGTGCGCATACAAAAAAGCTAAATTTAGTACACCGAGATGAAACACAGCCTATCACAGAGTTGCACAAGTCTGGATACTGGAATAAAACTAGTATGCTAGAAAGAATAGTAATGTCTATCACACACAAAACTTCATCCCATTTACCTTCCCTCTGACAAAATTTCATTAATTACTGGGGCCACCAGTGGGTACAATGTTCGATTAACTTCTTTTTATGCACTGATTGTCCAAATCCAGCCTCCTTCCAGTGTTTCAACAAACAACCTAAGATTGCACATATCAACACAAAAGAGTAACACACAGACGATTAACATAAAGATAACACACAGATAACTTTACCAGAACAACAGTAAATACGAATCGAATCACCAATTTCAACAGCAAATACAGATCAAATTACCAGAACTACAGACTAGGTGCTGAACAGCATAAATAACCAGACCAAGTGCTGAGCCTGCAGCACAAATAACCAGACCAGGTGCGCGCAAATAACCAGACCAGACCAGGTGCCGAGCCTGCGGCATGAATAACCAGATCAGATGCCAAACCTGCAGAGGTTTCCCTCTGTCTAACGGATGGCTGCCTAGGCAATACCCCGGGGAGCTCCCTGCCCAACCGAGCATGGCTTTCGCCACGTCTGACCAGCAGGCTACCAGACCAGAACCAGACCAGATGGGTACCCAATAATCCAGATAAAGCAACAGATAAAGCACCTTCTTACCAGTCAGAGGTCCGTCGTGAGCAGCGGAGGGTCGGTCGCGTCCGATGCACTCCCCAAGAATACCTCGGTGCTAGCTGGAGCAGGATCGAGACGCGGTCCACCCCAGCAGTGCTCGCAGTAGTGGGGGAGGACCTAGTACTTAGGGAAATGATCTTTACAGTGGTGTTTTGAATTGATTTGTGGGACGGTGTTACTTTTTTGCAAGGCCAAAGAGAAGGCTGTTGCAGCAATGGTCATAGGGTGCATCCATACATTATTGTGAGGGCAGAGAGAGAAGCCCATAGCTCAGAGATCCTGTGTAGAAAGGTCTGATAAGTTCACCTCCAGCCCAGATGTAGTCTACTATAGCCAGATGTGAGGGTGATGCACAGAACAGTGCAAGTCAATGCTAACCAAGATTCATCTCCATGTCTGCAGAAACTGGGAGGAGCAGTAGGGCTATATCTAGAGGCTTAGAGAGATTGTAGTGTTTGATTTCATTAAGTTAGAGCTAACAGCTAAGCTCCTAGGAGGAGACGCCATGTAGTGTAGGGCCAGCTGTGATTAGACCATGGAGGAGCAATAAGATGTGGTGGGACAGAGCTCTTCTGTTTTCTGAAAGTCAGGGAAGTACCTTGTCCGAAATTACAAAATCAGAATGGTTACAGAATCACAGAATTGTTGGGGTTGGAAGGGACCCCTGGAGATCATCTAGTCCAACCCACTTGCTAAAGTAGGTTCACCTAGACTACATCACACAGGAATGTGTCCAGGCGGGTTTTGAATGTCTCCAGAGAAGGAGACTCCACAACCTCTCTGGGCAGCCTGTTCCAGTGCTCTGACACCCTCAAAGTAAACAGGTTTTGTGGCGATGAGAACAATTCATACAGATGCAGACAGAGACACACAGGCACAGAGTTCTTGTTAGCAGTGAGAGCAGAGCCAGGCAGAGCTGAGCTTTTATTAACAGTTCTCAATTTATAGGTATACAGATATGGGCCTGGACCAAGAGGTTAGACAGGATGTTTTTTCAAAAAATGTTATTCCAGACATACCACACTCATGTTGTGACTGTTTTCAGTCACATTTCCATGCATATCTTGTGGGCAGTGTTCCAACCCGCTCATTCACACACCCAGGCCCAACATTCACACATCATACATATGGGGGTGGTGGAATACCTGTGACATGCGACACACCCCATTGCTATAAAAAACATTGTGTGGATCTAGGAGTGTAGCCAGGACTGTTGTCAGTTTTAATCTGTTGTAGCACACTCAGCATAGAAAAACAGCAGCGAGTCCAGTGGCACTGAACATCTTTGCTTTTCTCACTAGTATAAGCAGATGCACAAATCGTAGCTGAAAAAGTATCTATAGAAACATGTACATATTTCAAACGACCAAAAGATGAGACATATGTAACATCAGTCTGCTAAATGGCATTAGCTGTGAGCCCATTTTGGTTTTCACGTTTATTGGATATTGTTTTTCCTTACCAGAACGAAGGCCTGTTTGAGTTCTATCAGTGTAGTGTTGGCTTTACTGATACTTTGGCTGCCCATACTAGTGGAAATACAGCATCCAAAATTTTCTTGGAGATTTCTCACTTGCAGAAAACAGATCCGCACCATCCAAGCACTTTCTTGTAGGACATGCAACTAAACAGAATTCTCAGAAAACGTTATTTGAGCTTACAATTCACTTAACAAATCTTGACCCAAGAGAGGTATAGGGCTTTCTGGAAAATACAAGAATTCATCTTTTAAAACTTTGTTCCGAATTTGGCATTCTATTGGTTTCAAAAAATGGACTTTCTTTTTTTCTTTCCCATGACCTCAAGCACAGTGAATTTACTAAGAAGTCTCTTACAACTAGTTACCACAGAATAAGTCTATTAAAAGATTTTTGGTTTAATTTCCCAGCTTCATTAGAACTATGGATCTGCTGGAGATGCCTTTAAATTTCACCCTCAGACTCCTTCATGCAGTATTACAGTTCTCCAGCAGCAACATTGCTGTGGAGGGGGGTAGAGAAAACTCCCATTTTGCTGCTTTAGCAGCAGTCGGCCAGGTTTTCCTATTTTTTTTTTCTCTTCTTGCTGCAGTTTAGATACAGGCAAGGCCACGCAGGTGGCGTAATTGCTGGTGCTAAATGAGAGCTGCCTGGCCCTGGCAAAACTCCTCAGTTACAATGAGCTGAGTTTATCTTGCAGCTTGACACAGGCCTGAAATTTATGTTCAAGCTGTACAGCACAGGCTTGGGATATTTTGGGTTTTTTTTATTTCTCCATTTCATTCCAGCCACAATACACTTTATATGCAATTCCAATTAGCTGAGCAACAGTTACATTACTTAGCCCCATTTACCTGTTGCAATTTCTTATACATGTCACTAAACAGCATATTAACCATCAATTCATTATTTTCATTTTTGTAGATCCAAATCAGTTCATATTCTAGCAACTTTTAAATACAACTTCTTCCAAGTTCACATCCATCATAGCATTTAGTTTTCTTTCCCATGCCTCCAACTAGCACATAAATTCAATGTGAATCAGAGTTTAATAAATAATTTTCTGGTCTCAAAATTATTAGATAACAGTAAGAGCAAATTAACTTACAGTACTGTACTTCATCCTATTTTTTCCAAAGTTCTGCAGAACAACATTAATTGCAATACAGAACTATAACCCAGAATCCCACATTCAAGCCACATTCAAGTACGATATCATTTCAAGTTTTCTTTTATCAGAGGATTCCCCCACAAAGTTACTCTAATGTGTAAGGATGCATCCTAAGGGGGAGCAAGGTGGTATTTTAGTAGCAGAACCGGTTCCCATTTTGTAATTATCTCCCCAAACAAAATTCTTTTGGTACCAAATGTAAATATGCAAACTAAAATACTGAGCTCAGATATATAAACCAAATACCAAGTTCAAATATGCAAATGGATCACAACTACACTTATTCAAGACAATATCTCGATTTTAACATTGCGCCTTTGGGCCGCGTACTGCTCAGCCAGGTAGAGGTATCGCTGGGTTTTAGCATATGCAGGTGGTGCACTTGGTATAAATCTGCGCCACAGAGGTCATGTACAATTGACTCTATCTGGACCTGTCCCCTCTTGATTGTTTGGCCCAAAATAGATGATCTCTCATACAGCTAATTCTCTCAGGAACTGGATACCTCTCTCCATAGTATTCCATTTCCCTAATGTGCATATACAATCATCCTTGTAGGGAAATCTTACTCTCATAGCTGTCAGGAGTCGGGTCCAGAGGGTAGTGGCGTTAGGCTCTCTTGAAATTGCCCTATCAATGGTGGAATCTTTTGACAGAGATCCCAGTTGCCTGGCTTCACCACCTTCCAGTTCGATGGTTTCTGCCCCATTGTCCCAGCATCGGAGCAGCCAGGTTACAATATTCTCCACTTCATGATGACTAAAGTCTTTCCGCAGATCTCTCAGCTCACCTGGAGAAAAGGACCGAGTGGTAGTCACTTCCTCTCGTCCCTGTGCTAATGATGCCCCTTGGGTTGATGTTGGCCCTGTGGCCCCTGTGCCATCACCTGCTGCACAAGTAGTCTTTCTAGTGACTTTCTTACAACCGGCAACTGATGATGATATGGGTTCATCATCTTCTGATTAATTTCCAGAGTCTGAATGACTGTCACTGGCATTGCCATAATCACAGTGGTTGTTATGATTACAACAGCAACAGTGCCCAGTGTGTGAGGAGGGAGGAGCCTTGTTAGCCTTTGAGGCTGGATAAGTAACATTATCTGCTGTCAGCGAGGCAGTGACCTTGGCAGCCGGGCTTTGCGGAGGAGCTGGAGTTTGAGCCTGTGAAGCTGTGGTGTCTGCAATTGGAGGGGCAGCGGCTGCAGCGGCAGCTTTCGCTGTTTTGCTTCGTTTTGAGTGGCTTGTGCCTTTTGCAACGCAAGTCTCAGGACTAAAATAAATGCAGACCTCCTATTTAACCTCATTTCTCTTAACAGTAACACAAACTGACACACATTCAGCAAACCAAATACCACCATCATAGTTCTATCAAAGCTCCAAGGATATTCAAAGCTCTCAAAAACATTTGTAAACTGTCCTAGTGAGAAAGAAAAAGTATTGTTAGTCAGCCTTTCTAAATATTTGCTTGATCAATTAGCAAACACACAGCTGTATTGCTCTTTTATCTTTCCCATAGGTTTTTTAAGGTAAAGCAGAAACAAGTAGAAATTCATTAGTGGCTGCAGTATAATGAAGTAAAGCAGTGCCAAACCACCCAGTATAATCATAACCATCATCCAGTTTCTTGCTGTTATATAATGTATACTTCGATTCACAAAGAATGCCCAGCACAGGTATGGGACCACCGAACACAATGTAGAAAATAGTTGATACAACTTATGCCACAACATCTTTAAACCAATGTGATTCACTCTGCCTTAATACTACTAGATAATGTCCGAAGCAAACAGACCCACAAGTATCATCATAACTCTATGAGTTGGCACCATGCCAAGAAAATTGAAAGGTATGTCAGGGCAGTAGGAAAGCCAAGTCTCCAAATTTACCCCTTTTTAATGCCAAATTGTAACCCTTTCTCCGCCCCATGTTGGGTGCCAATTATCTGTTGAGGCTTGATTGCGGGGTGACAATAAAACCCTGGCAGATGTATTGTTAACCCCCTCTCCCTCCCTTCTCCCCCTTCAGCCCCTCCCTCTCCCCCCTTCCCACTAAGGACAGGTGATTGTGAGGGAAAGAAGGACAGAGAGAAGAGAGTTGGAAAAATTAAAAATGTTTTACTAATGCTACTGATAAAATAGAGAAAAATAATACAAAATATACAAAACCAATCTTGAAAGTCCCAGCAACTGCAGAGCCAGCACCCAAAGTCCTGGACTGGACTCTGCAGCCAACCAGAACTGGATTCAGTCTCTCACTAGGCCTCAGTTTGCAGGGACGACTCGCAAGGTCCTCTCCTGATGTCGGCCATAAGGAAAAGGGACGAGATCCTCATGATCTCCCACTTTTTTATGAAGTATCATGTGAATGGGATGTTATACTCAGTTGGTCAGTTTTTGGTCACCTGTTTCTTCTTGCCTCTCTCGCAAGATGTGCATCCATTCTTATCAATGACGTCGCATTCCATTGTTATGTTTACCAAAACATATATCTGGCTTTCCAGGAAAATGCATCTAATAAGAAGGCCTTAGCTGACAGGCAAATTCACTAAAAGAGAAACTTGTTTTTAACAAAACCAGGACATCTTTGTTTGAGAGGCAGTAAAAAAAATATTGCCAAAACAAAAATAAAAAAATCCTACTGAAAAAGCATAACTGTTACTGTTTAGCGCTATGCCAGCCAAAATAGATCAGCACTTCATAAAGTGTACACAGCTACAGTTTTGATATCCTTCTCCCACTCTGCCTAAATTGCCTTAAATGTCAGCTGAGCTTGCACAGAGTACAGTAATCTCTTAAGATTGCTGCTTTCTTCTGCTTTTCCATCAAAAGACTTGGTCGATGTGGTAACAGCTATCTAGGCTACCAACTAGCTGAAAAGTAAGAGACTGACAGTGAGTTTTGGTCCCCCTGAAGTAGGGAGTGACTGCTTTATTTTCCATATTTTCCATGAAGGTGGAAAAGAGAAAGTAGCATTCCAGCTGACTTCTACATAACTCTGCTATAGCTGAAGCCACCACAGTCACTGTGGAGATCAACATAGGGCAGAAGTCAAAGGGAAAGAGAAAGAAAAGGTGGCATATAGGACATGAAAAGCATCAAAAGAAGGCTTGAGATAAGGGAAACATCTATAGTTGCAGAAGATCTGTAGTTGTGGAAGAGCAGATCTCCCACAATGCAAGTTACTGAAGCCAAAACTAGCAAATTTAGGGGGGGGGGGGGGAGGGAAAAGGAAGACTGGGGTATTTGTACAAATATCAACATCTCTGCAGTCAACAGCTCACACTAAAAAAAAACCAAAGTGATACGAAACTCTTTCTTTATTGCAGGATTTAAATCTCACTCTCCAAATACTATCAAAGGTCAACATGGGATTTAGCAGCTCTCTGAAGCAGCTAGTAACAGTCACTGTCAGAGAGAAAACTAAAAGGACTGTAGATATAACAATTACTGTTAAAATGAGAGTTTGGTCAAATGAGTACTGGAAGCCCATGAACTGCTCAAAACATTTCTGAGGCCTCTGGACCAGTCATGCTGCTAAGGGCACATTTAACAATGAAACCTTCAAATAATTAAACCTGTAGCAGATGCAACAGTAACTGAATCAATTAGAATTTGTTCCGAGTGTAGGAATTCTACCTTTGAGTCTTTGCAGCCAGCAAGCTGCAGAGTAGAGCAGAGCTTTTCCAAGTGCGCGCTCTCCACACAGTGCATGATAAAGAACCTCTGTAGGATATGAGGAAGGGTTTGACCTTGACGAGACCGGCCTGTGCCCTTGAGAAGCAAAATGAGCAAGTTTTGAGAAAGCAACAGCAAGAAACAGGATGTGGCTCCGGAGTTGCAGCACTGTGTGGACAAAGGACTTTAACCAATAGAGTGATAGAAGAATACACGATTACAAGGCTTTACCCTATCAGCATAGCACTGCCTTCACTCCCCAGGCTGTCCCCCAAGGAGAGAGAGACAACAAATGCCTTAATAAGACAACTGCTTTAAAAAGACAGAATAAGATGAGAAATACAGATAGTGAGTAAATCTTACGTCCCTTCAGATGCTGGGCACCCTGACTTCGGGCAGAGTTGGATGGAGTTATCCCTTTTTGGTCCTGCAAACTAAAACATAAATTATTGCAAGAAAACATCTCTATTCAGAAAATAACTTCTTGCTGCATTTCCAGATATAGGCAGGGCCAGGCAGGTGGCATAAGGGTCAGTACCAGGCAGGAGCTGCCTGCAGGCCTCCTGTTACTATGAGTTGGCTGAGCTCATCCTGCAGCCAAGGGGCTTGTGCGGCACAGCCCTGCACTTGCTGAGGGGATCACTGGTTCCTGAACATGCAACGAGCTCCCGGTCAGGATCAATGCATCCCCACCTTGACCCATCTACAGTTTACCTTTCCCACAGATATTATAAATTACAGATTATGTTAATAACATATGGGCTTCTCAAACCCTAAGTACAAGGTCCAATGAGCGGACATTGCCTTTTCAAGATCATTAACTCCCCAGCTACAATGTTTTCTGCAAGGTGGGCCTGAGCTCTAGGGGGGTTCATCTGTCTGGGACCTGGGAGAAGTCACTTCTGCTCCCAACGGGGCTTGGACTCAGCTCCAGATGTGGCTCCCTGGGGACAGTTAGGTGCAGGAACAGGGATCAGAAGGGGCAATGGTACCTTGTCCCCCAGGGTGAGCCAGCAGCCCCCCATATCTGGAGGTGCCTCAGGCACTGCGGGAAAGGCTGCCCCACTCCAATGGTGCTTCCAGGTCCTGCTACAGTGCAGATAGAAGAGACCTTCCCCCCCATCCTCAATAGTAGGGGCTTGGATTCTCACCTCACATTCCCTCTAGCAGCAACCTGGCCTCCCCACGGGTCCTTATAGAGGAGCCTGACCTCCTCTCAAGCCCCTACGAAAGCGACGCACTGCAACTCGGTTTGTCCCTCCGTCTCTCCTGTGTTTGCCACGCTGATGATTGGCTGAGAGCACCCGGGGCCAGAAAGGAGCTTTCCTTTTCTGCCACTGCCCTGAGCCGCTAGGGTAGCGTTGCAGTGGGTGGTGGTCATGGCTGAGGCAGTGAGAATCCCCTGCAAGGCTCGCACTAAGAGCAGACCTAAAGTAGGGGAAACCAGGGAAGCGGTGGAGAGCGCCTTAGGGTATCGTTCCGCCGTCCAGGGGCGGGGGGGCTTTGGCCCAGCGGCAGGTCTGTCACCGCGGTCTCCCGTTTGTGGCGACTCCGGGCGGTGGTTGCGGGGGTGGGGTGGGGTGGGGGTGTTATTACACACCGTGGGACTTCGGTCGAGGGAGTTGGCTCATATTTGGGGTGTACTTTTTTTTTTTTTTTAGCAGCAGAATGGGTGGCTGCTCTGGACAGTGTTTATAGTCATGTTTGTCCTCGTCTGCTGAAAGCAGTTAGGTTGTACGTTTTTCTAAAAAGGCTTCTGAATGTGCTTTTCTGAAGTGATGCAAGAAGATTTAGAATAATTGGCACTCAGGTGAGGGGTGCGATAGTTCCTGTGCTGTAAAAGGATGTAAGGAAGTTTTTTATTCTTATAGCATATGGCCCTTTCAAATAGTTCTGCACAGTGAGACAGATGGGGTTGCCTCTGTGGTGAAACTGTAGAGCAGTCAAGCTTATTGGCATTTAGCAGTATTTTAGTATAGTGTGGGATGATAGTCTTACTCTGTCTTATATGTATAGATTTGGCTTTGAAATACTCAAAACATGAGGACATGTATCGTAGACAACAGCATTTTTTCTTCAATAGTTGGTGCTACAGTTGTTAATATCACTCTTCCTTGGTTTTAATCCTGTCGTGAGTGTATTCCTTGTTCAGGATGCTAGTACCAACAGCTTTCTGAAGGCCTTGCTTTCCTTGCAGCTGTGCTATGTAGAATGTCAGTATTCTGTGAAAATGACCTGGACTATCTTGCCTCAGAGGCAGAATGAAAATATTTCCCTGAATCACTTAACCTCTTTCTGTTTTGCATGTTGCAAACTGCACCACATAGATCAAAGGCTATCAAAGCTCTCTGAAAAAAATGGATTAATTAACCACTGTTCTGTAGAACAAAGGTTAGATCCAATTGTCAACTACAGCCGTTGTGGAATATCTTACAGACAGTCATCTTGAGTTACTGGAATGACCTTGACCAAAATAGAACGAGAAACCAGAATGCTTTTGTACAAGAAAAGATATTTACAATGTGTTAGCCAAACTGCCAGAGCGCGTGCAAGATTAAGTAAACCAATTGCAAGATAACTTTAAGCGCATGAACAGCTGGCATAAGCCAATTAAAACAGAAAGTTAAAAGCATGTACAACAGCTACTAACTATAAATGCAAGTGCCTTGCGGAAATAAAGGGTCTCTTGGTTCACTTGCGCCAGGAGTCCGTGTCGTCAATCCCTCAAATGGTGACCCCAACGTGATAGGGTCGAAAAAACCCTGAAGCGAGCATCCGGAGGGACTCCAGCCAAATGATCGTCTCGACAAACGGACTGATTGAGAAACAAAGAAAGAGAAGAGAAAGAGAAGAGAAACACACCCGGGTAATCACTGTATCATGAATACAGGTGAGCATCTGGATAGTTAAATATGGGATCTAATTTGTTTGTAGAAGAAGCAGCTATACTGAAACATATTTTTGTAAATTTTACAAAAGCAGGGAATACAATATGAAGAGCATATTGCTAAACTAATGTTAAAATGGCTTAAAGTAAATGGCACTCCAACAACAGTAGCAGCAGTCTTTGATTCAGACACTTGGGAACACGCAGAGACTATAATTTGGGAAGCTGTTTCCAAAGGTGATCTTACAGCAAAAGAAACAATGAGAATGTGGCACTTAGTAACAGAGACTCTTAACGCTATAAAAGCAGAAAAGAAAGTAGTGGGAGCAGCGAGACAATCTTTGAGCTCCCCAGTAGATGTCAACAAAGACCAAGAAAAGAGTGTGGAGGAAAGTATCAGTATAATTGAAAAAGATTTTGAGTGGGACCTAACAGACCTTAATGTGACTATACCTGACGTGGCGACTTCTAAACCTTTATTGCCACCTTTTGATACCAACCCTGTAGTGAAAAAGGAGCCCACTGTCCCGTTCCATTCAGAGTATGATTTTGATCTGCAGAGCCGATGGCGGCTTTTACAAGGAGAGGCGATTGCCTCAGGGGACGGTGATGCCGCATTAGCTTTTCCTGTGATAGTGCATGATCAGGGGCCAAACGAATGGACTTCATTTCAATGGGACTTGATAAAAGAGCTACGCAGAACATTTACAACCTGGGTTTTGTCTGCACCATTCTCACAGTACCCAGTTTGCACACCGGATGGGACAGCCTTTGACAGACTGAACTTTGTTCCTTGGATAAAGAAATATGGAACCAATCTAATCACAGGAGAAAAATTAGATGCTAAATCACTTATAAAGCTGAATTTTGCTAAAACCAGTGAAGGTAAATATCACTGTCCAGTGCTGTTTACTGTATTCACCAATAACTCCCATATTGTGGCCATCAAGACAACTGGAAATGTGTTTGCCTATGAGGCAGCTGAGCAGCTGAACATAAAACCAAAGAGCTACAAGGCTCTTTTAACAGATGAGCCCTTTACTCGGCAAGACATCGTGTCACTGCAGGATCCAACAAACCTGGATAAGTTCAATGTCTCAAACTTCTTTCATGGCAAGAACAACATAAAAGTAATTGATTCAGATGAAAAAGCAAAATTAGACCTATGCAATGTAACAGCTATAGATCATTTAGGACGGAACGATGAGGATCTGTTTACAGGGGCGGGTATCCCCCAGCTCTTGGAAGAGACACCAATTGGCACACCACAATTACAGGTGCGATTAGCTCCTGAAATCCTGAGGCAGTCAGCAGACCTTGCATATCAAGCTATGATAAAGGTGCCTGAAACCGACAAAGCAGCCAAATAATTTATGACTATTAATCAGGGTCCCAACGAGAATTACATGCAGTTTATTGACTATCTTCAATAAGCAGGTTGAAAAACCTAGAAGCTAAGGAAGCACTAATGTTGAAATCAGCAGTAGAGAATGCTAATGTTTACTGTCAACGTGTTATCTGCGAGTTTTACAGTACATATTATGTGCTTCTCTGTATTGCCTCTCTGAAAATCAAGCAGCTTGTCAGGAATGTGAGTTAATTGTTTCACTGGTTGTTGTTACAGTTGTTTCTTTGTGGTATTGGTTGTGTAAGTGTGCCGTAAGCCTTCTCCCCACTTTTCCCACTCGTGCTGCAAGCAGCTCTGTGCTTCCTCCTCCTCTCTCCCTCTTCTCATGGTTTTTACTTACGAGATGGGGTCGGGAACATCTGTTTTCAGACTTTTTCCTAAGAAATCAGTATTGAGAGGTGTTTTAAAACATAGGACAGCATGAAGAGGAAAAAAAAAAGAGAAAATAAAAGAAAAAAGGAAAAAGGATTAAAAAAACTCTACAAGAGATCATTAAATCACTGCAGACAGTTTTACATGTGGAACGGTTTTTCAACAAGCTGAGAGAGAATAAACTGATAACACAGGAGTTACAGAAAACTTGCTGAAGTCTGCAAGATGCTTTTGACATCTGTAAGAAATTACAAGTGTCACGTTGTGACTGTTTTCAGTCACGTTCCCATGCATATCTTGTGGGCGGCGTTCCGACCCACTCATTCACGTGCCCAGGCCCAATATTCACACATCGTACCTATGGGGGTGGTTTTCTGACCAGAGATATCATTCTCACTGGCCTGGGCTATCACTTCTTACACTCATAAAAACCATACTTCTGTATAATCTGTCCAAGACCCTTTAGGTGGAACTGCACATCCTGCCGTTCCCACAGTTTCTCCTCATATTGAGATGGGACCTCCTATGCTTCAGTCTGTGCCTGTTGCCCCTCATCCTATTGCTGGACAGCACCAAAAGAGATTGATCCCATCCTCTTGACATCCACCCTTGAGATACTTGTAAGCATTGATAAGATCCCCTCTCAGACTTCTCCAGGCTGAACAGACCCATCTCTCTCAGTCTCTCCTCATAAGAAAGGTACTCCAGACCCCTAATCATCTTTGTAGCCAGCTGCTGGACTCCCTCCAGTAATTCCTTGTCCTTCTTAAACTGAGGAACCCAGAACTGCATGCAGTATTCCAGATGCGGCCTCACCAGCGCAGAGTAGAGGGGGAGGATAACTTCCCTCGACCTTGTGGCGGATGCACTCGACACCCCCCACCCCAAACAAACCAGCAGCAATTTGGTCCAGGCTCCAGAGGAGGTAAGGACCTGAGCCACAGCCAGGCCAAGAACTCCTTCCAGAAGACCCACAGGGAAGCAAAACGGCACATTGAATGCCAGTGACTTGTGGGTGCAGGGAGTCTCGTGCATACTTTTCCTACTGTATGTAATTTGACTACAAGTCAACCACTCCATTCTATAAATATGACAGCCTGGATGAGCCCACTTTGAGCTCTCCCTGTTAAATAAGTAAGCTGTATGGCAATGCTTTTACTACTCAGAGGTCAGTGGATGAGCCCAGTTCAAGTTCAGTATTGATCATTTAGCTTAAGTAGATGCACACCAAATGTAATGGATTGTTTAGACATATAAGGTTGTATGATGCTTAGTGTACTCTTTGATTCATGTTAGTTGGTAGACTAGATTTGCTAAAATTTTAAGCTGTAAGCTCCAACTTGTATTTACCAAAAGCAACTGCACACTATACTAAATGTCTGCAAGATAAAGTCTAACTTGCATTTTACTGGGAAAAATGGGACTGGCTGGGAAAAACAATGATCTAAGGCTAACGTGGAGGCATCACAGACATCTGGCGAGCGGGCCCTATTTTTGCACTTCGCTGAGAAGAAATGATTTATCCGGACAAAACGATGATACAGGGAATTAACAATTAACTAACATTTAAAGAACTAAAGAGCTAACAGAGAGCTAACCCTTAACCCACATCACTATTGCCTAGCCTTGCTTAGCTTTGTGTAACTTATTGTACGAGAAACAGGAGTTCGCTGACACCTTGCAAAGACAAAAACCCTTGGGTGCATCCTTGGTTCCTCCTTGGGTGAACTAGATACCAGAAACTTGGGCACAGGACAGGAGATACGCCAGTTCTAACCAACTCAGCAGCCTGAGTCCCAGCCAACTCATCACACTGGACCAAAGGTGACCATGTACAGAGAAGAGGACTCCAGTTCACGATCACTGCGCAGCTGCAACCAGGAGGAGCCGGAGGTGGAGACTATGGAAATGGTCTCCCGGAACTCACTGTAATAAGAACTACCTTCTCGGGGACAGGTTATGAATATGTATAGGCGTTCCTAAAACTTTCATGAATATGTAACACTTTACAGAATTTAACCAAGCTCACAGGTACTGGAAATTTACACACGTGTTAGGTGGAATTATTCCCCGCGTGTCCAGTGCTGTGAATACATACCTTCTTTACAATCTCAAGGGTTGTAAGGTCATTTCTGCGTCTCAATGACACCTTCAAGAATATGGACCAAAAACAGTGTCTACAACTGAACAAAACAGAGGCTCACGTGGAGTCAGGGAAAAGGGGTCCAATGGGGAGCAAGGGACCTGGTGGCGAAATTTTGCTATTGGACTGAATATTGGTGTGACTGGTCTGTAAAGATATAAAAGTTTGTAGTTTTCTATGCTCGGGTGGACCTCTGCGCAGGTACTCAGCTTGAGCCAGCCTTTCTGCTATTCTACTTCATTAATTTTTTTTTATTTTCTGAGAATTTTGTTTCCTGAAAGTCTGCTTTGCATGCAGTTACGGGTCTCCCCTGAAATTTTGCCTTCGGAGCTCTAAGTACAGGCTCCGGAGTGAATGGTTATCAGGGGAAGAAGAATCCCAAACGTTTGCATCGCGACGGACATAAACCTCGCCTGAAAGTTTGCCTCCGGAGCTTCAAAACACAGCCCCTGGAGCAAACAGTTATCAGGGAAAGAAGACACCTGAAAGTTTGCTTCGTGAATGGATGCAGGCACCTGGAGAGAAGGTAAGCAGCATTTGGCTTGGTATATCTCCCCCATGCAGTAAATAATTGAGCAAAGCCGCCACCGAACTCTTTGATGTCGTGCTTCTCTTTAAGAAATCTAAAAATTGATGTGCAGCAAGCAGAACCCTAAATTACTCCCCCACGACAGACCTGCTGGCCACACTTTTCCTAATGCACCCCAGGATACCATTGGTCTTCTTGGGCACAAGGGCACATTGCTGACTCATGGTCAACCTGTTGTCCACCAGAACTCACAGGTCCTTCTCTGCAATGCTGCTTTCCAACAGGTCCACCTCTAGTCTGTAGTGGTGCCTGGGGTTATTCTTCCCCAGGTGCAGGACCCTACACTTCCCTTGTTGAATTTCATCAGGTTCTTCTCTGCCTGTCCAGGTCTCACTGAATGGCAGCACAGCCTTGTGGTGTGTCAACCCTTCCTCCCAGTTTGGTATCATCAACAAACTTGCTTGAGGGTGCACTCAGTCTCTTCATCCATGTCATTGATGAACAGGTCAAACAGGACTGGACCTAACACTGGCCCCTGAGAGACACCACTAACTACAGGCCTCCAACCAGACTCTGCACCATTGATCACAACCCTCTGAGCTCTGCCATCCAGCAATTCTCAATCCATCTTACCATGCATTCATCCAGCACACGCTTCCTGAGCTTACCTATGAGGATGTTGTGAGAGATGGTGTCAAAAGCCTTGCTGAAGCTAGACAACATCCACTGCTCTTTCACAGAATCACAGTATCACAGTATGTTTGGGATTGGAAGGGACCTCAAAAGATCATCTAGTCCAATCCCCCTGCTGCAGCAGGAACGCCTAGTTGAGGTCGCACAGGAACATGTCCAGGCAGGTTTTGAATGTCTCCAGGGAAGGAGACTTCACAACCTCCCTGGGCAGCCTGTTCCAGAGCTCTGTCACCCTCACTGAGAAGAGGTTTCTTCTCAAATTTAAGTGGAACCTCTAGTGTTCCAGCTTAATCCCATTACCTCTTGTCCTATCATTGTTTGCCACTGAGAAGAGCCTGGCTCCATCCTCGTGGCACTCACCCTTTATATATTTATAAACATTAATAAGGTCACCCCTCAGTCTCCTATTCTCCAAACTAAAGAGCCCCAGCTCCCTCAGCCTTTCTTCATAAGGGAGATGCTCCACTCCCTTAATCATCTTTGTTGCCCTACGCTGGACCCTCTCCATCAGTTCCCTGTCCTTCTTGAACTGAGGGGCCCAGAACTGGACACAGTATTCCAGATGGGGTCTCACCAGGGCGGAGTAGAGGGGAAGGAGGACCTCTCTCGATCTACTGACCACCCCCCTTGTAATACACCCGAGGACGCCATTGGCCTTCCTGGCCACAAGGGCACAGTGCTGGCTCATGGTCATCCTGCTGTCCACCAGGACCCCCAGGTCCCTTTCCCCTACACTGCTCTCTAATATGTAATTTCCCAACCTGTACTGGAACCTGGGGTTGTTCCTGCCCAGATGCAGGACTCTACACTTTCCCTTGTTAAATTTCATCAGGTTATTCCCCGCCCAACTCTCCAGCCTGTCCAGGTACCGTTGGATGGCAGCACAGCCTTCTGGCGTGTCAGCCACTCCTCCCAGCTTAGTGTCATCAGCAAACTTGCTGATAGTACACTCAGTTCCCTCGTCCAAATTGTTAATGAATATATTGAATAATATTGGCCCCAGTACTGACCCCTGAGGCACTCCACTAGATACTGGCCTCCAACTAGACTCCGCACCATTGACTACCACTCTCTGGCTTCTCTCCTTAAGCCAGTTTGCAACCCACCTCACTACTCTATTGTCTAGACCACACCTCCTCAACTTAGCTGTGAGGATGCTGTGGGAGACTGTGTCAAAGGCTTTACTGAAGTCAAGGTAGACCACATCCACCGCCCTGCCATCATCCATCCACCTTGTTACATTCTCATAAAAGGCTATGAGGTTGGTCAAGCATGACTTACCCTTGGTAAAGCCATGCTGACTGCCCCTAATAACCCTCTTATCCTTGATATGCCTTGAGATGGCACCAAGGACAAGCTTTTCCATTACTTTCCCAGGGACAGAAGTGAGGCTGACTGGTCTGTAGTTACCCGGGTCCTCCTTCTTGCCTTTTTTGAAGACTGGAGTGACATTTGCTTTCCTCCAATCCTCGGGCACCTCTCGCGTTTCCCAAGACTTGGCAAAAATGATGGAGAGCGGTCCAGCAATGACTTCAGCCAGCTCCCTCAGCACCCACGGATGCATCCCATCTGGACCCATGGATTTATGGATGTCCAGACTATTTAATTGCTCCCTAACCCAGTCCTCATTGACTAAAGCAAACTCCTCCATTGACCTGGTTTCATCCGGGGTCTCAGGGGTACGGGGCTCCCCAGGACAGCCTCCAGCGGAGTAGAGAGAGACAAAGAAGGCATTCAGTAATTCTGCCTTCTCTGTATCTTCTGCCACCAGGGCACCCACCCCATTCATCAGTGGGCCTACATTGCCTCTGGCTGTTGGAAAGTAAAATGTGGGAAAGCAAGATGTGCGGTTCTAGCCACCTGGATAATAAAGGAAGATCAATAGTAACATGGCCATCTGGACAGTCGAAGATATAATACTAACATAATAATATATAAAAGGCCTTGGACAGATTTCTTTGAAGTGTCTTTCTCATAATTGCAAAAAGTTATAGCCCAGACTCGTGAGAATGGTATCTCGGGCCGGATAACCGCCCCCAAGCGTCTGGGATGTGTGAATGTCCTTGGGTCTGGTCTGTGAACGAGTGGAAAAACAAGGGAGACAAACATCACGAGTTTAGTATGTTCTTAATAACAATTAGTGGAAAAACACGTTTTGTAAACATCCTAGTCCTATAAAAATTGTAAATGGTGAATAAAGAAGCTAGCCTAGGCCTAAGTCAGCTCTCTGCTGGGCCAGGCTCTGCACTCCTTCATGAACAAGACCTCTGCCTCTGCGTGAATTTCTGTCTGCGTCCCCGTGCGCGTTGTTCCTAATCGCCGCAAATGGTGCCCGGTGTGAGTGTGTGACCCCTGAAGGCTGTTCGTCAAGCAGTGTGTTTGGCGGCGCCCACGCAGTCCGACGGGTGAGTAAATTTTATTTGTGGCCACATTAATCCCTATAGATAGGGACAAGCAGTCCTCGTTGAACGAGAGAGCTGCGGGATTGCGTTAGTATGGGGCAGGTTGCTGTATGGGAATTGCGGAAGATTGGCGAGGAGGAGAAAGCTAAACACGCTCAAGTGACCCGCAGCTGGGGTATAAAGAAAACACATACATCACACTAATTGTTTTACTGACCTTGTGTGCTTGACAAGTAGAACCCCTGTGTTAGATAACACAGGCCTGGGAGAAACTCTGGACACCTTATCACTGTGTCTGAGATTCCTGCTTTGTTGTGAGAAAGAGCGGGAGGCTGCGCCTGCCTGAAGCCGTGAAATACAGGCGAGCTCAGCAGGCCCAGCGATCTTCCAGCAGGGCTAAACTTACCAGCGCCTGCGTCCCCGCTTACGCCGCCTCTGCCTGGGAGCTCAGGTGTAGCTACGGAGATCCCCCAGTAGAGAGGTAACCAAAATAAACTTGCTCTTTGCAATTACATTGGTGGCCTCTGGCTCTTCTCGCGACGTGCCTGTGCTTGTGCACACAGTTGCTTCTCAGGAACATAAATTATATTTGCAGGTTTTACTGCAGCTATTACGTTCTTCTGGGTATCGTATTTCTGAGAAGCAGGTAGCTTCGCTCCTGGTATGGGTGAAAGAGCATTGTGCTTGGTTTCCGAGTGAGGGTACCTTTGACAGTAAAATTTGGAAACAGGTTGGGGAACAGCTACACGCACAAAAGAATTCAGTTCCCAATAGTTTACATATTACTTGGAGATTCGTAAACTCTGCACTGTCGCAGTTGCAGTTGGCAGAGCAAATACTGAAAGGACAAACAGGGGAGGTTGGACAGAAAAACACAGATGAGCATGTTGCTAATTATTTGAGTCTTAACAGCACTCATCCTTTTGAGTCAGGCTCTGTAGATCTCAAAAAAGAGTCAGTTTTATATCCATCATTAATGCTTTCACAGATACGGCCGGAATTCGTGTGGAGCTGGGTCAGGAGTCTAAAACTCTGCCCTCAGCACCTCCTTTGCCTGATTTTAATGATGCTTATACAGCACACAGTAACCCCTTCATGACTAAGACAGCAGAACACAAAGGGGTGATGCAAAATGTCGTGAAAAGGTTATGGAGCACGGCAATTTTTCTTTCACCTTTCCAGTTACTTACAAATCATAACAACCACCAGAACATAACGGAATACCTGCTCCTGTGTATTGCCTTTCTGAAAATCAAGCAGTTTGTCAGGAATGTGAGTTAATTGTTTTCTTGGTTGTTGTTACAGTTGTTTCTTTGTGAGATTGTTTGTCTAAGTGCACTGTAAGCCTTCTCCCCACTTTTCCCACTCGCGCCGCAAGCCGCTCCGTGCTTCCCCCCCTCCCTCCCTCTTCTCATGGTTTTTACTTACAAGATGGGGTCAGGAACGACTGTTTTCAGTCATGTTCCTAAGAAATTAGTATTGGGAGGTGTTTTAGAACAAAGGAAAGCGCTTAGAAATATGAGGAAGGAAGATCTTGTGAAATATTGTAATAAATGGTGGCTGCTGTGTAAGTTCAATGATTGGGAAAAGTGTCCAGAGAATAGAACCTTGAAGTATAACACTTTCTTGTTTCTAAAGTGAGAAGAGCAGGACAAAAATAAAACTCTACAAGAGATCATTGAATCATTTCAGACAATTTTACAGGCGGAATGGTTTGAACTTCAACAATCTGGGGGAGAATTAACTGATTACACACAAGTCATAGAAAACTTGCTGAACTCTGTGAGATACTCTTCCTTATTAACCTGTTTTCTTTGTAGGTATCTGTTTAAGCATATTACAGTTTAATAGGTCTTTGTCTGTTATATAGTACAGTAAGTTCATAGACTGTTAAATAATGAGAATCTATGGACTCAAAATGTGCGTTTTGTGATAATACAGAAGATCGTGAGTAATTCAGTTCTTTACTGTGTGAATGTGATGATAAGATTTTGTGTGTGACAGCTGTTACTTTTCTTTCTAGCATGCTAGCTTTATTCCAATATCCAGACTTGTGCAACTCTGTGATAGGCTGTGTCTCATCTCGATGTGTTGGATTTGGCTCTTTTGCACGCACACCAAGTAAAGAATCCTGGTTTTGGAATAACAGTTGTAGCGCACCAGATGAGACGCTAATAAAAGCCTTGCCCGGTCCAGCTTGCTGCGGCGGCGGGGGAGGCAGGTGCCGATTGGGCTCCAGCGCGCACTGACCTGTTTTGTCAGGGAGACCCAGCGGCACCTCTACCTGGCTGAGCAGTAGGTGGCCCAAAGGTGCAATGCTAAAATCGAGATATTGTCTTGAATAAGTGTAACTGTGATCTATCTGCATATTTGAACTTGGTATTTGGTTTTCATATCTGAGCTCAGCATTTTAATTTGCATATTTATATTTGGTAGCAAAAGAATTTTGTTTGGGGAGATAATTACAAAATGGGAACCGGTTCCGCTAGTAAAATACCACCTTGCTCCCCCTTAGGATGCATCCTTACACATTAGAGTAATTGCTCTTATTGTTATTTAACAATTTTGAGACCAGAAAAGAACTGAAGTTGTTAAACTCTGATTTGCATTGAATTTGTGTGTTTGTTGGAATTATGGGAAAGAAAACTAAATGCTATGATGAATGTGAACTCGGAGGAGGTTGTATTTAAAAGTTGCTAGAATATGACCTGATTTGGATCTAGGAAAACTAAAGTAACCGATTGATAGTTAATACGCTGTTTATTGACATCTGTAAGACATTCCAAACGGTAAATGGGGTTGAGGAATGTAACTATTGCTCAGCTAATTAGAATTGCATATAGAGTGTATTATGGCTGGAATGAAATGGGAAAATAAAAAAAGCAAAATATCCCAGGCCTGTGCTGTACTGTTTTGAACATTCCAGGCCTGTGTCTTAGCTGCAAGATAAACTTAGCTGCCTGGTAGCTCCCACTTAGCACCAGCAATTAATGCCACCTGCGTGGCCTTGGCTGTGTCTGAACTGCAGCGAGAAAAAAAAAAAAAAGAAAAACCTGGCTGCCTGCTTTTAAAACGGTGAAAGGGGGGTTTTCTCTCCCCCCCTTCTGCAGCGAAGTTGTAATACTGAATGGAGCAGTCTGAGGGTGAAATTTAAAGGCATCCCTAGTGGATCCATGGTTCTAATGAAACTGAGAAATTAAACCAAAAATCTTTTAATAGACTTGTTCTGTGGTAACCAGTTGTAAAAGACTTCTTAGTAAATTCACCGTGATAGTTTTTGAGATTATGGGAAAGAAAGAAAGACCATTTTTTGAAATCAATTGAATGCTAAATTTGGAACAAGGTTTTAACAGCTGAATTCTTCTATTTGACAGAAAGCCCCATACCTCTTTTGGGTCAAGATTTGTTAAGTAAATTGTAAGCTCAAATAACATTTTCTGAGAATTCTGTTTAGTTGCATGTCCCACAAGAAGCTGCTTGGATGGTGCAGAACTGCTTGCTGCAAGTGAGAAATCTCCAAGGGAATTTTGGATGCTGTATTTCCACTAGTATGGGCAACCAAAGTATCGGTAAAGCCAACACTACACTGATAGAACTGAAACAGGACTTCGATCCGGTAAGGGAAAACAATATCCAGTAAATATGACAGCCAAAATGGAGTCAGAAACCTTGAGGAATAAATTTATGATAACCTTACAGGCTGACTGCATTTGATTGGACTTGCAGATTTGTCTATTTATAGCTACAACATAGAAACAGCCTGTGGCTATTGCGGGACAGTATGATGAGAATACAAACAGACTGATACGCTTGGAATGGATTTTTTTTTCCCAATTATTTTCGTAAAACTATTACTGAGCCCCTGGAATTGATTGTTACTCTGATCAAAAAAGGCAGAGAACGGATTCAGACTTTAGTAGGCCGTGATCCATCGGTCATATGTGTACCTTTTGTGAAAGCAGATTTTGATTTTTTTTTATTCACAATCTCTGTCCTTGCAAATTGCACTAGCTGATTTTCTTAACAGCATAGCTTTTGGCATGCCTAAATGTAAATTGCTTCAAAATCTGCATGTCTTTGATATCAGACCACAGACCGTACTTGTATTCGGTCCTATCCCAAATGCTCGCACAGTTTTTGTTGATGGTTCACGGAAGTCTCATAAAGCTGTAGTGGTCTGGCGTGAAGATAACGATCGGCATCATTCTGTTAAAATTGTTGAAGGTTCAACCCAATTAGTGGAACTTGGCACAGTTTTGCATGCCTTAGAGCTTTTTAGGGAGGAACCTCTAAATTTGGTTTGTGATTCTGAGTACGTAGTCAAGGTCCTACAGCACATCCCCTCCGCTTTTCTTAAAGAAATCTCGCAACAGCAACTTTTTGATATGTTTGTATCATTGCAAACTGCATTACAGCTTTGCAAACACCCACTGTTTGTTACTCATATACGCTCTCATACAACTTTGCCAGGTCCCATAACTGAAGGTAATGCAATTGCAGATTCTTATACTGTAGCTACAGTCCGTTTCCAGTCTGCCAGGGCTTCACATGCTTTCTTCCACCAGAATGCTGCTGCCTTAAAAAAGATGTTTGGTCTCACTCTCGAGCAAGTGAGAGACATAGTGCGCTCTTGCCCGGAATGTCAAGGTCTGATTACGAGCTCGCCCTCCCTTGGAGTTAACCCTCGCGGACTCTCAGCTAATGACATTTGGCAGTCCGATGTTACAGGTTTCATCTTTTGGCCGTTTGAAATATGTACATGTTTCTATAGATACTTTTTCAGGTATGCTTTGTGCATCTGTGCATACAAGTGACAAAAGCAGAGACGTTCAGCGTCACTGGACCCGCTGTTTTGCTATGCTGGGAGTGCCACAACAGATTAAAACTGACGACGGTCCTGGATACACTGCTAGATCCACGCAATATTTTTTACAGCAATGGGGTGTTTTGCATGTCACAGGTATTCCACATTCTCCCACTGGACAGGCTATCATCGAACGAGCACATTCCACATTGAAACAGATGTTATTAAAACAAAAAAGGGGGAATATGACGCCTCAAGAACAATTAGACAATGCAACATATACCTGAAATTTTTTGAATCGTACTATGCCTCCCTCCTCTATCGCAGCAGCGGAAAAACACTTCCGTGTTCCAGATTCACTGTCTCAGAGACCAAAGGTTTTATATCGGGATCCCCTGCACAACAGTCAGTGGCAAGGGCCTGTAGAACCCAGTACCAGAGATGCAGCATCTGTCCCTGCAGCAGAGGGTAATGAAGAAACAGAAGAGACCGAAGGAGGAGGCCAGTGATGTTACCTGGGACAGCTAAAAAATTGCAACAAAACCTATTAACAATTGTTTGTCAGAAAAGTTCTGTCTGTTTTATCAGTGATGGGGGGATGGAGGTGTAGTTCAGAGTAATTTAGCTTTTGTTTCCATTTTGGGTCTTAATGTATAAGGTATCTAAAGTAACCACAGAAGATATTTTTAGATTAGAGGTATTAGTATATCAGAATTGTATAGATTACTAACTGGTAAAATAAATCCTTCAATGTATTTGTTTTCCTTATTAGGATAAGTGACTAGCTCTCTCCAATATTTGTATTTGTTGTAATTTATATTATTCTGTTCTATTGTAGGTTGAATTGCAATAAGAAAATTACACATAAGGTATGATGATCCACAGTGGACATTAAAACTCACCAACAGAATACCCCCTTTTGACTTTGGAGGCAGGAGGTGACTGTACCACCACTCCAGAGTAGTTTGTCAGATGACTGTGGTCACAGGCTGGATTGTGAGGCAGTACACATTCCCCTGAAATCTGGAGCCTTCAATGAGGAGATTGATGGCTCTTTAGCACCTTCTGTGCCCCACTGTGCCTGTCCCCACATATATACACCCAGAATGGTACCAAGGTGTTGTCAAACAGCTTCACCTCTACCAACTGATGGGTCAGGAGGGGTGGGACCCTCGGTCAATTGACAGGGTCCTTAACAAAGGAGGTGCCCAGACTAGCTTCTGGACTATGTTGTAATGCCCACAGCCACATGTGGCCAAACAATGAAACGGGGTTCCCCCCGAAGACCCCCTTTGAGTGGTCTTCTCGGAGCTGTGGGTCTGTGAACTGGACCCCTTTCCTTAGACAGGAACAGCGCCTAAGGAAAATTCTGGGATTAATGACACCTCACTTCTTTATTTGAGTGAGTGACTATTTCTTATGAGTACCCTGAAGTAAAAGGCCTCTAGTTTTGTTTCTTGTGAGTGACTACATGCACGTTTTGGATCCTCATTATTCTTATGATATTGGATTTAAATAATCTCCTTAGCTGATACCTGAAACTGTATTTTCTGTGCTAAATATGTGTAATATCATTATATGGGTTTTTTTGTGGGAATTGGATATGCTTGTGTGATGTTTTTTCTTGTAGTTCTCCGAATCATCTGGAGAATGATACAGAATGCAAAGAAGAACAAAGCCAGGGTCCTTACTGCACCTGATGTTTAAAACAAAAAAGGGGGAAATGTTGGAAAGTAAAATGTGGGAAAGCAAGATGTGCGGTTCCAGCCACCTGGATGATAAATGAAGATCAATACTAACATGGCCATCTGGACGGTCTAAGATATAATACTAACATAATAACATGTAAAAGGCCTTGGACAGATTACTTTGAAGTATCTTTCTCATAATTGCAAAAAGTTATAGCCCAGACTCGTGAGAATGGTATCTCGGGCCGGATAACCATACCCCAAGCGTCTGGGATGTGTGAATGTCCTTGGGCCTGGTCTGTGAACGAGTGGAAAAACAAGGGAGACAAACATCACATGAGTTTAGTGTGTTCTTAATAGCAATTAGTGGAAAAACACCTTTTGTAGACATCCTAGTCCTATAAAAATTGTAAATGGTGAATAAAGAAGCTAGCCTAGGCCTAAGTCAACTCTCTGCTGGGCCAGGCTCTGCACTCCTTCATGAACAAGACCTCTGCCTCTGCGTGAATTCCTGTCTGCGTCCCGGTGTGCATTGCTCCTAATCGCCACATCTGGTATTAGTTTTACCTACTATGTATTTGAAAAAGTTCTTTTTGCTGTCCTTGACCCCTCTTGCCAGCTGTAATTCTAAGGAGGCCTTGGCTATCCTAGCTGCCTTCCTGCATCCTCTAACAGTAGCCTTATCACAGTATCACAGTATCACAGTATGTTTGGGATTGGAAGGGACCTCAAAAGATCATCTAGTCCAATCCCCCTGCTGGAGCAGGAACGCCTAGGAGAGGTCGCACAGGAATGTGTCCAGGCGGGCTTTGAATGTCTCCAGGGAAGGAGACTCCACAACCTCCCTGGGTAGCCTGTTCCAGTGCTCTGTTACCCTCACTGAGAAGAAGTTCTTTCTCAAATTTAAGTGGAACGTCTTGTGTTCCAGCTTGATCCCATTGCCTCTTGTCCTATCATTGTTTGCCACTGAGAAGAGCCTGACTCCATCCTCGTGGCACTCACCCTTTATATATTTATAAACATTAATAAGGTCACCCCTCAGTCTCCTCTTCTCCAAACTAAAGAGCCCCAGCTCCCTCAGCCTTTCTTCATAAGGGAGGTGCTCCACTCCCTTAATCATCTTTGTTGCCCTACGCTGGACCCTCTCCAGCAGTTCCCTGTCCTTCTTGAACTGAGGGGCCCAGAACTGGACACAATATTCCAGATGGGGTCTCACCAGGGCGGAGTAGAGGGGAAGGAGGACCTCTCTCGATCTACTGACCACCCCCCTTGTAATACACCTGAGGATGCCATTGGCCTTCCTGGCCACAAGGGCACAGTGCTGGCTCATGGTCATCCTGTTGTCCACCAGGACCCCCAGGTCCCTTTCCCCTACACTGCTCTCTAATAGGTCATTCCCCAACCTATACTGGAACTTCGGATTGTTCCTGCCCAGATGCAGGACTCTACACTTTCCCTTGTTAAATTCCATCAGGTTATCCCCCGCCCAACTCTCCAGCCTGTCCAGGTCCCGCTGGATGGCAGCACAGCCTTCTGGCGTGTCAGCCACTCCTCCCAGCTTAGTGTCATCAGCAAACTTGCTGACGGTACACTCAATTCCCTCGTCTAAATCATTAATGAATATATTGAATAATATTGGCCCCAGTACTGACCCCTGAGGCACTCCACAACCACGCCTGGCTGGTCTGTCTCTCCTGGAAAGGGCGTAGCCATCCATGACCACATTCCAGTCATGTGAACTGTCCCACCATGTTTCTGTAATTGCCACCAGCTCATAATCTCCGGACTGAGCATAGGATTCTAAGTCCTCCTGCTAATTCCCCATGCTGCGCGCATTGGTGTACAGGCATTTCAGGGAGCGAGCAGAGCACACCGATTTCTCCCTAGGGGCATAGGAGGCCACCCGGTCCTCATCAGTTTTAGAATGCTGCCCCACTGGGACAAGCCCAGCTACAACCCCATCCCCCTTCGAGCCTAGTTTAAAGCTCTCCAAATGAGCCCAGCTAATTCCTGCCCCAGCATCCTTTTGCCCCTGCGAGATAAACCTTTCCCACGTAACACTGTCCGGACTGGAGTCTTATAAAACCAGCCATTATCAAAAAATCCAAAGCCCTGCCTGTAGCCCCAGTCTTGGAGCCAACCATTTAGAGACTGAATTTTCCCATTCCACCCCACATCGTCACTTGAAGACGGAAGGAGCGAAGAGAAGATCACTTGAGCCCCTGAGTCTTTCACCATCCTTCCCAAGACCTTGAAATCGTTCTTCATTCCCCTCAGACTACGGGTGGCAGCTTCCTCCCCATCTGTCTGGAAGACTGGTGCACCAGTTTGGGGAGCTCTCTAGCAATATCCTTGATCCGGGCTCCAGGTAGACTACAGACTTCCCTAAGATGAGGGTCAACCCTGCATATTGGGCCCTCTGTTCCTTCCAGAAGGGAATTTCCTATTACAATCACCCTTCTTTCTTTCTTATCAGAGGCAGTCTTAAGTTGTGAAGTCAACCGCCTCTTCCTATGTGATCTTGTAGGCAGGCTTGGCACCACCTCCTCACCTACCTCTTCTTCAAGATCCAGGGCCTCAAACCTATTACGGAGGGGCACCTGGGGAGGCAACGCAGGCAGGGAGGGGGGCTGCCCGTGATGCCGAACTGGAACCTCAGTCTGCGTTGCCACAGTCTTTTTGAGACAAGCTCTCCTTCTGGAGGCGACCATGGTCATCAGCAGTCTGGGACGCTGGCAATAATTTAGAGGGACTGACAAGCAACAAGTGCTCTCTGCACCCTGCTGCACAAGCTACCACACCCGCTGCTGCAGCACAGTGTGGGTGGAACTCACCCGCTACACAAGCTGGTTGCTCCTTTCTGCACCTGCCGGGGCTTCAGGGATCGGGACACGCCGGGAATCACGCTGTCCTTGTACGTTTCCCTCTGAGCTTCCTAATCTCGGCTGAACCTCGTGGTCGGCTGAACCTCGTTGGCTCTGGCTCTCGCTGCGCTGGCTCCGATCAGCTCCTACCCAGCCAGACATACTGATAGTAATCAACCTTACAAGATGTTTTCTTCCATGGAACAGGACAGGATGGGTCTTCCCTGAATATCGCTGGATCTGTTACAGTTGGATTAATATTAGGATAGCAACCAGCCCTGTAGCCATAGAACTCTTGTAATCAGTAACCAAACTCTGTTCTTAAAGCTGACATAGATTTATGGTATATTCTTATAAGGCAGGTAACTGTAACTGAGCCTTATTCTTAAGGTGGACATAGATTTACGATATATTCTTTTAAAGTTGATACCGTAGAAAATAACTGATAATTATAGCATCTTTTAGATAGGAAGTTTGTGTTAGAATAGGTGTGGAATATGCTAATGGCTGTCAGGGGTGTAATGAATATGTATGTGACTAACTTGTATAATAAGGTATGGTCTGAATCAGCTGTTCGAAGGCAGCTTTGGGTGCGAACCCCTTTTTTCCCAGCGCTGAAATAAAGCACCGCATATAACTACGTCCGTGGTTATGTGTCCTGATTGCTAACATTTTGGCGACCCAGATGGGACTTCACGAGCATTGGTGAGACGGATCGCGTCTCGATCCTGCTCCGGCTAGCACCGAGGTATTCTTGGGGAGTGCATCGGACGTGACCGGCTCTCCGCTGCTCACGACAGACCTCTGATTGGTAAGAAGGTGCTTTATCTGTTGTTTTACCTGGATTATTGGGTACCCATCTGGTCTGGTAGGCTGCTGGTCAGGCATCTGGTAGCCTGCCGGTCAGACGCGGCAAAAGCCACGCTCGGTTCGGCAGGGAGCTCCCGAGGTATTGCCTAGGCAGCCGTCCGTTAGACAGAGGGAAACCTCTGCAGGTTCGGCATCTGGTCTGTTTCTTTAAGTCGCAGGCCCGGCACCTGGTCTGGTCTGGTCTGGTCTGGTTATTTGCGCGCACCTGGTCTGGTTATCTATGCTGTTCAGCACCTAGTCTGTAGTTCTGGTAATTTGATCTGTATTTGCTGTTGAAACTGGTGATTTGATCCATCTTTACTGTTGTTCTGCTAAAGTTATCTGTGTGTTACCTTTCTGTGTTAATCGTCTGTGTGTTACCCTTTTGTGTTGATATGAGCGATACAAAGATGTCACCATTGGACTGTTTGTTGAAACACTGGAAGGAGGCTGGATTTGGACAAT
The DNA here is from genome assembly GCF_037038585.1 of Patagioenas fasciata. NCBI lineage: Eukaryota > Metazoa > Chordata > Aves > Columbiformes > Columbidae > Patagioenas > Patagioenas fasciata. Next base: position 62,567,397 of record NC_092559.1, read on the forward strand.
CAATGAGTAAAAAGAAATTAATTGAATATTGTACTCACTGCTGGCCTGAATATGACTTGCCTAATGAAGTACGGTGGCCGCCGGAGGGTACTTTAGAACCGGGAACTATTAGTGAATTAATGAGGTTTTGTCAAAGGGAAGGTAAATGGGATGAGGTACAGTACGTGGATCTCTTTTTCTATCTTGTACAAAAACAGGACTGGAGGAAGGAATGTGGGTTAATGTTAGTCCGGAGGAGCGGTACTAATGACAAATGTATGGGCTGTACGGCAGAAAAGAAATGCATGACGTGTTTGGCAATAGAAAGCAGCCGCGGTAATGCCTTAGATCTGCCGTGTCTTGACGTTGCACCTTCAGAAACTGAACCCTCTACACCTAAACCCCTTAAACCCTTGGCACCTGTGCGTCTTACTGAAAGTGATATTGATTCCAGTGGGGATGAGGGGGCAGCAACCGGTGTAAAAGGAGTAACAACTACACCAATATCCCACAGGACTAGGAACAGAGGAAAGGAAACCCAAAAGGGGGGTGGACTGCCAAATGTAATAGCACCCCTGAGACAAGCGGTAGGAGTGGGGGGAGAGCCAGTTTATGTAAAAATCCCGTTTTCGCCAGGAGATTTAATGATCTGGAAACAATCAGCTGGCCCTTACCGGGAAAACCCGGACAAGGTTGCAAGGATAATTAAAATGATAATTAAAACGCAGAATCCTGATTGGGATGATTTACAAGTGATTCTTGACACATTAATGGATTCTACAGAAAAGGATATGGTTATACGGGTAGCAAGAGATAAAGTAAGGGAGGATATTCGGAATGGAATAGTGGGTGGCAATGTTGATGAAAATTTTCCAAAGGAGGATCCCCGGTGGGATTATAATACTGGAGGTGGTCAGCTTCACCTCTGGAGGTATCAGGACTGGTTATTGATCGGTGTTCAGACTGCTATGCCAAAACAAATGAATTGGTCAAAATTGTATAATGTTAGGCAGGAAAAGAACGAATCCCCTTCAGCCTTTTTAAAAAGATTAAAGGAAACTGCAAAGAGATATACGGATTTAGATATTGAAACAGAACAAGCAAGGGTTCAGTTGGCTTTAATCTTTTTGGGACAGTCTCAGGATGACATTCGGAAGAAATTACAGAAACTGGAGGGGGCGCAATTACGAGATCTGGATGTGATGTTAGAAACAGCCTGGAAAGTTTATAATAATAGAGAAAAGGAACAGTCGAGGCATTCTCAGCAAGACTTGTTGGCCCTGGTCCAAGGACAAGGTAGGGGAATAGGAATGGAAGTCCGTGGCAGAGGAACTAGAGGCGGCCGAGGGTGCGGTTTTTGGAATGTTCAGGGAACTCCTTTAAGACCTGTTGTAAAGCTTGGTATAAATCAATGTGCTTATTGTAAGGAAGAAGGACACTGGAAAACTAAATGCCCGAACCGTCCGGGCTCCACGAGTCAGGTACAAAGTGCAGCAGGGAATGCAATACAAGCTATGGTGTTGGGGGAGCATAATAACAACAGCTGACTATATGGCAGCACAAGAACAGATACCCAGAATAAGGAACCCCTGGTGACAATACAAGTGGGGGACCAGGATGTGAGATTTTTAGTAGATACAGGGGCTACTTATTCTGTGCTAAATTCCTTACAGGGAACAATAGGTCATAAAATGACAATGATTGTTGGTGCCACAGGGAGGGAAGAAGTACGGCCATTCCTGCAACCCTTAGATCTGTGTTTTGGAGAAAAGGAATTAACCCATGAGTTCTTATATGTTCCAGATTGTCCAGTTTCCCTTCTAGGACGGGATTTATTGACCAAATTGGATGCTGTGATAACATTCGAGAATGGAAACCTGGTAATGAAAATTCCAGAATCCAAGGTAGGACAAATTCTGTTATTAAAAGAAAACCCGGTAGTGGAAATACCACAAGCTGTGGAGGAGGCTGTGCTCCCCACGGTATGGGTGACTGACATACCTGGGAAATCGAAAACAGCCCAGCCCGTAAAAATGGAATTAAAGGAAGATGCCAGGCCAGTACAGTTGAGACAGTACCCACTGAAATTAGAAGCTAGGTTAGGAATAGTTCCTCTAATTGAAAAATTCTTGAGATATGGAATTCTAGAGGAATGTGAATCAGAATATAATACTCCAATTTTTCCAGTAAAGAAGCCCGATGGTAGTTACCGATTAGTCCAAGATTTGTGGGCTGTAAACCAGATCACTGAGGACATTTATCCGGTAGTTGCAAATCCATATACCTTGTTGACATCTGTGAAGGAGAAATATAAATGGTTTCCTGTACTTGATTTAAAAGATGCCTTCTTCTGCATACCCCTCGACCAGGAAAGCAAAAAGCTATTTGCCTTTGAATGGGAAAATCCACACAATGGAAGGAAAACTCAGTTAACCTGGACACGTCTTCCGCAAGGATTCAAGAATAGCCCAACTATTTTTGGAAATCAGTTGGCCAAGGAACTCGAGGAATGGACTACGAAAGGTCACATCGTGATCCCTCGACAACGGTACCTGTTGCTACAATACGTAGACGACATTTTGATCGCGACTGAGACACGAGAACTCTGCATCCAGGTAACGACTGAAATACTGAACCAATTGGGAATGAATGGGTACAAAGTATCGAAAAGTAAAGCTCAAATTGCATCCGAGACTGTGATTTATTTGGGATGCGAGCTTTCTCAAGGACAGCGGAAATTAGGTACAAACCGTGTGCATGCTATCTGTGCTATTTCAGAACCACGAAACTTACATGAATTAAGATCCTTTTTAGGAATGACAGGATGGTGCAGACTTTGGATTATGGACTATGGGTTGATTGCCAAACCTTTATACGAAGCACAAGGGAATAAGACGTTTGTGTGGGGAAAACCACAACGTGAAGCCTTCCAAAAGCTAAAACAGGCTTTAATGCAAGCGCCTGCCTTGGGCCTGCCGGACTTGAGCAAAGATTTCCAGTTGTTTGTACACGAGCGACAAAGACTTGCCTTGGGGGTATTAACCCAATGACTGGGATCCTGGAAAAGACCTGTTGGCTATTTTTCTAAACAGCTCGATCCGGTAAGTGCTGGGTGGCCGACGTGCTTACGGGCAGTAGCTGCTACAGTAATACTGATCCAGGAGGTCCGAAAATTAACTATGGGAAAAAGGATAGAAGTGTTTGTATCCCATATGGTGACAACAGTACTGGAACAAAAGGGGGGTCATTGGCTTTCCCCAAGCAGAATGATGAAATACCAGGTAATTCTGACAGAACAAGATGATGATGTTCTAAAAACTACTAACCTAATGAATCCTGCTGAGTTTTTGGGTGCAGATACTGAAGAAGGAGACCTGGAACATGATTGCGTGGAAGTCATCGAATATACCCACGCAAGTCGCCCTGATTTGAAAGACACTCCGCTGGCAGAAACTGACTGGGAACTCTTTACTGATGGCAGTAGCTTTGTGGAGAACGGAATGCGGTATGCAGGATATGCGATCACTACTGCCAAGACAGAAATTGAGGCTAAACCCTTACCGCCAAACACCTCAGCACAAAAAGCGGAGTTAATCGCCTTAACCAGGGCATTGGAACTCAGCGAGAACAAGAAAGTTAACATATGGACTGACTCAAAATATGCTTTCGGAGTTGTTCATGTGCATGGAGCCCTGTGGAAAGAGCGGGGACTGCTCTCTTCACAAGGAACAAACATATAAGCACCAGGAGGAGATACCGAACCTGATTAAGGCCATTCAAAAACCATCGCAAGTTGCTGTAATGCACTGTAAAGCTCATCAAAGTGGAACATCAAAAATCATCGAGGGAAATTGGCTTGCTGATCAAACAGCTCGGTCAGTAGCACGGCAAGTGAGGACAATGGTGGGTCTTGTCTCCCAGAAGGTAAGAGCAATTGATTTATTACCTTCAGAACCACCTAAATATTCTACAGAAGATTAAAAAATTGGCAAGTCTAGTAAGAGCCAGTAAGAATAATTCTGGGTGGTATGTAACCACCAATGGACAAGTTGTGGTACCAACCACTATTATGAGAGGAATACTTCAGCCGGAACACCAGAAGTGTCACTGGGGTGCAGAAGCATTGGTAACTTATTTAAGAAAACAAATTATCTCGGTCCAGATGTTAACAATGGCAAAGTCTATTACAGCTAAGTGTGAAATTTGCTTGAAAAATAATCCTTTAGTAAAAAGAAAAATAGAAATGGAGAAAATAAAGACAAGGATACAACCTGGGGATTATTGGCAAATAGACTATGCGGAACTTCCCAGAACCCGAAGATTCAGGTATATACTAGTTGGAGTAGATACCTTTTCAGGATGGCCGGAAGCTTTCCCTTGTCGCACCAACCAGGCGAAAGAAACTGTAAAATGGTTACTAAAAGAAATAATCCCTAGATTTGGGGTACCACTGGGGATATCCTTCGATAGGGGACCACACTTTGTTGCACAATTGCTAAAAGAAATCAGCAGATGTTCGGGAATTAAGTGGGAGTTACATACCCCATGGAGACCCCAGTCTAGTGGACAAGTGGAGAGAATGAATCAAACCCTAAAAAGGCAACTTAGCAAGATCTGTCAGGAAGCAAAAATTCAATGGCCTCAGGCATTGCCAATAGCATTGTTGCATATTAGGATTAAACCTAGGAGTGGAATGTCAGTAAGTCCATACGAGATTTTGTATGGCAAACCATATGAAGCACCAAACCCAAACCCAGAGGTACATGTGAAAGGAAATCAGGACTTGTACAATTATGTGTTGTCCCTTGGCAGGACATTGAATCGACTCAGATCCGCACTAGTGTGGAATCGCCCACTAGCGCTCGAGAATCCGGTACATGATATAGAGCCTGGAGACACGGTATATCTAAGAACGTGGAATGAAGAACCCTTAAAAGAGCATTGGGATGGACCCTACCAAGTACTCCTAACTACGTTCACCGCAGTCAAAGTTGCTGGAGTAGACTCCTGGATACACTATACCCGAGTGAAAAGAGTCCCAAGACTGCGGAAATCGCAGATAGTGGGTCCTACCTCGCTCAAGATTACATTGCAATAATGTCTGGTTTGCATTACCGAATTCTGATCTTGGTTAGAGTGTGTGTACTTTTGAAAACTGGAGAGGGAAGTGCCACTCTATTCCACAAGGCCTCTGATAAACAGTGGGAAAATGAGACTATTCAAACGAAATTGCAAATTAGGCCACGAAGAGCAGTAGGCAATAACGAAAGTACCCAGATACCACAGGTGATACAAAGCATACAGAATCAGGCAGAGAATCTGATGATAGGATTAATTCGAGATTTCGCACTGACTCAGAATACCAGTAGCATCACCGCTTGCCTTCCAATTCCAAAATCAGCCGAAGATCCAATACAATGGGGAATAATATCTACCACCTTACCAGAAATAAATAGAACTGGTGAAATAGCATGCGAATCCCGCACTAGAAAAGAAGTCGTCCAAACAGAACAAAAGATAAAAGAACAAGGAAAATGGAAAACACCAGGGCCAAGGGAGGATTGTTTAAAACTACCTGGGGCAGAATATATTAAAATAGGACGATTCAAAAATATAGGTTGGTGTTATTATGACAAGTGGACTACCAAAATAGTAAACCAAACGGTTGAACGGACCTACTGGGAATGCAAAGATCAGGATAACAAAAATATAACTGAATCATGGAGTAACATGTGGACATTGAGTATTGTACAACAATACCAATATAGTGAAGCATTTCCATGGTGTGTACGGTGGTCCAATGTAACAGGAGGAACAACAGTACCATGGTGGAATTGTTCACGAGTAATAACTTGCCAGACAGATATGAGAGAGGTACCTATATCCATCGTTAAGGTTGCAGTAATTGCAGGTTGCATTTGTCAGAAATAATTGGATCCAAAGGAAGGAACCAAAGTAGGTATCGATGGAGATAGAATTGATTGTAGAGGCATTATAGGTAGTGTGGGACATCTGGTTTAGGCCTTAAGTGATGGGACCTGGACAACGCATTTACCAATAGCAGGACCAGTAAGGGAAATTACTTTGGGACTGCCAACCCTATGTCCTATTTGGAAAAGGTCTCCCTTGAAAAATGGGCAAGAACTTCTACATGTTAGGCACAAATGAGAAATAGATGAAGATGATGTGTGGCACGAACCATCAAGCAGTGTTAAATTCGGCTGGGCACTAGAATCTTTCTTTGCACCAATTGCGGCATACAGAAACTGAGAAATGATTGATAAATTGATCGGGCAAATGGATCGATTGGCCAGAATAACTAAGAAAGGTTTTCGGGAACTTAATATACAATTACAGGCTACAACTAAAATGACCTTGCAGAATAGAATGGCACTCGACATAATGCTATTGAAAGAAAATGGTGTCTGTGGATATTTGAAAGACAGAATTGATCATTGCTGCATCCATATCCCAAACGTAACTTTGGAGGTCAAGAAGGACATTTCTCAACTGACCCAAACAGAGATGGAGCTACAAAAGGAAAAGCAGGATGCAGAACAGAGCTGGATAGGAACTCTGTTAGATTCATTTGGTTTAAATTTAGGAGGATGGGTACATTCACTACTAGAAAGCTTAGTTGTACTTACAATTGTGATTATACTTCTTTGTTTATTATATGTAGGTATTAAACGCGTGATTGATCAAACAGATGCTAAGAATAATCGCATTTTCAGTGTCCTGAGTAGGAATTATGCTAATCCTGTATTTGACAGCCATCCAGCTAGCCCTCCAGCTTATGAACTGTCGCATTTGCCAAATCACCAATCAAATCAAGAATTGAAGAAGTTGATTAAAGTGAAAATCCATTGTCTAAAGAAAAGGATTTTCAAAGGGGGGAAGATGATAGTAATCAACCTTACAAGATGTTTTCTTCCATGGAACAGGACAGGATGGGTCTTCCCTGAATATCACTGGATCTGTTACAGTTGGATTAATATTAGGATAGCAACCAGCCCTGTAGCCATAGAACTCTTGTAATCAGTAACCAAACTGTGTTCTTAAAGCTGACATAGATTTATGGTATATTCTTATAAGGCAGGTAACTGTAACCGAGCCTTATTCTTAAGGTGGACATAGATTTACGATATATTCTTTTAAAGTTGGTACCGTAGAAAATAACTGATAATTATAGCATCTTTTAGATAGGAAGTTTGTGTTAGAATAGGTGTGGAATATGCTAATGGTTGTCAGGGGTGTAATGAATATGTATGTGACTAACTTGTATAATAAGGTATGGTCTGAATCAGCTGTTCGAAGGCAGCTTTGGGTGCGAACCCCTTTTTTCCCAGCGCTGAAATAAAGCACCGCATATAACTACGTCCGTGGTTATGTGTCCTGATTGCTAACAATACCATCATAGAAGGCTATCAGGTTGGTCAAACATGATTTCCTTTTGGTGAACCCGTGCTGACTACTCCTGATAACCTTCTTTTCCTCCACATGCTTGGAGATGTGATCCAGAATGAGCTGTTCCATCACCTTTCCAGGGATGGAGGTGAGACTGACTGGTCTGTAGTTTCCTGGGTCGTCCTTCTTGTCATTTTTGAAGACTGGAGTAATGTTGGCTTTCTAGTCCTCAGGCACCTCTCCTGTTCTCCAAGAACTTTCAAAGATGATGGAGAGTTGTGGGGGACTACGACAGGTCAGTGGATCTCCTGACGGAGGGTATGGAAACAGAGATTGACCCTGAAGATGTTAAGGTGTACCCTTGAGAAAGAAGGAAGTAAAGAGTATCCAGAGAAGTAAACAACTTTATGGAATAGCATTGACGATAGCAAAATTAGCCAATGATATGTTGCTATTGCAGCCTGTAACCAATAGCAAAAAGACACACGTGCTGATAAAGACTGTATAAAAAAGCGTTTGTGGCAATAAACTTACTGCTTGTGTTTCAGAAGAACAGTGTGTGTGTGTCGTTCGTCCGTCTCAACAACGACATCTGGTGACCCCGACGTGATATTGCACGGAAAAAGACGGCAGAAGAAAGCCATGGACATGGAGCCCAGTATAGCTGAGAGCGGCAAGGAGAGCTGCTGTTGATCCGAATCGTGAATAAGACACCTGGAAAGGTGAGCTACTGGGAACATGGGAGGGAACCTGTCTAAAGAAGAGGTATCATACTCTCTACATGGAAGTTGCTTCTGAAGAAACCGGGCGTTGGCCTCCCAGAATTGACTCCCCCTCCTCCCTCTCTCTTCTCATGGTTTTTACATATGAGATGGGGTCGAGAACGACTCTTTTCAGTTGTGTTCCTATGAAATCGGTATTGGGAGGTGTTTTAAAACATAGGAAAGCACTTGAAAATATGAGGAAAGAGGATCTTGTGAAATATTGTAATTAATGGTGGCTGCTATGTAAGTTAGATGATTGGGAAAAGTGGCCGGAGAATAGAATCTTGAAATATAATACTTTGTTGCAATTAATGTTGTTTTTAAAGCGAGAAGAGCAGGACAAAAATAAATGTCTACAAGAGATCATTAAATCATTGCAGATGGTTTTACAGGCGGAACGGTTTGAACTTGAACAAGCTGAGAGAAAATTAACTGAGAACACACAAGTCACAGAAAACTTGCAGACCAGTCTGCGAGATACTTTTCCTTATTAACCTGTTTTCTTTGTAGGTATCTGTTTAAACGTATTACAGTTTAATAGGTCTTTGCCTGTTATATGGTACAGTAAGTTCACAGACTGCTAGAGAATCCATGGATCCAAAATGTACATTTTGTGATAATACAGAAGACCATGAGTAATTTAGTTCTTCACTGCTTTAATGAGGTGATAAGATTTTGTGTGCAATAGCTGTTGCTTTTCTTTCTAGCATGCCAACTTTTTTCCAGCATCCAGACTTGCGCAACTCTGTGATAGGCTGTGTCTCATCTCGGTGTACTAAATTTGGCTCTTTTGTATGCACACCGGATAAAGAATCCTGGTTTTGGATAACAGTTGCAGCACCCCAGATGAGACACTAATAAAAGCCTTGCCCAGTCCAGCTTGCTAAAGAAGAGCAGGGGGGCAGGTGCCGATTGGGCTTCAGCGCGCACTGACCTGTTTTGCCAGGGAGACTCAGTGGCACCTCTACCTGGCTGAGCAGTAAGCGGTTCAAAGGTGCAATGCTAAAATCGAGATACTGTCTTGAATAAGTGTAACTGTGATCCTTCTGCATATTTGAACTTGGTATTTGGCTTTCATATCTTCATATCTGAGCTCAGTATTTTAGTTTGCATATATATATATATATATATATATATATATATATATATTTGGTACCAAAAGAATTTTGTTTGGGGAGATAATTACAAAATGGGAACCGGTTCCGCTACTAAAATACCACCTTGCTCCCCCTTAGGATGCATCCTTATACATTAGAGTAACTTTGTGGGGGAATCCTCTGATAAAAGAAAACTTGAAATGATATCGTACTCGAATGTGGCTTGAATGTGGGATTCTGAGTTATAGTGCTGCATTGCAATTAATGTTGTTCTGCAGAACTTTGGAAAATATGGGATGAAGTACAGTACTGTAAGTTAATTTGCTCTTATTGTTATCTAATAATTTTGAGACCAGAAAAGAATTTAAGTTGTTAAACTCTGATTCGCATTGAATTTATGTGCTAGTTGGAGGCATGGGAAAGAAAACTAAATGCTATGATGGATGTGAACTTGGAAGAAGTCGTATTTAAAAGTTGCTAGAATATGAACTGATTTGGATCTAGGAAAATGAAAATAATGGATTGATGGTTAATATGCTGTTTATTGAGATCTGTAAGAAATTGCAAAAGGTAAATGGGGCTGAGGAATGTGACTATTGCTCAGCTAATTAGAATTGCATGTAAAGTGTATTGTGGCTGGAGTGAAATGGAGAAATAAAAAAGCAACATATCCCAGTCCTGTGCTGTACAGCCTGAACATAAATTTCAGGCCTGTGTCAAGCTGCTAGATGAACTTAGCTCATTGTAACCGTGGAGTCTGCCAGAGCCTGGCAGCTCCCACTTAGCACCAGCGATTACGCCACCTGCGTGGCCTTGCCTCTATCTAAACTGCAGCAAGAAGAGAAAAAACAAACAAACAAACAAACAAAACACAACAAAAGAAAAACCTCTCTGTCTGTCTGCTGCTAAAGCAGCGAAAGAGGGGCTTTATTTCCCCCACCCAGCAATGTTGCTGCTGGAGAACTGTAATACTGAATGAAGGAGTCTGAGGGTGAAATTTAATAGACTTATTCTGTGGTAACTAGTTGTAAGAGACTTCTTAGTAAATTCACCGTGCTAGTTTTTGAGGTCATGGGAAAGAGAAAAAGAAAGGCTGTTTTTTGAAACCAACGGACTGCCAAATTTGGAAGAAAGTTTTACCAGATGAATTCCTGTATTTGCCAGAAAGCCCTATACCTCTTTTAGGTCAAGATTTGTTAAGTAATTTGTAAGCTCAAATAACATTTTCTGAGAATTCTGTTTAGTTGCATGTCCCATAAGAAGGTGCTTGGAAGGTGCAGATCTGTTTGCTACTAGGATGAAATCTCACAACAGCAGCTCTTTTAAATGTTTGTATAATTGTAAACTATTACAGCATCGCAGACACCCATTGTTTGTTACTCACATATACTCTCATACCACTTTACCAGGTTCTATAACAGAAGGAAATGCAGTTGCGGACTCTTATACTGTAGCTACAGTCCATTTCCAGACTGCCTTGGCAGGTGAAATAAGTCGTCATGTGCAAGCGCATTTTCGGCAAGCTTTCGCAGTTTTAGGTGTACCTTCACAAATCAAAACAGATAATGGCCCCGCATATGTTAGTAACTCTACTAGCAAGTTGTTTTTTTTTTCACCGATGGGGCATGAAACATACCAAAGGTATCCCACATTCCCCTACAGGTCAAGCCATTGTAGAACGCACGCATCTGATTCTGAAAAGTTCTTTTCAAAAACAAAAAGGGGAGAAGTAGGGGAAACAGCACAAAACCGATTGTCAAAAGCATTGTATGTGATGAATCACTTATATCTAAGTGGTGCAGCCACTAACCAGCTATGTCAGGAAGCTGTCTTCCATGTACTCCAGGAGCCTCCTAGACTGCTTCCTCTCTGCTGTGTTTTATTTCCAGCAGACATCTGGTGCGAGGGCGAAAACTCATGGACTCCACACAATTCAATATGAATTCAAGCGAAGCCATTTATTACAGAAACAAGCCTCCTTATATATGCGGTTATTTCCTGATCACGCATCCACGCTCCAAGCATGCATTAGCTGATTGGATATTGTCCATGTTCACGAGCTGTCCACGCGCCCGAGTCTCGCTGCTGATAGGTCTGTTGATTTACATCTTGTTGAGGCCCTGAGGCCTCACTCCCACAGCAGGTCCTGTTTTCAGCTCTCGAGCTGACCTTGACATTCCTTTTGAGCCTGGCTAGTTCAGAAATAAATCTCCATCTAATAGAAACCCATCCACACAACAACCTCAAGAAAATCCCTCAAATCTCCCACAATCTGGTAGGTTGAAGCCTCCCAAAAGAACAAGGGCTAGCGATCAGGAGACTTCTCCCAGCTGCCTGCAAAATATTTCATCTGCCTCTTCATCCTGGTTGGGTGGTCTGTAACAGACTCTCAACAGGATGTTCGCCTTTTTTGCCCTTCCCCTTGATTCTGAAGTGTTTCTCCTCCAATACCAAAACCTACTGATTTTATGTAGGGATCAGTGAAATTTTTTTCTCAAAGGAAAAACTCCACTTCTCTTAACTTACTTACCTGGAGAGTGGAAGCTGAATGCAGGAGTACCTTCTTCTAAGCTGCATACTGCCGCTGATTACTGTAGAGGAACACCAGGTTAGATGGGACACCTGGACTCCAATCTTTTTGTCAAAGGCAAGGTATAATACAGTCCCTTTTGCAAATTGATTATGTGCAATTCTGAAACCAGCTGGATATTTTTCCTGCTTTACTTCCTCTTGGAAGCCATTCGAAGTCTTGTAGCTCTAATACTTAAAATAATTTTGTTTTTCATCCTAAGTGTATTAATTATTTGGGTTTGTGCCAATATAATCTTTTAGCTAAAGTATTCCTCCTCCTCCCATCCTGGATATTTATCCTTTCTAGTCTTCTTCCCTTTGCTCCCCAATCCCCAGATAGTTTACATGCATAGTAAATGGTGGTTCTTAAGAGGCCTTCCCTCAACATAAACTTTTTATGAGAGTAACCATAGTATATTCTTCTTGTATTTAGCATCCAGTGCCTAATTATAAGTATAAAGTACTCTAAATAAGTATACTTCTCTGTCAGATTTAGCAAGCAGCTGTGTTGAAATATCTTTATCTATAGAGAGCAAGTTTTCTATATAGCCCCAAAACCACTAATTATGCTACTACTTTGAGAGCTGCTTGTCAAAACTCCTTAATTCTGGTTTTAATTTACAGTTTCAAAGCAGTCATAAAACATTTTCTTCAGACTTGGGCCACTTGAGGGAATGATCAGTGTCCTTTTCAGTTTTACTCGCAGAGTTGTTGAAGACCCTCAGTTTCAGAGTGATCTCATGTGGCTGCAGAGACTGGTGAGGAGGGAGTAAGCATGGATATATCGGTTTGATCCAACACATGGGATGAATTTGGGAGGAATTTCTGAAAGTGTTAGTGTTTCTCTCACTGTTACACATGCAATGTGTTATGTGTTTTTGGTATGGTGGGGTTTTTTTGTTGTTTTTGTTTGTTTGTGGTGTTGGTTGGTTGGTTTGGGTTTTTTGTTTGTTTTTGTTTGTTTGTTTGTTTGTTTTTTTGTGTGTGTTTTTGGTTTTTTGTGTGTGTTTTTGTTTTGTTTTGTTTTGTTTTTGGGGGACAGAATCTGTTAGTGAATCTTAAGAATGAATTCCCTTGTCTGATGAAGTCAATGGAGGTCAGCAGCATTAATGAGGACTGGCACCTGAGCAGCCAACACTGCTCAAAGTGGACTTAATACTCAATATTCATTATACTTTTGATTATTTTGACAATAAAACTATTCAGACTTCTCATTTTTGAGAGAATTCTATTCTTGCTGATTTCTAAAATAGTTTTAAATGCAATTGTAAAGTAATTAAGTTTTCAAAGAAAATAGTTTGTGACTCATAGGCCAAGCAAGCAGACTTTTTAATATCGTTCTCCTCTAACTTGCTCTGAACATTGGGGCTCGTTATAAAGTATGGGAAGAGAAATGAAAAAACAGTATTACTCTAGTTAGCAAGATTATAAAGGAATGAACCTTGAAATTGTTTACAAAATTTCAATATGCTTCCCTTTAGGTGTCATTATTGCAAAGAATTGGCTGTCCAGATGACCATCTCTTCCTCTTCAACCACATCCTTCGGTGTCCAGCTGGGATCAGCAAATGGGCTGTTCCATTCATTCAGGTTTAATTATTGTCGGAAGGGTGGAGTAGGTAGGAGAGTGTCTCATGCCTAGTCAATCCCTCATGACAGATACCATGTTTCCAGGTATGTGGAATCATGGTAACAGTGAGGGGTTTGTCAAGGGATGTATTTACCTATGTCAGCCCAACCATGAGCAGGTTAACAGGGAAACACTTCTCATTCTTGGCTAGAGAAACCCCATGAAAGGGAGCCAGGGACTTGCAGTGCGCTTCAGAAGGCCTCATGCGGCAGCAGGTTTCGGGAGTACTCTCTAAGAAATGGAAAGGATATTTAAACTTGAAGCAGCAACTGTATATGAGACAAGTGAGATTGGAGGTAGCTCTGTGATATATAAGGGATGAGGGAGAACAAATTTCTATATCCGGCATGTCAAAATGGGACTGGTTTCCCTGTAAAGTTTATTAGTTAGGTAATTTCAAGGGAAAGGGTTCACTTTGTATAGATCAGGGTGAGAGCAGATGTCTAAAGGCACCAGGGCATTCTTGCAAAGAACAAATTTGCTCTTCCAAGAGGGGAAGATGTTTGAAATCTAGCTCTAGGAAAAGAATTGCAATTACACTAACAGGGGAAAGGCAAGCAATGAAATAAAAGGATAGAACAGAATAACAGAATCATTTAGGTTGGAAAAGACCCTCAAGATTGAGTCCAACCACTAACCTGACATGGTAGCATCCTAACTTCCCCTGTGCTCAACATCCCAATTCCCCTTGATGCCCAGAAGTACACATGAAAGAAAGAGAGAAGTCGTCTTTTTCTGGAGCTTCTGTTGGAGTGGTGTATGTGTTGCGTGTTTGGTTTCTTTTTTTTTTTTTCTTTCCTACTTCCTTTAATTTCTATAAGTACTTCTTTTGGACAACTTCCAGTATTTTGCCCTAGCAATACTTTCTCCAGTGTGTACATACTGTCTTGTATGGATAATCTTTAGTCTGAACTAAAAGCTAGGGAAAAATATGAAACTTGGAGTTTGAATTTCTCTGATAAAATTATTTTGTCCTCTCTTTTATTAATTTAAACTTACTTAAATGTTTGCATTTAATTTCAGATCAAAGTCCTGGATAACCCATCAGGTGTCTTTCATTTCATGCAGTCTCTTGCCTTGCTTATGTCTCCTGTCAAGTAAGTATGGATATGATTGTATTTGGAACAAGGACTAATTCAAGGTGTCTGGAGCGGTGCTGTTGATACAGGCTGTTGTTGATACAAAAAGGCAGAGCATCCACAGTGGCTGTACTTTCTGTTAAAAGAGCTGACATGGGGGTGTGGAATAATTACTGAGGGTGCAAATTATTGAAAATAATTATTGAGGATACACTTACTGAGAATAAAGTTATATCCACATCCTCGGCATATAAGGCAGCTGTGTGGCAGGTAAGGAATCTGCTCTGCATGGTTCCCCCTGCCCCAACTTGACCTGCATTCTTGGATGGTAGTGCATGGGGGGAGCACAGTGTGCTGGCACGGACGAGTACAGGAGAGTGGAGCAGAGTGGAGATACTGTGGCCAGGCTCTGTGTATAAGGCAGGTATAGGAACCAGATGGTACCATGTATATAGCTGCTGTCAGTTAAAGATAAATGTTCCATTCCATCCAAAATGCTAATTGCTGAGCTAGCAGATGTGTTGAAATTTTCCTGTGGATGACCTTTGCTCATTATAATCTCATTATAATACCAAAGCACACCTCCATCCCGAAGGATACATGCTTCCATCACACCCCTATGATCCCTTGAGCATGCGCTGTGAAGGTTTTACCTTAAAAATCAAAGTGAGAGAATTTTACACCAGTCAATAACAAAGGTATGTATAACTAGAGTCACTCAAGCTCCACCTAAAGGTAGAAAATAGTATAAAATACCCTAACAATAGGGGAAAGTTAGGGAAGACACCATCGCTGAGAAGTCAAGGAAACAAAATAACAGATTTCTGGGATCAATCGACAGGCTTCTCCCCCCAAAAGGATGCTTTTGGGTAAGATTTGCGCACTTGGTTATACCAAATGTTTGCCCGGGACACTTAGACTTCAAGCTTGTATTTGTAGTCACATTAGTAGTGCTATGTAGTCATATTAGAATGTATATATATTTGGTGCCAATATATATTTTTTGCAACTAAAGTGTATTTCTGCAGACAATGTATTTTATCAACAGCAATCTAAAAGAACTTGTACCTGTTGCTTTAATAAACCTCATTATCTGTGGATCTAGTCATGAGAATCTCTCAGACTTACAGTATATATTATACTACTTGTGAATCTGTGCAAGCATGTAAATTCAGTGAACGTGACCTGACCCTGCACTATTAGTGAATCCATAATAATGTGAATTCAACATAATGCTGGACTGGCTGTTGAGCATGATCGGACTTACAGTGCTGACTTGAAGTCATTTGATGTAATTGGGCATCACTCAGAAGTTGGGCTCAGGTGCCCCCAGCTCCCAGAGAAATACTGAGAAGCTGGAAAGCAAGGGAGTTTAATTTCTGCTAAATTAACCATCTTAACGCAATAGGGGGAGATTATTGAAACCTTCTTATTCCAGTTACAGGAGACATCGCGCTTTCAGGCTCTTGTCCTGCTGGGGGGACTTCAACCATCCCGACATCTGCTGGAAAAGTAGCATGGCAAGCTGTAGGCAATCCAAGAGACTCCTGGAATGTATTGAGGATAACTTCCTAAGCCAGGTAACAGACAGCCCTACCAGGGGAAATGCAATACTGGACCTGATGGTCACCAATGCAAGTGAGCTAATTGATGACATCAAGATTGGAGGCAGTCTGGGCTGCAGTGATCATGCACTGGTGGAGTTCGCAGTCCTGAGGGATGTGGGACAAGCAAAGAGTAAAGTCAGGACCCTGAATTTTAGGAAAGCCAATTTCCAGCTCTTCAAGGAGTTAGTCAACAGGACGCCCTGGGAAACTGCCCTCAGGGACAAGGGAGCAAAACAGAGCTACCAGATCTTTAAGGATGCTTTCCATAGAGCACCAGAGCTCTCGATCCCCAGGTGTAAGAAATCAGGTAAGGAAGACAAGAGGCCAGGATGGCTGAGTTGAGCAAGAAGGAAATGCACAAACAGTGGAAGCAGGGACAGGTGTCCTGGGAAGAGTATAGGGACACTGCCCAGTTGTGCAGAAATGGGGTCAGGAAGGCCAAGATGCAGCTGGAGCTGAAACTGGCAAGGGATGCAAAGAATAACAAGAAGGGCTTCTGCAGGTTTGTGAACCAGAAAAGGAAGGTCAAAGAAAGTGTACCCCCCTGATGAGCAAGTCTGGTAAACTGGTAACAACGGATGAGGAGAAGGCTGAGGTACTCAATAACTTCTTTGCCTCAGTCTTCATGGACAAGCTCTCTTCCCACACCTCTTGAGCGGATGAACTGCAAGACAGGGACTGGGAGAACAAAGTCCCTCCCACTGTAAGTGAACAGCAGGTTCATGACCACTTGAGGAACCTAAACAATATATAAATCTACGGGACCTGATGAGATGCATCCCAGAGTCCTGATGGAATTGGCTGATGTAGTTGCCAAGCCACTCTCCATGATATTTGAGAAGTCATGGCAGTTAGGTGAAGTCCTTGGTGACTGGAAAAAGGGAAACATCACACCCATTTTTAAAAAGAGTAGAAAGGAGGATCCCAGGAACTACTGATCTGTCCGCTTCACCTCTGTGCCTGGGAAGATCATGGCACAGATCCTCCTAGAAGCTATGCTAAGGTACATGGAGGACAGGGAGGTGATTCAAGACAGCCAGCATGGCTTCACGAAGAGCAAGTCCTGCCTGACCAACCTAGTGGCCTTCTACGACGGAGTAACTACATCAGTGGACAAAGGAAGGGCTATGGATGTCCCGTATCTGGACTTTTGTAAAGCCTTTGACACAGTCCTCCTCTAAATTGGAGAGGTATGGATTTGATGGGTGGACCATTCAGTGAATGAGGAACTGGATGGATGGTCGCACCCAGGGAGTAGTGGTCAACGGCATGATGCCTGGATGGACACCGGTGAGAAGTGGTGTCCCTCAGGGGTCTGTACTGGGACCAGTACTGTTTAACATCTTCATCAATGACATAGACAGGGGCAATGAGTGCATCCTCAGCAAATCTGTGGATGACACCAAGGTGAGTGGTGCAGTTGACATGCCTGAGGGATAAGATGCCATCCAGAGGGACCTGGACAAGTTTGAGAAATGGAACCATGCGAACCTTATGAAGTTCAACAAGGCCAAGTGCAAGGTCAGGGCAACCCTTGGTATCAGTACAGGTTGGGGCCTGAAGGTATTGAGAGCAGCTCTGTGGAGAAGGACTTGAGGGTACTGGTGGATGAAAGACTGGACATGAGATGGCAATGTGCTCTTGCAGCCCAGAAGGCAAATCATATCTTGGGCTGCATCAAAAGGAGCATGGCCAGCAGGTCGAGAGAGGTGATTCTGCCCCTCTACTCTGCTCTGGTGCGACCCCACCTGGAGTACTGCATCCAGCTCTGGAGCCCTCAGTATAGGAAAGACATGGACCTGTTGGAGAGGGTCCAGAGGATGGCCATAAAGACTATCAGAGGGATCAGAGGGATGGGACACCTCTCCAATGAAATGAGGACAGGCTGAGGGAGTTGGTTTTCAGCCTGGAGAAGAGAAGGCTCTGGAGAGAGCTCACCCAGGTTGTCAAATTTATGGAATAAAGTGGTTGGCTCTTAGTCAAATTGCATACAGTGGGAAAGGTATGCACAAGACTCCTTGCACCCACAACATATCAGTGTTCAGTGTGTTCTGCTTCCTTGGGGGTTTCCTAAAAGGAGTTTTTGGCCCAGCTGCAGCTCAGGCCTTTACCTCCTTTGGAGCCTGTACCAAACTGCAGCTGGTTTGGTGGGGGGGGGGGAGGTGTCAAGTGCATCCTTCACACTCTACCCCCTGACTACAGTCAATCCACTTTATCAGCTCATAGAGTAGTAGTACCGTTACTTCTTGCCTCTATGTTGTAAATATTTGGTATGTTGTAGATCAGTGGTAAGAGTCCCATCGTTTGATAAATTGCTTGGTTTAAGTGTTAAGTTAATATTATCTATATTTTGATTCAGCCCCATAGCATGCACAAGTCTTAAGACTGTTGTTTAAGAGAATCAGTTCCCTGCAGGAAGGGAGTGAGTCACAGATGATGCTGGTAGTTCATTAAGATGTCTATGGTGACTCCAGAGGCTGCTGTCTTTGATTGTGCCTTCGAGGATAATTCGCTGTGAAACAATTCACTGGTGATGTCAAGTCTGAGATTCCAGAATCCTTCAGTGTTGCACATGATCCCTTCCTGATATTTGTGTTGTTATTATTATGCTCAGCTCTGTTAATACACAGGAGTGTTTAAGGATGCAGTTTGGGGCCTAGTCACATTAAGGACTTTTCCCACGCCTCGGAAACAGCCATAATCCTTTGAAAAGCTGAAATTCTTGTGAGCTGGGAGAAAGGCTGGCTCAGCTGTGGAGCTGTCAAGTAGTGGAATGGAGCCCAGGGCTTTCTGAAAATAGTAGCCCCAAAGTGAAGCTTGTCCAGCACCAGTAACACCAGACTGATTCAAACACAGTGAGGTGGCAAAACCAATGAACCTGAAACTGGTGAAGATGAGGCTGTACGTGTACATCTCACTGGGTAGCACTCAATTACTCCAGAGATGTTTCCTGAAAAATACTAGGTGTCCTTAGAGCTTGCAGTGTTGTTCACTGACATGCTAGGAGGGGAGAATGGTTAGGCATGGGACAAGGCTAATGAGCAGGTGTCATCTTGGACTGAAAGGCTAAAACATGAGAAGAGAGAACAGCAGGTTTTGCTTCGATGTTAATTCAGAACCTGATTTCTCTCATCCTTTCTGATATTAAATCCCTGTTAATGTTTATGGCATTTTTTGCCTTGGAAAGTGAGAAATGAAAGGCACTTCATAAATTTTAAAAACAACTATTTTATCTTACAGTAGCATTTGGGAGGAATACAGGATGCTACTGAAAGATAAAGGTAGTTTCTTCTGTATGAGGACTGCAAGAGAGAACTTTGAGACTGTAGAGGAGGAAGGGCCAGCATGTGTTTGTAAAGTATGTGGATCAATACACTGTCAAAAATATGATATAGTTATATAGTATCCTGTGGAAATTACTGACTTTGAATTAATTGTCAGGAATTGTTTATTATAAAAACAAGTACTAGTTTAAAGAATTGTGCTGATCTATTTTTAACTTCTTACCTGTAGCTTTAGCTAGCCTTGGAGTGTGTCAGTACTGTTTTATGATCAGAAGTGTTTACAGGTTTTAATATACAGGAAAACACAGTATGAAAGCAAAGCCAGTGTATTGCCATTTTGTAAAGGAGCTGTGAGTATATGTTTGAAATAAAATTAGGCTTGAGACTGAGGTTAGCTAGGGCCTTGATTTGAGGTGTTTTCATGTATGCCTTGTCATAAGGCAAAGGCATGTCAGATGTTTAGTGAAAGTATATGTGATACTATCGGAAAGTTTCCAAAACTATCATCTTTTTTTGCAGTCATGGAGAGATATTGAGAGCTTTTTCCTAATTTCAGCTGTGTTGTTTGTTATATTATCTGGGTCATCCAAAACTGGAGCACTGTAACCTAACTCTTCTCAGTTTCGCTCCTAATAAACTGGTAGGTATACACAAACAATTTACAAATTGGAAAAACACTGCCAATTTTTTGTTTTACAGATTGGCGAACGATTTACAAATTGGCAAGATCTTTGATTTCCTGTGCAACATTATTTTCCCATGCTGTGCTTAGGGAAGGAGGCTAATCTGCACCTTAGACTACGTTTATGGGAACTATTTACCCAGAAACTGATCTTAATTTAAAAGTGCGCAATTGATTTACAATTTTAATGTCACTGCTAAGTTTTTCTACATCTCTAGTGTTAATATCTATTGAAAATAGGTATTTCAGTAGTTGTACAGATGTTGTGATGGTTATAGAATATAATTAAGGGGGTACATTCCAGACTTCATTTTTTCTGAAATTACATTTTTGGAAAATATTTTTCCATTCATTAAAATATTTCTGTAAAACTTAAGATGAATCACAAAGTAAGTGTTTTTGGTTTTTTTCTTTTTTTATATGGTGAAATCTAGTGAATCTGTTTAGAGGTCAGGGTCCTGTTATTTTGATTATTTTATATGTTAATGAAACATTCTGTCCTGTGATATTTATAGCTTTTTATGAAGAAATGTTGAAGCATTGTTCAAGAACTGACTGAGAAAATAGACACAATAGATGGTCTTCGAAGGGCAGCTAAAGAACAAAGATCTGTTTGGTACATTTGTTTTTACCTTTAATATTATGAAAATTAATGTGTTAAGAGGGGTTTTTGCAGTAGTGATGTTGATAAATACTAGTTTTAGTGATGATGGGATTTGGGATGTGAGTGGGATGAGATTCAGTTCTTGGTAGTGACACTGTTAATTTCTTTTTTCTTTTTTTTTTTTCTCCCTAGGTAAAAAAAAAGAAAAAAGGAGTGAGTAGTTGTCACAGGGGAGTGATGTTGGGTTCTGCTTGTTGCAGAACAATGTTTAGATTTCTTAAAGAGAAATGCGACCTTAAAGAGTTTGGTGGCGGGTTTGCTCTATTATTTACTGCATGGGGGAGATATACCAAACCAAATATTGCTTACCTTCTTTCCAGGCGCGTGTATTCATTCACGAAGCAAACCTTCAGGCATCTTCTCTTCCTGATAACCGTTTGCTCCAGGGGCTGTGTTTTGAAGCTCCGGAGGCAAACTCTCAGGTGACAAGTATATCCGTCACAATGCAGACGTTCAGGGTTCTTCTTCCCCTGATAGCCGTTCGCTTCGGAGCCTGTACTTAGAGCTCCAAAGGCAGACTTTTAGGGGAGACCCGTAATCGCATGCAAAATAGACTTTCAGAAAGCAAAATTTTTAGGAAAAATATTTAATGGAGTAAAATAACAAAAGGGCTGGCTCAAGCTGGGTACCTACACAGAGGTCTGCCCGAGCATAGAAAACTACAAACTTTTATATCTTTACAGACCATTCACACCAAGATTCAGTCCAATAGCAACATTTTACCACCAGGTCCTTTGCTCCCCATTGGACCCCTTTTCCCTGACTCCACGTGGGCCTCTGTTTTGTTCAGTTGTAGACATTGTTTTTAGTACATATCCTTGCAGGTGCCGTTTTGTTTGGATAAATCCTTTCTTCTTAGCGAAGTGCAAACAGGCCCCGGCACTGCAGATGTCTGCAATGACTCTGCGTTGTTTTCCCAGTCCGTCCCATTTTTCCGAGCAAAATGCAAGCTAGACTTTATCTTGCAGGCGTTTAGTGTAGCCTGCAGTTACTTTTGATAAATACAAGCTTAAAATTTTAGCAATATAATAAACAATTCCTGACAATTAATTCAAAGTCAGTAATTTCCACAGGATACTATATAACTATATCATATTTTTGACAGTGTATTGATCCACATACTTTACAAACACATGCTGGCCCTTCCTCCTCTACAGTCTCAAAGTTCTCTCTTGCAGTCCTCATACAGAAGAAACTACCTTTATCTTTCAGTAGCATCCTGTATTCCTCCCAAATGCTACTGTAAGATAAAATAGTTGTTTTTAAAATTTATGAAGTGCCTTTCATTTCTCACTTTCCAAGGCAAAAAATGCCATAAACATTAACAGGGATTTAATATCAGAAAGGATGAGAGAAATCAGGTTCTGAATTAACATCGAAGCAAAACCTGCTGTTCTCTCTTCTCATGTTTTAGCCTTTCAGTCCAAGATGACACCTGCTCATTAGCCTTGTCCCATGCCTAACCATTCTCCCCTCCTAGCATGTCAGTGAACAACACTGCAAGCTCTAAGGACACCTAGTATTTTTCAGGAAACATCTCTGGAGTAATTGAGTGCTACCCAGTGAGATGTACACGTACAGCCTCATCTTCACCAGTTTCAGGTTCATTGGTTTTGCCACCTCACTGTGTTTGAATCAGTCTGGTGTTACTGGTGCTGGACAAGCTTCACTTTGGGGCTACTATTTTCAGAAAGCCCTGGGCTCCATTCCACTACTTGACAGCTCCACAGCTGAGCCAGCCTTTCTCCCAGCTCACAAGAATTTCAGCTTTTCAAAGGATTATGGCTGTTTCCGAGGCGTGGGAAAAGTCCTTAATGTGACTAGGCCCCAAACTGCATCCTTAAACACTCCTGTGTATTAACAGAGCTGAGCATAATAATAACAACACAAATATCAGGAAGGGATCATGTGCAACACTGAAGGATTCTGGAATCTCAGACTTGACATCACCAGTGAATTGTTTCACAGCGAATTATCCTCGAAGGCACAATCAAAGACAGCAGCCTCTGGAGTCACCATAGACATCTTAATGAACTACCAGCATCATCTGTGACTCACTCCCTTCCTGCAGGGAACTGATTCTCTTAAACAACAGTCTTAAGACTTGTGCATGCTATGGGGCTGAATCAAAATATAGATAATATTAACTTAACACTTAAACCAAGCAATTTATCAAACGATGGGACTCTTACCACTGATCTACAACATACCAAATATTTACAACATAGAGGCAAGAAGTAACGGTACTACTACTCTATGAGCTGATAAAGTGGATTGACTGTAGTCAGGGGGTAGAGTGTGAAGGATGCACTTGACACCTCCCCCCCCCCCACCAAACCAGCTGCAGTTTGGTACAGGCTCCAAAGGAGGTAAAGGCCTGAGCTGCAGCTGGGCCAAAAACTCCTTTTAGGAAACCCCCAAGGAAGCAGAACACACTGAACACTGATATGTTGTGGGTGCAAGGAGTCTTGTGCATACCTTTCCCACTGTATGCAATTTGACTAAGAGCCAACCACTTTATTCCATAAATTTGACAACCTGGGTGAGCTCTCTCCAGAGCCTTCTCTTCTCCAGGCTGAAAACCAACTCCCTCAGCCTGTCCTCATTTCATTGGAGAGGTGTCCCATCCCTCTGATCCCTCTGATAGTCTTTATGGCCATCCTCTGGACCCTCTCCAACAGGTCCATGTCTTTCCTATACTGAGGGCTCCAGAGCTGGATGCAGTACTCCAGGTGGGGTCGCACCAGAGCAGAGTAGAGGGGCAGAATCACCTCTCTCGACCTGCTGGCCATGCTCCTTTTGATGCAGCCCAAGATATGATTTGCCTTCTGGGCTGCAAGAGCACATTGCCATCTCATGTCCAGTCTTTCATCCACCAGTACCCTCAAGTCCTTCTCCACAGAGCTGCTCTCAATACCTTCAGGCCCCAACCTGTACTGATACCAAGGGTTGCCCTGACCTTGCACTTGGCCTTGTTGAACTTCATAAGGTTCGCATGGTTCCATTTCTCAAACTTGTCCAGGTCCCTCTGGATGGCATCTTATCCCTCAGGCATGTCAACTGCACCACTCACCTTGGTGTCATCCACAGATTTGCTGAGGATGCACTCATTGCCCCTGTCTATGTCATTGATGAAGATGTTAAACAGTACTGGTCCCAGTACAGACCCCTGAGGGACACCACTTCTCACCGGTGTCCATCCAGGCATCATGCCGTTGACCACTACTCCCTGGGTGCGACCATCCATCCAGTTCCTCATTCACTGAATGGTCCACCCATCAAATCCATACCTCTCCAATTTAGAGGAGGACTGTGTCAAAGGCTTTACAAAAGTCCAGATACGGGACATCCATAGCCCTTCCTTTGTCCACTGATGTAGTTACTCCGTCGTAGAAGGCCACTAGGTTGGTCAGGCAGGACTTGCTCTTCGTGAAGCCATGCTGGCTGTCTTGAATCACCTCCCTGTCCTCCATGTACCTTAGCATAGCTTCTAGGAGGATCTGTGCCATGATCTTCCCAGGCACAGAGGTGAAGCGGACAGATCAGTAGTTCCTGGGATCCTCCTTTCTACTCTTTTTAAAAATGGGTGTGATGTTTCCCTTTTTCCAGTCACCAAGGACTTCACCTAACTGCCATGACTTCTCAAATATCATGGAGAGTGGCTTGGCAACTACATCAGCCAATTCCATCAGGACTCTGGGATGCATCTCATCAGGTCCCGTAGATTTATATATTGTTTAGGTTCCTCAAGTGGTCATGAACCTGCTGTTCACTTACAGTGGGAGGGACTTTGTTCTCCCAGTCCCTGTCTTGCAGTTCATCCGCTCAAGAGGTGTGGGAAGAGAGCTTGTCCATGAAGACTGAGGCAAAGAAGTTATTGAGTACCTCAGCCTTCTCCTCATCCGTTGTTACCAGTTTACCAGACTTGCTCATCAGGGGGGTACACTTTCTTTGACCTTCCTTTTCTGGTTCACAAACCTGCAGAAGCCCTTCTTGTTATTCTTTGCATCCCTTGCCAGTTTCAGCTCCAGCTGCATCTTGGCCTTCCTGACCCCATTTCTGCACAACTGGGCAGTGTCCCTATACTCTTCCCAGGACACCTGTCCCTGCTTCCACTGTTTGTGCATTTCCTTCTTGCTCAACTCAGCCATCCTGGCCTCTTGTCTTCCTTACCTGATTTCTTACACCTGGGGATCGAGAGCTCTGGTGCTCTATGGAAAGCATCCTTAAAGATCTGGTAGCTCTGTTTTGCTCCCTTGTCCCTGAGGGCAGTTTCCCAGGGCGTCCTGTTGACTAACTCCTTGAAGAGCTGGAAATTGGCTTTCCTAAAATTCAGGGTCCTGACTTTACTCTTTGCTTGTCCCACATCCCTCAGGACTGCGAACTCCACCAGTGCATGATCACTGCAGCCCAGACTGCCTCCAATCTTGATGTCATCAATTAGCTCACTTGCATTGGTGACCATCAGGTCCAGTATTGCATTTCCCCTGGTAGGGCTGTCTGTTACCTGGCTTAGGAAGTTATCCTCAATACATTCCAGGAGTCTCTTGGATTGCCTACAGCTTGCCATGCTACTTTTCCAGCAGATGTCGGGATGGTTGAAGTCCCCCCAGCAGGACAAGAGCCTGAAAGCGCGATGTCTCCTGTAACTGGAATAAGAAGGTTTCAATAATCTCCCCCTATTGCGTTAAGATGGTTAATTTAGCAGAAATTAAACTCCCTTGCTTTCCAGCTTCTCAGTATTTCTCTGGGAGCTGGGGGCACCTGAGCCCAACTTCTGAGTGATGCCCAATTACATCAAATGACTTCAAGTCAGCACTGTAAGTCCGATCATGCTCAACAGCCAGTCCAGCATTATGTTGAATTCACATTATTATGGATTCACTAATAGTGCAGGGTCAGGTCACGTTCACTGAATTTACATGCTTGCACAGATTCACAAGTAGTATAATATATACTGTAAGTCTGAGAGATTCTCATGACTAGATCCACAGATAATGAGGTTTATTAAAGCAACAGGTACAAGTTCTTTTAGATTGCTGTTGATAAAATACATTGTCTGCAGAAATACACTTTAGTTGCAAAAAATATATATTGGCACCAAATATATATACATTCTAATATGACTACATAGCACTACTAATGTGACTACAAATACAAGCTTGAAGTCTAAGTGTCCCGGGCAAACATTTGGTATAACCAAGTGCGCAAATCTTACCCAAAAGCATCCTTTTGGGGGGAGAAGCCTGTCGATTGATCCCAGAAATCTGTTATTTTGTTTCCTTGACTTCTCAGCGATGGTGTCTTCCCTAACTTTCCCCTATTGTTAGGGTATTTTATACTATTTTCTACCTTTAGGTGGAGCTTGAGTGACTCTAGTTATACATACCTTTGTTATTGACTGGTGTAAAATTCTCTCACTTTGATTTTTAAGGTAAAACCTTCACAGCGCATGCTCAAGGGATCATAGGGGTGTGATGGAAGCATGTATCCTTCGGGATGGAGGTGTGCTTTGGTATTATAATGAGATTATAATGAGCAAAGGTCATCCACAGGAAAATTTCAACACATCTGCTAGCTCAGCAATTAGCATTTTGGATGGAATGGAACATTTATCTTTAACTGACAGCAGCTATATACATGGTACCATCTGGTTCCTATACCTGCCTTATACACAGAGCCTGGCCACAGTATCTCCACTCTGCTCCACTCTCCTGTACTCGTCCGTGCCAGCACACTGTGCTCCCCCCATGCACTACCATCCAAGAATGCAGGTCAAGTTGGGGCAGGGGGAACCATGCAGAGCAGATTCCTTACCTGCCACACAGCTGCCTTATATGCCGAGGATGTGGATATAACTTTATTCTCAGTAAGTGTATCCTCAATAATTATTTTCAATAATTTGCACCCTCAGTAATTATTCCACACCCCCATGTCAGCTCTTTTAACAGAAAGTACAGCCACTGTGGATGCTCTGCCTTTTTGTATCAACAACAGCCTGTATCAACAGCACCGCTCCAGACACCTTGAATTAGTCCTTGTTCCAAATACAATCATATCCATACTTACTTGACAGGAGACATAAGCAAGGCAAGAGACTGCATGAAATGAAAGACACCTGATGGGTTATCCAGGACTTTGATCTGAAATTAAATGCAAACATTTAAGTAAGTTTAAATTAATAAAAGAGAGGACAAAATAATTTTATCAGAGAAATTCAAACTCCAAGTTTCATATTTTTCCCTAGCTTTTAGTTCAGACTAAAGATTATCCATACAAGACAGTATGTACACACTGGAGAAAGTATTGCTAGGGCAAAATACTGGAAGTTGTCCAAAAGAAGTACTTATAGAAATTAAAGGAAGTAGGAAAGAAAAAAAAAAAAAGAAACCAAACACGCAACACATACACCACTCCAACAGAAGCTCCAGAAAAAGACGACTTCTCTCTTTCTTTCATGTGTACTTCTGGGCATCAAGGGGAATTGGGATGTTGAGCACAGGGGAAGTTAGGATGCTACCATGTCAGGTTAGTGGTTGGACTCAATCTTGAGGGTCTTTTCCAACCTAAATGATTCTGTTATTCTGTTCTATCCTTTTATTTCATTGCTTGCCTTTCCCCTGTTAGTGTAATTGCAATTCTTTTCCTAGAGCTAGATTTCAAACATCTTCCCCTCTTGGAAGAGCAAATTTGTTCTTTGCAAGAATGCCCTGGTGCCTTTAGACATCTGCTCTCACCCTGATCTATACAAAGTGAACCCTTTCCCTTGAAATTACCTAACTAATAAACTTTACAGGGAAACCAGTCCCATTTTGACATGCCGGATATAGAAATTTGTTCTCCCTCATCCCTTATATATCACAGAGCTACCTCCAATCTCACTTGTCTCATATACAGTTGCTGCTTCAAGTTTAAATATCCTTTCCATTTCTTAGAGAGTACTCCCGAAACCTGCTGCCGCATGAGGCCTTCTGAAGCGCACTGCAAGTCCCTGGCTCCCTTTCATGGGGTTTCTCTAGCCAAGAATGAGAAGTGTTTCCCTGTTAACCTGCTCATGGTTGGGCTGACATAGGTAAATACATCCCTTGACAAACCCCTCACTGTTACCATGATTCCACATACCTGGAAACATGGTATCTGTCATGAGGGATTGACTAGGCATGAGACACTCTCCTACCTACTCCACCCTTCCGACAATAATTAAACCTGAATGAATGGAACAGCCCATTTGCTGATCCCAGCTGGACACCGAAGGATGTGGTTGAAGAGGAAGAGATGGTCATCTGGACAGCCAATTCTTTGCAATAATGACACCTAAAGGGAAGCATATTGAAATTTTGTAAACAATTTCAAGGTTCATTCCTTTATAATCTTGCTAACTAGAGTAATACTGTTTTTTCATTTCTCTTCCCATACTTTATAACGAGCCCCAATGTTCAGAGCAAGTTAGAGGAGAACGATATTAAAAAGTCTGCTTGCTTGGCCTATGAGTCACAAACTATTTTCTTTGAAAACTTAATTACTTTACAATTGCATTTAAAACTATTTTAGAAATCAGCAAGAATAGAATTCTCTCAAAAATGAGAAGTCTGAATAGTTTTATTGTCAAAATAATCAAAAGTATAATGAATATTGAGTATTAAGTCCACTTTGAGCAGTGTTGGCTGCTCAGGTGCCAGTCCTCATTAATGCTGCTGACCTCCATTGACTTCATCAGACAAGGGAATTCATTCTTAAGATTCACTAACAGATTCTGTCCCCCAAAAACAAAACAAAACAAAACAAAAACACACACAAAAAACCAAAAACACACACAAAAAAACAAACAAACAAACAAACAAAAACAAACAAAAAACCCAAACCAACCAACCAACACCACAAACAAACAAAAACAACAAAAAAACCCCACCATACCAAAAACACATAACACATTGCATGTGTAACAGTGAGAGAAACACTAACACTTTCAGAAATTCCTCCCAAATTCATCCCATGTGTTGGATCAAACCGATATATCCATGCTTACTCCCTCCTCACCAGTCTCTGCAGCCACATGAGATCACTCTGAAACTGAGGGTCTTCAACAACTCTGCGAGTAAAACTGAAAAGGACACTGATCATTCCCTCAAGTGGCCCAAGTCTGAAGAAAATGTTTTATGACTGCTTTGAAACTGTAAATTAAAACCAGAATTAAGGAGTTTTGACAAGCAGCTCTCAAAGTAGTAGCATAATTAGTGGTTTTGGGGCTATATAGAAAACTTGCTCTCTATAGATAAAGATATTTCAACACAGCTGCTTGCTAAATCTGACAGAGAAGTATACTTATTTAGAGTACTTTATACTTATAATTAGGCACTGGATGCTAAATACAAGAAGAATATACTATGGTTACTCTCATAAAAAGTTTATGTTGAGGGAAGGCCTCTTAAGAACCACCATTTACTATGCATGTAAACTATCTGGGGATTGGGGAGCAAAGGGAAGAAGACTAGAAAGGATAAATATCCAGGATGGGAGGAGGAGGAATACTTTAGCTAAAAGATTATATTGGCACAAACCCAAATAATTAATACACTTAGGATGAAAAACAAAATTATTTTAAGTATTAGAGCTACAAGACTTCGAATGGCTTCCAAGAGGAAGTAAAGCAGGAAAAATATCCAGCTGGTTTCAGAATTGCACATAATCAATTTGCAAAAGGGACTGTATTATACCTTGCCTTTGACAAAAAGATTGGAGTCCAGGTGTCCCATCTAACCTGGTGTTCCTCTACAGTAATCAGCGGCAGTATGCAGCTTAGAAGAAGGTACTCCTGCATTCAGCTTCCACTCTCCAGGTAAGTAAGTTAAGAGAAGTGGAGTTTTTCCTTTGAGAAAAAAATTTCACTGATCCCTACATAAAATCAGTAGGTTTTGGTATTGGAGGAGAAACACTTCAGAATCAAGGGGAAGGGCAAAAAAGGCGAACATCCTGTTGAGAGTCTGTTACAGACCACCCAACCAGGATGAAGAGGCAGATGAAATATTTTGCAGGCAGCTGGGAGAAGTCTCCTGATCGCTAGCCCTTGTTCTTTTGGGAGGCTTCAACCTACCAGATTGTGGGAGATTTGAGGGATTTTCTTGAGGTTGTTGTGTGGATGGGTTTCTATTAGATGGAGATTTATTTCTGAACTAGCCAGGCTCAAAAGGAATGTCAAGGTCAGCTCGAGAGCTGAAAACAGGACCTGCTGTGGGAGTGAGGCCTCAGGGCCTCAACAAGATGTAAATCAACAGACCTATCAGCAGCGAGACTCGGGCGCGTGGACAGCTCGTGAACATGGACAATATCCAATCAGCTAATGCATGCTTGGAGCGTGGATGCGTGATCAGGAAATAACCGCATATATAAGGAGGCTTGTTTCTGTAATAAATGGCTTCGCTTGAATTCATATTGAATTGTGTGGAGTCCATGAGTTTTCGCCCTCGCACCAGATGTCTGCTGGAAATAAAACACAGCAGAGAGGAAGCAGTCTAGGAGGCTCCTGGAGTACATGGAAGACAGCTTCCTGACATAGCTGGTTAGTGGCTGCACCACTTAGATATAAGTGATTCATCACATACAATGCTTTTGACAATCGGTTTTGTGCTGTTTCCCCTACTTCTCCCCTTTTTGTTTTTGAAAAGAACTTTTCAGAATCAGATGCGTGCGTTCTACAATGGCTTGACCTGTAGGGGAATGTGGGATACCTTTGGTATGTTTCATGCCCCATCGGTGAAAAAAAAAACAACTTGCTAGTAGAGTTACTAACATATGCGGGGCCATTATCTGTTTTGATTTGTGAAGGTACACCTAAAACTGCGAAAGCTTGCCGAAAATGCGCTTGCACATGACGACTTATTTCACCTGCCAAGGCAGTCTGGAAATGGACTGTAGCTACAGTATAAGAGTCCGCAACTGCATTTCCTTCTGTTATAGAACCTGGTAAAGTGGTATGAGAGTATATGTGAGTAACAAACAATGGGTGTCTGCGATGCTGTAATAGTTTACAATTATACAAACATTTAAAAGAGCTGCTGTTGTGAGATTTCATCCTAGTAGCAAACAGATCTGCACCTTCCAAGCACCTTCTTATGGGACATGCAACTAAACAGAATTCTCAGAAAATGTTATTTGAGCTTACAAATTACTTAACAAATCTTGACCTAAAAGAGGTATAGGGCTTTCTGGCAAATACAGGAATTCATCTGGTAAAACTTTCTTCCAAATTTGGCAGTCCGTTGGTTTCAAAAAACAGCCTTTCTTTTTCTCTTTCCCATGACCTCAAAAACTAGCACGGTGAATTTACTAAGAAGTCTCTTACAACTAGTTACCACAGAATAAGTCTATTAAATTTCACCCTCAGACTCCTTCATTCAGTATTACAGTTCTCCAGCAGCAACATTGCTGGGTGGGGGAAATAAAGCCCCTCTTTCGCTGCTTTAGCAGCAGACAGACAGAGAGGTTTTTCTTTTGTTGTGTTTTGTTTGTTTGTTTGTTTGTTTTTTCTCTTCTTGCTGCAGTTTAGATAGAGGCAAGGCCACGCAGGTGGCGTAATCGCTGGTGCTAAGTGGGAGCTGCCAGGCTCTGGCAGACTCCACGGTTACAATGAGCTAAGTTCATCTAGCAGCTTGACACAGGCCTGAAATTTATGTTCAGGCTGTACAGCACAGGACTGGGATATGTTGCTTTTTTATTTCTCCATTTCACTCCAGCCACAATACACTTTACATGCAATTCTAATTAGCTGAGCAATAGTCACATTCCTCAGCCCCATTTACCTTTTGCAATTTCTTACAGATCTCAATAAACAGCATATTAACCATCAATCCATTATTTTCATTTTCCTAGATCCAAATCAGTTCATATTCTAGCAACTTTTAAATACGACTTCTTCCAAGTTCACATCCATCATAGCATTTAGTTTTCTTTCCCATGCCTCCAACTAGCACATAAATTCAATGCGAATCAGAGTTTAACAACTTAAATTCTTTTCTGGTCTCAAAATTATTAGATAACAATAAGAGCAAATTAACTTACAGTACTGTACTTCATCCCATATTTTCCAAAGTTCTGCAGAACAACATTAATTGCAATGCAGCACTATAACTCAGAATCCCACATTCAAGCCACATTCGAGTACGATATCATTTCAAGTTTTCTTTTATCAGAGGATTCCCCCACAAAGTTACTCTAATGTATAAGGATGCATCCTAAGGGGGAGCAAGGTGGTATTTTAGTAGCGGAACCGGTTCCCATTTTGTAATTATCTCCCCAAACAAAATTCTTTTGGTACCAAATATATATATATATATATATATATATATATATATATGTATATATGCAAACTAAAATACTGAGCTCAGATATGAAGATATGAAAGCCAAATACCAAGTTCAAATATGCAGAAGGATCACAGTTACACTTATTCAAGACAGTATCTCGATTTTAGCATTGCACCTTTGAACCGCTTACTGCTCAGCCAGGTAGAGGTGCCACTGAGTCTCCCTGGCAAAACAGGTCAGTGCGCGCTGAAGCCCAATCGGCACCTGCCCCCCTGCTCTTCTTTAGCAAGCTGGACTGGGCAAGGCTTTTATTAGTGTCTCATCTGGGGTGCTGCAACTGTTATCCAAAACCAGGATTCTTTATCCGGTGTGCATACAAAAGAGCCAAATTTAGTACACCGAGATGAGACACAGCCTATCACAGAGTTGCGCAAGTCTGGATGCTGGAAAAAAGTTGGCATGCTAGAAAGAAAAGCAACAGCTATTGCACACAAAATCTTATCACCTCATTAAAGCAGTGAAGAACTAAATTACTCATGGTCTTCTGTATTATCACAAAATGTACATTTTGGATCCATGGATTCTCTAGCAGTCTGTGAACTTACTGTACCATATAACAGGCAAAGACCTATTAAACTGTAATACGTTTAAACAGATACCTACAAAGAAAACAGGTTAATAAGGAAAAGTATCTCGCAGACTGGTCTGCAAGTTTTCTGTGACTTGTGTGTTCTCAGTTAATTTTCTCTCAGCTTGTTCAAGTTCAAACCGTTCCGCCTGTAAAACCATCTGCAATGATTTAATGATCTCTTGTAGACATTTATTTTTGTCCTGCTCTTCTCGCTTTAAAAACAACATTAATTGCAACAAAGTATTATATTTCAAGATTCTATTCTCCGGCCACTTTTCCCAATCATCTAACTTACATAGCAGCCACCATTAATTACAATATTTCACAAGATCCTCTTTCCTCATATTTTCAAGTGCTTTCCTATGTTTTAAAACACCTCCCAATACCGATTTCATAGGAACACAACTGAAAAGAGTCGTTCTCGACCCCATCTCATATGTAAAAACCATGAGAAGAGAGAGGGAGGAGGGGGAGTCAATTCTGGGAGGCCAACGCCCGGTTTCTTCAGAAGCAACTTCCATGTAGAGAGTATGATACCTCTTCTTTAGACAGGTTCCCTCCCATGTTCCCAGTAGCTCACCTTTCCAGGTGTCTTATTCACGATTCGGATCAACAGCAGCTCTCCTTGCCGCTCTCAGCTATACTGGGCTCCATGTCCATGGCTTTCTTCTGCCGTCTTTTTCCGTGCAATATCACGTCGGGGTCACCAGATGTCGTTGTTGAGACGGACGAACGACACACACACACTGTTCTTCTGAAACACAAGCAGTAAGTTTATTGCCACAAACGCTTTTTTATACAGTCTTTATCAGCACGTGTGTCTTTTTGCTATTGGTTACAGGCTGCAATAGCAACATATCATTGGCTAATTTTGCTATCGTCAATGCTATTCCATAAAGTTGTTTACTTCTCTGGATACTCTTTACTTCCTTCTTTCTCAAGGGTACACCTTAACATCTTCAGGGTCAATCTCTGTTTCCATACCCTCCGTCAGGAGATCCACTGACCTGTCGTAGTCCCCCACAACTCTCCATCATCTTTGAAAGTTCTTGGAGAACAGGAGAGGTGCCTGAGGACTAGAAAGCCAACATTACTCCAGTCTTCAAAAATGACAAGAAGGACGACCCAGGAAACTACAGACCAGTCAGTCTCACCTCCATCCCTGGAAAGGTGATGGAACAGCTCATTCTGGATCACATCTCCAAGCATGTGGAGGAAAAGAAGGTTATCAGGAGTAGTCAGCACGGGTTCACCAAAAGGAAATCATGTTTGACCAACCTGATAGCCTTCTATGATGGTATTGTTAGCAATCAGGACACATAACCACGGACGTAGTTATATGCGGTGCTTTATTTCAGCGCTGGGAAAAAAGGGGTTCGCACCCAAAGCTGCCTTCGAACAGCTGATTCAGACCATACCTTATTATACAAGTTAGTCACATACATATTCATTACACCCCTGACAACCATTAGCATATTCCACACCTATTCTAACACAAACTTCCTATCTAAAAGATGCTATAATTATCAGTTATTTTCTACGGTACCAACTTTAAAAGAATATATCGTAAATCTATGTCCACCTTAAGAATAAGGCTCGGTTACAGTTACCTGCCTTATAAGAATATACCATAAATCTATGTCAGCTTTAAGAACACAGTTTGGTTACTGATTACAAGAGTTCTATGGCTACAGGGCTGGTTGCTATCCTAATATTAATCCAACTGTAACAGATCCAGTGATATTCAGGGAAGACCCATCCTGTCCTGTTCCATGGAAGAAAACATCTTGTAAGGTTGATTACTATCATCTTCCCCCCTTTGAAAATCCTTTTCTTTAGACAATGGATTTTCACTTTAATCAACTTCTTCAATTCTTGATTTGATTGGTGATTTGGCAAATGCGACAGTTCATAAGCTGGAGGGCTAGCTGGATGGCTGTCAAATACAGGATTAGCATAATTCCTACTCAGGACACTGAAAATGCGATTATTCTTAGCATCTGTTTGATCAATCACGCGTTTAATACCTACATATAATAAACAAAGAAGTATAATCACAATTGTAAGTACAACTAAGCTTTCTAGTAGTGAATGTACCCATCCTCCTAAATTTAAACCAAATGAATCTAACAGAGTTCCTATCCAGCTCTGTTCTGCATCCTGCTTTTCCTTTTGTAGCTCCATCTCTGTTTGGGTCAGTTGAGAAATGTCCTTCTTGACCTCCAAAGTTACGTTTGGGATATGGATGCAGCAATGATCAATTCTGTCTTTCAAATATCCACAGACACCATTTTCTTTCAATAGCATTATGTCGAGTGCCATTCTATTCTGCAAGGTCATTTTAGTTGTAGCCTGTAATTGTATATTAAGTTCCCGAAAACCTTTCTTAGTTATTCTGGCCAATCGATCCATTTGCCCGATCAATTTATCAATCATTTCTCAGTTTCTGTATGCCGCAATTGGTGCAAAGAAAGATTCTAGTGCCCAGCCGAATTTAACACTGCTTGATGGTTCGTGCCACACATCATCTTCATCTATTTCTCATTTGTGCCTAACATGTAGAAGTTCTTGCCCATTTTTCAAGGGAGACCTTTTCCAAATAGGACATAGGGTTGGCAGTCCCAAAGTAATTTCCCTTACTGGTCCTGCTATTGGTAAATGCGTTGTCCAGGTCCCATCACTTAAGGCCTAAACCAGATGTCCCACACTACCTATAATGCCTCTACAATCAATTCTATCTCCATCGATACCTACTTTGGTTCCTTCCTTTGGATCCAATTATTTCTGACAAATGCAACCTGCAATTACTGCAACCTTAACGATGGATATAGGTACCTCTCTCATATCTGTCTGGCAAGTTATTACTCGTGAACAATTCCACCATGGTACTGTTGTTCCTCCTGTTACATTGGACCACCGTACACACCATGGAAATGCTTCACTATATTGGTATTGTTGTACAATACTCAATGTCCACATGTTACTCCATGATTCAGTTATATTTTTGTTATCCTGATCTTTGCATTCCCAGTAGGTCCGTTCAACCGTTTGGTTTACTATTTTGGTAGTCCACTTGTCATAATAACACCAACCTATATTTTTGAATCGTCCTATTTTAATATATTCTGCCCCAGGTAGTTTTAAACAATCCTCCCTTGGCCCTGGTGTTTTCCATTTTCCTTGTTCTTTTATCTTTTGTTCTGTTTGGACGACTTCTTTTCTAGTGCGGGATTCGCATGCTATTTCACCAGTTCTATTTATTTCTGGTAAGGTGGTAGATATTATTCCCCATTGTATTGGATCTTCGGCTGATTTTGGAATTGGAAGGCAAGCGGTGATGCTACTGGTATTCTGAGTCAGTGCGAAATCTCGAATTAATCCTATCATCAGATTCTCTGCCTGATTCTGTATGCTTTGTATCACCTGTGGTATCTGGGTACTTTCGTTATTGCCTACTGCTCTTCGTGGCCTAATTTGCAATTTCGTTTGAATAGTCTCATTTTCCCACTGTTTATCAGAGGCCTTGTGGAATAGAGTGGCACTTCCCTCTCCAGTTTTCAAAAGTACACACACTCTAACCAAGATCAGAATTCGGTAATGCAAACCAGACATTATTGCAATGTAATCTTGAGCGAGGTAGGACCCACTATCTGCGATTTCCGCAGTCTTGGGACTCTTTTCACTCGGGTATAGTGTATCCAGGAGTCTACTCCAGCAACTTTGACTGCGGTGAACGTAGTTAGGAGTACTTGGTAGGGTCCATCCCAATGCTCTTTTAAGGGTTCTTCATTCCACGTTCTTAGATATACCGTGTCTCCAGGCTCTATATCATGTACCGGATTCTCGAGCGCTAGTGGGCGATTCCACACTAGTGCGGATCTGAGTCGATTCAATGTCCTGCCAAGGGACAACACATAATTGTACAAGTCCTGATTTCCTTTCACATGTACCTCTGGGTTTGGGTTTGGTGCTTCATATGGTTTGCCATACAAAATCTCGTATGGACTTACTGACATTCCACTCCTAGGTTTAATCCTAATATGCAACAATGCTATTGGCAATGCCTGAGGCCATTGAATTTTTGCTTCCTGACAGATCTTGCTAAGTTGCCTTTTTAGGGTTTGATTCATTCTCTCCACTTGTCCACTAGACTGGGGTCTCCATGGGGTATGTAACTCCCACTTAATTCCCGAACATCTGCTGATTTCTTTTAGCAATTGTGCAACAAAGTGTGGTCCCCTATCGAAGGATATCCCCAGTGGTACCCCAAATCTAGGGATTATTTCTTTTAGTAACCATTTTACAGTTTCTTTCGCCTGGTTGGTGCGACAAGGGAAAGCTTCCGGCCATCCTGAAAAGGTATCTACTCCAACTAGTATATACCTGAATCTTCGGGTTCTGGGAAGTTCCGCATAGTCTATTTGCCAATAATCCCCAGGTTGTATCCTTGTCTTTATTTTCTCCATTTCTATTTTTCTTTTTACTAAAGGATTATTTTTCAAGCAAATTTCACACTTAGCTGTAATAGACTTTGCCATTGTTAACATCTGGACCGAGATAATTTGTTTTCTTAAATAAGTTACCAATGCTTCTGCACCCCAGTGACACTTCTGGTGTTCCGGCTGAAGTATTCCTCTCATAATAGTGGTTGGTACCACAACTTGTCCATTGGTGGTTACATACCACCCAGAATTATTCTTACTGGCTCTTACTAGACTTGCCAATTTTTTAATCTTCTGTAGAATATTTAGGTGGTTCTGAAGGTAATAAATCAATTGCTCTTACCTTCTGGGAGACAAGACCCACCATTGTCCTCACTTGCCGTGCTACTGACCGAGCTGTTTGATCAGCAAGCCAATTTCCCTCGATGATTTTTGATGTTCCACTTTGATGAGCTTTACAGTGCATTACAGCAACTTGCGATGGTTTTTGAATGGCCTTAATCAGGTTCGGTATCTCCTCCTGGTGCTTATATGTTTGTTCCTTGTGAAGAGAGCAGTCCCCGCTCTTTCCACAGGGCTCCATGCACATGAACAACTCCGAAAGCATATTTTGAGTCAGTCCATATATTAACTTTCTTGTTCTCGCTGAGTTCCAATGCCCTGGTTAAGGCGATTAACTCCGCTTTTTGTGCTGAGGTGTTTGGCGGTAAGGGTTTAGCCTCAATTTCTGTCTTGGCAGTAGTGATCGCATATCCTGCATACCGCATTCCGTTCTCCACAAAGCTACTGCCATCAGTAAAGAGTTCCCAGTCAGTTTCTGCCAGCGGAGTGTCTTTCAAATCAGGGCGACTTGCGTGGGTATATTCGATGACTTCCACGCAATCATGTTCCAGGTCTCCTTCTTCAGTATCTGCACCCAAAAACTCAGCAGGATTCATTAGGTTAGTAGTTTTTAGAACATCATCATCTTGTTCTGTCAGAATTACCTGGTATTTCATCATTCTGCTTGGGGAAAGCCAATGACCCCCCTTTTGTTCCAGTACTGTTGTCACCATATGGGATACAAACACTTCTATCCTTTTTCCCATAGTTAATTTTCGGACCTCCTGGATCAGTATTACTGTAGCAGCTACTGCCCGTAAGCACGTCGGCCACCCAGCACTTACCGGATCGAGCTGTTTAGAAAAATAGCCAACAGGTCTTTTCCAGGATCCCAGTCATTGGGTTAATACCCCCAAGGCAAGTCTTTGTCGCTCGTGTACAAACAACTGGAAATCTTTGCTCAAGTCCGGCAGGCCCAAGGCAGGCGCTTGCATTAAAGCCTGTTTTAGCTTTTGGAAGGCTTCACGTTGTGGTTTTCCCCACACAAACGTCTTATTCCCTTGTGCTTCGTATAAAGGTTTGGCAATCAACCCATAGTCCATAATCCAAAGTCTGCACCATCCTGTCATTCCTAAAAAGGATCTTAATTCATGTAAGTTTCGTGGTTCTGAAATAGCACAGATAGCATGCACACGGTTTGTACCTAATTTCCGCTGTCCTTGAGAAAGCTCGCATCCCAAATAAATCACAGTCTCGGATGCAATTTGAGCTTTACTTTTCGATACTTTGTACCCATTCATTCCCAATTGGTTCAGTATTTCAGTCGTTACCTGGATGCAGAGTTCTCGTGTCTCAGTCGCGATCAAAATGTCGTCTACGTATTGTAGCAACAGGTACCGTTGTCGAGGGATCACGATGTGACCTTTCGTAGTCCATTCCTCGAGTTCCTTGGCCAACTGATTTCCAAAAATAGTTGGGCTATTCTTGAATCCTTGCGGAAGACGTGTCCAGGTTAACTGAGTTTTCCTTCCATTGTGTGGATTTTCCCATTCAAAGGCAAATAGCTTTTTGCTTTCCTGGTCGAGGGGTATGCAGAAGAAGGCATCTTTTAAATCAAGTACAGGAAACCATTTATATTTCTCCTTCACAGATGTCAACAAGGTATATGGATTTGCAACTACCGGATAAATGTCCTCAGTGATCTGGTTTACAGCCCACAAATCTTGGACTAATCGGTAACTACCATCGGGCTTCTTTACTGGAAAAATTGGAGTATTATATTCTGATTCACATTCCTCTAGAATTCCATATCTCAAGAATTTTTCAATTAGAGGAACTATTCCTAACCTAGCTTCTAATTTCAGTGGGTACTGTCTCAACTGTACTGGCCTGGCATCTTCCTTTAATTCCATTTTTACGGGCTGGGCTGTTTTCGATTTCCCAGGTATGTCAGTCACCCATACCGTGGGGAGCACAGCCTCCTCCACAGCTTGTGGTATTTCCACTACCGGGTTTTCTTTTAATAACAGAATTTGTCCTACCTTGGATTCTGGAATTTTCATTACCAGGTTTCCATTCTCGAATGTTATCACAGCATCCAATTTGGTCAATAAATCCCGTCCTAGAAGGGAAACTGGACAATCTGGAACATATAAGAACTCATGGGTTAATTCCTTTTCTCCAAAACACAGATCTAAGGGTTGCAGGAATGGCCGTACTTCTTCCCTCCCTGTGGCACCAACAATCATTGTCATTTTATGACCTATTGTTCCCTGTAAGGAATTTAGCACAGAATAAGTAGCCCCTGTATCTACTAAAAATCTCACATCCTGGTCCCCCACTTGTATTGTCACCAGGGGTTCCTTATTCTGGGTATCTGTTCTTGTGCTGCCATATAGTCAGCTGTTGTTATTATGCTCCCCCAACACCATAGCTTGTATTGCATTCCCTGCTGCACTTTGTACCTGACTCGTGGAGCCCGGACGGTTCGGGCATTTAGTTTTCCAGTGTCCTTCTTCCTTACAATAAGCACATTGATTTATACCAAGCTTTACAACAGGTCTTAAAGGAGTTCCCTGAACATTCCAAAAACCGCACCCTCGGCCGCCTCTAGTTCCTCTGCCACGGACTTCCATTCCTATTCCCCTACCTTGTCCTTGGACCAGGGCCAACAAGTCTTGCTGAGAATGCCTCGACTGTTCCTTTTCTCTATTATTATAAACTTTCCAGGCTGTTTCTAACATCACATCCAGATCTCGTAATTGCGCCCCCTCCAGTTTCTGTAATTTCTTCCGAATGTCATCCTGAGACTGTCCCAAAAAGATTAAAGCCAACTGAACCCTTGCTTGTTCTGTTTCAATATCTAAATCCGTATATCTCTTTGCAGTTTCCTTTAATCTTTTTAAAAAGGCTGAAGGGGATTCGTTCTTTTCCTGCCTAACATTATACAATTTTGACCAATTCATTTGTTTTGGCATAGCAGTCTGAACACCGATCAATAACCAGTCCTGATACCTCCAGAGGTGAAGCTGACCACCTCCAGTATTATAATCCCACCGGGGATCCTCCTTTGGAAAATTTTCATCAACATTGCCACCCACTATTCCATTCCGAATATCCTCCCTTACTTTATCTCTTGCTACCCGTATAACCATATCCTTTTCTGTAGAATCCA
Organism: Patagioenas fasciata; assembly: GCF_037038585.1. Lineage (NCBI taxonomy): Eukaryota > Metazoa > Chordata > Aves > Columbiformes > Columbidae > Patagioenas > Patagioenas fasciata. The sequence continues at coordinate 62,608,029 of NC_092559.1, forward strand.
TTAATGTGTCAAGAATCACTTGTAAATCATCCCAATCAGGATTCTGCGTTTTAATTATCATTTTAATTATCCTTGCAACCTTGTCCGGGTTTTCCCGGTAAGGGCCAGCTGATTGTTTCCAGATCATTAAATCTCCTGGCGAAAACGGGATTTTTACATAAACTGGCTCTCCCCCCACTCCTACCGCTTGTCTCAGGGGTGCTATTACATTTGGCAGTCCACCCCCCTTTTGGGTTTCCTTTCCTCTGTTCCTAGTCCTGTGGGATATTGGTGTAGTTGTTACTCCTTTTACACCGGTTGCTGCCCCCTCATCCCCACTGGAATCAATATCACTTTCAGTAAGACGCACAGGTGCCAAGGGTTTAAGGGGTTTAGGTGTAGAGGGTTCAGTTTCTGAAGGTGCAACGTCAAGACACGGCAGATCTAAGGCATTACCGCGGCTGCTTTCTATTGCCAAACACGTCATGCATTTCTTTTCTGCCGTACAGCCCATACATTTGTCATTAGTACCGCTCCTCCGGACTAACATTAACCCACATTCCTTCCTCCAGTCCTGTTTTTGTACAAGATAGAAAAAGAGATCCACGTACTGTACCTCATCCCATTTACCTTCCCTTTGACAAAACCTCATTAATTCACTAATAGTTCCCGGTTCTAAAGTACCCTCCGGCGGCCACCGTACTTCATTAGGCAAGTCATATTCAGGCCAGCAGTGAGTACAATATTCAATTAATTTCTTTTTACTCATTGATTGTCCAAATCCAGCCTCCTTCCAGTGTTTCAACAAACAGTCCAATGGTGACATCTTTGTATCGCTCATATCAACACAAAAGGGTAACACACAGACGATTAACACAGAAAGGTAACACACAGATAACTTTAGCAGAACAACAGTAAAGATGGATCAAATCACCAGTTTCAACAGCAAATACAGATCAAATTACCAGAACTACAGACTAGGTGCTGAACAGCATAGATAACCAGACCAGGTGCGCGCAAATAACCAGACCAGACCAGACCAGACCAGGTGCCGGGCCTGCGACTTAAAGAAACAGACCAGATGCCGAACCTGCAGAGGTTTCCCTCTGTCTAACGGACGGCTGCCTAGGCAATACCTCGGGAGCTCCCTGCCGAACCGAGCGTGGCTTTTGCCGCGTCTGACCGGCAGGCTACCAGATGCCTGACCAGCAGCCTACCAGACCAGATGGGTACCCAATAATCCAGGTAAAACAACAGATAAAGCACCTTCTTACCAATCAGAGGTCTGTCGTGAGCAGCGGAGAGCCGGTCACGTCCGATGCACTCCCCAAGAATACCTCGGTGCTAGCCGGAGCAGGATCGAGACGCGATCCGTCTCACCAATGCTCGTGAAGTCCCATCTGGGTCGCCAAAATGTTAGCAATCAGGACACATAACCACGGACGTAGTTATATGCGGTGCTTTATTTCAGCGCTGGGAAAAAAGGGGTTCGCACCCAAAGCTGCCTTCGAACAGCTGATTCAGACCATACCTTATTATACAAGTTAGTCACATACATATTCATTACACCCCTGACAGCCATTAGCATATTCCACACCTATTCTAACACAAACTTCCTATCTAAAAGATGCTATAATTATCAGTTATTTTCTACGGTATCAACTTTAAAAGAATATATCGTAAATCTATGTCCACCTTAAGAATAAGGCTCAGTTACAGTTACCTGCCTTATAAGAATATACCATAAATCTATGTCAGCTTTAAGAACAGAGTTTGGTTACTGATTACAAGAGTTCTATGGCTACAGGGCTGGTTGCTATCCTAATATTAATCCAACTGTAACAGATCCAGCGATATTCAGGGAAGACCCATCCTGTCCTGTTCCATGGAAGAAAACATCTTGTAAGGTTGATTACTATCAGTATGTCTGGCTGGGTAGGAGCTGATCGGAGCCAGCGCAGCGAGAGCCAGAGCCAACGAGGTTCAGCCGACCACGAGGTTCAGCCGAGATTAGGAAGCTCAGAGGGAAACGTACAAGGACAGCGTGATTCCCGGCGTGTCCCGATCCCTGAAGCCCCGGCAGGTGCAGAAAGGAGCAACCAGCTTGTGTAGCGGGTGAGTTCCACCCACACTGTGCTGCAGCAGCGGGTGTGGTAGCTTGTGCAGCAGGGTGCAGAGAGCACTTGTTGCTTGTCAGTCCCTCTAAATTATTGCCAGCGTCCCAGACTGCTGATGACCATGGTCGCCTCCAGAAGGAGAGCTTGTCTCAAAAAGACTGTGGCAACGCAGACTGAGGTTCCAGTTCGGCATCACGGGCAGCCCCCCTCCCTGCCTGCGTTGCCTCCCCAGGTGCCCCTCCGTAATAGGTTTGAGGCCCTGGATCTTGAAGAAGAGGTAGGTGAGGAGGTGGTGCCAAGCCTGCCTACAAGATCACATAGGAAGAGGCGGTTGACTTCACAACTTAAGACTGCCTCTGATAAGAAAGAAAGAAGGGTGATTGTAATAGGAAATTCCCTTCTGGAAGGAACAGAGGGCCCAATATGCAGGGTTGACCCTCATCTTAGGGAAGTCTGTAGTCTACCTGGAGCCCGGATCAAGGATATTGCTAGAGAGCTCCCCAAACTGGTGCACCAGTCTTCCAGACAGATGGGGAGGAAGCTGCCACCCGTAGTCTGAGGGGAATGAAGAACGATTTCAAGGTCTTGGGAAGGATGGTGAAAGACTCAGGGGCTCAAGTGATCTTCTCTTCGCTCCTTCCGTCTTCAAGTGACGATGTGGGGTGGAATGGGAAAATTCAGTCTCTAAATGGTTGGCTCCAAGACTGGGGCTACAGGCAGGGCTTTGGATTTTTTGATAATGGCTGGTTTTATAAGACTCCAGTCCGGACAGTGTTACGTGGGAAAGGTTTATCTCGCAGGGGCAAAAGGATGCTGGGGCAGGAATTAGCTGGGCTCATTTGGAGAGCTTTAAACTAGGCTCGAAGGGGGATGGGGTTGTAGCTGGGCTTGTCCCAGTGGGGCAGCATTCTAAAACTGATGAGGACCGGGTGGCCTCCTATGCCCCTAGGGAGAAATCGGTGTGCTCTGCTCGCTCCCTGAAATGCCTGTACACCAATGCGCGCAGCATGGGGAATTAGCAGGAGGACTTAGAATCCTATGCTCAGTCCGGAGATTATGAGCTGGTGGCAATTACAGAAACATGGTGGGACAGTTCACATGACTGGAATGTGGTCATGGATGGCTACGCCCTTTCCAGGAGAGACAGACCAGCCAGGCGTGGTTGTGGAGTGCCTCAGGGGTCAGTACTGGGGCCAATATTATTCAATATATTCATTAATGATTTAGACGAGGGAATTGAGTGTACCGTCAGCAAGTTTGCTGATGACACTAAGCTGGGAGGAGTGGCTGACACGCCAGAAGGCTGTGCTGCCATCCAGCGGGACCTGGACAGGCTGGAGAGTTGGGCGGGGGATAACCTGATGGAATTTAACAAGGGAAAGTGTAGAGTCCTGCATCTGGGCAGGAACAATCCGAAGTTCCAGTATAGGTTGGGGAATGACCTATTAGAGAGCAGTGTAGGGGAAAGGGACCTGGGGGTCCTGGTGGACAACAGGATGACCATGAGCCAGCACTGTGCCCTTGTGGCCAGGAAGGCCAATGGCATCCTCAGGTGTATTACAAGGGGGGTGGTCAGTAGATCGAGAGAGGTCCTCCTTCCCCTCTACTCCGCCCTGGTGAGACCCCATCTGGAATATTGTGTCCAGTTCTGGGCCCCTCAGTTCAAGAAGGACAGGGAACTGCTGGAGAGGGTCCAGCGTAGGGCAACAAAGATGATTAAGGGAGTGGAGCACCTCCCTTATGAAGAAAGGCTGAGGGAGCTGGGGCTCTTTAGTTTGGAGAAGAGGAGACTGAGGGGTGACCTTATTAATGTTTATAAATATATAAAGGGTGAGTGCCACGAGGATGGAGTCAGGCTCTTCTCAGTGGCAAACAATGATAGGACAAGGGGCAATGGGATCAAGCTGGAACACAAGACGTTCCACTTAAATTTGAGAAAGAACTTCTTCTCAGTGAGGGTAACAGAGCACTGGAACAGGCTACCCAGGGAGGTTGTGGAGTCTCCTTCCCTGGAGACATTCAAAGCCCGCCTGGACACATTCCTGTGCGACCTCTCCTAGGCGTTCCTGCTCCAGCAGGGGGATTGGACTAGATGATCTTTTGAGGTCCCTTCCAATCCCAAACATACTGTGATACTGTGATACTGTGATAAGGCTACTGTTAGAGGATGCAGGAAGGCAGCTAGGATAGCCAAGGCCTCCTTAGAATTACAGCTGGCAAGAGGGGTCAAGGACAGCAAAAAGAACTTTTTCAAATACATAGTAGGTAAAACTAATACCAGATGTGGCGATTAGGAGCAATGCACACCGGGACGCAGACAGGAATTCACGCAGAGGCAGAGGTCTTGTTCATGAAGGAGTGCAGAGCCTGGCCCAGCAGAGAGTTGACTTAGGCCTAGGCTAGCTTCTTTATTCACCATTTACAATTTTTATAGGACTAGGATGTCTACAAAAGGTGTTTTTCCACTAATTGCTATTAAGAACACACTAAACTCATGTGATGTTTGTCTCCCTTGTTTTTCCACTCGTTCACAGACCAGGCCCAAGGACATTCACACATCCCAGACGCTTGGGGTATGGTTATCCGGCCCGAGATACCATTCTCACGAGTCTGGGCTATAACTTTTTGCAATTATGAGAAAGATACTTCAAAGTAATCTGTCCAAGGCCTTTTACATGTTATTATGTTAGTATTATATCTTAGACCGTCCAGATGGCCATGTTAGTATTGATCTTCATTTATCATCCAGGTGGCTGGAACCGCACATCTTGCTTTCCCACATTTTACTTTCCAACATTTCCCCCTTTTTTGTTTTAAACATCAGGTGCAGTAAGGACCCTGGCTTTGTTCTTCTTTGCATTCTGTATCATTCTCCAGATGATTCGGAGAACTACAAGAAAAAACATCACACAAGCATATCCAATTCCCACAAAAAAACCCATATAATGATATTACACATATTTAGCACAGAAAATACAGTTTCAGGTATCAGCTAAGGAGATTATTTAAATCCAATATCATAAGAATAATGAGGATCCAAAACGTGCATGTAGTCACTCACAAGAAACAAAACTAGAGGCCTTTTACTTCAGGGTACTCATAAGAAATAGTCACTCACTCAAATAAAGAAGTGAGGTGTCATTAATCCCAGAATTTTCCTTAGGCGCTGTTCCTGTCTAAGGAAAGGGGTCCAGTTCACAGACCCACAGCTCCGAGAAGACCACTCAAAGGGGGTCTTCGGGGGGAACCCCGTTTCATTGTTTGGCCACATGTGGCTGTGGGCATTACAACATAGTCCAGAAGCTAGTCTGGGCACCTCCTTTGTTAAGGACCCTGTCAATTGACCGAGGGTCCCACCCCTCCTGACCCATCAGTTGGTAGAGGTGAAGCTGTTTGACAACACCTTGGTACCATTCTGGGTGTATATATGTGGGGACAGGCACAGTGGGGCACAGAAGGTGCTAAAGAGCCATCAATCTCCTCATTGAAGGCTCCAGATTTCAGGGGAATGTGTACTGCCTCACAATCCAGCCTGTGACCACAGTCATCTGACAAACTACTCTGGAGTGGTGGTACAGTCACCTCCTGCCTCCAAAGTCAAAAGGGGGTATTCTGTTGGTGAGTTTTAATGTCCACTGTGGATCATCATACCTTATGTGTAATTTTCTTATTGCAATTCAACCTACAATAGAACAGAATAATATAAATTACAACAAATACAAATATTGGAGAGAGCTAGTCACTTATCCTAATAAGGAAAACAAATACATTGAAGGATTTATTTTACCAGTTAGTAATCTATACAATTCTGATATACTAATACCTCTAATCTAAAAATATCTTCTGTGGTTACTTTAGATACCTTATACATTAAGACCCAAAATGGAAACAAAAGCTAAATTACTCTGAACTACACCTCCATCCCCCCATCACTGATAAAACAGACAGAACTTTTCTGACAAACAATTGTTAATAGGTTTTGTTGCAATTTTTTAGCTGTCCCAGGTAACATCACTGGCCTCCTCCTTCGGTCTCTTCTGTTTCTTCATTACCCTCTGCTGCAGGGACAGATGCTGCATCTCTGGTACTGGGTTCTACAGGCCCTTGCCACTGACTGTTGTGCAGGGGATCCCGATATAAAACCTTTGGTCTCTGAGACAGTGAATCTGGAACACGGAAGTGTTTTTCCGCTGCTGCGATAGAGGAGGGAGGCATAGTACGATTCAAAAAATTTCAGGTATATGTTGCATTGTCTAATTGTTCTTGAGGCGTCATATTCCCCCTTTTTTGTTTTAATAACATCTGTTTCAATGTGGAATGTGCTCGTTCGATGATAGCCTGTCCAGTGGGAGAATGTGGAATACCTGTGACATGCAAAACACCCCATTGCTGTAAAAAATATTGCGTGGATCTAGCAGTGTATCCAGGACCGTCGTCAGTTTTAATCTGTTGTGGCACTCCCAGCATAGCAAAACAGCGGGTCCAGTGACGCTGAACGTCTCTGCTTTTGTCACTTGTATGCACAGATGCACAAAGCATACCTGAAAAAGTATCTATAGAAACATGTACATATTTCAAACGGCCAAAAGATGAAACCTGTAACATCGGACTGCCAAATGTCATTAGCTGAGAGTCCGCGAGGGTTAACTCCAAGGGAGGGCGAGCTCGTAATCAGACCTTGACATTCCGGGCAAGAGCGCACTATGTCTCTCACTTGCTCGAGAGTGAGACCAAACATCTTTTTTAAGGCAGCAGCATTCTGGTGGAAGAAAGCATGTGAAGCCCTGGCAGACTGGAAACGGACTGTAGCTACAGTATAAGAATCTGCAATTGCATTACCTTCAGTTATGGGACCTGGCAAAGTTGTATGAGAGCGTATATGAGTAACAAACAGTGGGTGTTTGCAAAGCTGTAATGCAGTTTGCAATGATACAAACATATCAAAAAGTTGCTGTTGCGAGATTTCTTTAAGAAAAGCAGAGGGGATGCGCTGTAGGACCTTGACTACGTACTCAGAATCACAAACCAAATTTAGAGGTTCCTCCCTAAAAAGCTCTAAGGCATGCAAAACTGTGCCAAGTTCCACTAATTGGGTTGAACCTTCAACAATTTTAACAGAATGATGCCGATCGTTATCTTCACGCCAGACCACTACAGCTTTATGAGACTTCCGTGAACCATCAACAAAAACTGTGCGAGCATTTGGGATAGGACCGAATACAAGTACGGTCTGTGGTCTGATATCAAAGACATGCAGATTTTGAAGCAATTTACATTTAGGCATGCCAAAAGCTATGCTGTTAAGAAAATCAGCTAGTGCAATTTGCAAGGACAGAGATTGTGAATAAAAAAAAATCAAAATCTGCTTTCACAAAAGGTACACATATGACCGATGGATCACGGCCTACTAAAGTCTGAATCCGTTCTCTGCCTTTTTTGATCAGAGTAACAATCAATTCCAGGGGCTCAGTAATAGTTTTACGAAAATAATTGGGAAAAAAAAATCCATTCCAAGCGTATCAGTCTGTTTGTATTCTCATCATACTGTCCCGCAATAGCCACAGGCTGTTTCTATGTTGTAGCTATAAATAGACAAATCTGCAAGTCCAATCAAATGCAGTCAGCCTGTAAGGTTATCATAAATTTATTCCTCAAGGTTTCTGACTCCATTTTGGCTGTCATATTTACTGGATATTGTTTTCCCTTACCGGATCGAAGTCCTGTTTCAGTTCTATCAGTGTAGTGTTGGCTTTACCGATACTTTGGTTGCCCATACTAGTGGAAATACAGCATCCAAAATTCCCTTGGAGATTTCTCACTTGCAGCAAGCAGTTCTGCACCATCCAAGCAGCTTCTTGTGGGACATGCAACTAAACAGAATTCTCAGAAAATGTTATTTGAGCTTACAATTTACTTAACAAATCTTGACCCAAAAGAGGTATGGGGCTTTCTGTCAAATAGAAGAATTCAGCTGTTAAAACCTTGTTCCAAATTTAGCATTCAATTGATTTCAAAAAATGGTCTTTCTTTCTTTCCCATAATCTCAAAAACTATCACGGTGAATTTACTAAGAAGTCTTTTACAACTGGTTACCACAGAACAAGTCTATTAAAAGATTTTTGGTTTAATTTCTCAGTTTCATTAGAACCATGGATCCACTAGGGATGCCTTTAAATTTCACCCTCAGACTGCTCCATTCAGTATTACAACTTCGCTGCAGAAGGGGGGGAGAGAAAACCCCCCTTTCACCGTTTTAAAAGCAGGCAGCCAGGTTTTTCTTTTTTTTTTTTTTCTCGCTGCAGTTCAGACACAGCCAAGGCCACGCAGGTGGCATTAATTGCTGGTGCTAAGTGGGAGCTACCAGGCAGCTAAGTTTATCTTGCAGCTAAGACACAGGCCTGGAATGTTCAAAACAGTACAGCACAGGCCTGGGATATTTTGCTTTTTTTATTTTCCCATTTCATTCCAGCCATAATACACTCTATATGCAATTCTAATTAGCTGAGCAATAGTTACATTCCTCAACCCCATTTACCGTTTGGAATGTCTTACAGATGTCAATAAACAGCGTATTAACTATCAATCGGTTACTTTAGTTTTCCTAGATCCAAATCAGGTCATATTCTAGCAACTTTTAAATACAACCTCCTCCGAGTTCACATTCATCATAGCATTTAGTTTTCTTTCCCATAATTCCAACAAACACACAAATTCAATGCAAATCAGAGTTTAACAACTTCAGTTCTTTTCTGGTCTCAAAATTGTTAAATAACAATAAGAGCAATTACTCTAATGTGTAAGGATGCATCCTAAGGGGGAGCAAGGTGGTATTTTACTAGCGGAACCGGTTCCCATTTTGTAATTATCTCCCCAAACAAAATTCTTTTGCTACCAAATATAAATATGCAAATTAAAATGCTGAGCTCAGATATGAAAACCAAATACCAAGTTCAAATATGCAGATAGATCACAGTTACACTTATTCAAGACAATATCTCGATTTTAGCATTGCACCTTTGGGCCACCTACTGCTCAGCCAGGTAGAGGTGCCGCTGGGTCTCCCTGACAAAACAGGTCAGTGCGCGCTGGAGCCCAATCGGCACCTGCCTCCCCCGCCGCCGCAGCAAGCTGGACCGGGCAAGGCTTTTATTAGCGTCTCATCTGGTGCGCTACAACTGTTATTCCAAAACCAGGATTCTTTACTTGGTGTGCGTGCAAAAGAGCCAAATCCAACACATCGAGATGAGACACAGCCTATCACAGAGTTGCACAAGTCTGGATATTGGAATAAAGCTAGCATGCTAGAAAGAAAAGTAACAGCTGTCACACACAAAATCTTATCATCACATTCACACAGTAAAGAACTGAATTACTCACGATCTTCTGTATTATCACAAAACGCACATTTTGAGTCCATAGATTCTCATTATTTAACAGTCTATGAACTTACTGTACTATATAACAGACAAAGACCTATTAAACTGTAATATGCTTAAACAGATACCTACAAAGAAAACAGGTTAATAAGGAAGAGTATCTCACAGAGTTCAGCAAGTTTTCTATGACTTGTGTGTAATCAGTTAATTCTCCCCCAGATTGTTGAAGTTCAAACCATTCCGCCTGTAAAATTGTCTGAAATGATTCAATGATCTCTTGTAGAGTTTTATTTTTGTCCTGCTCTTCTCACTTTAGAAACAAGAAAGTGTTATACTTCAAGGTTCTATTCTCTGGACACTTTTCCCAATCATTGAACTTACACAGCAGCCACCATTTATTACAATATTTCACAAGATCTTCCTTCCTCATATTTCTAAGCGCTTTCCTTTGTTCTAAAACACCTCCCAATACTAATTTCTTAGGAACATGACTGAAAACAGTCGTTCCTGACCCCATCTTGTAAGTAAAAACCATGAGAAGAGGGAGGGAGGGGGGGAAGCACGGAGCGGCTTGCGGCGCGAGTGGGAAAAGTGGGGAGAAGGCTTACAGTGCACTTAGACAAACAATCTCACAAAGAAACAACTGTAACAACAACCAAGAAAACAATTAACTCACATTCCTGACAAACTGCTTGATTTTCAGAAAGGCAATACACAGGAGCAGGTATTCCGTTATGTTCTGGTGGTTGTTATGATTTGTAAGTAACTGGAAAGGTGAAAGAAAAATTGCCGTGCTCCATAACCTTTTCACGACATTTTGCATCACCCCTTTGTGTTCTGCTGTCTTAGTCATGAAGGGGTTACTGTGTGCTGTATAAGCATCATTAAAATCAGGCAAAGGAGGTGCTGAGGGCAGAGTTTTAGACTCCTGACCCAGCTCCACACGAATTCCGGCCGTATCTGTGAAAGCATTAATGATGGATATAAAACTGACTCTTTTTTGAGATCTACAGAGCCTGACTCAAAAGGATGAGTGCTGTTAAGACTCAAATAATTAGCAACATGCTCATCTGTGTTTTTCTGTCCAACCTCCCCTGTTTGTCCTTTCAGTATTTGCTCTGCCAACTGCAACTGCGACAGTGCAGAGTTTACGAATCTCCAAGTAATATGTAAACTATTGGGAACTGAATTCTTTTGTGCGTGTAGCTGTTCCCCAACCTGTTTCCAAATTTTACTGTCAAAGGTACCCTCACTCGGAAACCAAGCACAATGCTCTTTCACCCATACCAGGAGCGAAGCTACCTGCTTCTCAGAAATACGATACCCAGAAGAACGTAATAGCTGCAGTAAAACCTGCAAATATAATTTATGTTCCTGAGAAGCAACTGTGTGCACAAGCACAGGCACGTCGCGAGAAGAGCCAGAGGCCACCAATGTAATTGCAAAGAGCAAGTTTATTTTGGTTACCTCTCTACTGGGGGATCTCCGTAGCTACACCTGAGCTCCCAGGCAGAGGCGGCGTAAGCGGGGACGCAGGCGCTGGTAAGTTTAGCCCTGCTGGAAGATCGCTGGGCCTGCTGAGCTCGCCTGTATTTCACGGCTTCAGGCAGGCGCAGCCTCCCGCTCTTTCTCACAACAAAGCAGGAATCTCAGACACAGTGATAAGGTGTCCAGAGTTTCTCCCAGGCCTGTGTTATCTAACACAGGGGTTCTACTTGTCAAGCACACAAGGTCAGTAAAACAATTAGTGTGATGTATGTGTTTTCTTTATACCCCAGCTGCGGGTCACTTGAGCGTGTTTAGCTTTCTCCTCCTCGCCAATCTTCCGCAATTCCCATACAGCAACCTGCCCCATACTAACGCAATCCCGCAGCTCTCTCGTTCAACGAGGACTGCTTGTCCCTATCTATAGGGATTAATGTGGCCACAAATAAAATTTACTCACCCGTCGGACTGCGTGGGCGCCGCCAAACACACTGCTTGACGAACAGCCTTCAGGGGTCACACACTCACACCGGGCACCATTTGCGGCGATTAGGAACAACGCGCACGGGGACGCAGACAGAAATTCACGCAGAGGCAGAGGTCTTGTTCATGAAGGAGTGCAGAGCCTGGCCCAGCAGAGAGCTGACTTAGGCCTAGGCTAGCTTCTTTATTCACCATTTACAATTTTTATAGGACTAGGATGTTTACAAAACGTGTTTTTCCACTAATTGTTATTAAGAACATACTAAACTCGTGATGTTTGTCTCCCTTGTTTTTCCACTCGTTCACAGACCAGACCCAAGGACATTCACACATCCCAGACGCTTGGGGGCGGTTATCCGGCCCGAGATACCATTCTCACGAGTCTGGGCTATAACTTTTTGCAATTATGAGAAAGACACTTCAAAGAAATCTGTCCAAGGCCTTTTATATATTATTATGTTAGTATTATATCTTCGACTGTCCAGATGGCCATGTTACTATTGATCTTCCTTTATTATCCAGGTGGCTAGAACCGCACATCTTGCTTTCCCACATTTTACTTTCCAACAGCCAGAGGCAATGTAGGCCCACTGATGAATGGGGTGGGTGCCCTGGTGGCAGAAGATACAGAGAAGGCAGAATTACTGAATGCCTTCTTTGTCTCTCTCTACTCCGCTGGAGGCTGTCCTGGGGAGCCCCGTACCCCTGAGACCCCGGATGAAACCAGGTCAATGGAGGAGTTTGCTTTAGTCAATGAGGACTGGGTTAGGGAGCAATTAAATAGTCTGGACATCCATAAATCCATGGGTCCAGATGGGATGCATCCGTGGGTGCTGAGGGAGCTGGCTGAAGTCATTGCTGGACCGCTCTCCATCATTTTTGCCAAGTCTTGGGAAACGCGAGAGGTGCCCGAGGATTGGAGGAAAGCAAATGTCACTCCAGTCTTCAAAAAAGGCAAGAAGGAGGACCCGGGTAACTACAGACCAGTCAGCCTCACTTCTGTCCCTGGGAAAGTAATGGAAAAGCTTGTCCTTGGTGCCATCTCAAGGCATATCAAGGATAAGAGGGTTATTAGGGGCAGTCAGCATGGCTTTACCAAGGGTAAGTCATGCTTGACCAACCTCATAGCCTTTTATGAGAATGTAACAAGGTGGATGGATGATGGCAGGGCGGTGGATGTGGTCTACCTTGACTTCAGTAAAGCCTTTGACACAGTCTCCCACAGCATCCTCACAGCTAAGTTGAGGAGGTGTGGTCTAGACAATAGAGTAGTGAGGTGGGTTGCAAACTGGCTTAAGGAGAGAAGCCAGAGAGTGGTAGTCAATGGTGCGGAGTCTAGTTGGAGGCCAGTATCTAGTGGAGTGCCTCAGGGGTCAGTACTGGGGCCAATATTATTCAATATATTCATTAACAATTTGGACGAGGGAACTGAGTGTACTATCAGCAAGTTTGCTGATGACACTAAGCTGGGAGGAGTGGCTGACACGCCAGAAGGCTGTGCTGCCATCCAACGGTACCTGGACAGGCTGGAGAGTTGGGCGGGGAATAACCTGATGAAATTTAACAAGGGAAAGTGTAGAGTCCTGCATCTGGGCAGGAACAACCCCAGGTTCCAGTACAGGTTGGGAAATTACATATTAGAGAGCAGTGTAGGGGAAAGGGACCTGGGGGTCCTGGTGGACAGCAGGATGACCATGAGCCAGCACTGTGCCCTTGTGGCCAGGAAGGCCAATGGCGTCCTCGGGTGTATTACAAGGGGGGTGGTCAGTAGATCGAGAGAGGTCCTCCTTCCCCTCTACTCCGCCCTGGTGAGACCCCATCTGGAATACTGTGTCCAGTTCTGGGCCCCTCAGTTCAAGAAGGACAGGGAACTGATGGAGAGGGTCCAGCGTAGGGCAACAAAGATGATTAAGGGAGTGAAGCACCTCCCTTATGAAGAAAGGCTGAGGGAGCTGGGTGTCTTTAGTTTGGAGAATAGGAGACTGAGGGGTGACCTTATTAATGTTTATAAATATATAAAGGGTGAGTGCCACGAGGATGGAGCCAGGCTCTTCTCAGTGGCAAACAATGATAGGACAAGAGGTAATGGGATTAAGCTGGAACACTAGAGGTTCCACTTAAATTTGAGAAGAAACCTCTTCTCAGTGAGGGTGACAGAGCTCTGGAACAGGCTGCCCAGGGAGGTTGTGAAGTCTCCTTCCCTGGAGACATTCAAAACCTGCCTGGACATGTTCCTGTGCGACCTCAACTAGGCGTTCCTGCTGCAGCAGGGGGAGTGGACTAGATGATCTTTTGAGGTCCCTTCCAATCCCAAACATACTGTGATACTGTGATTCTGTGAAAGAGCAGTGGATGTTGTCTAGCTTCAGCAAGGCTTTTGACACCATCTCTCACAACATCCTCATAGGTAAGCTCAGGAAGCGTGTGCTGGATGAATGCATGGTAAGATGGATTGAGAATTGCTGGATGGCAGAGCTCAGAGGGTTGTGATCAATGGTGCAGAGTCTGGTTGGAGGCCTGTAGTTAGTGGTGTCTCTCAGGGGCCAGTGTTAGGTCCAGTCCTGTTTAACCTGTTCATCAATGACATGGATGAAGAGACTGTGTGCACCCTCAAGCAAGTTTGCTGATGATACCAAACTGGGAGGAAGGGTTGACACACCACAAGGCTGTGCTGCCATTCAGTGAGACCTGGACAGGCTGGAGGACTGGGCAGAGAAGAACCTGATGAAATTCAGCAAGGGAAGTGTAGGGTCCTGCACCTGGGGAAGAATAACCCCAGGCACCACTACAGACTAGAGGTGGACCTGTTGGAAAGCAGCATTGCAGAGAAGGACTATGAGTCAGCAATGTGCCCTTGTGCCCAAGAAGACCAATGGTATCCTGGGGTGCATTAGGAAAAGTGTGGCCAGCAGGTCTGTCGTGGGGGAGTAATTTAGGGTTCTGCTTGCTGCACATCAATTTTTAGATTTCTTAAAGAGAAGCACGACATCAAAGAGTTCGGTGGCGGCTTTGCTCAATTATTTACTACATGGGGGAGATATACCAAGCCAAATGCTGCTTACCTTCTCTCCAGGTGCCTGCATCCATTCACGAAGCAAACTTTCAGGTGTCTTCTTTCCCTGATAACCGTTTGCTCCAGGGGCTGTGTTTTGAAGCTCCGGAGGCAAACTTTCAGGCGAGGTTTATGTCCGTCGCGATGCAAACGTTTGGGATTCTTCTTCCCCTGATAACCATTCACTCCGGAGCCTGTACTTAGAGCTCCGAAGGCAAAATTTCAGGGGAGACCCGTAACTGCATGCAAAGCAGACTTTCAGGAAACAAAATTCTCAGAAAATAAAAAAAATTAATGAAGTAGAATAGCAGAAAGGCTGGCTCAAGCTGAGTACCTGCGCAGAGGTCGACCCGAGCATAGAAAACTACAAACTTTTATATCTTTACAGACCATTCACACCAAGATTCAGTCTGTCCTGGTTTGTTAAAAACAAGTTTCTCTTTTAGTGAATTTGCCTGTCAGCTAAAGCCTTCATGTTAGCTGCATTTTCCTGGAGAACCCAACACATGTTTTGGTTAAACCTAGCAATGGAATGCAAACTTATTGATAAGCACGGATGGACATCTCGCGAGAGGGGCAACGAGAAACTGATGACCGAGAGACTGACCAATGGTGTATAACATTCCATTCACGTGAATACTTCATATAAAAGTGGGAGATCACGAGGATCTCGGCCCTTTTTTCTTTTCTTTTTTCCTTCCCTTTTTTCCTCATGGCTGACATTAGGAGAGGACCTTGCTAGTTGTCCCTGTGAGCGGAGGCCTAGTGAGAGACTGAATCCAGCTCCGGTTGGCTACAGAGTCTAATCCAGGACTTTGGGTGCTGGCTCTGCAGTTGCTGAGACTTACAAGATTGGTTTTGTATATTTTGCATTATTTTCTCTATTCTTATTAGTAGCATTAGTAAAACATCTTTAACTTTTCCAACTCTCTTCTCTCTGTCCTTCTTTCCCTCCCGATCGCCTGTCCTGAGTGGGAAGGTGGGAGAGGGAGGGGCAAAAGGGGGAAGTGGGGGAAAGAGGAAGTTAACAATACATCTGCCAGGGTTTGATTGTCACCCCACAATCTTAACCCTCGACAGATAATTGGCGCCCAACGTGGGGCAAGAGAAAGGGGTAAATTTGGAGATTTTTGGCTTTTCTACTGCTCTGACGTACCTTTCAATTTTCTTGGCACGGT
Organism: Patagioenas fasciata; assembly: GCF_037038585.1. Taxonomy (NCBI): domain Eukaryota; kingdom Metazoa; phylum Chordata; class Aves; order Columbiformes; family Columbidae; genus Patagioenas; species Patagioenas fasciata. The sequence goes on from NC_092559.1 coordinate 62,623,699, forward strand.
GCCAACTCATAGAGTTAGTGATACTCGCGCGTCTGTTTCCTTCGGATATTATTTAGTGGTATTAAGGCAAAGTGAATTACATTGACTTAAAGATGTTGTGGCATAAGTTGTATCAGTTATTTTCTACATTGTGCTCGCTGATCCCATATCTGTGTTGGTGTTTCTTTCTGAATCGAAGTATTCATTATATAACAACAAGAAACTGGACAGCGGTCATGATGATTCTGTGTGGTTTGGCATTGGTTTATTTCATTATACTGCAGCCGCTAATGAATTTCTACTCGTTTCTGCTTTACCTTGAAAAACATCCAGGAGAGATTAAAGAGCAGAATGGCTCTATATTTGCTAATTGGTCAAGCGAATCTTTAGAAAGGCTGACTAACAATACTTTTGTGTTTTCACTAGGACAGTTTGCAAATGTTCTAGAGAACTTTGAATATCCTTGGAGCTTTGATAGAACTGTGATGGTGTTATCTGGTTTGCTGAATGTGTGTCAGTTTGTGTTACTGTTAAGAGAAATGAGGTTCAATAGGAGGTTTGCGTCTCTTTTTAGTCCTGAGATTTGCGGTGCGTCTTCGGAAGCTTTAGCAAAAAGCACTCCTAGCCACTCGAGAAAAGGCAAAACAGCCAAAGCTGCTGCTGCAACCACTGCCCCCCAACCGCGGCTTCACAGGCTGAAGCTACAACTCCTCCGCAGAGCTCCTCTGCCAAGGTCGCTGCAGATAACATTAACTCTCCAGCCTCAACGGCTAACAAGGCAGCCCCCCCTTCTTCACACACTGGTCACTGTTGCTGCTGTAACCACAGCAATCACTGTGACAGTCATTCAGACTCTGAAAAAGAATCAAATGATGGTGAACCCATATCAGCATCAGTTGCTGGTTGTAAGAAAGTCACTAGAAAGACTACCCGTGCAGCAGGTGATGGCACAGGGCCAACATCAACCCAAGAGGCATCATCAGGACAGGGTGGAGATGAAGTGACCACCATTCGGTCCTTTTCTCCAGGTGAGCTGAGAGATCTGCGAAAAGACTTTAGTCGTCGTGAAGGTGAGAATATTTTAACCTGGCTGCTCCGATGCTGGGACAATGGGGCAGAAACAATTGAATTAGAAGGTGGTGAAGCCAGGCAGCTGGGATCTCTGTCAAAAGATTCCACCATTGATAGGGCAATTTCAAGAGAGTCTAATGCCGCTACTCTCTGGACCCGACTCCTGGCAGCTATGAAAGTCAGATTTCCCTACAAGGAAGATTGTATATCCAAGTTAGGGAAATGGAATACTATGGAGAGAGGTATCCAGTTCCTGAGAGAATTAGCTGTGCGAGAGATCATCTATCTAGGACCAAATAGCCAAGAGGGGACAGACCCAGATAGAATCAATTGTACAAAATCTATGTGGCGCAGATTTGTACAAAGTGCACCACCTGCATATGCTAAGTCATTGGCAGGAATGGCCTGGTCAGCTAGAGGTGCACAAGAAATTAATGAAGTAATTGAGCAGCTCCAGTACTTTAAGGACAGCCTTGCTGGTTCTCTACGGGCTTGTGTCTCCGCTGTGGAGAAACTGTGTGAAAAATCTGATGACCGGTTTGAAAAGCTGTTGCAAGAAATCAAAGAGCTCAGAGAAGACTCGTACCGTTCACGACCTGCACAAACCTATGTTTCAGCTGTTAGGAGAAGGCATTTCCAATCTCGAGAGAGAGGGCAGAGACAGCCCACAAAAAGAGGTTCACTGTGGTTCTTCCTACATGAGCAGGGAGAAAACATGAACAAGTGGCATGGAAGGCCTACCTCAGAACTTCAAGAACGAGTATGTGAGATAAAAGGAAAAACTGCTAGGAAGGTGGCTACTCCAGTTTACAAAAGGAGCAGAAGAGATTCTGATGCTCTTGAAGGAACCTCTAATTCACACCCAGAGACTGTGCAGAACAGGAATTAGAGGTGCCCTGCCTCCAACCAGGTGGAGGAAAGGGATAACAGAGTTTATTGGACTGTACAAATACAATGGCCTGGTACAACACACCCCCAGGAGTACAAAGCTTTAGTGGACACTGGTGCTCAGTGCACAATAATTCCTTCTAAGTATAAAGGAACGCAATCCATCAATATTGTTGGAGTGACTGGGGGATCCCAGGAGCTGACTGTTGTAGAGGCTGAAATGAGCCTAAGTGGAAAAAACTGGCAAAAGCATCCCATTGTGACTGGTCCAGATGCTCCATGCATCCTTGGTATAGACTACCTCAGGAGAGGGTATTTTAAGGACCCAAAAGGGTATAGGTGGGCATTTGGTATAGCAGCTGTGGACACTGAGAAAATTGAACAGCTGTCTGATTTGCCTGGTCTTTCAGATGACCCTTCTGTTGTAGGACTGCTGAGGGTTGATGATCAGCAGGTGCCAATTGCTACCACGACAGTGCATCGCCGGCAATATCGCACCAATCGAGACTCTTTGATTCCTATCTAGAACCTGATCCGTCAATTGGAAAGCCAGGGTGTGATCAATAAGACTCACTCACCTTTTAACAGCCCAATCTGGCCAGTGCATAAGTCTAGTGACGAGTGGAGACTAACTGTAGACTATCGTGGCCTGAATGAAGTTACACCACCACTGAGTGCTGCTGTGCCTGACATGCTAGAACTGCAATTTGAACTGCAGTCAAAGGTAACCAAGTGGTATGCTACAACTGACATTGCTAATGCATTTTTCTCTATTCCTGTAGCAGCAGAGTGCAGACCACAGTTTGCTTTCACCTGGAGGGGCATCCAGTATACATGGAATCTCTTGCCCCAGGGGTGGAAACACAGTCCTACCATCTGCCATGGACTGATCCAGACCACGCTGGAGCAAGGTGAAGCTCCAGAACACTTGCAATATATTGATGACATCATCGTATGGGGCGACACAGCGAAAGAAGTCTTTGAAAAAGGTGAGAGAATACTTCAGATTCTTTTGGATGCTGGTTTTGCCATAAAACAAAGCAAGGTCAAGGGACCTGCACGAGAGATCCAGTTTTTAGGAATAAAATGGCAAGATGGCCATCGTCAGATCCCAATGGATGTGATCAACAAAATTGCAGCACTGTCTCCACCTACTAATAAAAAGGAGACAGAGACTTTCTTGGGCTTTGTAGGTTTTTGGAGAATGCATATTCCTGACTACAGCCAGATTGTGAGCCCTCTCTATCGAGTGACTCGGAAAAAGAACCAATTTGAGTGGGGCCCTGAACAACGACAAGCCTTTGAACAAATTAAGCGTGAGATAACTCATGTGGTGGCCCTTGGACCAGTTCGGACTGGACTAGATGTTAAAAATGTGCTCTACACCGCAGCCGGAGATAATGGATTTACCTGGAGCCTCTGGCAGAAAGCACCAGGGGAAACCTGAGGTCGACCCTTAGGTTTTTGGAGTCGAGGATACAAAGGATCTGAGGCCAACTATACTCCAACTGAAAAGGAGATACTAGCAGCATATGAAGGAGTTTGAGCTGCTTCAGAAGGTATCGGTACTGAAGCACAACTCCTCCTGGCACCTCGACTGCCGGTGCTGAGCTGGATGTTCAAAGGGACGGTGCCCTCTCCACATCATGCAACCGAAGTTACATGGAGTAAATGAATTGCGCTGATCACACAACGAGCTTGAATTGGAAGTCCCAACCGTCCAGGGATATTAGAAGTTATTACAGACTGGCCAGAAAGCAAAGACTTTGGGATGTCTCCAGATGAGGAGGAAGTAAAATGTGCTGAAGAAGCATCACCATATAATACGCTTTCAGAGACTGATAAGCAGTATGCACTGTTCACAGATGGATCCTGTCGTCTTGTAGGAAAACATCGAAGGTGGAAAGCTGCTGTGTGGAGTCCCACACGACAAGTTACAGAAGCCACTGAAGGACAAGGTGAATCCAGTCAGTTTGCAGAAGTGAAAGCCATCCAGCTGGCTTTGGGCATTGCTGAACGAGAAAAGTGGCCAATACTTTATCTCTATACTGACTCATGGATGGTAGCAAATGCCTTGTGGGGGTGGCTACAGCAATGGAAGAAAAGCAACTGGCAGCGCAGAGGTAAACCCATTTGGGCTGCCACACTTTGGCAAGACATTGCTGCTCGGCTAGAGAGCCTGCCTGTGAAAGTTCGTCATGTAGATGCTCATGTGCCTAAAAGTCAAGCCACCGAGGAACATCTAAACAGCCAACAAGCAGATCAAGCTGCTAAGATTAAAGTAGCTGAGGTGGACTTGGACTGGCAACATAAAGGTGAACTTTTCCTAGCTCGGTGGGCCCATGATGCTTCAGGGCATCAAGGTAGAGATGCAACATACAAATGGGCTCGTGATCGAGGGGTGGATTTAACTATGGACACTATTTCACAGGTTATTCATGAATGTGAAACTTGCGCCGAAATCAAACAAGCAAAACGGTTAAAACCTGTATGGTATGGGGGGCGATGGTTAAAGCATAAGTATGGAGAAGCTTGGCAGATTGATTATATTATGCTTCCACAAACACGTCAAGGTAAGCGCTATGTACTTACAATGGTGGAAGCAACCAATGGATGGTTGGAAACATATGCCGTACCTCATGCTACAGCCCGAAATACTACCTTGGGCCTTGAAAAGCAAGTCCTTTGGTGACACAGTACGCCAGAAAGAATTGAATCAGACAATGGTACTCATTTCAAAAACAGTATTATAGACAATTGGGCCAAAGAACATGGTATTGAGTGGGTATATCATATTCCATATCATGCACCAGCCTCTGGGAAAATTGAAAGGTACAATGGTTTGTTAAAAACTACACTAAAGGCAATGGGTGGTGGAACCTTTAGAAACTGGAATTCACATTTAGCAAAAGCCACTTGGTTGGTCAACACTAGGGGATCAACCAATCGAGTCAGGCCTGCCCAATCGGAAATTCTACGGACTGTAGAAGGAGATAAAGTCCCTGTAGTACACATGAAAAATATGTTAGGAAAGGCAGTCTGGGTTACTCCTGCCTCAGTCAAAGGTAAGCCCATTCATGGGACTGTTTTTGCCCAGGGACCTGGTAGCACCTGGTGGGTGATGCTTAAGGATGGAGAAGTCTGGTGTGTACCTCAAGGGGATTTTATTTTAGGTGAAAACACTCAATACTGAACTGCATGATGTTAATTGCCATACTAACAGTGTTTAATAATTGTCTTTCAGATCAAGACAGTGATGATGAAACCAGAGCTAGCTTCTTTGAGTGGCGCCTGACAACTTCTTCGAAGTTGATGTCTTTAACCCACAAACAGTGGTCATGAGATGCACTTGTACCGTTTTTCCTGCCCTGGGAGACTGTTGTGACAAAATGAACTTCATGAACTTTTCAAAGGATGGTACACTGATTAATTACTCCTTTGTATATATGTGTGTATATATATAGTAGCAGTGATTAATTAGATTGTATTGATAGATTGTATTAATAAGCTTTAAGTATTCAGTGAATGGCATATTAAAAGGGGTGGAATGTCCTGGTTTTGTTAAAAACCAAGTTTCTCTTTTAGTGAATTTGCCTGTCAGCTAAAGCCTTCATATTAGCTGCATTTTCCTGGAGAACCAGATACATGTTTTGGTAAACCTAGCAATGGAATGCAAACTTATTGATAAGCATGGATGTACATCTTGCAAGAGGGGCAACGAGAAACTGGTGACTGAGAGACTGACCAATGGTGTATAACATTCCATTCATGTGAATACTTCATATAAAAGTGGGACATCACGAGGATCTCAGCCCTTTTCCCTTCTGCTTATGGCTGACATTAGGAGAGGACCTTTCTAGTCATCCCTGCGAACTGAGGCCTAGTGACAGACTGAATCCAGCTCCAGTTGGCTGCAGAGTCCAATCCAGGACTTTGGGTGCCGGCTCCGCAGTTGCTGAGACTTTTCAAGATTGGTTTTGTATATTTTGTATTATTTTCTCTATTCTTATTAGTAGCATTAGTAAAACATCTTTAATTTTTCCAACTCTCTTCTCTCTGTCCTTCTTTCCCTCCCCATCGCCTCTCCTGAGTGGGAAGGGGGGAGAGGGAGGTGCAAAATGGGGGAGTGGCGGGGGGGAGAGGAGGTTAACAATACATCTGCCAGGGTTTTATTGTCACCCCGCAATCTAAACCCTTGACAGCCATAAAACAAAGCAAGGTCAAGGGACCTGCAAGAGAGATCCAGTTTTTAGGAATGAAATGACAAGATGGGCGTCAACAGATCCCAATGGATGTAATCAACAGTACTGCAGCTATGTCTCCACGTACTAATAAAAAGGAGACACAGACTTTCTTGGGCGTTGTAAGTTTTTGGAGAATGCATTTTTAATTTTTCCAACTCTCTTCTCCCTGTCCTTCTTTCCCTCCCAATCGCCTGTGCTTAGTGGGAAGGGAGGAGAGGGAGGGGCTGAAGACGGAGTGGGAGGGAGGTCTAGACAGGGAATACCAACATCCATTTAATTTTCTGAAATAGTTTATTTCGACTGAAATGAATATAATGCTGACTTAATTTCCTGTAATTCACTTCCTGGAAGACCACAGCATTAACATTCTCTTGGGAGAGAACCTTTTTTATTGATTTCCCATCTCAAATTAAGTTAAGCAAGTGTTAAGAGTGATCAGTCTACAGGTGGTAGCTGTGGAGAGTTTCTGGCTGTGTGCTGTGAACAAGCCAGAGCTTGATGTGGCTGTGCTACATGGAAGGATTTCCCTGAGGCACCAAAGACAGAAGGAAAGTAAACAGAAGCTGGTCTGCCCTCGACCCAGGCTGCAGGAGGGGCGTCGCCGCTGCGCATGAACAGTCTGTGAATAGTGCCCTGCAACTAATCACCATAGTGGGGGGGTTGAGCGACTGTAAGTGTAACCAATTGTAGCCTGCGCTTGCCACATGGCCTTTTGGTATAGAGTATATAAAGCTTAGAAAAAACGTGGTCTCGAGGACATTGATATTCAGCGTTGTTAAGAGTTCATTAAAGAGTACGGATGTTAAATTCATATTGAATTAGACTCCCTACTCTCACCCGGCCCGCCCGTGCGATCAAAGAGCTTCTGCCGGCGTCTGCATTCATCACATTAATTATTACTTCATCTGGTAGCAGAGGATGGTTAAAAGACGGATCGTTAGCAAAGCATAAAACTCCGGATCGCAATTACTGCGGTAAGCAGCGTCCATAAAAACGGAGCGAAGCCGGGGTGCTGGAGTGTGTGCTCAGAAAAAGACGAGCACCAGACGAGCTGGCCACTCGCCTCCCACTTTAAGACCATGCTGATAAGATAATGGATATTGAAACAGCCGCGGCACTGCTGACGACTATTCTCTCTAAGAGAGGTATTGAATCGTCACAGGAAAAGCTAATCACATTGATTTTTTTAGCTCAAAAGTGGGGACACTTTGGAGAAGTTCCACTTTTGTTTTCCCCAACGGAATGGAGATCAGCGGGGGACACTATGTGGGACAAAACTATCAGAGGGGAAGAAGAGAAAGAAATTAAAGCTTTGAGAGAATTGTGTAAAACTGTATTAGAATCATTAGAAGTTATGAAGTCGGAACAACGCGCCGCCCTAAGAGCCGCGCAGGCGCTTGTCCCAGAACAAACCTGGACTGATAAAACTTGTCGTCCAAAAGAAAAGAGGGGCCTGTGGGCTACTCTGTGGGGTCTGCCTGCCGTTCGGGGTGGTCGCGGGGTCCCGGTTCAGCCAATACTTTCACAATCCGATCTGCAGCGCGAATTAGAAACTTTGCGGCCGGTAAACAAAGAACCGGAAGTTTCCCCCTCCGAGTCTCTGGGGCAATGTGACAAGAAAGCACAAGTGCAACTAGGGGACTGTCCGGACGTGGGAGGCCCTGAGTGCCGCCCTCCTCCTACCGCTCCGCCTCTGCCCTGCCCTGAGCCGGATGCCCTCCCCCGCTCCGAGACAAGCGTGGGGGCCGGGCCCGGACCGGCCGGGCCGCTGCCGCTGGGGCCGGGGCCGGGGCCGCCCCAAACTTTGCCTCCGCAAGCACCCGCGAAAGTTTTTTGTGAGCCTCCTTCTACATCATTGGGCTCACCCCAAGCAGTAGAGCAGTTACTGCAAGTTATTACCAACAAACTTGAACAACTTAACTTAAGAGTGTCAAATGTAGAGAAAAATAAGGAACAAATTGAGTTTAAAAAATCAACTTGCCCTTCACAAACAATGCAATCAAAGGTACCTATAGATTCTACTGACCAACCGCAGCCCCGACGTGGCAGATGGTCAGGGGTCATCAAAGATGCCATCCTAGAAGGTGATTGGTCTCCAGCAAAATTAGCCCTACCGGTAATTCAAAATATGAACACCCAGACAGCAGTATGGGAACCACACGAATGGAAAATTTTACAGCAAGCAAAACAAACAATTACCAACTATGGTATACGTTCAGAAGCTACCAGACACAAAGAACATCTCCGAACCTGTATCACAGTCAGCAACCAACCGTGAACCAGGCTTCTTTCACCTCAACAAGCCAAGCACCACAGGAAGCCTCGGAGTTGATGTGGAGACAGCAGTAGATATAACATTGACCAATACTGCAATTCATAGAATACCAACTAATGCTAAAGGACCTTTATTTAGACAAGATAGTCTCATTGGAGGCCTATTGATTGGCCTTTCTTCTGCTAGTATCAAGGGTCTTATAGTAATACCAGGTATAATTGATGCAGATTTCACAGGAACTGTTCAAATCCTGGCCTACACTCTGCATCTGCCAATTTTTATTCCTTCTGGGAGTAAAATAGCTCAGGTAGTAGCATTGGAAAACTGCCTACCAATGCTTCCAGGAGTTCCTCCAGCATCCTCAACAGAAAGGCGTGATAAAGGATTTGGATCAACAGGTCCTGCAGTTTGCTTCACCTCATCAATGACTCAGCGTCCCATGTTACGTGTACAACTATTTCGATCTGATTCTACTGTCGTTGTAGATGTAAATGCAATGCTTGATACTGGAGCTGATGTCTCCATCATTAGTCAATTCAAATGGCCACGAAAATGGAAACTTCAAAAATCAATTTCTTCCACTGTAGCTGGAGTAGGGGGTCAAACTACTCCAAATATAAGTGTTTGTTGGAACGATAAAGGACTCAGCACTCCGATTCAATGTGAATCACACCAAAGCCATTTATTACAGAAACATGTCTCCTTATATACGCAACTATTCTCTAATCATGAATCCACGCTCCAAGCATGGATTCGCTAAATGAGTATCATGGGCAGTCCACACGCTGGAGCCCCACTGATGATAGGTCCGACGACTCACGCCATGCTGAGGCCCTGTTAATGAAGAAACGCCCCTCTTTCTAACAGCAGATTCTGTCCTCAGCTTCTTGAAGTGGCCTTGAGATTCCTTTGGGCCTGACTAATTCAACAACATATCTCCTTCTAATGAAACTCCTTCACAATTCCCCCTTTTTGTTCTTGAACTAGTCAGGCCCCTTAAACAGCATGCTGAATCGTCTTTGAAATACACTGCAACATAGGACACGTGATTAACAACATAATTACAATTACATATAATGTAGCTAAACCTTACTTAATAAGATTAAACAACTATCTGCTTATACTCAAACCTTCATATCATATATAAAACCTTAATTCTACTTATGACAACCTTACCAACGCACTATTTTAGAATAGTGAGACAACTTAATACAATATATTCTCTTAAATTCTTAAAAGATCTATAACTGCGCAGTTTATAGAGTAACGTACTTAATACCATCAGCATATGCTAATTATTGACTTAATATCTTAAAACTTATATTAACCTATTCATATGCTAATTATTGAATTAATATCTTAAAACTTATATTAACCTATTTAAAAGATCTATAGTTTAATCTTAATATCTCTTTTAAAACCTTACCAGTTGCTAAATTAAGTTACCATGGTAGAAATATCTTATACTTTTACCTTATCTATGCATAGATTATCTAATTGTAATATCACCCTTTTGGAACTCTTACTATCTGTTCAAATTAGCATTCTCTATGGAAGGTACCTTATCTGTTTACTAATAAGCTTTTAGACCACTGGGTCTAAGAGCATCTATAACACCGAATAAGAATTCATGGTTTACATTTGAGACAATTCTCACAACTTATCTCCCTCCTGTCCTTATGCATCTGTCGAATCTTTGTTGTCTTTATTCAGCCATGGCTTGATCCATTTCGCAGGAATCCATTTTGATCCTTGGTCTGTAATGACACAAGCATAACCCTTTCCCCAAGTTATTAATTGGAAAGGACCCTCCCATTCACCAGTAACTCCATTGCGTATTTTGACCTGACACTGATTTTCTCTAAGGTCTGTCAAGTGTCCTTTTAAGCTTGTTCCATGACGAATCATAGGTGGAATGTCGAACCCTTGCGGAAGGCGTAAAAAGTTCAAGACATATAATGCTTTGCTTAGTCTGTCATGTGGAGTAGTACAGTCAGTTCCCCCTTTTTGTTTGTCAAGCTGATGCTTGAGAGTTCGATTCATCCTTTCTACCAAGGCCTGACCAGTAGGAGAATTTGGTATCCCTGTAATGTGCTTAACACCCCACAATTGAAAAAAGGTGGCAGTAGCTTTGGTGATATAACCAGGTGCGTTGTCTGTCTTGACCTGTGCAGGAACTCCCAAAGCTGCAAAAGCAGAACGTAAACGTCGTTGCACATGTGAACTAGTTTCACCAGTCTGAGCAGTGGCCCATATGGCGAAAGAATATGTATCAATAGACATATGCACATACTTCAGCCTGCCAAATTCAGGGACATGTGTAACGTCCATTTGCCACAATTCCAAGGCTCCTAATCCTCTTGGATTGACTCCTGCACCCAGCCCTACTGAGATGCGCTGACAATCTGCACAACTTTTAACAATACCTCGGGCTTCACTTTTGGACAATGAAAATTGCCGCTGTAAGACCTGAGCAGACTGATGGAGGAAACTATGAGAGCGTACTGCTTGCCCAAACCTATCTATTGGAGGTGGAACCGAGGCAGGAGATACAAGAAAATCAGCTTGGCGGTTTCCTTCAGCTAAATCGCCTGGAATTGTCAGATGACTATGGATATGTGTTATGAAGTATCGGTGTTGTCTCTCTTCGACCAACAACCATAGTTGCTTGAACAAAGACATTAGTTGTGTATCCTGAACCTCTTTGAGCAATGATCTTTCAATGCGAGCTACCACACCTACCACATACAAAGAATCACAAACAATATTCACTGGGCTATGAACAAATCTGATAAACACTTCTATTACAGCCCTGAGTTCCAAATGCTGAGTTGATCCTTTCAGGTCAGTTAGTATCACATCGTGCCATTTTCCATCTGTTTTCCACGTAATTGCTGCTTTCTGCATTTTACCCCCTGCGTCAGTGAACACTGTGGGTCCTTTAACAGGAAATTCTGAGAGAAGAGGGGGACCCTCCTCCATTGATCCCATATTCAAAACTGACATTAACTTGTGTGGAGGGGAAAACGTCTTAATTAAGGCTTGAGAATCTAATAACGCAATCTGAAAAGGTAAGGAGTTCTGCAAAGCCCACTGTAACTCTTCTGAAACGAGGGGAACAATGATATATGCAGGCTCAGCCCCTGAAATTTCGACTATTCTCTGCCTACCTTTCATTATAAGCTGAGCAAAGACCTCAACCCTGGTTGTAATGGTTCATTTGAGTTGAAAAGGCAAAAACACCCACTCTAAGATCTTTAACGACTCCTTACCAGTTGTCCATTGCATTATGAGAGCAAAAGGATAGTTAGTATTGTTTACAATTAGTAGTCCGATTACATAATCTGGGTTCCACCTATGGCTGAAAGCTTTTACAAGTTTGGACATAATCTTTTTCAGAGCAGCATCCGCCTCAGCAGTAAGCGTTCTAGGAGAGTTAATGTCACTATCCCCTTTTAGCAGTTTTACAATTGGAGCTAAATGGTCATTAGTGATCCCACAAATGGTCCGGACCCAATTCAGATCACCCACTAGTTTCTGCACATCATTTAAGGATTGAATGACAGGCCGACATACTATTTTCTGAGGTTTCACTGTGAACTGAGAAATTTCCCAACCAAGATATTTCCACACTGGTTGAATTTGTACCTTTTCTGGAGCAATTAGCAATCCTCTATGCTGCAATGTATCAGATACTTCATTTATCAACAAATCAGTCGAAAAAGTTTCCCCAGCTATTAATATGTCATCCATGTAGTGGTAAATCACTAACTCAGGATGAGATTTTCTGACTGATTGCAAGGCCCAAGCTACATAAATTTGACACATAGTTGGGGAATTTTTCATTCCCTGTGGCAAAACTACCCATTGATATCTTTTTGCAGGTTCAGCCTTATTTACAGAATTTATGGAAAATGCAAAACGTTTACAGTCATCAGGATGCAAAGCAATGGTGAAAAAACAATCTTTCAAGTCAATTATTAAGATCTGCCAATTTTCTGGAATCATGACAGGGGATGGTAATCCCGGCTGTAATGCTCCCATGTCTTCCATGGTATCATTAATTTTTCGAAGATCCTGTAACAACCTGCATTTGTTTGATTTTTTCTGAATAGTAAACACAGGAGTATTCCAGGGACTTGTAGACGGCTCTAAATGCCCTTTTCCAAGCTATTCCTGTACTAGCTCTTCGACATGGGCGAGTTTTTCTTTACTGAGCGGCCATTGATTTATCCATACTGGATCATCATTTTTCCACTGTAATTTCAGTACTGGTCGCCCATCATCAATGGCCACTTCTAGAAATGCTGTTGTTTTGTCACCAGAGTTGCTCCTAGTTGTCCTAACACATCCCGTCCTAATAGAGAAACAGGGATAAACATCACATTCATGCAGTAAAGAACTAAATTACTCATGTTCTTCTGTATTATCACAAAATGCACATTTTGAGTCAACGGAATCTCATGATTTAACAGACTGTGAACTTATCGTACCATGTAACAAAGACCTATCAAAATTGCAACATGCTTAAACAGATACCCACAGAGAAAACAGGTTAATAAGGAAAGCATCTTGCAGGCTTTAACAAGTTTTCTGACCTGTGTGTTATCAGTTAAGTCTCTCTCAGCTTGTTGAAGTTCAAATCGCCCCACCTGTAAAACTGTCTGAAAAGATTTAATGATTTCTTGTCCGAGTGCTTTCCTATGTTTTAAAACACCTCCCAATACCGATTTTTTTAGGAACACAACTGAAAACAATCATTCCTGACCCCATCTTGCAAGTAAAAACCTTGAGGGGGGGCAGGGGGGGAAGGTGGGGGGAGGCGGGGGGGAAGCACAGGGCTGCTTGCAGCCTGAGTGGGAAGAGCAGGCAGAAGGTTTTATGGCGCACTTAAAAACAACTAGCAAAACAATTAACTCACATTCCTGACAAGCTGCTTGATTTTCAGAGAGACGGTACACAGGAACACATAATATGTACTGTAAAACTCGCAAATAACATGCTGATAGCAAACATTAGCATTCTCTACTGCTAATTTCAACACCAGTGCTTCCTTAACTTCTAAGTTTTCAATCTGCTTATTGATGGTCTCTTGAAGGTGGTCAATAAATTGCATGTAATTCTCATTGGGACCCTGATTGACAGTTGCAAATGATTTGGCTGCTTTGTTGGTTTCAGGCACCTCTCTCATAGCTTGATATTGCTGACCGTTGGATTCACTCGCTAATAGCTGATCTGATCTTTCACACAGTTCTTTTGCCCAGTTCTTATCCGGCGGCTCCTTCTGTTCTCTTGTAGGAGTTAGAAGGATAGAAAGCGGTGAAGGCGGACACGAATCAGTAAAAGAATTGATATTACACTTATTTACGACTTTAGCATTCTCAACTTTCACCAGTCCTTTTGACAAATTATCTGACTCCAGTTCTTTGGACTTCTTGGTCTCTCCAGGGTCGTGTGATGGTACAGGAGGCCATCCACTCGGTAATTTTCCTCCCTCCGCCCCAGACTGTTGTATCTTCGGGGGTGCCGAAGGCACAACAGGGGATGGAGTAAGGAGGGTATCGAAAACACGAACTGGGTAAGCTTCACAGTTATTTTTAGAGTTCTTATCAGGCTGTAACTCTGCAAAAATTCCAGTAACCGCAGCCCGCTCAGCCTTAAATTCTTTTAAGGTGGAAATTATAAGCTTCCATGTAGTCGCTAATGATTTAGCTTCTTTATCTCCGTCGCTAACCTTATCCCATAATTTCTGCCCTTTATCGTCCCAAAGTTCAATTTTAAAAGCTTTCTCATCTTCTGTTGGGTAGCTGTTAGTTCTACAACAAACCAACAGTCTACGTATGTTACTTTCTTCATATTTAAGTCCTCTCATAGAGAGAATATGCAGGAGGATTTTAACTATAGCTTCTTCCTCTGAGTATATATTCTGCCCCAAAACTTCACTCTTCCCTCCTCCTGCTCCCAGCCGCTCACCTTTCCCGGGGCCTTCTTCAACAAAATTTATCCGCAGAACGTCCGTACATCTCCGCCCGGCTCTCAGTCCAGCTGAGCCGCCTCCGGCTGGGCCGCTCCAGGCTTTTCCCCGACCTTAGTGAGACGCCGTTCGGAGTGTCACGTCGGGGTCACCATTTGTTGGAACGATAAAGGACTCAGCACTCCGATTCAATGTGAATCACGCCAAAGCCATTTATCACAGAAACATGTCTCCTTATATACGCAACTATTCTCTAATCACGAATCCACGCTCCAAGCATGGATTCGCTAAATGAGTATCATGGGCAGTCCACACGCTGGAGCCCCACCGATGATAGGTCCGACGACTCACGCCATGCTGAGGCCCTGTTAATGAAGAAATGCCCCTCTTTCTCACAGCAGATTCTGTTCTCAGCTTCTTGAAGTGGCCTTGAGATTCCTTTGGGCCTGACTAATTCAACAACATATCTCCTTCTAACGAAACCCCTTCACAAGTGTTGATCCCATTTCCATGAGTTTCCCTGAAGGTCAATGTGTTACCCTTAAGGTGTATGTAATGGAATTACCAAGGAGCCTTGAGGCACTTATTGGTCGTGACGTCTTGGGGTAGCTTGGTGCCGTGTTAACTACTTCACCTTTTCCTTAGTGGTCACTGGAAAGCAGTTGTCCAACCCTCCATTGACCTGGTTAACAGATAGCCCAGTTTGGGTTGACCAGTGGCCATTAACGGAAGAGCGACTGCAAAAGGCACGTGAATTAGTAGAAGAGCAATTAGTTGCAGGCCATATCAAGCCTTCTACTAGTCCATGGAATACCCCGATTTTTGTAATACCAAAAAAGAGTGGAAAGTGGCGATGATTACATGACTTGCGAAAGGTAAATGATCAAATGCAAGCCATGGGTGCCTTACAGCCTGGATTACCATCACCTGTAATGTTACTAGAAAATTGGCATATTCTAATTATAGATTTAAAGGATTGTTTCTTTACCCTTCCTTTACATGAACAAGATACACAGCGTTTTGCATTTACACTGCCCTCTGTAAACAAAGCGGAACCAGCTAAAAGGTATGAGTGGGTAGTGCTACCGCAAGGTATGAAAAATTCTCCTACACTGTGCCAAATGTATGTTGCATGGGCACTTCAACCTATTCGTGCATCATGGAAACAAACAATTATTTACCATTATATGGATGATATTCTGTTCTGTCAACAAGCTGAGTTCACAGAAAGTTCCATAGTCCAAATTACGATCAAACTCAAAGAAAAGGGGTTGATCATAGCTCCAGAGAAAGTTCAAAAGTCTGCACCTTGGAAATACCTTGGTTGGTCCATTTGTGATGCACAGATTCGTCCACAAAAAATTGAATTACATACTGATTTACAGACATTAAATGATGTCCAAAAATTGTTAGGGGACATACAATGGATTAGAAATTGCGTAGGCATTACTAACAATGATATAGCACCTCTTACTTCACTTCTAAAAGGAGGTGATCCAGCTAAGAAAATAAGCTTAGAGTCCGTGCATCTCAAATGTCTTTCTGATATTATACAAAAGGTACAGACAAATTGGTCTAGCCGAAGACTTTCTGATCGACCAATTTCCCTTCTTATTAGCAATCTAGAACATCCGTGTGCAATCATCTGCCAGTGGCAAAACAAAGACGGGGAATTCCCCATAGATGTTGCTACAGATTCTTCCTTTTGTGCCACTGTCAGATTGAAAACAGAAAATGATTTACGATTATTAGAATGGATTTTTCTTAGTGTCCAACCAAAATTCAGTATTCAAACAAGACCAGAAGCAATTGGAGAACTGATTCGAAAAGGAAGATCTTGAATATTAGAAATTAGCGATCAGGAACCAGATGACATCAGTATTCCGATAAATGGAGCCGATTTAGAATGGTGGCTGAGACATTCGGCGCCTATTCAGAATGCATTATTAGGATTTATAGGCAAGGTACATTCACGACAACCAAAAGGTAAACTATGGCAATTCCTTAGAACAAATCAGTGGTTAGAGAGAAGCAAAGTAAAAGCAAAACCTGTTGAAGGCCTTACAGTATATACAGATGCAGGAAAACGAAGACACCAGGCAGCACGTGTCTGGCAAGAGAATAGTCAATGGAAACAACATTTAATTGAAGGTTCAAAAGAGGATTCATTGCAGACTTTAGAGCTCACAGCAGTAACATGGGCCTTAAATAATTGGCTGAAATCTGCTTTAAATGTTGTCACAGATTCTTTGTATGTAGCAGGTGTAATACCCAGAATGGAAAATGCTCTGCTAAGACAATTGAATAATCCTCGATTAGGAAAATCGTTTGTACAGTTGAGAGCCATTTTAAATCAAAGAAAAGAACCCTGCTGTGTGATTCGCATCCGCAGTCATCAATGGAATCTTGGTCTAGGTGAAGGAAATCAAATTGCAGATAGTTTAGTAAGTTCAGTACAGCACATGTCTCCAACAGATAAATTCCAACAAGCGAGACAAAGTCATGAGAGCTTTCATCAAAATGCCAGAGGTCTCCAAAGACAATTCGATTTAACTTTAAATGAAGCAAGAAGTATTGTACAGGCATGTCCTCAGTGTGGAAGCCAGATGTTAGGTATAGGAATCGGTGTCAATCCTCGAGGTTTAAAAGTCTTAGAAGTGTGGCAAATGGATGTGACACGTGCCAGAATTTGGAAGACTTAAATATGTGCATGTCACAATTGATACCTTTTCAAAAATGATATGGGCTACTGCTTTACCAGGGGAAAAAGCACTACATGTATGTAAACATCTCACAGCTTGTTTTGCTGTAATGGGTGTCCCAGAACAGATTAAGACAGACAATGGCCCTGCCTATGTTAGACAGAAAGTTAGAACTTTTCTAATGAAATGGGGAGTGAAACACGTTACAGGTATACCTCATTCCCCAACGGGCCAAGGAATCATCAAGAGGGCACATCAAATGATTAAAGGGTATTTGAACAAACAGAAGCAGGAAGAGTTAGATTGTCAACAGCGTTTAGCAAAGGTGTTGTTTACCTTGAATTATTTATGTTTAACTGGAGATCATGAGGAGCCTCCTGTGATCATTCATCATTATCAGATCAGACTAGGAAGGAAAAACACTTTACCGGAATTCATGGTGAGATATCGTGATCCCACCACTGGATTGTGGAAGGGACCAGTACCTGTTATTTTTAATGGTAGAGGGTATATGTGTCTCTCCACAGATCAAGGTCCATTGTGGGTTCCAAGCCGAGCAGTAAAGCCGGAGTTGAAACAAACTCAACCAAATCAACTCCCTGCAACAGAACCTTCAGAGGTCACAGAGTGAGGTGTAACCTTTGCATTGATTTAGCTGTGACATGTATGTGTAATATAGTTATATAAGTAGATCTTTAAACACCACTACCTCCTGAGTAAGTTTATCAACACCCAGCACATCGTTTGTTATAAGTTGAGTACCTTTAAACCAAAGTTCTTGGAATTTGTTTAATCAATCCATTGCGATATTTAAATGGCAATGGAATACCTCAGGTTTATTGCAAACTGTACTGTTTATGTTATGTATAAGTTGTTTTTTATCACATATCAAAGAAGGATTAGAACACATAGCTAATCAAGTGTCACGGAGGCACCCCGAGGCTAATTTAAGGGACAACAGGGTCCAAAACAACTTTTATTAAACCGGTGAGAAACAGGGTTTTAGCACTCCAAAAGTGACTTAAATATAGGTTCGGGTATCAGTTGAGGAAAATTATTAAGGGGCAGCAACTGGTACAACAGGCGGTCCACAGAGTGCATGCACGTGGCTTCACCCAAAACAATGCCAGAACCACCCCCGAGTCCCAGAGGAGTACACACTTGCCTGAATACGGTGCGGGATTATTCTTAAAGAGATAAAGGTAAAGCGTAAAGCGTACGCTCGCAATTCCGCGAGGGTAAATTTATAATACACTCGCAATTCTGCGAGGGTTAATTTACTTACACGTGTGAATGTGCACAGAATACTACACGTGCTTATGTGGAAGCACGGGAGGAAAATACACTTGCGATTGTGCGAGGATAAATTTATAATACACTCGCAATTGTGTGAGGAAATAATTTAAAGTACGCGTGCAAATGTGCACGGAATATAAATACACTCGCAATTGTGCGAGGAAATAATTTTATACGTGCTTGTATTAAGCACGGGAAGTTACATGTGCATATGTGCACGGAAAGGATAAATATACTTGCAGTCCTGCGAGGGGTTTTACTCACACCCGTGGCGGCAAGGCAAGTGGGGTCTCCATCCCGGGGAGGGGGGCTCTCGGCGGTAGCATCTTCAGCTCGCAGCTCCGAGAGACCAGCGACAATGGGCCCAGTCTCGACGAGAGAGTCCCGTTTTTATACTGGCTGATCAGACCTGACTGTAGGCATTCTAGAAGCTTCTCTGCACCCCCACACCGTGTGTGGGGTGCCCCTGAAGCCTCCAAACATCCCCCACACTGGTCACAGGTGCCCAGCGGCTCACTGGCGCCTTGGCAATCCCTTCTCCTAATGGCCCTGGCCAGGGTGCTCTGGACCAAACAAAAGAAACTGTTAGCCTCAAGTAGCAGAGAGAGGGAGATGTGCCTACTCCCTCCATACTGAAGGAGGTGGGGGGAGAGAGGGGGGTTTGCATTCTGCCACATCAAGCCTGGCTTGTCCAAAAAGAAAAAAAAGGAGAAATTGTGGGGAGTTTCTGGCTGTGTGCTGTGAACAAGCCAGAGTTTGATGTGGCTGTGCTACATGGAAGGATTTCCCTGAGACACCAAAGACAGAAGGAAAGTAAACAGAAGCTGGTCTGCCCTCGACCCAGGCTGCAGGAGGGGCGTCGCCGCTGCGCATGAACAGTCTGTGAATAGTGCCCTGCAGTTAATCACCATAGTGGGGGGGATGAGTGACTGTAAGTGTAACCAATTGTAGCCTGCGCTTGTCACATGGCCTTTTGGTATAGAGTATATAAGGCTTGGAAAAAACATGGTCTCGAGGACATTGATATTCAGCGTTGTTAAGAGTTCATTAAAGAGTACGGATGTTAAATTCATATTGAATTAGACTCCCTACTCTTGCCCAGCCCGCCTGTGCGATCAAAGAGCTTCTGCCAGCGTCTGCATTCATCGCATTAATTATTACTTCAGGTAGCAAGCCTTGGTAACTGATGGAAGCTTCAGGCTTGCACATCGACATGGAAGCATAGTCACTTTTAAGGGATAAGTAGAAATAGCATGATAAAATGGAGTGCAGTGATAGAGCGGCACTTATTAGGATGACGTCTGGACTAGGAGAGCTACCAGATACAAAATAACTCCCTGGGGAAACATGGGAAGTCTGGTTACTTGAGATATTATTGAGTGGACCAAATATTATTAAATTTACTGTGGATCACACACTTTCACTGTCAAGCAATGACCTAGTAATTTCTTCTTGATGTTTGATACCTGTGTGAGTACAAGCATGTGTTCTCTCTAAGTTTTATAAACATAGGCTTAACAGTTTTGCCTTTGCTTCCATTGAAACTGGCAATGAGTACTTGTTGAACAACATCTCTGGTTGCAGTTTCTTTATTGCCATTATCATTATTTGAGGAGCTGCTGATTTTTAGGATCTCTCTGAACTTAAATTGTAATGGGATCAAATGTGCAGAGGAGAAATGGAACTGGCTCAAGTAGCAACTGTGTGGTGAAGATGATAGGATTTAGATGGAGTCTCTCCTTTTTCCTTGTCCCCATCCTTCAGTCCCAAGCTTGGTGTAGGTTTGAGGTTGGCATGTGGAGTCCACAGGTGACCCAAGTACAGTGAAGAGGAAGGTGCAGCTGAAGCAGGAAGATGGGAGATTGCAGAGCTGTGACTTGCAGCAGAGGAGGTCTATTGCACATGTGCTCAGCAGCTGGCATGAGTCCTCTTCCTTCTGTTTATGGTCTTTGTCCTTAACTTTACCAGATCCCTTTTTGCTCTTCTGTCCCACTCCAAACCCCTTCTCTATTGCTTGGCTGGTCTATGCCTAATGAAAAACAGATGCACACATCATGGTGCTATATATGGCAGTTGCTGTCATAGTAATTAGTTATTTGCTTGTCCTACCCCTTCCCTATGCTATGGGTCATTCTGCTATGCCTTTATATATAGTAATGGCATAGTCTTTTTTTTGTCCTTTTGCATTACCTTAAAAACCCCAAACAACAACAACAAAACCCACAGTGCTCTGTAACTTCTGCTATAAGGACGAAAGGTAGCATAAGGGAGATAAATGGATGGGACATCACCTGTATGTCTGTATCTGTCAGGAGTGTAGTTTATCTTACTATAGAGAAAAACTCTTCACTTAATTTGCACAGCCCACTGTTCATGAGATGTTTTGGCTGTACAAGTCTGACCTTCTCACGTTGAAGCACAGTTGCAAAATTCTTGAAAGCCCTTAAAACAGAATGTAAGCTAACTGGAAGCGTTTAATAGCAAGCAAGGTGAGCACATGCATGTGCAGATTAAGTAGTTGAGTACCACGAGTGCTTTTTCAGTATATTCAACTGCTATGTTAAGATCACTGTAAACAGTGTTTACTGGCATGTTATGCTTCAGAAGAAGCAGACCACTCTCCAAACCATTTTACAGCTCAAATGTAGCTTTCATTGCTTGTTTTGCTGCACAGAAAGAAATAAAAATAAAAATTATTTTGAAGTTCTGTTCAGATTTCTTTGTACATTTCCCTTCCTGTTGTACTCCACCCCAAGGAATGCAATATTTATTTGCATTTGGCAAAATGTCACTCTTGGGTTTAAAGAGGAAACCTGCCCTGAATTCAAGTAAAAACATCTCTTAGTCTTCCTGCCCTGTGCAACTTTAGTTCTCTGTTTTTCAGAGATATTTACCAAACAAGTGTGTTCAATAATTTTCTTGTACTGAGTTTGAGAAACTGAACCTGATCTTTTCTTGTAGCTCTTCAACATAATCTAGGCCCAGGGCTAGTGTTTTTATTTGCAATAGGCATAGAATGATCTCCCCAGTTTAATTGCTGCTTGAAATCATGGTATGTGGAACAGGCAGTCTTTCAACTTGATCAAAACCTCTTTGCTGTGCTTAGATGGGCTTAGTTTTAATCTTCTCTTGACTATGTGTTGATAAAAACTAGGATCTCTTCATATAACTTGGACTTAATCTGTGGAATTAATTGCTCCAATATGTAATGGAAACCAAAACCATGATAACATTTTTAAAAAGGAAAAAGATTCAAGCAATTCTTCCCATGGATGATCCACATTGCATAATTAATATTAAAACTTTAATTCCAGCTGTTCTTGAAGCAGTTTTAGCTTTCATTATGAATTATTGGCATATTTATTGAATCATATGGAGTCGCTGCATATTATGGTGTTTCTTGCACCTTATTTTAAAGCAGTTGATACCAGCCACTTCTGAAGAGAGAATACTAACCCAGTGATAATTCCTTTGTCACCAATTCCTTTTCTGGGATTGGACTGTCAATAAATGTATAAATATTGATGATGTATGTCCTGTAACACCTGTTTTTAATAGTTTCTTTTATGTTACTTTTTTCTTGACCCAGTGCACCTTGAAATTTTTGAAAAGTATCTCAAATCAATGAACTGCTCAGAATAAATTTGTCTGCTTACCACACTTGCTCAGATGGCACAAACCAAACAGGCTGATGTTGATGGGTATTTTATCAAATGGAAAAGGATTCATGTGCTCTTTTCCTTTCTAACAGTGGAAGGTGTGAAACATTCATGGCTTCTGCAGTTTGTTTTACTGTGGAAGAAAGTGCTACTTCTGAGGTTTATAACTTAGTATTGCATTAAAATATCCTGAAGTACATGTTTTTCTGGGAGCAAGAACAGCTTTTATGTAGACCAAGCTAGAATGAAACAAATGAACAAAAATACCTTTGTTCTGCTTTATTTTTCTCACACCTGTGGGCAGAGCGCTCAGAATGTCCTTGGCTCTTAGACCAGAGCTGCTTCAGAGAGGAGTGGTCAGGTTGCGCTGTGTGTCCATCGCTTTGTAGGTTATTTCATTATTGTTGTTGTTACTGTTCATTTTTCTTCAGTGTTATGTTAAACTGTTCTTATCCCAATCCATGTGAGTGAGCAGCACGTGGTTTTAGCTGCCGGCTGGGGGGGGCTGGGGCTAAACTATGACAGTTAACAGACTATAAACAGATTATAAACACCTAAACAATTTAAATATTCTAAAGCACAGTAAATCAATATAGTAGGTATCAGCAGTCCTTTCATTCAAACTCAGGTCTTTAGGACTGTCTGTTTCTTCCTTAGAAGAGGTATATATGTTAACATCACACTGAAGATCCATGACTCCACTGAGTAAGCAGATTACTTGTTTGATATTTCATAACTGAATTAAATCCTGAAACACAGGAATTTCTGAATGACAGCACATACCACTTGCAGTCAACCTTCTAAAATGTTGGAGATGCGCTCACAGCTCAAAAAGCTTTTGGCTTTGGAAGAAAGTCAAATTTAAGTGTATAACATTACAAATAACTCTCCGTATGAAGACAGAGGTACAGAGGACAGTAGATCATCATAGGACTGATTTGGCCCAATGTTTCTTTACATACCACTGGCAAAACACACACACAGATAAAAATGAAAGACATTCTTATGGGGTTAAAGTTCTTACTTAAGCAAAAACTCAATTTTAAAATGCAATACATACCTTGCATCTTCCTTATCCAAGACCAGTATCCATGGTTTAAAGAGTCTAGCAATAACCAAATACAAGGACTGCAATGTTAGAAGAAAATAAAACATATAAGTTGCTTCTCCCTTCCTGTCGCGGTTGAGATGGGCAAACGACATGGATCAGGTTCTTACAGGATGAAAGTAGTAGATGCCATTTATTGCTACAAGTGCATTTTTATACAATTCTACCAGTTCATGTGTCTTTTCACTATTGGTTACAAGTTACAGCAGTAACATCTCATTGGCTAATTTTACTATCATCCATGTTATTCTTCTATTCCCTTCTCTCTCACGGGTACATCTCTTCTCTCTCATGGGTACAATTCCATATCTCCGGATACTCCTTTACTCCCATCCTTCTCAGGGGTAAACCTTAATATCTTCAAGGCTGATCTCTACTCCCATACTTTCTGTCAAGGATTCCACAGACCTGCTGCAGTTTCCCACAATTCCCCCTTTTTGTATTTGTGCTAAAAAAGTTGCCTTCATTGTCCGCTGCAGGGTCCTTTGCAGCAGAGAAATCATGCATGGCAACATTAGTAACACAACTACAACAATCATCAGAACGATCAGTCCTATTTTCACTACTGATAACAACCACCCCGAAGGCCCCCAGCTACTAAACAATTTATTTAACCAATCCCATCCATCATCAACTTTTGTACCCCCTCTTTCAACAATTGTATACTTTTATGAATTGACTCAGAATGATCTGACAAGTTCATACAGCACATATCATCAAAATCTTCACACCCGTGCCCTTGAGCTAATAACAAAAAGTCTATTGCAGCTCTATTCTGCAGTGTAGCATGTCTTACAGAATCTACATCTAACAAAAGTCCACTTAAAGCCTTAGAAGTTCTGTTAGTTTGCTTAGCTAGCCAACATCCTAATTTTTCTAAAGTATTTAGAGCTTTAGCTGTGCCAACACCAGGTACAAGAGATACTAAAACCCTTAATCCTGATCCCCAAGAATCTACTCTGTCATCACATTTTGACTTATATGCATGCAAAAAACGTTTTTCCCGTGTCGCTTTTCTGTGATCTACTATCATGGATACATTGGGCATTAAGAGAATTAATTGTCCCAAACTACGTGGTCCTCCAACAGCATTAGAAGGAATTCCTGGCCAGGCTCTATCACCGCAGATCAAGAATACACCATATGGGTGTTTTCGGGGTTGCTGTCCCACATTCTTAACGACACTCCTTGGATTCTTCTGCGAGGCATTGCACCAACAAGTTTCATTTCTGTAGTCGTCAAGGGTAGCATTAACATTTTGCAGTTTTATCCATTCATGCTTTAGCATATTGTCCTGGCACTTTTCACAAACCAACTGGATACAAGCATGCATGGGCACAGATCCCAGCAATTCCAGTTCCTGTGGTTCAATGTCTATTTCCGGGAGACAGTTAATCCAAACTGCCATGTTGGTATTATTACAGTTTGTTGCAATGCCTTTGCACCGACCACTATTTTGAAACAGTTGTGTGATGCTGTTGTAGTCGTCAAGGGGGATGCCAACCAAGCATGTGTGGAACGGGTTTTCCGGAGATGCCATAGCTAGGCATATGGAGTCCTGGCCAGTTATGTTGGCTAAAGTAATCCACATGTTAGTTTTTGTCTGTGCAGGCATCCAAGATTAAGCAGCTGCAGCAATCATCATTAGGAAGGCAACACAGGTTTCACATTTCGCACAGGCAACCATTGTGGTCCTTGATTTGTAGAGACACAAGCATAGCCTCTCCCCCAGGTTAATAATTCATGTGAACCCATCCACTGTCCCATGCGCAAATCCCGCACCAACACTTTTGCCCCTGGACCCACCCTTTCTTGAGCCACTAAAGAGGAAAAGTGACGTAGAATGGGTGGCATCTGGGCATCATCAGAAACCTGCAAAAAGTTTAAAACATATGTGGCTTTAGCCAAGCGTGCATCAGGTGGCTCACCCAACATTCCCCCTTTTTGTTTTTGAAGAAAACGCTTGAGTGTTCCATGAGCGCGTTCCACAATACCTTGCCCTGTGGGAGAGTGAGGAATACCTGTAACATGAGATACTCCCCAGAGTTGTAAAAATGAAGCAACTTTATGGGATACATATGTTGAGCCATTGTCTGTTTTTACCTGTTGCAGAATGCCGAAGAAGGAAAATGCACGCTGCCATCTCATGCAGATTCTGCAGTATGAGCAGTGGCAATTATAGCAGAAGAGAAGGTGTCTATAGAGACATGAACATACTTCAAGCGCCCAAATTCAGGTACATGTGTAACATCAGTTTGCCAAATTTGCAAGGCTTGAAGGCCACGGGGATTGGTACCATAATAAGTAGGAATATGCTGACCTTGACAATCAGGGCATGCAGCAACAATAGTACGTGCCTCAGAATTTGAAATGCCAAATTGTCGTCTCAAGGCACGATAGCCTTGATGATAGAAATGATGTGAGGCTATTGCCTGTTGTTTAACATCAGGAACAGGTCCTAAAGTCACTGCTGAAACTAGAAAATCTGCTTTTGCATTTCCTTCTATTATGAAACCTGGTAACGTAGTATGACTTCTAACATGCATGACATAACATTCATGATGACGTTTCTGAATTTCAAGCCATAACAGTTTTAAAATACCAAATAGCTTTTCATTAGACACATGTCCCAATACAGCTTTATCCAACCGTTGTACAAGCCCAGCCACATAAGCAGAGTCTGTCACAATATTCACAGGGCCAGGAAAGGCCTGAAACGCCATGGTCATTGCTCTAAGTTTGACCACTTGTGGTGATCCTTCCTGATATTCTACTTGATGTTGCCACTGTGGTCCATCCTTCCAAACAATGACTGCCTTGCCCGTCCTTCCTGATCCATCTGAAAATACTGTAGGTCCATTTACTGGGCTCGATTGATTCAATTGCTTCTGACCAAATCTTACCTGACTGCCTAATTTAATCACTGGATATGAGGGCAAATGATAACTGATTTGATTCGTATAATTCATCATAGCTGCTTGTAGTGCAGAACTATTACCCATACACCATTAAAAATAATGACTTTGCACAGGAAGCATAATCGTTTCTGGGTCTTTTGCCATTAATTCCATGCAACGTGATCTGATTTTAATAATCACCTGAGCCACCAGTTCAAAAAGACCTGGGGCTGTCTTTTTTGACTTGGCTGGCAAAAAGACCCACTCTAAAATATGTAAAGCATCTCCCCACTTCTCATGCCATTGTGTGATCATAGCAAAAGGAGTGCATTGATCGATCAAAACAATTGCTTGTACAGGCACTGTCAAATCAAATCTCCATACATGTTTACTACTGATTGCTTGTTCAATTTTCGCAATTACCTGCTGTGCTTCTGTTGTCAAAGTGCGAGGGGCAGAAATACTAGTGTCTCCTCGCAATAGGACGAACAATGGCTGCAATTGCGAAGAGGGGATTCCTGCATAAGGCCTCACCCAATTGATCATTCCTGCCAATTTTTGCACATCATTCAGTGTTTTGATTTTTACTTGCAGTTTTATAGGTTGTGGTGTCACCGTCTGATCCAAAATTTTCATGCGCAAATAAAGCCATGGCTGTTGTCGTTGCACCTTCTCAGGTGCAACAACCAGCCCATACTGATTTAATGACTCACGTGCCTTATTTTCCATTTTACCCAATTCTTGTGGCGTTGCTGCGGCCAACAAAATGTCATCCATATAATGATAGCAATATCCTGATGGAAACAAAGCACATATCGGCTTTTGCCACATACCATTGACATATGGTAGGTGAATTTTTCATCCCTTGTGGCAGCACTTTCCAATGATACCTTTTTGCTGGCTCTCCATTATTTACAGATGGAACAGTAAAGGCAAACTTTTCCATGTCTTGTTCTGCTAAAGGAATAGTAAAGAAACAATCTTTCAAATCTATTACAACAATTTCCCACTGCATTGGAATCATTGTAGGAGAAGGTAAACCTGGTTGCAAAGCTCCCATAGTTGCCATAACCTCATTAACCTTTCATAGGTCATGTAATAATCTCCATTTTCCAGATTTCTTTTTGATAACAAACACAGGAGTATTCCAAGGGCTATGTGAGATCTCTATGTGTCCCGCAGCTAGCTGTTCCATCACAAGAGATTGCAGGGCTGTAAGTTTTTCCTGAGCAAGGGGCCACTGGTTGACCCATACTGGTCTTTCAGTTAACCATTTTAGTGCTGAAGTGGGCCGAGAAACACCCTGCATCACAGTGACATCTGCTAAAAATCCGTAGTTATCCGTACTCCCCACTGCCCTAAGCAATCCCTCCCCCACAAGTTCAGTGGGTCTGGGGTCACATAAGGTCTCGCTGTAGCCCTTTGGTTTTCAGGATTAGCAATCGCTATTGGTTTAGCTGACATCAAACTGTTTGCGACGCCACCCAGTCCCATCACCCCCACAGTATTTGAAACCAAGGGCCAAGAAGGAGGCCAGTCTTGTTGCGAAATTATAGTGACATCTGCTCCTGTATCAAGCAGTCCAGTCAGCTTCACCTGGCTGGGAACAAAAGCATTCATTATGAGCGTACAAACCATTTTTGGCCTTTTGTCTGACACTGTTTGAGACCAAAAAATAAGTGGCTTTCCAGTTGAACCACGTCCACTGTCCCCACGAAGAACTTGCTCAGTCCTAGGAACAGAACTCAAAAAAGGCACAAGTTGAGCTAAACGTGTTCCTTTCTGTACTGTCACAGGTGGTGTCGCTGTGGAAACCAAGGCACAAATTTGTCCTGTATAGTCCGCATCAATAACCCCCACGTGTACCGTTAAACCTTGCAGGTTACTACTTGATCGTCCTATTAACAAGGCACTCAGTCCCCTGCCAATTGGTCCCCAAGCATCCAGGGGCACTTAATGCACCTCTTGAGTTGTTATAGTTACTGTGTGGGCGGTGGATACATCCATCCCGGCTGCTCCGCTGGTTTTTCCTGATAGTGTGTCACAGAGGGCTGCGTGTGCACTGACCCCAGAAACGGACTGCCAGGGTTGCAAGGCATTGTTGAAGGAGGCATTTGTGTCTGCGCGTGCCCCTTCGCGCTCTTCTTGTCATTTCCCTGTTGCAGTGGCTGTCCGTTAGAATGATACTTAGAATGACACTGCCTAGAAAAATGTCCCTTTTTTCCACATTTGAAGCAAGTTACTGAGGCTGTATCATAGACAGGTCTGTTTGCAGCTTTTGAAGCCTGTTTGTTTTTATGTGGACAGACGAGTCTTACATGAACATTCCGACCACATTCATAGCACTTTTGATCTTGTATTCTAGCTATTGCCATAGCAGCAGCAAGTGCAGTCATTTTATGTTCCACTGAACCGACCTTGGCACAAGCAGTAATCATTGCTTCTAAAGTTGGATCCCCTGGCAAAGTTTCAATCAGTTTCTGGCAATCTGTATTAGCATTATCACGAGCTAGCTGTTTTACCAACAGTCCCCGAAGATTCACATCGAACACCTGACGTTCGACAGCCGCTTGTAATTTTTCAACGAAGGAAAGAAACGGCTCTTTAGGACCCTACTTGATAGCGGTGTATCTCTGTTTTGGTTCTGCCAGCTCCGCTGTTCTAATTATAGCCTCCATCCCTATGGCCTTCACTTGCTTAAGCACCGGAGGAGGCCATTGCGCTTGAAGTTGCGGATTTATATACTGCCCCGAGCCCATCAATACATCCACACCAGTAAAAGAACGGGGATCAGTGTCTGGGTATTGTATGTTTATCACTGCTTGTGCCTCAGCCCTTTGCTGCCAAATACTTAGGAACACTGAGAGCTGTACAGGTTGAAAAATAACCTGAGCTAAGTGAGAAATATTGTAGGGAGTCACAGCTTCCATAGATAACAAGCGTAACAGCTGCATAACCGCAGGGGAGTTAGGTCCGTACTGGGCAGTGGCTTTTTGCAAATCTTGAATTACTTTCCAGGAATAAGAAACGTGCTCATGGGGCTCCCCCCTGCAGGATTATGGTATATTACAGGAAATGCCATAGATTCAACAGGTTCAACAAGTGGTGGCTCAGTAACAGGGGAAGGAACCGATATAGTTTCTGATAGATCCCAGTCCCCTATTTCCATAGCTTTAGCCTTCACCCTCTTCCAAAAACGCACAGGATCCCGTGGTCTAACTGTAATCGAAGCTGGGGGTAAATCCCAGCTTTTTGGTAAGTTCGGTTTACGCTCTGAAACTCTACCCCCACCCTCAGGAATTTGCTCCGCAGCAGCGCAGGAGGGGGGCAGGGGCAGGCTGGGGGGACCCGAATTTATAGGAATTACGTTATTTGGCTCGGTCTGGCTCACCACAAGAAGGTCCTCCCCACCTGAATCTCCAGGCAAGGGGGGATAGAAAAAAAAATGTCCACTTTTTCCTTCCGCGACTGATAGCGGCAGGGCAGAAAGTTGAACTGTGATTAATGGCGGTGGCGCAGATGACGGAACCGTGATTGATGATGGTGGAGCAGTCGGGTGAGCCATGATTGATGATGGTGGAGCAGTCGGTTGAACTGCGATTGATGATGGCAGAGCAGTCGGTTGAACGCGCTGCTCTGACCGGTGCTCTGGGGGCCCCTCCCAAGATCGTATATAACCCAATGCTGTTTTTTCATGTGAGTCTTTCATAGCTTTTATCTGATCTCAGGGCCACACATATGTATACGACTTTCATAATTTTTGTCTGATCTCGGGGCCACACATACGTACACTCCTCCTCTATTCCTTTTAACTTTCCAATAAAGTGTCGCGGATCCTTATCCGTATCAGATAACATAGACTTGGGCGGTGTTGACGAATCTTTAGTAACAGGGGGGGTCGGAGTTGTACTTAGTCTCGCCTTTTGCTCCGAATCTGGCCCAGGAGAGCCAGGAAGACCATCCCCCTCCGCCACCTCTGCCTTATCCTGTTGCTGTTTTATCTCTTTCAAAGTGTCTAATAACAAGCGCCACGTTGTTAACAGTTCAGTTGCTTCCTTGGACCCTTGGGTAGCATTATCAAACAGTTTATCTCCCAAGTCCATCCATTATGACACACTAAATGCTGTCACGGGATTAACCTCTAAACCTTGTGCTTTGCCTCATAGTAACATTTTTCTTAAAGTCAGTTCCGGAAGGCTAAGACCCCGCTTCTTCAGAAGCAGCTTCCATGTAGATAATATAGCACCCTCTTGTTTAGATAAGTTCCCCCCAATGTTCCCGGTAGCTCACCTTACTCTTTAGCAAGGTGTCTTTTCAAGGATCCGGATCTTCGGCAGCTCCCCCCTGCTGCTCTGTCACCTGTACCGGGCTCCGTCTCCACAGCTCGTCTTCGGCTGTCACAGCTTCACCGCTGTCACTTCTTCATGCAAGATCCTCTTCAGGCAGGATCACATCAGGGTCACCAGATGTCGCGGTTGAGACGGACAAACGACATGGACCAAGTTCTTCCAGGATGAAAGTAGTAGATGCCATTTATTGCTACAAGTGCATTTTTATACAATTCTACCAGTTCATGTGTCTTTTCACTATTGGTTACAAGTTACAGCAGTAACATCTCATTGGCTAATTTTGCTATCATCCATGTTATTCTTCTGTCCCCTTCTCTCTCACGGGTACATCTCTTCTCTCTCATGGGTACAACTCCATATCTCCGGATACTCCTTTACTCCCATCCTTCTCAGGGGTAAACCTTAATATCTTCAAGACTGATCTCTACTCCCATACTTTCTGTCAAGGATTCCACAGACCTGCTGCAGTTTCCCACACCTTCCCCTCCTCAAATTAGTAACAGTGAACATATTACACTTTCCAAAATTTGAAGACAATGTCCTTTGCTTATTGAACATTTAAACAGTTATTCCTTGTCAAATAAAAATTTAAAATACAAAATGCTTATTAGTAACTCTGGTTAACAAAAATATTGTTTTAACAACAATCATAAGCATTTTGCGTTTTTTAGATGTTTTATTAATATCACTTTAACACATCTAAGATTGTGGGGGTAATGATGATTCACACTTTAAAGATGCATATACCAAATTAAAAGGTGTTTTGTCGATTTTCTCCAAATCAGAATCACATAATGACGAAATTCAGTAGTCCCTCATACCCAAACTTCTCCTCAGTGTGAAAGGCTATATTTTTTTTTAAGAAAGTATGATGTCTTCATAAAATAATTTTAAAGCAATCTCAAATGTAAACAAGCTTAGTCAGACAAGCATAAATATAAAGCATAAAGTTCGACATGGCCACTAAGTAGCACCAACATACACCGTCTGTATTTTAATGTTCTCATCACTGTATAAATGCAAAGCAAGAGGATTTTACTGTATATTTAAATGGTCTTTTAATAGAGGAAATTAGAAAAACTGAGTGCTTGTTCTTAAGTAATTTGCTTTTAAGACACATTACCTTCTGGAATTCTGTTATTGCCAACAGGCTCTTGGGTTAAATTGGCAATGTCAGTGCCAATAAGTCATTTAATAGGAAAATCTAGAAATTTATTCACTTCAGCCACATAAGGACTCAATTTTGAAAACAGGCCAAAAGCCTGAAGTACATCAAAGCCAGAGTTTGCAGAAAGATGTGGAAAGTCATTCTATTGTCTCTCTAACCTGCAAAAAGAAGGAAACTAAAATAATAATCAGCTACAGTGTTATTTATCACTGGTGGGCATCTGTTTCAGCTGCAAAATGTAATAAACCAACCAGAGAGGCACCCACCTTTTCTACAGAGAGGAGAATTTTTGCAGTGTTCCGCAACAAAGGACTTTGAGTAGAATCACTTTTCGTGAAGTTTCCTTATTCAGTCACTGATGAACCACATCTCAAAGTTTTAAGTGTTACTTTCCAACAGTCAGGGCTTAGAAGAAATTCCTTTGGGCCTGGCTAGCTCAATAACAAATCTCCATCTAATAGAAACCCATCCACAATTCCCCCTTTTTGTTCTTGAACCAGCCAGGCCTTGTTTACAGCACGTTGAATCATCTTTGAAATACACTGCAACATACAGCACATGATTAACAACATAATTACAATTACACATAATGCAGTTAAGCCTTACTTAATAAGATCAAACAACTACCCACCTATTCCCAAGCTTTTAAGCCAATTGTCAAACCCTAATTCTACTACGACAATCTTCTTAATGTGCTGTTTTAGTTTGTCTAAAACACTATGAATAGATTCAGAATGATCAGACAAGTTAATACAACACATTGTCTCGAATTCTTCACAACCATAATCTAGTGTTAAAAGTAAAAGATCTATAACTGCACAGTTTCGTAGAGTAGCATGCCTAATACCATCAACATCTGCTATTAATTGAGTTAGTATCTCAGAAGTTAGATTAGCCTGTTTAAAAGACCAACAGCTTAACTTTGATATGTCTCCTAAAGCTTTACCAGCTGCTAGAATAGGGAGAAGGAGTGCAGTAGATACTATGATAGGAACGTCCCATAATTTTACCTCATTTTTGCATTGACTATCTAAGTGTAATATCGCCCTTTTGGCTCTCCTGCTGTTTGTTCAAATTGCCATTCTCTACAGCAGTTACACCACCTGCTTGCTAATGGGCTTCTAGACCATCAGGTCTGTGAGCATCTATAACACTGAATTAGGATCCATGGTTTACATCTGAAACAGTCCTCACAACTTATCTCCCTCCTGTTCGTCTGCATCCATTGAATCTTTGTTGTCTTTATTCAGCCATGGTTTGACCCATTTAGCGGGAATCCACTTCGATCCTTGGCCTGTAATGACACAAGCATAACCTTTTCCCCAAGTTATTAATTGGAAAGGACCTTCCCATTCACCTGTAACACCACTGCACACTTTGACCTGACACTGATTTTCCGTAAGGTCTGTTGGATGACCTTTTTAACTTGTTCCATGCTGAATCATAGGTGGAATATCGAACCCTTGGGGGAGGCATAAAAAGTTCAAAACATACAATGCTTTGCTCAGTCTGTCATGTGGAGTAGCGCAGTCACTTCCCTCTTTTTTAAAACAAACAAACAAACAAACAAACAAAACCAAAAAACAGTTTGGAATCAGATGCGTGTGTTGGACCTTGACTACATACTCAGAATCACAAATCAAATTTAGAGGTTCCTCCTTAAAAAGCTCTAAGTAATGTAAAGCTACGCCAAGTTCTGCTAATTGGGTTGAACCTTCAATAATTTTTACAGAATGATGCCAATTGTTATCTTCACGTCAGACCACTACAGCTTTATGAGACTTCCCAGAACCATCAAAAAAAAACTGTGCAAATATGTAGGATCAGACCAAATACAAGTATGGTCTGTGACCTGATGTTAAAGACTTGGAGGTTCTGCATCAATTTACATTTAGGCATGTTAAGAAAACCAGCTAGTGCAATTTACAAGGATGTAGATTACAAATAAAAAAAATCAGAATTGAATTTCACAAATGGTACATATATGACAAAAGGATCATGGCCTATTAAGACTTAAATTAATTCCCTGCATTTCTTGATCAGATTAACAATTGATATATAACAATCGGTATATCAGTCTGTTAGCATTCTCATCATTCTCTCCCATAACAGCCATAGGTTGTTTCTATGTTGTAGCTATAAACAGACAAATCTGCAAGTCCAATTGAATGCAGTCAGCCTGTAAGGTTGACATAAATTTATTCATCAAAGTTTATAAGTCTATTTTGGTTGTCATATTTTTTGGATATTGTTTTCCCTTACCGGATCGAAGTCCTGTTTCAGTTCTATCCGTTTAGCGTTTGCTTTATCGAAACATTGTCTGCCAATACTGAAGGAAATACAGCATTCGAAATTTCCTTGGAGATTTCTCACTTGCAGCAAGCAGATCTGCACCATCCAAGCAGTTTCTTGTAGGACATGCAACTAAACAGAATTCTCGGAAAATGTTATTTGAGCTTACAATTTACTTAACAAATCTTGACCCAAGAGAGGTACAGGGCTTTCTGGCAAATACAAGAATTCATATGGTAGAACTTTTTCCAAATTTAGCATTCCATTGGATTAAAAAAATGATCTTTCTTTCTTTCCCATAATCTCAAAAACTATCACGGTGAATTTACTAAGAAGTATTTTATAACTACTTACCACAGAATAAGTCTATTAAAAATTTTTTAGTTTAATTTCCCAGTTTCATTAGAACTACAGATCTGCTAGGGATGCCTTTAAATTTCACCCTCAGACTGCTCCATTCAGTATTACAACATTGCTGCAGTGGGGGGGGGAGAGAAAACCCCCCTTTCCCTGCTTTAAAAGCAGGCAGACAGGTTTTTCTATTTTATTTTTTTTTTCTCTTCTTGCTGCAGTTTAGATATAGCCAAGGCCACGCAGGTGGCGTAATCGCTGGTACGAAGTAGGAGGCTCTGGCAAACTCCTTGGTTACAATGAGTTGAGTTTATCTTGCAGCTTGACACAGACCTGAAATTTATGTTCAAGCACAGGCCTGGGATATTTTGCTTTTTTGTTTTCCCATTTCATTCCAACCATAATACACTTTATACGCAATTCCAATTAGTTCAACAGTCGTTACATTCCTCAGTCCCATTTACCTTTTACAATTTACAGATGTCGAAAAGCAGTACATTAAACATCAATCCATTATTCCATTTTCCTAGATCCAAATCAGTTCATATTCTAGCAGTTTTTAAATGCAACCTCATACAATACCAAGTTCACATCCATCATAGCATTTAGTTTTATTTTCCATACCTCCAACTAGCACATAAATTCAATGCGGATCAGAGTTTAACAATTTAAATTCTTTTCTGGTCTCAAAATTACTAGATAACAATATAAGTAATTCTCTAATGTGTAAGGACGCATCCTAAGGGGGTGCAAGGTGGTATTTTAGCAGCAGAACTGGTTCCCATTTTGTAATTATCTCCCCAAACAAAAGTATTTTGGTACCAAATATATGTATATATATGCAAACTAAAATACTGAGCTCAGATATGCAAACCAAACATCAAGTTCAAATATGCAAATGGATCAGAGTGACACTTATTCAAGACAATATCTCAGTGTTTACATTGCACCTTTGGTCCGCTTACTGCTCAGCCAGGCAGAGGTACCGCTGGGTCTCCCTGACAAAACAGGTCAGTGTGCACTGGAGCCCAGTCAGCACCTGCCCCCCCACCGCTGCAGCAAGCTGGACTGGGCAAGGCTTTTATAATTGTCTCATCTGGTGTGCTACAACTGTTATCGCAAAACCAGGATTCTCTACCTGGTGTGCATACAAAAGAGCCAAATCCAGCACATCAAGATGAGATACAGGCTATCACAGAGTTGCACAAGTCTGGATACTGGAATAAAGCTAGCATGCTAGAAAGAAAAGTAACAGCTACTACACACAAAATTTTACCATCACATTCACGCAGTAAAGAACTAAATTACTCATGATCTTCTGTATTATCACAAAATGCACATTTTGAGTCCATGGATTCTCATGATTTAACAGTCTGTGAACTTACCTTACCGTTTAAGAGACGAAGACCTACTAAAACTGCAACAGGCTTAAACAGATACCCACAAAGAAAACAGGTTAATGAGAAAAGCATCTTGTAGACTTCAGCAAGTTTTCTATGACCTGTGTGTTATCAGTTAATTCTCTGTCAGCTTGTTGAAGTTCAAACCATTCTGCCTGTAAAACTGTCTGAAATTATTTAATGATATCTTGCAGAGATTTATTTTGTCCTGCTCTTTTCACGTTAAAAAACAACATTAATTGCAACAAAGTGTTATACTTCAAGGTTCTATCCTCTGGTCACTGTTCCCAATCATTTAACTTATACAGCAGCCAACAGTAATTTCAGTATTTAACAAGATCATCTTTCCTCCGTTTTCCAAGTGCTGTCCTATGTTTTAAAACACCTCCCAATACCGATTTCTTAGGAACATGACTGAAAACAGTCATTCCTGACCCCATCTTGTAAGTAAAAACCATGAGAAGAGGGAGGGAGAGTGGGACGCACAGATCTGTTTGCAGCGTGAGTGGGCAAATTGGGGAGAAGGTTTTATGGTGCACTTATATGAAAAATATCACAAAGAAGCAAATTTAAAAACAACCAGTAAAACAATTAACTCACATTCCTGACAAACTGCTTGATTTTCAGAGAGGCAATACAGAAAATCACGTAATATGTACTGTAAAACTCGCAGATAACACGTGGATAGCAAACATTAGCATTCTCTACTGCTAATTTCAACACGAGTGTGTCCTTAGCTTCTAAGTTTTCAACCTGCTTATTGATGGCTTCTTGAAGATGGTCAATAAATTGCATGTAATTCTCATTGGGACCCTGATTAATAGTTGCAAATGATTTGGTTGCTTTGTCAGTTTCAGGTACCTTTATCATAGCTTGATATGCAAGGTCTGTTGACTGCCTCAGGATTTCAGGAGCTAATTGTGCCTGTAATTGTGGTGTGCCAATTATAACCTGAGTCCCCAGGTGCACCCCCTTTCCCGTCACAATCAGCATGACTGCATTGCCAACTGCTGGATTCACTCGCTATTAACTGATCTAATCTGCCACACAGTTCTTTTGTCCAGTTCTTATCCAGTGACTCCTTCTGCTCTCTTGTGGAAGTTGGAGGGTTAAAAGGCAGTAAAGGCGGATACAAATTGGTAAAAGGACTGATAGTACACTTGTTTACGACTTTAGCATTCTCAGCTTTCACAGGTTCTTTGGGCAAGTCATCTGATTCCAATCCTTTGGACTTCTTGTTCTCACCAGGGTTGGGTAATGCTATAGGAGGCCACCTGCTCAGCATTTTTCCTCCCCCCGCCCCGGACTGCTGAACCATCGGGGATGCCAAAAGCACAGCAGAGGATGGAGTAGGGAGGGTATTGAAGAAACAAACCAGGTAAGCTTCATAGCAATTTTCAGGTTTCTTATCAGGCTGCAACGCTGCAAAAATTCCAGCAGCAGCAGACCATTCAACCTTAAAATCTTTTAAGGTAGTAATTATAAACATCCATGTAGTTGCTAATGATTTAGCTTCTTTATCTCCATTGCTGACCTTATCCCATAAATTCTGCCCTATATCGTCCCAAAGTTCAAGTTTAAAAGCCTTCTCAGTTTCTGCTGGGTAGCCATTAGTTCTACACCAAACTAACAGTCTACGTATGTTACTTTCTTCATATTTCACCCCTCTCTTAGAGAGGATATGTGAGAGAAGACGCAGTATTACTACTTCTTCTTCAGATATATTCTGCCCCATCTCCTCTCGCCCCCAACTGCTCACCTCTTTGGGTGTCTGTTGCAATGATGTCAGATCTTCTATTCCTCCTCCGTCACTTCTGTAGCGATCAATCGGGAGGCACGCAGCCTGCAGACCATGTCCCGGTCACGGTCCAGCTGCACTGTCTCCAGCTGGGACTTGTTCCTTGCAGCAGTTGTCCCCATGCTGTAAATTCTTCTTGTGCATCACGTTGGGGTCACCACTTAATAGGGCGAAAAATCATGGACTCCACACAATCCAGTGTGAATTCAAGCGAAGCCAATTTATTACAGAAAGAAGCCTCCTTATATATGCAGTTATTTCCTGATCATGCGTCCACGCTCCAAGCATGTATTAACTGGTTGGATATTGTCTATGTTCACGAGCTGTCCACGTGCCCGAGTCTCACTGCTAATAGCTCTGTTGATTTACATTGTATTGCTACCTTGTAGCTGCTGAACTGTTTCACTCCCAGAGCAGATCCAACGCAGGCAGGTTGCAAGAACAATCAGAGGCCATGTATGCAATGAAAAGAGCAAAATTTATTTTTATTTCCTCGCTACTGGGGGATCTCTGAAACAGCACCTAAGCTCCCAGGCAGAGGTCACACAAGCGAAGATGCAGGCACTGCAGAATTCAGCCCTGGCTGAAGATCAACAAGCCTGCTCATTTTAGCCTGTGTATAGGGATTCACGCAGGTGCTATTTACCATGCTGCTGTCTAGGGTTTTGATTGCAGGGTGACAATAAAACCCCGGCAGATGTACTGTTAACCTCCTCTCCCCCACACTTCCCCCTTTTGCCCCTCCCTCTCCCCCCTTCCCACTCAGGACAGGTGATTGGGAGGGAAAGAAGGACAGAGAGAAGAGAGTTGGAAAAATTAAAGATGTTTTACTAATGCTACTAATAAGAATAGAGAAAATAATACAAAATATACAAAACCAATCTTGTAAGTCTCAGCAACTGCAGAGCCAGCACCCAAAGTCCTGGATTAGACTCTGTAGCCAACCGGAGCTGGATTCAGTCTCTCACTAGGCCTCAGTTTGCAGGGACGACCAGCAAGGTCCTCTCCTAATGTCAGCCATGAGGAAAAAAAAAGGGAAAAAGGCCAAAGGGACGAGATCCTTGTGATCTCCCACTTTTATGTGAAGTATTCACGTGAATGGAATGTTATACACCATTGGTCAGTCTCTCAGTCATCAGTTTTCTCGTTGCCCCTCTCGCGAGATGTCCATCCGTGCTTATCAATAAGTTTGCATTCCATTGCTAGGTTTAACCAAAACATGTGTCGGGTTCTCCAGGAAAATGCAGCTAACATGAAGGCTTTAGCTGACAGGCAAATTCACTAAAAGAGAAACTTGTTTTTAACAAAACCAGGACATATGCCCTGCTAAAAAGTCTGTCTCCTTCTTTCTTATAGGCTCCTTTTAAGTACTGAAAGACTGCAATACGGTCTCCCCAGAGCCTTCTCATCTCCAGGCTGAACAACTCCAAGTCTCTTCAGCCTGTCCTCAGGTGTTCCAGCCCTCTGATCATCTTTGTGACCCTCCTCTGGACCCTCTCCAACAGGTCTTTCCTGTACTGAGGACTCCAGAGCTGGATGCAACACTCCAGGTTGGCTCTCAAATACAGGGGAGCTTTTTTATGAACTAACAGATCCACTGGAAGTTCTCTGTCACAAATGTACATTCCAGGGTTTGGAGTCTCATTCTCCATATGATGCCCAACAGAATGACTTTGTGCTGACTTTTCGTTTCTTCTGTTTTTACTGGAAAGACTTTCACATTTTCAGTATCTCCTCCCTCATATCCCAAACTGCAGTGTTCTTGTTCTCATTTGCCCCTGGTCAGCGCTCTGTGCGTTCCCACTGCTCTCTCACATAAAGGACCGCTCCCTGTCCTCACTATCTCAGCTTGTCCATCTGTGGCACCACTCCAGGCTTGTGAGCTATCCCGCAGCATCTCCGTCATTGCAGTGAGATTATAGCCCTGCAGCTGCAGATGGACCTCTTAATTTCTCCTGCTTGTTCCCCCACTTGAGAAGCACCTGTGCTGAATTCTCAGAAAAGATATGAGAACTTTCTCCGCAATGCTGCCCTGTAGACACTTCTTCATTGTGCATGTACACTGAAGTGAGCTGCCTCTGCTCCATTTTGTGGATTACAAGGTCTCTCCTCTGCACATCACCCCACACCTTTTGTTTTCTAAAGGACAAAACAGCAGGTAGTGAGAAGGAAATGTTGAAAACAGGCTTCTTCCACTGAATATAAATCTTGCAGGGGTTTGGATGGGTTAAAGAGGTCTCTCACTGGGGAAAGGGGCAGGATTCAGGCAAACTCATTTCTGTGCCTTTCTTAGTGTCCAGGGGTGTGGTGGGTTCCTGTACCTGGATGTCCTTGTTCTCACATTTGCTGCACTACCATGGCCTGTCCTCTGGAAGCCAAGTAAGTCAAACAGTGCTGATCCATGA
The DNA here is from genome assembly GCF_037038585.1 of Patagioenas fasciata. Classification (NCBI taxonomy): domain Eukaryota; kingdom Metazoa; phylum Chordata; class Aves; order Columbiformes; family Columbidae; genus Patagioenas; species Patagioenas fasciata. The sequence continues at coordinate 62,663,555 of NC_092559.1, forward strand.
GTTTCCTCACAACTAAACTGCTGCAGCAATTTTGTGACATGTATTTGCTGGCAGTGCTCTGAGTGTAGGGTGCTGACAACATGCAACAGAGCACACTCAGTGCATCCCAGGTGATTTGGGGGCACAAAGTCTGATGCTTCTATTTGGACCCGAACTACTTGAGTTAAAGAAGTAGTTTTCAAGAGAAAAATCTGTAAGCCAAGCCTCAGTCCCATACACAGGTAGAAATGGGTTCTCATTACTCTAATGCATGTCTATAAATCATAAGGGCTCAGAAATTCAATTCAGTTTGTCCAGTTAATATCTCTGAAGTCTCTTTCTTCCTGTGAAACTGAGCTTACTGGTCCATGACTATGCTGTCTGCTATAACTTCCTTTTCCTCTTTGTATCTTTTCCTATTTTTATTTAACCTGTTTTTTCCACTGCTGGGATTTTAAACTGGGATTTAAAAGATCGGGTTCAAATATTTCCTTGCATTTTTTTTCTCTTTTTTTTTTTTTTTTTTCCCTGTTATCCTGGCCAAGTCACTTTAAGTTGCACTTTCCCAGCACAGATGTTATGAAGAGGTGAACTTTAAAATAATAACTCCCAGGCTGGGTGTAAGCTTGCAAACAGGACCACAGACCTGATGGTAATTCAGTAGCACCTTAGGCTCCTGACCAGAGGTGGTTGCTACCAGAAGTGGGATTATTAGGAGAAGAGTTTTGGAGATGCTGTACTGGAATGATTGCACAGAGCATCAAATCTAGTGATATAAACCTGAAAGTAGATTCTTGTCACTCCTTTTTGCATTCTTTCTCCTCCTCCTCTATGCCAACCCATTGCTCTTCAGAGCCTTCTCTTGGACCTTTGTCTGCCTGAGCAAGACTCTAGGCTGATTTGTGTGATCCTGTACCATAAACTGGGTCTCTTCACCTTGTTCACATGTGGAGCGCATTCACAGTTGGGTTAGAGACTTGTCTGTGGATGGCCAGTGACTTTGTAGTAGTCTTAATCTCAGAAGAATTTAAGAATTGAGTAGTCAGGCTTTAAAGGAATTTTTTGATGTAACACAGATGGAAACTCTTTAGAGATAATTTTTTTTTTTTTTAAAGCCAATTTTGTTTATTGGAACATTTTCACAGCATATTTATCACAAAGCTCTGAGATTCTGCTTGTGTGTGCACATGAGCACTAGGAGCTGCAGTACAGTGTCGCAGTTGAGACGGACAAATGACATAGACCAAGTTCTTAAGTACAAACAGCAGTCTTCATTTATTGCCACAAACACCTTTTTATACAGTCTTTACCAGTTCATGTGTCTTTTTGCTATTGGCTACAATATTGCCATTGGCTAATTTTGCTATCATCAATGTTACTCTTTTACTCACAGGTACACCTTAATATCTCCGGATACTCCTTTACTTCCATCTTTCTCAGGGGTAAGCCTTAATATCTTCAAGGCAGAGCTCTGTTCCCATACCCTCTGTCAGGGAATCCACGGACCCACCATAGTTTCCCACAGTAGAGTTACAATACAGACCATACTTTGCATTTCTTGTTTTCATCTGTACCAACTTTTGGAAAACCTCTTTTCCTTTTTGCTTGGGCTCCTCTTGAAAGTTAAGATTTCCCTTAAACTCTTAAATAAATTCTTCTGTAAGTTAAGGAATAATGATAATAAAAACCCTTGCAGAAATTACAGTACCTTTTTTCACAGCTGGTATTTGAAACATGAAAATACTTCACTTGCTGGCTCTAGGAAGCTGCTTGTATGTATCTATACAAATACAATCAAGTATGCAGTATGGTTTAGACACTGTTAAATCAGCAAAACTATGCTTTTCCAAATAATTATTACAAATTTAACTGTAGAATTAAGTTCTCTGTGTTGTGATGGGTAATGGGAAATGCCAAGGGTACTATGGGAGCATGATATGGATGCCAGCCAAAGAATCGGGCCCTACCATACCTGAGCTGCCTCTGAGGTGGGCTGTTTTGCATCTCCATACCTCTTCCACATTTGACAGATCTCATCAGTTTTGGTGTGGGCCCTTTTTCTGCCCCATCAGAGACTGGGGTGTAGAGGGAGGGGAAGGTTTCTGTTGCACAGTTTCCCCTCTATTGTTCATCATTCCTCAGCCTGGCACAGACCCCATCCCAACTTGTTCCCCTCACCTGTCCCTCAGGTGGGTGATTCTTTTGCTAGTTTAATGTGACTTCCTACCATGCTCTGGGCCTATGGCTCACCTAAACTTCTGATAGCCCTTTTGCTGCTACTGCATCCATGTGCTGCCCCAGTCCAACATCCTCACATCAGTGGGGTCTGTTCTCAGCTGTACCCAAGCTAGAGCCCCCTCTCAGCAGTGCTCAAGCCTTGGTCCCTCACAATGGCTCACCTGGCCATCAACCCAACTCTGTCCTTGTCCCAGGAGCCTGCTCTCAGGCCAGAAGGTTATTGCCAAGACCAAGGACACATTGCATTTCTCTCCTTAGCCATCTCCACCCTCCTGCTGGATGAGTAGAAGGCAGGACACGCTTATTGGGCCAGGCTGGATGGGGCAGAGGAGGGACCTGTGAAGTGGGAAAGAAGATGTGGGTTAGCAATGTAGTTAGAGTGAGCTGCAGAGCCAGGACTGACCTAGAGCTATCAGGAAGCCTCACTGGAGAAGAATGGGGAGAAGACCTTTTGTCACATGCGTGGTCCCCTTCATGAGGGTGGGAATTTGGCATTGGAATGTAAGGAGCAAAGCATTTCTGATTTTTCTTGCAGCTTCTACAGTTTGAGACAAGTGGTGGCTTTTGCAAGGTGTTGATATCAGACTGTCCTCTACAGATTGAGTCACGGTGATGTGACATCTCATCCAGCCTGAAAGGCAGAGCCCAGAGTCTTTCCTGGTTCCCTCCTCCCCGTACCATTGCACAGTGGGGTGGTGGGCTGGGGGCCAGTGGCCTCTGGGTTTCTTGGGAGCTGTCATCCCTCAGTCCATGAGCTGATTCTCATCTCCAGGTTTCCCTGCTCTCATGACCTTGGTGTGGCTGGGAGGTGGAATTTTGCTAATGATGGGGAAGCATCAAAGTAATGAGGCCTGGGGGACTGAGAGGGGTGGTCTGTAAAATAAGGATGCCCACCCCAGGAGATTAAACCATTGTCCGGGATGCAGTGAAGGTAAATCCTGCCCGTGGGCTACAAGTGAAGAGGTAGTAATTAGCATCCTTCAAGAAAAAAACAAACAAACAAACAAAAAGCCCCCACAAATCTGGTTGCTAAGCAGCAGGTTCTCCACTAATTGCCTATCTGTTAATTAACTTTGTCCTTGGGCACAGGGAGACTCCTGCTCCATCTGTCTTTTCAAAGGTTTCTTCCGGAATGAGACCTGTCTGCAGGTTGCAACTGACCAGCCAGGAGGTCCTTCTTATTTGTTCTTAGATTTTCCATTACAAACGTCCTTCTCCTAGGGTGGAAAATCATATAACCTTTATTTTTTGTTGTTGTTCGTTTTGTTGTTGTTGTTGTTTGTTTTGTGGTTTGTTTGTTTGTTTGTTACAAAACAAAAGCAAAACACCGAACAAAAAAAACCACGAAACCAAACCAAAAAAACCCCAACAAACAAACGAAAAAACAGAACCAACCCCTCCTGCCTGACTTTATCTGCTGCATGCCATTGCTGGTTACCAGTCTGATGAAGGAAGACTACTGAGGGAAATAGCGATATGTACCTTCTCTTGAGAAAACGGTGAAGCCCAGTATCACCAGCAAAATAACCACTTTAATTCCTGGCAGCACAAAGATCAGGAAGAAGGAGCTGTTGGATGCTTTATAGAAGCATACAGCCCCCTCTGTTCTCCTGTGGCTGTTGACAGCAATACAAGTTTATTTTCCATCAGGGGTGAGGTACTGGAGCTCCTTGGTGATGCAGTGGTTCATGTTTGTGATGGAGATGAGGTTGCTGTAGGGCAGTCTAGTCCAGGTCAGAGTGGGTGCTGGCTCCCCTTAAGCAGTGCAGCATGCCTGGAAGGTGTGATCCCTGTTGGCACTGACAGTGATGTTAATGATCCTAGGGGCAGCTGCAGAAATTGCAAAAGGGGAGGGAAAGTGTGTCAGGCTTCAAAGCCAAGTCTAACACAAAACACATAGAATGAACACTTGGTCTTGGTGGACCCTCAGTGTGTTATTTTAAGGTAACACTGGGATCAAATCTCCCCTTCCTCGTTTTTCTTGGTACTTTCTTTCTCTAGATTTTCCCACCGTGCTTGTGTTGTATAGAGGCACAAAGGGCTTCATATAGCAAAGCCTGGGTGGAAGGATGTGTACTCTATTTGTGTTTTATCCCTGTAATGCCTTACACAATTTTCTGAGCTTCGGTCAACTTCAGCTGTTGTGATGTTCCATGAAGGCAGAGGCACTGTGCTGTAGCAGGGCAATCATCCATGAAGATGGGTTGCTTCCTGCAGTTGTACTGTGAATCGTAGCCCAGTGCTATCTGTGATGTAGGCACAGGTACAGCTGGGGACCTTTTTGGACTGGCTCCTGTCCTGTCCCAACAGATGGGATGAGTGATGAGTTTACTCTGAACACCATATGTGCCCTGACTCAACAGATGAGATCAGGTGTGAGATAACTCTGGGTAATTCTGCACTGTTATGCAAAGTGAATGACAGCCAATCACTCCAGGGGTCCAATTCAATTATGAGTTTACTAAAAGCACATGGTGGAATACTAATTACAGCGATTAGTGACTTGGCAAAAGTATAACAGCAAAAGTCCTTCTACGAAGGGTGGATTGGCAACAATTAGTAACTATAAAACACAACAAGACTTAAACAGGATAACTTAAAATTATGTTACTTTTGTATGTTCAAGAAAAAAGAAGAGGGCGATAGTGATAGTAACAGAATCAACTTTACAAGATGTTTCCTTCCGTGTTCTCTTACAGTTAGGACAGGGTGGACCTTTGCTGCTGGATCTGTTACAGTTGAATTAATATTAGGATAGCAACCAGCCCTGTAGCCATAGAACTCTTGTAATCAGTAACCAGACTCTGTTCTTAAAGCTGACATAGATTTATGATATATTCTTATAAGGCAGGTAACTGTAAATCGAGCCTTATTCTTAAGGTGGACATAGATTTACGATATATTCTTTTAAAGTTGGTACCTTAGAAGATAACTGATAATCATAGCATCTTTTAGATAGGAAGTTTGTGTTAGAATAGATGTGGAATATGCTAATGGTTGTCAGGGGTTGTAATGAATATGTATGTGACTAACTTGTATAATAAGGTGTAGTCTGAATCAGGTGTTCGAAGTCAGCTTTGGGTGCGAACCCCTGGTTTCCCAGCGCTGAAATAACGCACCGCATATAACAACGTCCGTGGTTATGTGTCCTGATTGCTAACATTTTGGCGACCCAGATGGGACCTCGCGGGCATTGCTGAGACGGATTGCGTCTCGATCCTGCTCCGGCTAGCACCGAGGTATTCTTGGGGAGTGCATCGGACGCGACCGGCTCTCCACTGCTCACGACGGACCTCTGATTGGTAAGAAGGTGCTTTATCTGTTGTTTTACCTGGATTATTGGGTACCCATCTGGTCTGGTTCTGGTCTGGTAGCCTGCTGGTCAGGCATCTGGTAGCCTGCCGGTCAGACGTGGCAAAAGCCACGCTCGGTTCGGCAGGGAGCTCCCGAGGTATTGCCTAAGCAGCCGTCCGTTAGACAGAGGGAAATCTCTGCAGGTTCGGCATCTGGTCTGTTTATTTAAGCCGCAGGCTCGGCACCTGGTCTGGTCTGGTTATTTGCACGCACCTGGTCGGGTTATCTATGCTGTTCAGCACCTGGTCTATAGTTTTAGAAATTTGATCTGTATTTGCTGTTGAAACTGGTGATTTGATCCGTCTTTACTGTTGTTCTGCTAAAGTTATCTGTGTGTTACCTTTCTGTGTTAATCGTCTGTGTGTTACCCTTTTGTGTTGATATGAGTGATACAAAGATGTCACCATTGGACTGTTTGTTGAAACACTGGAAGGAGGCTGGATTTGGACAATCAATGAGTAAAAAGAAATTAATTGAATATTGTACTCACTGCTGACCTGAATATGACTTGCCTAATGAAGTATGGTGGCCGATGGAGGGTACTTTAGAACCGGGAACTATTAGTGAATTAATGAGGTTTTGTCAAAGGGAAGGTAAATGGGATGAGGTACAGTACGTGGATCTCTTTTTCTATCTTGTACAAAAACAGGACTGGAGGAAGGAATGTGGGTTAATGTTAGTCCGGAGGAGCGGTACTAATGATAAATGTATGGACTGTACAGCAGAAAAGAAATGCATGACGTGTAGCCGCAGTAACACCTTAGATCTACCGTGTTTAGACGTTGCGCCTTCAGAAACTGAACCCTCTGCACCTAAACCCCTTAAACCCTCGGCACCTGTGCGTCTTACTGAAACTGATATTGATTCCAGTGGGGATGAGGGGGCAGCAACCGGTGTAAAAGGAGTAACAACCACACCAATATCCCACAGGACTAGGAACAGAGGAAAGGAAACCCAAAAGGGGGGTGGACTGCCAAATGTAATAGCACCCCTGAGACAAGCGGTAGGAGTGGGGGGAGAGCCAGTTTATGTAAAAATCCCGTTTTCGCCAGGAGATTTAATGATCTGGAAACAATCAGCTGACCCTTACCGGGAAAACCCGGACAAGGTTGCAAGGATAATTAAAATGATAATTAAAACGCAGAATCCTGATTGGGATGATTTACAAGTGATTCTTGACACATTAATGGATTCTACAGAAAAGGATATGGTTATACGGGTAGCAAGAGATAAAGTAAGGGAGGATATTCGGAATGGAATAGTGGGTGGCAATGTTGATGAAAATTTTCCGAAGGAGGATCCCCGGTGGGATTATAATACTGGAGGTGGTCAGCTTCGCCTCCTGCCCCCCACCGAGCAACTTGAGCACCTGGACACACAGGCAAACAGGGCATGTTTGGGAGAAACAATTGCCATTATACAAGTGCAGTGAGACAAAGCACTGAAGCACCCCCTCTATGCTCTCGAAACTCCCTCCATGTGGGAAAGGACCCCCTTTCTGCCTGAGAAAGGTGGCAACAATCAGTTACTCCTGATAACCTAACGCACCTGCTACTGGATTGTAGACCGAGTGGGACAGTACAGAACTATACGATCTGAAAATTCTGGATCTAGATAAATGGTGGAAAGCACCAGAAATTACCTCATCCTAAGTGTGGCCAAAGTGGAAATTTACTGACTAAAGTGTGGGAACAGTGACTTTCTGTTTGCGGACACTGAAATTGTGAGGGACCAACTGTATCAGCTCAATGTTCATAAATCCATAGGGCCTGATGGGATTCATCCCAGAGTACCGAAGGAGCTAGCGGATATTACAGCAGGACCCCTCTCAATTCTCTACCAAAGTTCTTGGGAGTCTGGGGAGGACTGGAAGCTAGCCAATGTTATTCCAATTTACAAGAAGGGCACAAGGGAAGACCCAGGAAACTACAGACCTGTTAGTCTAACCTCAGTTCCTGGAAAACATATGGAGAAGATTATACCGGGTACTATTAAAAGGCATTTAAAGAATAATGCAATCATCAGGCACAGCCAACGTGGGTTCACAAAGGGAAAGTCCTGCCTAATTAATTTGATATCCTTCTATGATAAGGTCGCCCACCTAGTGGATGAAGGGAAGGCAGTGGATGTAGTTTTTCTGGATTTTAGTAAGGCTTTTGATACTGTTCCTCACAGCATCCTTCTGGACAAGCTGTCCAACTGTGGGATGAGCAGGTGCACAGTGCACTGGGTGAAAAGGTGGCTGAAGGGCAGGGCTCAAGGAGTCGTAGTGAATGGGACTACATCTAGCTGGCAACTGGTCACCAGTGGTGTTCCTCAGGGCTCGATTCTAGGGCCAGTTCTGTTCAATATATTTATCAATGATCTGGATGCAGGAGGTGCTCTTGACTCTCTCAAGGGACAAGACTCCTTGCAGGAACAGGCTGCCCAGGGCAGTGGTGGAGTCACCATCCTTGGAAGGGTTGAACAGATGCAGAGATGAGGTTCTTAGGGACATGGGTTAGTACCAGGGTTAGGTTAATGGTTGGACTCAGTGATCTTGAGGGTCTCTTCCAAACAAAATGATTCTATGATTCCACAAAATTTTAGATACAGAAGAATATCACTGTGGCCTGCTTCTTGCTCATCTTCGTTCTTTATTTGGAGAGACAGGGGGTGCCACATCTGAGAAGGGAAACATTTGTTGTCCGGCACAAATTTATTTTGGATTAGGGGAGAAGACTGAGGATAACATAACGCTAGCACTAAACCATGTCACTAAGAACCTCGTCTAAACGCCTTTTAAACACCTCCAGGGATGGTGACTCTACCACTTCCCTGGGCAGCCTGTTCCAATGTCTGAAAACCCTTTCCGTGAAGATTTTTTTCCTAATATCCAATCTAAACCTCCCCTGGCGCAACTTGAGGCCATTTCCTCTTGTCCTATCACTTGTTGCTTGGGAGAAGAGACCAACACCCTCCATGCTACAACCTCCTTTCAGGTAGTTGTACACAGGCAATAAGGTCTCTCCTCAGCCTCCTTTTCTCCAGGCTAAACAGCCCCAGCTCCCTCAACTGCTCCTCATAAGACTTGTGCTCCAGGCCCCTCACCAGCTTCATTGCCCTCCTCTGCACTCTCTCTAGTATTTCAATGCCCTTCTTATGATGAGGGGCCCAAAACTGAACACGGTATTCAAGGTGGGACCTCAAAAGTGCCGAGTACAGTGGCACAATCACTTCTCTAGTCCTGCTGGCCACACTATTTCTGATACAAGCCAGGATCCTGTTGGTCTTTTTGGCCACCTGGGCACACTACTGGCTCATATTCAGCCGGCTGTCGACCAACACCCCCAGGTTCTTTTCCTCCAGGCAGTTTTCCAGCCACTCTTCCCCAAGCCTGTAGTCTTGCATGGAGTTGTTGTGACTCAAGTGCAGGACACGGCACTTGGTCTTGTTGAAACTCATACAATTGGCCTCAGCCCAACAATCCAGCCAGTCCAGATCCCTCTGTAGAGACTTTTTATCCTCGAGCAGATCAACGCTCTCACCCAACGTGGTGTCATCTGCAAACCTACTGAGGGTGCACATGATCCCCTCATCCAGATCATTCATAAAGATATTAAACAGAACTGGCCCCAATCCAACTGGATTTGACTCCATTCACCACAACTCTTTGGGTCTGGTCATCCAGCCAGGTTTTTACCCAGTGATGGGTATGGCCATCCAAGCCATGAGCAGCCAGTTTCTTCCAGAGAATGATGTGGAAAACAGTGTCAAAGGCCTTACTAAAATCTAGGTAGACAATATCTACAGTCTTTCCCTCATCCACTAAGTGGGTCACCTTGTCATAGTAGGAGATCAGGTTAGTCAAGCAGGACCTGCCTTTCATAAACCCTTGCTGATTGTGCCTGATTGCCTGGTTGTCCTGTATGTGCTATGTGATGGCACTCAAGATGATCTGCTCCATAACCTTCCCTGTCGCTGAGATCAGACTCACAGGTCTATAGTTCCCTGGCCCTTCTTGTAGATGGGCATCACATTTGCTAATTCCAGTCAACTGGGACCTCACCGGTTAGCCAGGACTGCTGATAAATGATTGAAAGTGGCTTGGTGAGTACTTCAACCAGCTCCCTCAGTACCCCTGTGTGGATCCAATCCCCTGATCATTCACACTCCCTGATGCGCATTCATTTCTAGGATGTCTTTTGGAGTGAATCAACCAACTCCCCCCATAGCTGAAATCAGAGGCAGTGCTAGGGACAGTTTCCTCCAGCTATGTTTCCCTACAGGTAGGAACAAGACCCCATCATCTCTGTGTGTCTTGCACTCTCATGTACCCAACAGTCCATATGATATGTATCCTGTCTAAAATAGGATAGAGATGTCTAAAATAGGTCAGACTGATCAATCCTTTTATAAAGAGTCCATATTGATTACTGCAGGAGTAGTTACATTTATACAGTCCTAAAACTGCATTCAGTCCTTTGAAGGCAACTGCGAGGCTGATGTGGCCCTCGGTGAAAATGAGTTTGACACCCCTGCCCTAGGGATTGACCTCAAGTCTCCCCTGGTGCTTTCTGTCAGAGGCTCCAGGTAGGACCATTGTCTCCAGCTGCAGTATAGAGCACGTTCTTAATATCTTGTCCTGTCCGGACTGGCCCAAGGGCTACCGCATGAGTAATCTTTTATTTAATTTGTTCAAAGGCTTGTTGTTGGTCAGGGTCCCATTGAAAATCATTCTTCTTCCAGGTCACTTGATAGAGAGGACTCACAATCTGACTATAATCTGTAATATGCATTCTCCAGAAACCCACAATGCCTAAGAAGGTTTGCATTTCCTTTTTAACATGACTGTTATTTTGTTGATCACATCCATCAGGATCTGGCAATGCCCATCTTGCCATTTTATTCCTAAAAACTGGATCCCTTGACCTTGCTTCATTTTATGGCAAAACTGGCTTTCAGAAGAATTTGGATTATTCTGTCCCCTTTGTCAACAACTTCTGCTGTGTTGCCCTATATGATGATGTCATCAATGTACTGCAGGTGTTCTGAAGCTCAAACCTTTTCCAGTGCAGTCTGGATCAGTCCATGGCAAATGGTAGGGCTGTGTTTCCGCCCCTGGGGCTGTCGATTCCGGGTGTATTGGATGCCCCTCCAAGTGAAAGCAAACTGTGGTCTGCACTCTGCTGCCAAAGGAATAGAGAAAAACACATTAGCAATATCATTTGTGGCATACCACTGATCTGCCTTTGATTCTAGTTTGTACTGCAGTTCTAATATGTCCAGCACAGCAGCACTCGCTGGCGACGTGACTTCATTCAGGCCATGATAGTCTACTGTTTTCACTCTCCATTGGACTTCCGTGCTGGCCGTATGGGATTGTTAATGGGTGAACAAGCGTTACTGATCGCTTCTTGGCTCCAGTTGATGAATCAACTTATGGATGTGAATCAGAGAGTCTCGGTTAGCGTGATATTGCTGCTGGTGCACCGCCATGGTAGCAATTGGCACCTGCTGTTCTTCGACCCTCAGTAACCCTACAATAGAATGGTCCTCTGAGAGACTGGGCAATGTAGACAGCTGCTTCATGTTCTCCGTCTCCACAGTTGCTATGCCAAAAGCCCACCAGTACCCTTTTGGGTCCTCAAAATACCCTCTCCTGAGGTAGTCTATTGTGCTACTTTGACCAAAAATGAGTTAATTTTCTTCATGCAGTTAGAAACCTTTCTTTTTCATAGCTAGCACGGTCATTATTTGGACTTAATTTGAGAAAAAGAAGATAACACCCCGGGACAGAGTTAATGTTTTTAATTGCTCTGGTCTGAGAGCCAAGGACGTTCTGAGCGCTCTGCCCACAGGTGTGAGGCATCGAGGAAGGAGGGCATGGATGGGACAGACCTTGACTGACATCCAGATTGATCAATAAGAGTATTCCATCCCATTAGTGTCATGCTTCATATTTAAGGAGAGTCAGGATCTTCCGGTCGCTCTCTCGCGTTCTTCTTCACTTTCTTCGCTCTTTTTGTCAGAGCCAGGGGAGTTCTGTTTGGGACTTTTGTTAGTTTGGTCTTTTGCCATCCTGCCGTTTTGCGGAGGCCTCTGGGCCTTTCTGCCGTTTTCCTCTCTTCTCTCTCTGGGATTGGCTGTTGGGACCAGGTGCTGTTTCCTGGGACTGGCTGTTCGGTGCAGATGGAGTTCGTGAGGAATTGCACTGAGTATCTTTTATTTTATTTTCTATTTCTATTTCTATTTCTATTTCTATTTCTATTTCTATTTCTATTTCTATTTCTATTTCTATTTCTATTTCTATTTCTATTTCTATTTTTCTATTTCTATATTTCTATTTCTATATTTCTATTTCTATTTCTATATTTCTATTTCTATATTTCTATTTTATATATATATTTGCTAGTAGTGTACTAGTATTTTGCTATTTTATTAAACTGTGTTTATCTCAATCCAAGTTTCTCCCTTCCCTTTTGATTGTCTCTCCTGTTTGGGGGTGGGGGGGGGAGTGAGTGAGCGGCTGTTGTGGTTATATTGCTAGCTTGGGTTGAACCATGACATCTATGCCAAGGGCGCACAGGGCATGTGGGGCCAGTCACAAAGGGGTGCTTTTGCCAGTCTTTCCCAGTTAGGCTCACTTTGGCTTCTAATACAGGCAATTGTTGGGATCCCCTAGTCACTCCAGAAATACTGATGGGTTCTGCCCCTTCATAGTTTGATGGAATTAGTTGCAAGAAATAAGTATTGGTACCATATATATATAAATTCTCAGATGACTAGATAGCACTATTAATGTGATTACAAATACAAGCTTGATGTCTAAGTGTATGAAGACTCCATATTTACTACTATAGCTCAGATCCAGCCTTAGATTTATTGACTGGTTGCACAGGATCCTACCCCGTAGGAAATCAATATTTGATTTCCCAGAACCATACAGGCTTTCACCACTGCTGTTGGAGACAGCATGCAGGACTTTCTGTTCTAGAAACTGAAGTAGGGAAGACTTCACCTTGGTTTAGAACCTGAATCTCCTAGAACTGAGCATGCAGTTGCAGTATTCTGCTTAGTGGAAGATAGAATTGCACTTTGTACCCAACAGCCATGGCATCACAGGGGTGCATCCTGAACACTAAACAGCATCTATTATTTGCTGTCTAAAGATTTCGATTATTAATCAAGAAATTACTCTTGTTTCGTCCCCTAGATCTTCCAGGAAGGTCTTCTTGTACATACAGCATGTAAACTCTTCTGCACTTTCTCCTAGCACTGCTGGAAGCATGAGTCGGTGATTTCAAAAGCTCATTCATCCTTTCCCCTGCTTCCTTTGTTGTTGATGGACAGAAACGGCCTCCTCTACAGTCAGTTCTCCAGACCAAGTCAGAGTACTGAAAGTTTGATCTGTGCTCTGAATGGACCTCAGATGTCTATCCCTAAAATTGGAGGAAAGCAAATGTCACTCCAGTCTTCAAAAAGGGCAAGAAGGAGGACCCGGGTAATTATAGACCGGTCAGCCTCACCTCTGTCCCTGGGAAAGTAATGGAACAGCTTATCCTTGGTGCCATCTCAAGGCATATCAAGGATAAGAGGGTTATTAGGGGCAGTCAGCATGGCTTTACCGAGGGTAGGTCATGCTTGACCAACCTCATAGCCTTTTATGAGAATGTAACAAGGTGGATGGATGATGGCAGAGTGGTGGATGTGGTCTACCTTGAGTTCAGTAAAGCCTTTGACACAGTCTCCCACAGCATCCTCACAGCTAAGTTGAGGAGGTGTGGTCGAGACAATAGAGTAGTGAGGTGGGTTGAAAACTGGCTTAAGGAGAGAAGCCAGAGAGTGGTAGTCAATGGTGCGGAGTCTAGTTGGAGGCCAGTATCTAGTGGAGTGCCTCAGGGGTCAGTACTGGGGCCAATATTATTCAGTATATTCATTAACGATTTAGACGAGGGAACTGAGTGTACTGTCAGCAAGTTTGCTGATGACACTAAGCTGGGAGGAGTGGCTGACACGCCAGAAGGCTGTGCTGCCATCCAGCGGGACCTGGACAGGCTGGAGAGTTGGGCGGGGAATAACCTGATGAAATTTAACAAGGGAAAGTGTAGAGTCCTGCATCTGGGCAGGAACAACCCCAGGTTCCAGTATAGGTTGGGAAATTGCATATTAGAGAGCAGTGTAGGGGAAAGGGACCTGGGGGTCCTGGTGGACAACAGGATGACCATGAGCCAACACCGTGCCCTTGTGGCCAGGAAGGCCAATGGCATCCTGGGGTGAATTACAAGGGGGGTGGTCAGTAGATCGAGAGAGGTCCTCCTTCCCCTCTACTCCGCCCTGGTTAGACCCCATCTGGAATATTGTGTCCAGTTCTGGACCCCTCAGTTCAAGAAGGACAAGGAACTGCTGGAGAGAGTCCAGCGTAGGGCAGCAAAGATGATTAAGGGAGTGGAGCACCTCCCTTATGAAGAAAGGCTGAGGGAGCTGGGTCTCTTTAGTTTGGAGAAGAGGAGACTGAGGGGTGACCTTATTAATGTTTATAAATATATAAAGGGTGAGTGCCACGAGGATGGAGCCAGGCTCTTCTCGGTGGCAAACAATGATAGGACAAGGGGTAATGGGATTGTATGGGGATATAGCGGAAGATTTGGCGAGGAGGTTAGTTAAATGTAAATACGCTCAAGTGACTTGCACCTGTCTGTAGAAAAAGCACACACATCACACTAATTGTCTTACTGACCTTGTGTGCTTGATGAGTAGAACCTCTGTGTTAGATAACACAGGCCTGGGAGAAACTCTGGGCACCTTATCACTATGTCTGAGATTCCTGCTTTGTTGTGAGAAAGAGCGGGAGGCTGCGCCTGCCTGAAGCCTTGAAATACAGGCGAGCTCAGCAGGCCCAGCGATCTTCCAGCAGGGCTGAACTGACCAGCGCCTGCGTCCCCGCTTGTGTCACCTCTGCCTGGGAGCTCAGGTGTGGCTTCGGAGATCCCCCAGTAGAGAGGTAACTAAAATAAAACTTGCTCTTTGCAAATGCATCCGTGGCCTCTGGCTCTTCTTGCGATGTGCCTGCGTATGTGCACACAGGGATCAAGCTGGAACACAAGAGGTTCCACTTAAATTTGAGAAAAAAACTTCTTCTCAGTGAGGGTGACGGAGCACTGGAACAGGTTGCCCAGGGAGGTTGTGGAGTCTCCTTCCCTGGAGACATTCAAAACCCCCCCGGACATGTTCCTGTGCGACCTCACCTAGGCGTTCCTGCTCCAGCAGGGGGATTGGACTAGATGATCTTTTGAGATCCCTTCCAATCCCAAACATACTGTGATACTGTGATACTGTGATAAGGTGAGTTGAGAGTGACTGTCCCTTGACTGTTTTCCTTTTGTCAGTACCTGAAACCTTACACATTGGAGGGGAGACAAAAATACAGGGCAAGCTTCTGCTTCAGCAAGACATCTCTGAGCATACACTATACCACATCCAGGCATGCAGACCGGTCCACGTTCTGCAGTAATGGTCAGGTCTACAGTAGCTGTGCGTAAGGCAAAAGAGAAGCAGAACGAAGGGAAGGAGGGAGGTCTACATGAATTCTTCTACTGTCCTTTCAGTTATTGTTAACTATTCCAGATATGAAGGTGCAGCAACAAACCCTATGCACTGTTACCAGTGCAACTTAAACCCAGTCTAACAGAATCCCCATCATAGAGGCAAAAAGGTCGGTCTGCAACAGGCATTACTTAGTTGGAGATGAGACTTTCTTGTCTCTCTTTTCTTTCACCTCCCCCTTGATGTCAGCTGTCTGTATGACCTGCTGCCATAGACTGTCTGCACACTGGTAACAGGAACCTTGGGCCCAACTTTCCTCTCACAACAGCAGTGTAATCCTGCTGACACGAAGCTGGCCCTGCATTTGCTCTGCCTGTGAAGAGCTGCACAGACTGCTGCTGCACACTGCCATAGCCAGAGCCCTTGTCCACTGGGACATGGGGGAACATCAACTCACATCTTACACTAATTCCCTGCTCCGGATTATTTCAGAAGTCCCTGCATGAGGCCATCCTTTGTATGAAAGTGTTCCTTGGCATCCTGTCTGGCCTGGAGTCTTCCCAGGTGTGCTGATGAGCTGGGGCCCCCCGGAGGCACAAAGATCGGTCTTGCAGCAGGCCCTGTGCGGCTCCTCTGCACAGCCTCTCGCGTGCAGCTGCTGCCATCTTGTGGCAATAGGGCTGCTTGCCACCGGAGCCCTGGCCGCCAGCTTCCTTTCAATGGAGCGTTGTCCTTCCTGAGTCTGGGACCTGCACGAGTGAATGGAGATGAAACACCAAAATTAGTCCTAACTTAAAATCGTTCCAGCCCTTCACATTGTTTCAAGTTTTCCACCGTCACGCCGCATGGGTTCAGTTAACCTCAGAGCAGTAGGCTCATTTTACATTTTTGTCTTTACAGCAACACCGTTAACCTCTTTAGCCTTCTCCGTACATTTGCACCACAGTACAGTACCTCAGCTGTGAGCTCATCTCTTAATGAAGGCAGGGTCTGTGTGAATATACATGGTTGTTTCCAGTATGATTCGAGGGGAAACAAAAATCAACAGTATGCCTGTGTGGGAATAACGGAAGATTGTCAAGGAGGAGAACTGTAAATATACTCAAGCGACTGCAGCTAGGGTGTAGAAAAACACATAAATCACATTAATTGTTGTTTAGCTTTGTGTGCTTCACAAGTAGAACCTCTGTGCTTAAATAACATAAGCCTGTGAAAAGTCTTAAAGGCACCTTATCAAACATCCTTGAAATTCCTGCAGGCAAAGATCAAAGCAGTGTGGTAAACTGCATCTGCGTGAATTCCTGATATACAGGTGAAAACAGCAGGTTCATAGATCTTCTTCAACTAGGGCTGAATTCTGCAGTGTCTGTGTCCCTGCTTGTACCTTTGCTCAGAAGATTAGGTGCTTTTTTGGAGAACCCTCGGATAGCGAAGCAACAAAAATAAATTTACTCTGCATTGCATCTGTGGTTTGTGGTTGTTCCTGCGACCTGCCTGGGTCAGCTCACACACACTGGCACTCTAACAAACATAATCTCTCACATCTTTCTGAGACAATCCAAGACAATGCCTCCCAGTTATCTGCGTCACATCTCTGGAATAAATCAACAGTTTTCAAGTAGAGGTAGAAGAAGGAGATGAAGGTTCATGCCTCAAGCCCCGCTCTTCTTACCTTGCAGTCTCCCTAGTACAGTATATAACTGCAAACCCATTTCCATTTCTGTTCCACTGTTCTATTTCAAACTGTCAAGTGTTTTGATTTATCTGTTTGATGAAGGGAGACAGTACATTAGAATAAAAAACCTCATTCCAGCTGTCCAAGTCTTAAAGGAGAGGTAACAGAACAGAGAGAAAACAGTGTCTTAGAAAGGTTTGCTATATCTAAAAAGACTGGCAGCATTAGTGCTGTTCTCCTGTAAGACTAGCAGTGACTGAAAGTAACTAAAATGCTTCATAGCATTTTCCAAGAATGATGGCTGCTTAACTGTCTTAAAAAGGTGAGAAATTAAAAAGCATTTTTAATCATTTTTTCATTAACCTACAGAATTAATTGAGAATTTCATAGAAAACTCCTGAGGAATAAAAAAATAAATAGATTTAAAAATAAAAGATCGAGTAATTATATTCATGTGGAGGATTAAACAAAGTCAACCTCAATAACGGCAACCATCATTTTAGAAGGGAAGTCAACCTTTATGAATGACAATTTTAATCACTCTCTAACTTTTAGAGATCAATTAAGCCTTATGTAAGGATCCAGTTAGTCCAAATGTGTGAAGGTTTTAGACCTACCTCTGAGTTCTTTGCATTAGCCAGGAAGATTCTACATTTGTTCCCATTCTTATGTTGAGGTCCTGTGTTTTATTCCAGTTTCCTCATGCATGTACAGTTCCAGCCTTCGGAACATTTTAGTATAATCTTGGTCTGAACTGACCCGCAAGGAGTGGGAAGCTTAAATTGTAAGGATATAATTGCCCAAGGTTTTCTTTATTCAAGGTCCCTCTTCAGGAGGCACCCAGCTCTAGCTGATCACAGAATCACAGAATGTAAGGGATTGGAAGGGTGTGGGAGATTTGAGGGATTTTCTTGAAGTTAATGTGTGGATGGGTTTCTATTACATGGAGATTTGTTATTGAACTAGCCAGGCCCAAAGGAATTTCAAGGTCACTTCGGAAAGCTGAAAACACGACATAAATCAACAGACCTATCAGCAGTGAGACTCGGGCGCGTGGACAGCTCGTGAACATAGACAATATCCAATCAGTTAATGCATGCTTGGAGCGTGGACGCGTGATCAGGAAATAACTGCATATATAAGGAGGCTTGTTTCTGTAATAAATTGGCTTTGCTTGAATTCACATTGGATTGTGTGGAGTCCATGATAATTCACCCTCTCAAGTGGTGACCCCAACGTGAGCCGCAAGGAGAATTTATGGCGAGGGGACGACTGCTGCGAGGAACGAGCCCCAGCTGCAGATGGCGCGGCTGGACCCTGACCGGGACGTGGTCTGCGGGCTGCGTGCCTCCTGATTGATTGCTACAGAAGCAACGGAAGAGGAATAGAGGATCCGACATTGTTGCAACGGACACCCAAAGAGGTGATCAGCTGGAGGCGAGAGGAGATGGGGCAGAATATATCTAAAGAAGAAGCAGCAATACTGTGTCTTCTCTCGCATATCCTCTCAAAGAGAGGGGTGAAATATGAAGAAAGTAACATACGTAGACTGTTAGTTTGGTGTAGAACTAACGGTTACCCAGCAGGAACCGAGAAGGCTTTTAAACTTGAACTTTGGGATGATATAGTGCAGAAATTATGGCATAAGGTCAGCAATGGAGATAAAGAAGCTAAATCATTAGCAACTACATGGAAGTTTATAATTACTACCTTAAAACATTTTAAGGCTGAATGGTCTGCTGCTGCCAGAATTTTTGCAGTGTTGCAGCCTGATAAGAAACCTGAAAATCGCTATGAAGCTTACCCGGTTCGTGTCTTCGATACCCTCCCTACTCCATCCCCTGCTGTGCCTTCGGCACCCCCGATGGTTCAGCAGTCCGGGGCGGGGGGAGGAAAAATGCCGAGCGGGTGGCCTCCTATACTATTACCCAACCCTGGTGAGAAAAACAAGTCCAAAGGATTGGAATCAGATGGCTTGCCCAAAGAACCTGTGAAAGCTGAGAATGCTAATGTTGTAAACAAGTGTACTATCAGTCCTTTTACCAATTTGTATCCGCCTTTACCGCCTTTTAACCATCCAACTTCCACAAGAGAGCAGAAGGAGTCACCGGATAAGAACTGGACAAAAGAACTGTGTGAAAGATCAGATCAGTTAATAGCGAGTGAATCCAGCAGTCGGCAATGCGGTCATGCTGATCGTGACGGGAAAGGGGGTGCGCCTGGGGACCCGGGTTATAATTGGTGCCTGAAACCGACAAAGTAGCCAAATCATTTGCAACTATTAATCAGGGTCCCAATGAGAATTACATGCAATTTATTGACCATCTTCAAGAGACCATCAATAAGCAGGTTGAAAACTTAGAAGTTAAGGAAGCACTGGTGTTGAAATTAGCAGTAGAGAATGCTAATTTTTGCTATCAACGTGTTATCTGCGAGTTTTAGAAAACTTGCTGAAGTCTGCAAGATGCTTTCTTCATTAACCTGTTTTCTTTGTGGGTATCTGTTTAAGCATATTACAGTTTTGATAAGTCTTTGTTACATGGTACAGTAAGTTCACAAACTGCTAAATCATGAGAATCCGTTGACTCAAAATGCGCATTTTGTGATAATACAGAAGGTCATGAGTAATTTAGTTCTTTACTGAGTGAATGTGATGCTAAAATTTTGTGTGTAGTAGCTGTTACTTTTCTTTCTAGCATGCCAGCTTTATTCCAATATCCAGACTTGTGCAACTCTGTGATAGGCTGTGTCTCATCTCGATATGCTGGATTTGGCTCTTTTGTATGCATACCAAGTAAAGAATCCTGGTTATGGAATAACAGTTGTAGCACACCAGATGAGATGCTAATGAAAGCCTCGCCCAGTCCAGCTTGCTGCGGCAGCAGGGGGCAGGTGCCGATTGGGTTCCAGCGCCCACTGACCTGTTTAGTCAGGGAGACCCAGCGGTGCCTCCACCTGGCTGAGCAGTAAGCGGCCCAAAGGTGCAATGCAAAAATTGAGATATTGTCTTGAGTAAGTGTAAGTGTGATCTGTATGCATATTCGAACTTGGTATTTGGTTTTCATATCTGAGCTCAGTATTTTAATTTGCATATGTATATATTTGGTACCAAAAGAATTTTGTTTGGGGAGACAATTACAAAATGGGAACCGGTTCTGCTGCTAAAATACCACCTTGCTCCCCCTTAGGATGCATTCTTACACATTAGAGTAATTGCTTATATTGTTATCTAGTAATTTTGAGACCAGAAAAGAATTGAAATTGTTAAACTCTGATTCACATCGAAAAAAAATAACACAAACAACAAAACAAAACAAAAAACCCAAACCAAACAAACAAACAAAAAAACAAAAACAAAAACACCTAAATGCTATGATGGATGTGAACTTGGTATTGTATGAGGTTGTATTTGAAAGGTGCTAGAATATGAACTGATTTGGATCTAGAAAAATGGAATAATGGATTGATGTTTAATATACTGGTTTTTTGACATCTGTAAATTGTAAAATGTAAATGGGGCTGAGGAATGTAACAACTGTTGAGCTAATTGGAATTGCGTATAAAATGTATTATGTTTGGAATGAAATGGGAAAACAAAAAAGCAAAATATCCCAGGCCTGTGTCAAGCTGCAAGATAAACTCAGCTCATTGTAACAGAGGAGTTTGCCAGAGCCTCCTACTTCGTACCAACAATTACGCCACCTGCATGGCCTTGGCTACATCTAAGCTGCAGCAAGAAGAGAAAGAAAAAAAAAAAAAGGAAAAACCTGGTTGCTCGCTTTTAAAGCGGTGAAAGGGGAGTTTTCTCTCCCCCCACTGCAGTAATGTTGTAATACTGAATGGAGCAGTCTGAGGGTGAAGTTTAAAGGCATCCGTAGCAGATCTGTAGTTCTAATGAAACTGGGAAATTAAACTAAAAATTTTTTAATAGACTTATTCTGTGGTAACTAGTTGTAAAAGACTTCTTTGTAAATTCAACATGATAGTTTTTGAGATTGTGGGAAAGAAAGAAAGAAAGACCATTTTTTGAATCCAATGGAATGCCAAATTTGGAACAAAGTTTTAATACATGAATTCTTGAATTTGCCAGAAAACCCTATACCTCTCTTGGGTCAAGATTCGTTAAGTAAATTGTAAGCTCAAATAACATCTTCTGAGAATTATGTTTAGTTGCATGTCTGTCCTGGTTTTGTTAAAACCAAGACTGGTTCTCTTTTAGTGACTTTTCTTTCAGCTAAGTTCTTCTAGGTGGCTGTACTTTTCTGAGTTTTAGCCTGCATATTTTTCCTAGGATGCTGTACTTGGTGCTGATAAGAGGCCAACAGAATGCTGAAGCAGCTCGTGTTTAGATTTATTACTATGGTAGCTAAGAAAGACTGATAAGTTTTCCCACGTTCCGTTGTGAGAGGGGCGTGTTTGAGGAGGGGTGGATGGAACAGGTGACTAGAACTGACCAACTGAGGATGAACTGAGTATTCCATCCCATAATCGTCATACCCCCTATATAAGAGGGTGATCACGAGGGTCGCGCTCTCTTCGACCATGGCCGGCATCTAGAGAGGACCCTGTCTGTCTGCTTGTGATCTACAGGCCTCAGGGCCTGCATCCCTGCAACCAGTTTCCGGTTTGCTGTGAAGTCCCGCCCATGACTTCCAGGGGCCTGGCCTGCACCTGCTGGAGCCATGCCAGCTCCGCACACCCAGCTCCGCCACTGCTGGAGTGACGCCAGCTCCACATCGAGCACTTGAGATTGGTTTTGTATATTTTGTATATATATTCTCTATTTATTAGTAGTATTAGTAAAACCCTTTAAAACTCTCCAACTTGAAGTCTATTTCTCTCTTCCTTTCCCCTTATCTTTCTTATCATCTTTCCGATCTAAAGGAAGGGGTGGCGGGAAGTAAAGGGGATAACAGGGAACGTCTGCCATGGTTTATTGCCACCTTGCCTTAAACCGTAACAGATTTAATTGGTGGCCCGTACGGGGAAAAACGAGACCGTACAGAGAGAGAGAGAGTGTACGGGGATGAGATAAGTGGAACCGTGACAGGTTTTATTGGTGCTGTGACTTGGATTTGCATGAGAAAACGTGACAGATTTTATTGCGCCAGAGCAGGGATGGGGTTTTGACTGAGATGGGCTATGAGCAGTATCTGACAATTACTGTAAACAGCTTACCAGGTAGAGTAAGTGAGAGAGCATCGAGCTTTGATGTGCGCGGCCTGTGTTTGAATCCTCTGGTGGGAGGAAACTTTGGGAAACAATAGATCTGTGTGCTTTACGGGTCATAAAGCATACTGTGGTTTGAGTTTGGTTTTGATTTTAAAGGATGTTGTTGCAAATCTATTTGGATTTGATAATGCCTTTTTTGGGGTTAATTCTTGTTGTTTATGTGTTTGTGCAGAACATTACTTTTGGAAGAAGGGATGAATTTGTTATAATAGCTGTGGCCCTGGGTTGCGTATCACTGATTTATGTGATTTTAGTTAAGTCCATGATGTATTTCTACTCATTGTTATCATACTTTGGGAGTATGCATTTTTGGAATTCTCCAGTAGAAGCAGAAGAAATTAAAGAGACCTGTGCCTTTTGTTTTCTCAGTTTCAGGAGTGAGAATTTAGGAGAGCTATTTAGCTATTCTCTGCCTGTGTCATTAGAGCAAATTACAGATGCTTTTGGGAATTTTGAATATCCCTGTGATAGTAACAAAATCAACTTTACAAGATGTTTCCTTCCACGTTCCCTTATGGAACAGGACAAGATGGGCCTTCGCTGGCTCTACCCTGGATATCACTGGATCTGTTACAGTTGGATTAACATTAAGATAGCAACCAGCCCTGTAACCATAGAATTCTTGTATTCAGTAACCAAACTCTATTCTTAAAGCTGACATAGATTTATGGTATATTCTTATAGGGCAGGTAACTGTAAATCGAGCCTTATTCTTAAGGTGGACATAGATTTACGATATATTCTTTTAAAGTTGGTACCTTAGAAGATAACTGATAATCATAGCATCTTTTAGATAGGAAGTTTGTGTTAGAATAGATGTGGAATATGCTAATGGTTGTCAGGGGTTGTAATGAATATGTATGTGACTAACTTGTATAATAAGGTGTAGTCTGAATCAGGTGTTCGAAGTCAGCTTTGGGTGCGAACCCCTGGTTTCCCAGCGCTGAAATAACGCACCGCATATAACAACGTCCGTGGTTATGTGTCCTGATTGCTAACATTTTGGCGACCCAGATGGGACCTCGCGGGCATTGCTGAGACGGATCGCGTCTCGATCCTGCTCCGGCTAGCACCGAGGTATTCTTGGGGAGTGCATCGGACGCGACCGGCTCTCCGCTGCTCACGACGGACCTCTGATTGGTAAGAAGGTGCTTTATTTGTTGCTTTATCTGGATTATTGGTTACCCATCTGGTCTGGTTCTGGTCTGGTAGCCTGCTGGTCAGGCATCTGGTAGCCTGCCGGTCAGACGCGGCGAAAGCCACGCTCGGTTGGGCAGGGAGCTCCCGAGGTATTGCCTAGGCAGCTGTCCGTTAGACAGAGGGAAACCTCTGCAGGTTCGGCACCTGGTCTGGTCTGGTTATTTGCGCGCACCTGATCTGGTTATCTATGCTGTTCAGCACCTGGTCTGTAGTCTTGGTAATTTGATCTGTATTTGCTATTGAAACTGGTGATTTGATCCGTCTTTACTGTTGTTCTGGTAAAGTTATCTGTGTGTTATCCTTCTGTGTTAATCGTCTGTGTGTTACCCTTTTGTGTTGATATGAGCGATACAAAGATGTCACCATTAGACTGTTTGTTGAAACATTGGAAGGAGGCTGGATTTGGACAATCAATGAGTAAAAAGAAATTAATTGAATATTGTACTCACTGCTGGCCTGAATATGACTTGCCAAATGAAGTACGGTGGCCGCCGGAGGGTACTTTAGAACCTGGAACTATTAGTGAATTAATGAGGTTTTGTCAAAGGGAAAGTAAATGGGATGAGGTACAGTACGTGGATCTCTTTTTCTATCTTGTACAAAAACAGGACTAGAGGAGGGAATGTGGGTTAATGTTAGTCCGGAGGAGCGGTACTAATGATAAATGTATGGGCTGTACGGCAGAAAAGAAATGCATGACGTGTTTGGCAATAGAAAACAGTTGCGGTAACGCTTTAAAATTAGATCTGCCGTGTCTTGACGTTGCGCCTTCAGAAACTGAACCCTCTGCACCTAAACCCCTTAAACCCTCGGCACCTGTGCGTCTTACTGAAAGTGATATCGATTCCAGTGGGGTTGAGGGGGTAGCAGCTGGTGTAAAAGGAGTAACAACTACACCAATATCCCACAGGACTAGGAACAGAGAAAAGGAAGCCCAAAAGGGGGTGGACTGCCAAATGTAATAGCACCACTGAGACAAGCCGTAGGAGTGGGGGGAGAGCCGGTTTATGTAAAAATCCCGTTTTCGCCAGGAGATTTAATGATCTGGAAACAATCAGCTGGTCCTTACCAGGAAAACCCGGACAAGGTTGCAAGGATAATTAAAATGATAATTAAAACGCAGAATCCTGATTGGGATGATTTACAAGTGATTCTTGACACATTAATGGATTCTACAGAAAAGGATATGGTTATACGGGTAGCAAGAGATAAAGTAAGAGAGGATATTCGGAATGGAATAGTGGATGGTAATGTTGATGAAAATTTTCCAAAGGAGGATCCCCGGTGGGATTATAATACTGAAGGTGGTCAGCTTCGCCTCCGGAGGTATCAGGACTGGTTATTAATCGGTGTTCAGACTGCTATGCCAAAACAAATAAACTGGTCAAAATTGTATAATGTTAGGCAGGAAAAGAATGAATCCCCTTCAGCCTTTTCAGAAAGATTAAAGGAAACTGCAAAGAGATATACGGATTTAGATATTGAAACAGAACAAGCAAGGGTTCAGTTGGTTTTAATCTTTTTGGGACAGTCTCAGGATGATATTCGGAAGACATTACAGAAACTGGAGGGGGCACAATTACGAGATCTGGATGTTATGTTAGAAACAGCCTGGAAAGTTTATAATAATAGAGAAAAGGAACAGTCGAGGCGTTCTCAGCAAGACTTGTTGGCCCTAGTCCAAGGACAAGGTAGGGGAATAGGAATGGAAGTCCGTGGCAGAGGAACTAGAGGCGGCCGAGGGCACGGTTTTCGGAATGTTCAGGGAACTCCTTTAAGACCTGTTATAAAGCTTGGTATAAATCAATGTGCTTATTGTAAGGAGGAAGGACACTGGAAAAATGAATGCCCGAACCGTCCGGGTTCCACGAGTCAGGTACCAAGTGCAGCAGGAAATGCAGTACAAACTATGGTGTTGGGGGAGTACAATAATAACAGCTGACTATATGGCAGCACAAGAACGGATACCCAGAATAAGGAACCCCTGGTGACAATACAAGTGGGGGACCAGGATGTGAGATTTTTAGTGGATACAGGGGCTACTTATTCTGTGCTAAATTCCTTGCAGGGAACAGTAGGTCATAAAACGACAACGATTGTTGGTGTCACAGGGAAGGAAGAAGTACGGCCATTCCTGCAACCCTTAGATCTGTGTTTTGGAGAAAAGGAATTAACCCATGAGTTCTTATATGTTCCAGATTGTCCAGTTTCCCTTCTAGGACGGGATTTATTGACCAAATTGGAAGCTGTAATAACATTCGAGAATGGAAACCTGGTAATGAAAATTCCAGAATCCAAGGTAGGACAAATTCTGTTATTAAAAGAAAACCCGGTAGTAGAAATACCACAAGCTGTGGAGGAGGCTGTGATTCCCACGGTATGGGCGACTGATGTACCTGGGAAATCGAAAACAGCCCAGCCCGTAAAAGTGGAATTAAAGGAAGATGCCAGGCCAGTACAGTTGAGACAGTACCCACTGGAATTAGAAGCTAGGTTAGGAATAGTTCCTCTAATCAAAAAATTCTTGAGATATGGAATTCTAGAGGAATATGAATCAGAATATAATACTCCAATTTTTCCAGTAAAGAAGCCCGATGGTAATTACTGATTAGTCCAAGATTTGCGGGCTGTAAACCAGATCACTAAGGACATTTATCCGGTAGTTGCAAATCCATACACCTTGTTAACATCTGTGAAGGAGAAATATAAATGGTTTCCTGTACTTGATTTAAAAGATGCCTTCTTCTGCATACCCCTCGACCAGGGAAGCAAAAAGTTATTTGCCTTTGAATGGGAAAATCCACACAATGGAAGGAAAACTCAGTTAACCTGGACACGTCTTCCGCAAGGATTCAAAAATAGCCCAACTATTTTTGGAAATCATTTGGCCAAGGAACTTGAGGAATGGACTACGAAAGGCCACATCGTGATCCGTCGACAACAGTACCTGTTGCTACAATACGTAGACGACATTTTGATCGCGACTGAGACACGAGAACTCTGCATCCAGGTAACGATTGAAATACTGAACCAACTGGGAATGAATGGGTACAAAGTATCGAAAAGTAAAGCTCAGATTGCATCCGAGACTGTGATTTATTTAGGATGCGAGCTTTCTCAAGGACAGCGAAAATTAGGTACAAACCGTGTGCATGCTATCTGTGCTATTTCAGAACCACGAAACTTACATGAATTAAGATCCTTTTTAGGAATGACAGGATGGTGCAGACTTTGGATTATGGACTATGGGTTGATTGCCAAACCTTTATACGAAGCACAAGGGAATAAGACGTTCATGTGGGGAAAACCACAACGTGAAGCCTTCCAAAAGCTAAACCAGGTTTTGATGCAGGCACCTGCCTTGGGCCTGCCGGACTTGAGCAAAGATTTCCAGTTGTTTGTACACGAGCGACAAAGACTTACCTTGGGGGTATTAACCCAACGACTGGGATCCTGGAAAAGACCTGTTGGCTATTTTTCTAAACAGCTAGATCCGGTAAGTGCTGGGTGGCCGACGTGCTTACGGGCAGTAGCTGCTACAGTAATACTGATCCAGGAGGTCCGAAAATTAACTATGGGAAAAAGGATAGAAGTGTTTGTATCCCATATGGTAACAACAGTACTGGAACAAAAGGGGGGCCATTGGCTTTCCCCAAGCAGAATGATGAAATACCAGGTAATTTTGACAGAACAAGATGATGTTGTTCTAAAAACTACTAACCTAATGAATCCTGCTGAGTTTTTGGGTGCAGGTACTGAAGAAGGAGACCTGGAACACGACTGCGTGGAAGTCATCAAATACACCCACGCAAGTCGCCCTGATTTGCAAGACACTCCGCTGGCAGAAACTGACTGGGAACTCTTTACTGATGGCAGTAGCTTTGTGGAGAACGGAATGCGGTATGCAGGATATGCGATCACTACTGCCAAGACAGTAATAGAGGCTAAACCCTTACCGCCAAACACCTCAGCACAAAAAGCGGAATTAATCGCCTTAACCAGGGCATTGGAACTCAGCGAGAACAAGAAAGTTAACATATGGACTGACTCAAAATACGCTTTCGGAGTTGTTCATGTGCGTGGTGCCCTTTGGAAAGAGCGGGGACTGCTCTCTTCACAAGGAACAAACATTAAGTACCAGGAGGAGATACTGAACCTGATTAATGCCATTCAAAAACCATCACAAGTTGCTGTAATGCACTGTAAAGCTCATCAAAGCGGAACATCAAAAGTTATTGAGGGAAATCGGCTTGCTGATCAAACAGCTCGGTCAGTAGCACGGCAAGTGAGGACAATGGTGGGTCTTGTCTCCCAGAAGGTAAGAGCAATTGATTTATTACCTTCAGAACCACCTAAATATTCTACAGAAGATGAAAAATTGGCAAGTCTAATAAGAGCCGGTAAGAATAATTCTGGGTAGTATGTAACCACCAATAGACAAGTTGTAGTACCAACCACTATTATAAGAGGAATACTTCAGACGGAACACCAGAAGTGTCACTGGGGTGCAGAAGCATTGGTAACTTATTTAAGAAAACAAATTATCTCGGCCCAGATGTTAACAATGGCAAAGTCTATCACAGCTAAGTGTGAAATTTGCTTGAAAAATAATCCTTTAGTAAAAAGAAAAATAGAAATGGGGAAAATAAAGACAGGCATACAACCTGGGGATTATTAGCAAATAGACTATGCGGAACTCCCCAGAACCCGAGGATTCAAGTATATACTAGTTGGGGTAGATACCTTTTCAGGATGGCCGGAAGCTTTCCCTTGTCGCACCAACCAGGCGAAAGAAACAGTAAAATAGTTACTAAAGGAAATAATCCCTAGATTTGGGGTACCACTGGGGATATCCTCCGATAGGGGACCACACTTTGTTGCACAATCGGTAAAAGAAATCAGCAGATGTTTGGGAATTAAGTGGGAGTTACATACCCCATGGAGACCCCAGTCTAGTGGACAAGTAGAGAAAATGAATCAAACCCTAAAAAGGCAACTTAGCAAGATCTGTCAGGAAGCAAAAATTCAATGGCCTCAGGCCTTGCCAATAGCATTGTTGCGTATTAGGATTAAACCTAGGAGTGGAATGTCAGTAAGTCCATACGAGATTTTGTATGGCAAACCATATGAAGCACCGAACCCAAACCCAGAGGTACATATGAAAGGAAATCAGGACTTGTGCAATTATGTGTTGTCTCTTGGCAAGACATTGAATCGACTCAGATCCGCACTAGTGTAGAATCGCCCACTAGCGCTTGAGAATCCGGTACATGATATAGAGCCTGGAGACACGGTGTATCTAAGAACTTGGAATGAAGAACCCCTAAAAGAGCGTTAGGACGGACCCTATCAAGTACTCCTAACTACATTCACCGCAGTCAAAGTTGCTGGAGTAGACTCCTGGATACACTATACCCGAGTGAAAAGAGTCACAAGACTGTGGAAATCGCAGATAGTGAGTCCTACCTCGCTCAAGATTACATCGCAATAATGTCTAGTTTGCATTGCCGAATCCTGATCTTGGTTAGAGTGTTTGTACTTCTGAAAACTGGAGAGGGAAGTGCCACTCTATTCCACAAGGCCTCTGATAAACAGTGAGAAAATGAGACTATTAAAACGAAATTGCAAATTAGACCACGAAGAGCAGTAGATAATAACGAAAGTACCCAGATACCACAGGTGATACAAAGCGTACAGAATCAGGCAGAGAATCTGATGATAGGATTAATTCGAGATTTCGCACTGACTCAGAATACCAGTAGCATCACTGCTTGCCTTCCAATTCCAAAATCAGCCGAAGACCCAATACAGTGGGGAATAATATCTACCACCTTACCAGAAATAAATAGAACTGGTAAAATAACATGCGAATCCCGCACTAGAAAAGAAGTCATCCCAACAGAACAAAAGATAAAAGAACAAGGAAAATGGAAAACATCAGGGCCAAGGGAGGATTGTTTAAAATTACCTGGGGCGAAATGAGTTAAAATAGGAACGACCAGACCATTCAAACATATAGGTTGGTGTTATTATGACACGTGGACCATCCCTGGACCTTTGAGCGAAGCTTGTTGGTGTTATTGGGTCTCTGGAATGTGTGTCAGTCTTTGCTGGTGATAAAACTATTAGGGAGGACTGTAGCGATTCTAACTCCT
The DNA here is from genome assembly GCF_037038585.1 of Patagioenas fasciata. Lineage (NCBI taxonomy): Eukaryota > Metazoa > Chordata > Aves > Columbiformes > Columbidae > Patagioenas > Patagioenas fasciata. The sequence goes on from NC_092559.1 coordinate 62,692,913, forward strand.
GCGGCAGGTGTTACCGCTTTTAAAGCTGCAACGTCCATGACAGCTAGTGCACCCCCCTCGACAGACTCTGCAGCAGCTCCAGTTCCTAACTCGGATACAGCAGCCACTACAACTGCAATGTCAGTTTCTGCATCTACTCAGACCACCACAACATGTAAGGTGGCCATTCAGACTTCAGCAGTATTGGTTGCCCCGACAAAGAGGAAGCAAAAGAAAGCACAATTGGAATCCATCGTGAAGGAAGATGAGGAAGAGGAAGCAGAGGGTCCTTCTACCACAGAGGAGGGAGAGGTTGTTTCTGGAACAGAGCAAGGTGATGATGAAGAAGAATCAGGGGAGGAAGAAGAGGGCCCTTCTACCGCTCCTCCCACAGCCCTTTCTAAACTCCGTCCACTGCGATCCCAGGCTGCTAAAACAAAGCGACCAGCAAAGGACGAGCTAATAGAACGCTCCTTATCTCTAAAGGAGCTGAGGACTGTGAAACAAGACTTTAGCCATCGTGAAGGTGAGCCAATTGTCACTTGGCTCATTCGGTGCTGGGACAATGGGGCTAATAGTTTGGACTTAGATGGCAGTGAAGCCAGTCAGTTGGGATCCCTGGCTAGAGATGGTGGCATTGATAAGGCAATTGCAAAAAAGAAACAAAGTCAAAGCCTCTGGAGAAGAATTTTGTCAGCAGTAAAAATCAGGTACCCTTTAAAAGATGATATCATATGCCGCCCAACCAAATGGACTACTATGGAGAGAGGTATTAGGTATCTGAGAGAACTGGCTGTGCGAGAGATAATTTACAGTGACCCACAGACAATTGTAGATCCTGATGAAGTGCCATGTACCCGAGGTATAATGTGGAAGTTTGTGCAGAGCACACCACCGTCTTATGCCCGCATTTTAGGGTTACTCACCCTTTCAAAGGACGATCTGTCAACTGTGGGTGAAGTAGCAAACATGTTGCGGCAGTATGAAGACACTCCTTCTTCTCCCCTACAAGCCTGTGTCGCAGCTGTGGAGAAATTGTGTGACAAACTGTCCAAGAGGGAGGACAGATCCTACTCGTCACATACACGGGCCTGAGCCACAGCTATTGGGAAGAGATGCCCTTCTGCAGCATCAGCCCGAGAGAAACGCAACATGTCACGAGGTGAATTATGTTTTTTTCTGCATGACCAGGGAGAAGATCTGAGTAATTGGCATGGCAAGCCCACTGCTGACCTAGAGGCAAGAGTACGTGAGTTGAAAAAGAAAGCTCCCAAGAGAAAAGCTGCTCCAGTTTCCAGTGGGAGGCTTTCAAGACAGAGTAGGAGGGATTCTTGTGTCTCCCTACCAGAGACTGAGCAAAGCACCAATTGCATTGATCTCACAACGAGCTTGAGGAAGGATTCTTGTGTCTCCCTACCAGAGACTGAGCAAGGCAGCCAAGTGGTATGCCACAATTGACATTGCATCCTTGGTATAGACTACCTAAGGAGTGGGTATTTTAAGGACCCAAAAGGGTATCGATGGGCCTTTGGTATAGCAGCTGTAGAGACTGAGAACGTTAAACAGCTGTCTAATTTGCCTGCTCTTTCTGATGACCCTTCTGTTGTAGGACTGCTTAAGGTCGAAGAGCAACAGGTGCCGATTGCTACCACGACGGTGCATAGATGACAATATCGCACCAACCGAGATTCCCTGATCCCCATTCATAAACTGATCCAACAACTAGAGAGTCAAGGAGTGATCAGTAAGACTCGCTCACCTTTCAGTTGTCCTATATGGCCTGTTCCAAAGCCTAATGGAGAATGGAGACTGACTGTAGATTATCGTGGCCCAAATGAAGTTACGCCACCATTAAGTGCTGCCGTGCCGGACATGTTAGAACTGCAATATGAACTGGAGTCGAAGGCAGTCAAGTGGTATGCCACAACTGACATCGCTAATGCATTTTTCTCTATTCCTCTAGCAGCAGAATGCAGGCCACAGTTTGCCTTTACCTGGAGGGGTGTCCAGTATACCTGGAATCGACTGCCTCAGGGGTGGAAACACAGTCCTACTATCTGCCATGGACTGATCTGGACTGCACTGGAACAAGGTAAAGCTCCAGAACACCTGCAATACATTGATGACATCATCGTATGGGGTGATACAGCAGCAGAAGTCTTCAAGAAAGGTGAGAGAATAATTCAAATTCTTTTGAAAGCTGGTTTTGCCATAAAGAGAGGTAAGGTGAAGGGACCTGCCCGAGAGATTCAGTTGCTGGGAATTAAATGGCAAGATGGGCGTCGCCAAATCCCCATAGAGGTGATTAACAAAATAATAGCTATGTCCCCACCAACCAGCAAAAAGGAAACACAAGCCTTTTTAGGTGTTGTGGGCTTCTGGAAAATGCATATTCCAGATTACAGCCAGATTGTGCGCCCCCTTTATCAAGTGACTCGAAAGAAACATGACTTTCAATGGGGCCCTGAGCAGCGACAAGCCTTTGAACAAATAAAACAAGAGATTGTACATGCAGTAGCTCTTGGACCAGTCCAGACAGGACAAGGTATTAAGAATGTGCTCTATACTGCAGCTGGGGACAATGGTCCTACTTGGAGCCTCTGGCAAAAGGCACCAGGTGAGACTCGAGGTTGACCTCTAGGATTTTGGAGTAGAGGATATAAAGGCTCAGAGGCCAATTATACTCCAACTGAGAAAGAGATACTGGCAGCATATGAAGGAGTTTGAGCTGCTTCAGAAGTGATTGGTACTGAAGCACAGCTCCTCCTGGCGCCCCGATTACCAGTACTAGGCTGGATGTTCAAGGGTAAGGTTTCTTCCACGCATCATGCAACTGAAGCTACATGGAGTAAATGGATTGCATTAATCACACAGCGGGCTCGAACAGGGAAACCTAATCGCCCGGGGATCTTGGAAATGATCACTGACTGGCCGGAAGGCAAATATTTTGGAGTACCACCTGAAGAAGAGGAAGTGATGCGTGCTGAGGAAGCCCCACCATTTAATGAATTACCAGAGACTGAAAAGCAGTATGCCCTGTTCACTGATGGATCCTGTCATCTCTTAGGAAAACATCGAAAGTGGAAATCTGCTGTGTGGAGTCCTACACAACAAATCACAGAGACTGATGAGGGACGAGGTGAATCAAGCCAGTTTGCAGAGGTAAAAGCCATACGGTTGGCTTTGGACATTGCTGAAAGAGAAAAGTGGCCAGTACTTTATACTGACTCATGGATGGTGGCAAATGCCTTGTGGGGGTGGTTAAAGCAGTGGAAGCAAAATAACTGGCAGTGCAGAGGTAAGCCTATTTGGGCTGCCCCATTGTGGCAGGACATTGCTGCTCGACTAGAGAACCTGACTGTAAAAGCACGGCATGTGAGTGCCCATGTGCCTAAAAGTTGAGCCACTGAGGAACATCAAAACAACCAGCAAGCAGATCAAGCTGCTAAGATTAAAGTAGCTGAGGTGAATTTGGACTGGCAACATAAAGGTGAACTTTTCCTAGCTCGGTGGGCCCATGATGCTTCAGGGCATCAAGGACAGGATGCAACATACAGATGGGCTCGGGACCCAGGGGTGGACTTAACCATGGACATTATTTCGCAGGTTATCCATGATTGCAAAACATGTGCTGCAATCAAGCAGGCCAAAAGGTTAAAGCCTGTGTGGTATGGGGGGAGGTGGTTGAAATATAAATATGGGGAGGTTTGGCAGATTGACTATATCATATCTCCTATCATGCACCAGCCTCTGCGAAGATTGAGCGATATAATGGTTTGTTAAAAACTACTCTGAAGGCAATGGGAGGTGGAACCTTTAAAAGTTGGGAGAAGAATTTGGCACAAGTCACCTGGTTAGTTAACACCAGGGGATCAATCAGTCGAGCTGGCCCTGCTCTATCAGAGCTTTTACATACAGTAGAAGGGGATAAAGTCCCTGTGGTGCATGGAAGAAACATGTCAGGAAAAGCTGTGTTCCTGCTTTGGGCAAAGGCAAACCCATTCGTGGGATTGTTTTTGCTCAAGGGCCTGGATGTACTTGGTGGGTGATGCTGAAGGATGGTGAAGTCCAATGTGTACCTCAAGGAGATTTGATTCTGGGTGAGAATACTCATTTTCAAACTGTATGAGGGAAATTGCTGCATGACACTAACAGTGTTCCATAAGTGTCTTTCAGGTTGATGCAGTGGTGGTGATGAACCCTGAGCTAACCTCGTCGAGTGGTGTCCAGTAACTTGCCTGAGACTGACATCTCTGACTTACAGTTCCTGGACACGAACTGCATCAGATTGCACATCATCTCTCCTGCCTAGAGAGAGACTGCTGTGATAGAGAGACTTGCACTCATGAACTAGTGATATACATATTTGTGTGTGTGTGTATATACATTTGAAGACAGGCAGAAAGCAGTAGTGATTTGGGTATGACTCAAATGGTATGGAATAAGGGGTGGAATGTCCTGGTTTTGTTAAAAACAAGACCAGTTCTCTTTTAGTGATTTTTCTTTCAGCTAAGTTCTTCTAGGTGGCTGTACTTTTCTGAGTTTTAGCCTGCATATTTTTCCTAGGATGCTGTACTCGGTGCTGATAAGAGGCCAACGGAATGAGAAGAGAGGCAAAACCCCTCAGTCTCTGGAGGTGACTCCTGTTGAGCATGACAAACAGGTATCCCTGTAGTGACAATGTCGTATATCACCCAGGTAAATCACAGAATCAGAGAATGTTAGGGATTGGAAGGGACCTCAAAAGATCATCTAGTCCAATCCTCCTGCCAGAGCAGGAACACCTAGATGAGGCTACACAGGAATGTGTCCAGGTGGGTTTTGAATGTCTCCGGAGAAGGAGCAAATGGGCAACTATTGAGAGAGATGTTAAGAATCTGAGGGAAATGCCTGTGCAGGAGCTGATTTTTGCTGACCTGAACACACCACTAGATCCAGATGCACTCAAAGTTACCAGGCCCATGTGACACAAGTGGGTACTGAGTGTGTCACCATCATATGCCAATACATTGGCATTATTTAGCTGGAAAGACAATGACGCACCAACAGTGAGTGACACAGATAATCGCATGTGGCAATATGCAGACAGTCTCTCTTCCTCCCTACAGGCCAGCACCTTGGCTGTGGAAAAAACATCAGAAAAATCTGACAAACTGCTCAGTAAAGTGTAAAGGGAGGTTATCCTCCCACTCTACTCTGCCCCGGTGAGACCGCATCTGGAGTTCTGTGTCCAGTTCTGGGCTCCCCAGTTTAAGAAGGACAATGAACTACTGGAGGGAGTCCAGCGGAGGGCTACAAAGGTGATTAGGGGTCTGGAGCATCTTTCTTATGAGGCGAGACTGAGACAACTGGGTCTGTTCAGCCTGGAGAAGAGAAGTCTGAGAGGGGATTTCATCAGTGTTTATAAATATCTCAAGGGTGGATGTCAAGAGGATGGGACCAGACTCTTTTCAGTGGTGCCCAAAGACAGGATGAGGGACAACGGGCACAGGATGAAGCACAGGAGGTTCCACCTAAACATGAGGAGAAACTTCTTTACTTTGAGGGTGACAGAGCCCTGGAACAGGCTGCCCAGAGAGGTTGTGGAGTCTCCTTCTCTGGAGACACTGAAAACCCACCTGGATGCATTCCTGTGCAATCTACTCTAGGTGTACCTGCTTTAGCAGGTGGGTTGGACTAGATGATCTCCAGAGGTCCCTTCCAACTCTAACCATTATGTGATTCTGTGTGGAGGGGTTTGGTTACATGGAAATATGTTGTTGAATTAGTCAGACCCAAAGGAATCTCAAGGCCACTTCGAGAAGCTGAGAACAGAATCTGCTGTGAGAAAGAGGGGCGTTTCTTCATTAACAGGGCCTCAGCATGGCATGAGTCGTCGGACCTATCATCGGTGGGGCTCCAGCGTGTGGACTGCCCATGATACTCATTTAGCGAATCCATGCTTGGAGCGTGGATGCGTGATTAGAGAATAGTTGCATATATAAGGAGACTTGTTTCTGTAATAAATGGCTTTGCGTGATTCACATTGAATCGGAATGCTGAGTCCTTTATCGCTCCAACAATTCTGTGATTCTGTGATTCTCTGATTGTGTGTTGGGAAAACTGTCCTGGATGAAGGATAGGTCCCACTCCCCACTTGTAACGATGAGTGTCTCAGCCATGAGGAGAAAGTGTTTGTGGAATAATTACTGAGCGGGCAAACTATTGAAATTAATTATCAAGGATACACTTATTAAGAGTAAAGCTATATCCACATTTTCAGCATATAAGGCAGCTGTGGGCAATGGGGAAGAAATATGCTTTGTATGATTTCACCCCCACACACACCTGGCCTGCATTCTTAATTGATAGTGCCTGAGGAAGCTCAGTGTAGTACCAATTAAGAAGATACGGGAGGTGGAGTGATATGAAAATACCATGGCCAGGCCTGTTATAACAAGACAGGTACAAGAACCAGATGGTATAGCTGCTGCCAATTTTGTAGATAAGGTATAGCTGCTCTCCATGAAAAAAGGATAAATGTTCAGTTCCATCCAAAATGCTTGTTACTGAGCCAGAAATTTGTCTGATGGGTGAACTTTGCTCATTATAATCTCATTATAATACCAAAACACACCTCCATCTCAAAGGATACACACCTCCAGCATACCTTCAAGCATGCGTAGTGAGGTTTTTGCCTTAGAAATTGAAGCAAGGGTTTTTACACCAATCAATAACAAAGGTATGTATGGCTACAGTCACTCAAGCTCCACCTAAATGCAAAAAATAGTATAAAACACCCTAACGACAGCGGAAGGGTAGGGGAAGACACCATCACTGACAAGTCAAGGGAAGAGCATAATATAGACTTCTGGGACCAGTTGACAGGCTGTCACGGTCTGTTCGGCGATGGACTCGTGACGGTTCTTTTAACTTGATCTCAGAGTGCAAAATTAAGGCGACCAAAATGCCAAGGGGTTATGATTCAATCAAGCAGTGTTACTTTATTAATTTGCCCGTAAAGCGGCACGCCATAGAGAGAGAGAGTAAGAAAGAGAAAGGGAAAAGAAACGGGGAAAAGTAAAGGAAAAGATGAGAAAAGAGGTTGCGTTTATCACCAGTCCAGTTCCAGAAGCGTTCCTCTGGTCTCCGGGTCCCGTGGAGTCCGGCCGGTCCTCCGTGGTGGTTCGGGATCCTCTGGCGGGAAGATCTTCGACGGTGTCCATTCTGGAGTCACCTTTTATGCTTCTTCATCTCCCCTTGTTCCCATTGTTTTTCGCAGCCCAGGCTCGTACTGCGCAGGCTCGAAAGAGTCACGCTTTCTTTTGCCAACGCTTACGTGTCCAGCATTCAGGGGTCTTTCTCTGGTCCATTGGGTGACCTCAGGACCCTTGGCGAGCTTCTGGGCATGCTCCTTTTTGTTGGCCATTGTTTGAGGGAACAGGTGAGGGACACGTGTAACTGAGGCAGCAGGTGAGAACACGTTCTTCTGGACGGCGGCTATTGTCCCTGGGTCGAAGAGACCCTCATAACAATAGCTTTCGGGAGGCGGGGGCTGGTTTGGCTGGAGAAGCAGGCAAAGTCCACACAACAGCCATTATTAGCAGGAGCCACCCCGTATCGGAGAAACGGTTCAACACAATGCTTCTCCTCGGGCCTCTCTCCAAGTCATTGTCCATCTGTTCTTTCGGTCTCAGCTTCAGTTCTCTAAGTTCTTGATGGCGATGTTCAGGCAAGTACTGCTCCATCTTCGGACCGACTCTCACACAGACAAAGCGTATCTTCCCCACCCTCAGCAGGACACTTTTGGGTAAGATTTGTGCACTTAGTTCATAGACTCATATAATGTCCTGAGTTGGAAGGGACCCACAGGGATCATCGAGTCCAACTCCTGTGCCTGCATATGACAACCCCACAGTTCACACCATGGGTCTGAGGGTGTTTTCTAGTCAGGCTTGGGGCCATGACTACCTCCTTGGGGAGCCTGTTCCAGTGCTCCACCAACCTCTGGGTGAAGAACCTTTTCCTAATGTCCAACCTAAACCTCCCCTGGCACATCTTCCTGCCATTCCCTCGGGTTCTGTCATTGGTCACTAGAGAGAAGAGATTGGCACCTACCCTTCCTCCTCCCCTTGTGAGGAAGCTGTAAACCACGATGAGGTCTCCCCTCAGTCTCCTCTCCTCCAGGCTGAACAAACCAAGTGACTTTAGCCACTCCTCATACGGCTTCCCCTCCAAACCCTTCACCAACTTTGTAGCCCTCTTCTGGACACTCTCTAGTAGCTTAATATCTTTTTTATACTGTGACGCCCAGAACTGCATGCAGTACTCCAGGTGAAGCCACACCAGTGCAGAGTTGGGCGGGACAATCACCTCTATTGCCTGGCTGGCAATGCTGTGATTGCTGCACCCCAGGACACAGTTGGCCCTCTTGGATGCCAGGGCACACTGTTGGCTCATGTTCAAGTTGCTGGTGACCAGAACCCCCAAGTCCCTCTCCGCGGAGCTGCTTTCCCTCTCTTGTTCCCCAGTTTCTATGTACAGCCAGGGTTGCTGTGTCCCAGGTGCAAAATCCGGCACTTGCTCTTGTTGAACTTCATGTAGGTGGTGATTGCCCAGTTCTCCAATTTGTCTCTATCCCTCTGTAGGGCCTCTCTGCCCTTGAGAGTGTCAACAGCTCCTACCAATTTTGTGTTGTTGGCAAACTTACTTAGTATTCCCTCAAGTCCTGCATCCAAGTAATTTATAAAGACATTGAAGAGTACTGACCCTAAGATGGATCCCTGTGGAACCCTGCTAGTGAACAGTCGCCAGCCTGACATAACCCCATTTACTAGAACCCTTTGAGCCTGGCCCATCAGCCAATTGCTCACCCACTGCATTGTGTGTTTATCCAGCTGTATGCTGGACATCTTGTCCAGGAGGATACTGTGAGAGAGAGTATCAAAGGCTTTATTGAAATCCAAAAAGATCATGTCGACTGGTTTCCCTTGGTCAACTAGGTGGGTAACCTTGTCATAGAAATAAATTGTTTGTTAAGCGGGACTTTCCCCTCATGAACCCGTGTTGGCTGGAACCAATGCCTGCATTGTCATTCAGATGTTTTTTGATGCCTCCCAGAATAATCTTCTCCATGATTTTACTGTGCACAGAAGTGAGGCTGACAGGCCTGTAGTTGCTGGGGTCATCCCTGTTGCCTTTCTTGTAGACTGGGAGAACATTGCCATCTTCCAGTATACTGGGACCTCTCCAAATTCCCATGAGCGTTGAAAAAACACAGAAAGAGGTCTTGCTATGACATCAGCCAGCTCTTTAAGCACCCTTGGATAAATCCCATCAGACCCCATCAACTTGGAGGGATCTAACTGGAGTAGCAAATCCCGTAAAAGTTCCGGATTCATTGGGAGTTCTCTAACCCAGGGCTCATGGGAATTTGGAATGGACAGCTTCTCAGGAAGAAGCTGTGAGATTATTGATTTTTGAAGCAACAGCTCACCAAGTCCTTGATCCTATTCACCCTACAGACCCTTTTCAGGTTGAATGGGGGTTTGCTTTATCAGACTTGTCAGTTCACATATGGCAGAGAGGCCCTGAGGGTCCAACCCGACCTGTGGGATTTTTCTCCCAGGGTTTTAGGGATGCCGAAAAGAGATACACAGCTTGGGAGAAAGGTTTGTTTGTTGTTAGTCTGGCTCTCATAGAAGTAGAGAAGATTGCATGACAGCAGCCAATCGCGTTAAGAGGCCCATTTAAAGTCATTAAAATAGTCACTTCTGGGACCCCTCCTCCTGATGGGGTAGCCCAAAAGGCCTCAGTACGAAAGTGGTATGCTCAGATTGAACATTATTGTAACCTTTTCTCAGTATCTGAAGGAGCTTTAAAAAACCTAGCTATACAAGAAAAGGAGAGCTTGGATGAGGACCAAGACAAACCTGCCTCAGTGATTCAAGTTGCACTTCGCTTTTCGCATGATCGGTCAGTCAGTGCTTGGTTTACTGACGTTTCTGCTAAAAGAGAAGGAAAAGTGTGGAAATACAGGGCAGTCGCGCTCCATACCTCTTCCGAAGAACAGATTATAACAGAGGGAGAGAGTAGTGCACAAGTAGGTGAATTAATTGCAGTGTGGAGTGTTTTCCAACATGAAGCACAAACTACTACCCCTGTACACATTTATACTGACTCTTATGCTGTGTTTAAGGGCTGTACCGAGTGACTTCCTTTCTGGGAACAGAACGGATGGGAAGTTAATAGGATTCCAGTGTGGCAAAAAGACAAGTGGCAAGAAATCTTAAGTATTGCTAGGAAAGGAAACTTTGCTGTGGGCTGGGTGGCTTCTCATCAGGTAGATGGGGGATCCGCAGGTGAATGGAATAACCGGGCTGATGAATTAGCAAGACTGGCCCCTGTACAAAAGGATCAAATTTCAGAAGATTGGGAACGCTTGTTAGAATGGTTACATGCAAAGCGCAAACACACCGGAGCCAAAGACTTGTACAGTGAAGCTCTGGCCCAAGGCTGGCCTGTCACCAGGGAAATGTGCAAAACCTGCATATGAGCCTGCGAACAATGACGGAGACGGCTAGAAAGGCACCCTTTAGAAGATAGCCCCCTGCATTTAAGGGAAGGTAAAGGTCTGTGGGATGGCCCCTTTAAGAAATCGGGGGCAAGCATTTTGTATTGGTGGGAGTAGAAATTACATAAGGATTAGTCCAAGCAGAAGCTTTTAAAAAGGCTACAGGTGAAAATACTCTGAAAGCGTTGCGTGAATGGTTTGGAACTTTTCCAAAGCCACAAGAAATACAGTCTGACAACGGTTTCCATTTCACTGCTAAAATAGTACAAGATTGGGCACAAAGCGAAGGGATCAAATGGACTTTTCACACCCCATATTACCCACAGGCTAATGGAATTGTAGAAAGAACAAACGGCCTCCTAAAATGGCTTTTGAGACCTCATGAGGGTAATTGGGACACTCGTCTGTGGCAAGCTGTCGCAGGAGTAAATGACTGGTGGGGGGTAAATGGATGCCCCAAAATCACCTCCTTCTGTCTAAAAGCCCCTTCCTTGATTCCCTCTCTAAAGGGACCAAATGATTACAAGGATCCAGCCCATTACCCAGGACAGCCAGTTCTGGTGGAACTCCCCACTGTGGGAAGAGTACCACTGGTATTAAAAACCCCTTTGAACACAAAATCATGGATAGCTTCCGATGCCCTGGGCAAGGAACATCGGATAAATACCCGCTGGATAATTCCCTCATTTTAATTATTTTTGCCTCAAAGAGGTGAGCCCTGTTTGTTTTCCTTTTTGCAGGAGAACTCCGAGGGACACAGAATAACGCGAATCATCCAAGAATCGAATTGAAGACCTAGTTTGTGAAGATGACCAAAAGTATAATTGGGTTGCTAATACTTTTCTGCATCCTTTCACCTACTCATAACCAAAAATATCCTAAATGGCCTTGGTCTGAAGCTATTGTCAGATACACTACTTCTCTAGAACCATATCCCAAAGACCGCTTTCCAAGTATAGCCACTATGGTAATGCATGATGATAAAGTGTATCGCTCAAATGAATGGAAGTGAGATAGGAAGGATTGGAGTCCTGAATGGTACAATTGGAGAAAAAATTAAATTAGGATGCAGAAAAGTAGAAGGATCTAACCATGAGAAAGTCTCCTCAATTACGGTTACTGGAAACCTTTTAGATCTGAATTCGACAACCCAAATTCATCCTTACATCTCAGCGAAACTCTGTCCTACTGCAGAGTGGAAATGTGATAAACAAAATTCTCTCATTTTGTGTTGTCACCAAAAGAGTCTCGGCAATTACAACCGTACCACCCTAGACCCAAGTACCTACAACGTGGAAATTACTAAATCCTGTAAGGATGAAGAAGGTGATTGTTGGCACAACTTCACTTTAACAAGGACCATCTGGGTGGTGTGTAATTGGCAAAGCAATAATCTGAACTGGTCAGAACTGCTAGGCCTGAACCACAAATTTAAAATGAATGCTGTCCCCGAACCCCTAGTAACACTTGTAGCAATAGTAACCTATCACAACAAAGACAGTGTTTTCACACTAGATGTTAAAAATAAAACTTTACCCTCTTTTATGGTGGTTCAGGGTGATGACCTCTCCGTGCAATGCAAACTGACTACTGAGTCCCTCACTGAACCTGTAAGCAGCTATGGAATTGGACTACATGGCTCTACTATATCATGCAAAAAACAAAGCCAAAATTGTTGGCTAAATTTGACTGCGATACAATATACTCATAAAGTAATGTGTGGTAAAAATAATACCAAACATTGGGGGGAACTCAGAATAGAGGTCGTGACACCTACCACCCAACCAATAGCGGTATCTAGTCCAGAAATTTTTGAAATTGGACCATATGTGATCAAAAATGTAGACCAACAACAAATGTTGTTCAATCCAGAATGGTCTCTCAAGTGTGTTGAGTTACTAATGCAAAATAACGTTTCTGAGATCCAGCCAGCCTGCTCTCCTTTCTTAAGGACCTCCTTCGAAGGGTGGACAACCTGGCTGAGGAGACAAATTCCTAATAGAACACTGAGAGACCTAACTGGTGTGTTGGGGACAGGACTGGGAGTTCTAAATGGTATTGATTCAGAGATATTAATGAACAAATTGACTGCTACAACTAGTGATTTAGCAAAATTACAAATGCCTTTGCGGTCTTCCCTATTGGCTTTGGGAACTAACCAGTGTCTGTTATCCAAAGTATTACCAAAATGGGAAAAGGTAAATGTAAAAGACCACGAATTGATAATAGATGCACTTGGTGTAGTCCAAAATAACCTCTCTTTGGCTCTCAGTTGTATTCAGGCACAACTGTGGATGCAATCAGTAGCCGCCTCGATCATAAGGGAAGGTGAAGAAGGCATTTTTCCTACCGAAATTTGGAAAATTGTCTGGGACAGTGCCACTGAACTTGAGAAAGAACTCCAATCCTGGTGGACTTAGGTAAACTTTACCTATAACCCCATCACGAACATGGCCACAACCTTTTTGTTAACTATACATAATGCTACAATATACATAATTTACCCAATCATTGCACTAGGGTTGAACCACAATGGAACTATACTCTATCCTTTCGAACATAGAGTATGGGCCCGAAAAGTGGATAAGAAATGGCAAACTGTCAATTTAGAATCTTGCATTGTACGAGAACAGCAAGGATTCATCTGCGAAAGTAATACAATCAGTGCTCAAGACATTTGTCTGGACACTGAGCAGAATGTTTGCCACATTGAGGTTTGTCCTGACAATCGAGAAACGGTATTAGCGTATATTGGCAAAGGTTGTGTGTGCTTGAGGACCGCTTGCAATTCTATATTAGTAGATGCAATGATGATAAATATTAGAAATAATTCAAATTTCTGTGTTTGTGATTTTGTTAAGATTAACGAATGTGATTTTACTTATCTTGCACCAGTTATATCTCATCAACTTATACAATCTAATTACACACTGATTCAAGAATTACTGCCTACACCTATTGGGATGAATCTTACATTGCTAAAGCAATTGTTGCAACACCAAGACCTGATTGAGATCTTGGAAGAAGTTCAAGTAAATGGACAGAAAACCTTGATAACCATTCACCAAGATGCTGAAGAAATTCACCGTGTGTTAAGAAGAATAGAAAAAGATGCAGAACATAAGTGGTGGGACACGCTTTTCGGGTGGTCACCTACTGCTACAGGCATCCTGAACAAGTTGTGTCACCCCATAGTTGTTCTTTTTGTATTAGTTTTGATAGGTTTTGTTCTGCCCGTGGTACTGTATATTTTAAATTGGAAAATGGTAAAGCATTTGGCGCGTTTAACATCTGTGATTGATGCCCACAATTTGTTTAGTGTACCTTCCATTGCAGACATCCATAAATTCATTGCTAAAAAGCGGATCGCATGAAAATCACTTTTCCTTTCCTTTTTCTTCCTTCTTACTTTCTGTCTCCCTTTGAGGACTGCGCTGTTGCCACGAGTTCCCATTGACGATGCTCAGGCACCGGGTGGTGTGAGAGTCGGTCCGAAGATGGAGCAGTACTTGCCTGAACATCGCCATCAAGAACTTAGAGAACTGAAGCTGAGACCGAAAGAACAGATGGACAATGACTTGGAGAGAGGCCCGAGGAGAAGCATTGTGTTGAACCGTTTCTCCGATACGGGGTGGCTCCTGCTAATAATGGCTGTTGTGTGGACTTTGCCTGCTTCTCCAGCCAAACCAGCCCCCGCCTCCCGAAAGCTATTGTTATGAGGGTCTCTTCGACCCAGGGACAATAGCCGCCGTCCAGAAGAACGTGTTCTCACCTGCTGCCTCAGTTACACGTGTCCCTCACCTGTTCCCTCAAACAATGGCCAACAAAAAGGAGCATGCCCAGAAGCTCGCCAAGGGTCCTGAGGTCACCCAATGGACCAGAGAAAGACCCCTGAATGCTGGACACGTAAGCGTTGGCAAAAGAAAGCGTGACTCTTTCGAGCCTGCGCAGTACGAGCCTGGGCTGCGAAAAACAATGGGAACAAGGGGAGATGAAGAAGCATAAAAGGTGACTCCAGAATGGACACCGTCGAAGATCTTCCCGCCAGAGGATCCCGAACCACCACGGAGGACCGGCCGGACTCCACGGGACCCGGAGACCAGAGGAACGCTTCTGGAACTGGACTGGTGATAAACGCAACCTCTTTTCTCATCTTTTCCTTTACTTTTCCCCGTTTCTTTTCCCTTTCTCTTTCTTACTCTCTCTCTCTATGGCGTGCCGCTTTACGGGCAAATTAATAAAGTAACACTGCTTGATTGAATCATAACCCCTTGGCATTTTGGTCGCCTTAATTTTGCACTCTGAGATCAAGTTAAAAGAACCGTCACGAGTCCATCGCCGAACAGACCGTGACAGCCTGTCAACTGGTCCCAGAAGTCTATATTATGCTCTTCCCTTGACTTGTCAGTGATGGTGTCTTCCCCTACCCTTCCGCTGTCGTTAGGGTGTTTTATACTATTTTTTGCATTTAGGTGGAGCTTGAGTGACTGTAGCCATACATACCTTTGTTATTGATTGGTGTAAAAACCCTTGCTTCAATTTCTAAGGCAAAAACCTCACTACGCATGCTTGAAGGTATGCTGGAGGTGTGTATCCTTTGAGATGGAGGTGTGTTTTGGTATTATAATGAGATTATAATGAGCAAAGTTCACCCATCAGACAAATTTCTGGCTCAGTAACAAGCATTTTGGATGGAACTGAACATTTATCCTTTTTTCATGGAGAGCAGCTATACCTTATCTACAAAATTGGCAGCAGCTATACCATCTGGTTCTTGTACCTGTCTTGTTATAACAGGCCTGGCCATGGTATTTTCATATCACTCCACCTCCCGTATCTTCTTAATTGGTACTACACTGAGCTTCCTCAGGCACTATCAATTAAGAATGCAGGCCAGGTGTGTGTGGGGGTGAAATCATACAAAGCATATTTCTTCCCCATTGCCCACAGCTGCCTTATATGCTGAAAATGTGGATATAGCTTTACTCTTAATAAGTGTATCCTTGATAATTAATTTCAATAGTTTGCCCGCTCAGTAATTATTCCACAAACACTTTCTCCTCATGGCTGAGACACTCATCGTTACAAGTGGGGAGTGGGACCTATCCTTCATCCAGGACAGTTTTCCCAACACACAATCAGAGAATCACAGAATCACAGAATTGTTGGAGCGATAAAGGACTCAGCATTCCGATTCAATGTGAATCACGCAAAGCCATTTATTACAGAAACAAGTCTCCTTATATATGCAACTATTCTCTAATCACGCATCCACGCTCCAAGCATGGATTCGCTAAATGAGTATCATGGGCAGTCCACACGCTGGAGCCCCACCGATGATAGGTCCGACGACTCATGCCATGCTGAGGCCCTGTTAATGAAGAAACGCCCCTCTTTCTCACAGCAGATTCTGTTCTCAGCTTCTCGAAGTGGCCTTGAGATTCCTTTGGGTCTGACTAATTCAACAACATATTTCCATGTAACCAAACCCCTCCACACAGAATCACATAATGGTTAGAGTTGGAAGGGACCTCTGGAGATCATCTAGTCCAACCCACCTGCTAAAGCAGGTACACCTAGAGTAGATTGCACAGGAATGCATCCAGGTGGGTTTTCAGTGTCTCCAGAGAAGGAGACTCCACAACCTCTCTGGGCAGCCTGTTCCAGGGCTCTGTCACCCTCAAAGTAAAGAAGTTTCTCCTCATGTTTAGGTGGAACCTCCTGTGCTTCATCCTGTGCCCGTTGTCCCTCATCCTGTCTTTGGGCACCACTGAAAAGAGTCTGGTCCCATCCTCTTGACATCCACCCTTGAGATATTTATAAACACTGATGAAATCCCCTCTCAGACTTCTCTTCTCCAGGCTGAACAGACCCAGTTGTCTCAGTCTCGCCTCATAAGAAAGATGCTCCAGACCCCTAATCACCTTTGTAGCCCTCCGCTGGACTCCCTCCAGTAGTTCATTGTCCTTCTTAAACTGGGGAGCCCAGAACTGGACACAGAACTCCAGATGCGGTCTCACCGGGGCAGAGTAGAGTGGGAGGATAACCTCCCTTTACACTTTACTGAGCAGTTTGTCAGATTTTTCTGATGTTTTTTCCACAGCCAAGGTGCTGGCCTGTAGGGAGGAAGAGAGACTGTCTGCATATTGCCACATGCGATTATCTGTGTCACTCACTGTTGGTGCGTCATTGTCTTTCCAGCTAAATAATGCCAATGTATTGGCATATGATGGTGACACACTCAGTACCCACTTGTGTCACATGGGCCTGGTAACTTTGAGTGCATCTGGATCTAGTGGTGTGTTCAGGTCAGCAAAAATCAGCTCCTGCACAGGCATTTCCCTCAGATTCTTAACATCTCTCTCAATAGTTGCCCATTTGCTCCTTCTCCGGAGACATTCAAAACCCACCTGGACACATTCCTGTGTAGCCTCATCTAGGTGTTCCTGCTCTGGCAGGAGGATTGGACTAGATGATCTTTTGAGGTCCCTTCCAATCCCTAACATTCTCTGATTCTGTGATTTACCTGGGTGATATACGACATTGTCACTACAGGGATACCTGTTTGTCATGCTCAACAGGAGTCACCTCCAGAGACTGAGGGGTTTTGCCTCTCTTCTCATTCCGTTGGCCTCTTATCAGCACCGAGTACAGCATCCTAGGAAAAATATGCAGGCTAAAACTCAGAAAAGTACAGCCACCTAGAAGAACTTAGCTGAAAGAAAAATCACTAAAAGAGAACTGGTCTTGTTTTTAACAAAACCAGGACATTCCACCCCTTATTCCATACCATTTGAGTCATACCCAAATCACTACTGCTTTCTGCCTGTCTTCAAATGTATATACACACACACACAAATATGTATATCACTAGTTCATGAGTGCAAGTCTCTCTATCACAGCAGTCTCTCTCTAGGCAGGAGAGATGATGTGCAATCTGATGCAGTTCGTGTCCAGGAACTGTAAGTCAGAGATGTCAGTCTCAGGCAAGTTACTGGACACCACTCGACGAGGTTAGCTCAGGGTTCATCACCACCACTGCATCAACCTGAAAGACACTTATGGAACACTGTTAGTGTCATGCAGCAATTTCCCTCATACAGTTTGAAAATGAGTATTCTCACCCAGAATCAAATCTCCTTGAGGTACACATTGGACTTCACCATCCTTCAGCATCACCCACCAAGTACATCCAGGCCCTTGAGCAAAAACAATCCCACGAATGGGTTTGCCTTTGCCCAAAGCAGGAACACAGCTTTTCCTGACATGTTTCTTCCATGCACCACAGGGACTTTATCCCCTTCTACTGTATGTAAAAGCTCTGATAGAGCAGGGCCAGCTCGACTGATTGATCCCCTGGTGTTAACTAACCAGGTGACTTGTGCCAAATTCTTCTCCCAACTTTTAAAGGTTCCACCTCCCATTGCCTTCAGAGTAGTTTTTAACAAACCATTATATCGCTCAATCTTCGCAGAGGCTGGTGCATGATAGGAGATATGATATAGTCAATCTGCCAAACCTCCCCATATTTATATTTCAACCACCTCCCCCCATACCACACAGGCTTTAACCTTTTGGCCTGCTTGATTGCAGCACATGTTTTGCAATCATGGATAACCTGCGAAATAATGTCCATGGTTAAGTCCACCCCTGGGTCCCGAGCCCATCTGTATGTTGCATCCTGTCCTTGATGCCCTGAAGCATCATGGGCCCACCGAGCTAGGAAAAGTTCACCTTTATGTTGCCAGTCCAAATTCACCTCAGCTACTTTAATCTTAGCAGCTTGATCTGCTTGCTGGTTGTTTTGATGTTCCTCAGTGGCTCAACTTTTAGGCACATGGGCACTCACATGCCGTGCTTTTACAGTCAGGTTCTCTAGTCGAGCAGCAATGTCCTGCCACAATGGGGCAGCCCAAATAGGCTTACCTCTGCACTGCCAGTTATTTTGCTTCCACTGCTTTAACCACCCCCACAAGGCATTTGCCACCATCCATGAGTCAGTATAAAGTACTGGCCACTTTTCTCTTTCAGCAATGTCCAAAGCCAACCATATGGCTTTTACCTCTGCAAACTGGCTTGATTCACCTCGTCCCTCATCAGTCTCTGTGATTTGTTGTGTAGGACTCCACACAGCAGATTTCCACTTTCGATGTTTTCCTAAGAGATGACAGGATCCATCAGTGAACAGGGCATACTGCTTTTCAGTCTCTGGTAATTCATTAAATGGTGGGGCTTCCTCAGCACGCATCACTTCCTCTTCTTCAGGTGGTACTCCAAAATATTTGCCTTCCGGCCAGTCAGTGATCATTTCCAAGATCCCCGGGCGATTAGGTTTCCCTGTTCGAGCCCGCTGTGTGATTAATGCAATCCATTTACTCCATGTAGCTTCAGTTGCATGATGCGTGGAAGAAACCTTACCCTTGAACATCCAGCCTAGTACTGGTAATCGGGGCGCCAGGAGGAGCTGTGCTTCAGTACCAATCACTTCTGAAGCAGCTCAAACTCCTTCATATGCTGCCAGTATCTCTTTCTCAGTTGGAGTATAATTGGCCTCTGAGCCTTTATATCCTCTACTCCAAAATCCTAGAGGTCAACCTCGAGTCTCACCTGGTGCCTTTTGCCAGAGGCTCCAAGTAGGACCATTGTCCCCAGCTGCAGTATAGAGCACATTCTTAATACCTTGTCCTGTCTGGACTGGTCCAAGAGCTACTGCATGTACAATCTCTTGTTTTATTTGTTCAAAGGCTTGTCGCTGCTCAGGGCCCCATTGAAAGTCATGTTTCTTTCGAGTCACTTGATAAAGGGGGCGCACAATCTGGCTGTAATCTGGAATATGCATTTTCCAGAAGCCCACAACACCTAAAAAGGCTTGTGTTTCCTTTTTGCTGGTTGGTGGGGACATAGCTATTATTTTGTTAATCACCTCTATGGGGATTTGGCGACGCCCATCTTGCCATTTAATTCCCAGCAACTGAATCTCTCGGGCAGGTCCCTTCACCTTACCTCTCTTTATGGCAAAACCAGCTTTCAAAAGAATTTGAATTATTCTCTCACCTTTCTTGAAGACTTCTGCTGCTGTATCACCCCATACGATGATGTCATCAATGTATTGCAGGTGTTCTGGAGCTTTACCTTGTTCCAGTGCAGTCCAGATCAGTCCATGGCAGATAGTAGGACTGTGTTTCCACCCCTGAGGCAGTCGATTCCAGGTATACTGGACACCCCTCCAGGTAAAGGCAAACTGTGGCCTGCATTCTGCTGCTAGAGGAATAGAGAAAAATGCATTAGCGATGTCAGTTGTGGCATACCACTTGACTGCCTTCGACTCCAGTTCATATTGCAGTTCTAACATGTCCGGCACGGCAGCACTTAATGGTGGCGTAACTTCATTTGGGCCACGATAATCTACAGTCAGTCTCCATTCTCCATTAGGCTTTGGAACAGGCCATATAGGACAACTGAAAGGTGAGCGAGTCTTACTGATCACTCCTTGACTCTCTAGTTGTTGGATCAGTTTATGAATGGGGATCAGGGAATCTCGGTTGGTGCGATATTGTCATCTATGCACCGTCGTGGTAGCAATCGGCACCTGTTGCTCTTCGACCTTAAGCAGTCCTACAACAGAAGGGTCATCAGAAAGAGCAGGCAAATTAGACAGCTGTTTAACGTTCTCAGTCTCTACAGCTGCTATACCAAAGGCCCATCGATACCCTTTTGGGTCCTTAAAATACCCACTCCTTAGGTAGTCTATACCAAGGATGCAATGTCAATTGTGGCATACCACTTGGCTGCCTTGCTCAGTCTCTGGTAGGGAGACACAAGAATCCTTCCTCAAGCTCGTTGTGAGATCAATGCAATTGGTGCTTTGCTCAGTCTCTGGTAGGGAGACACAAGAATCCCTCCTACTCTGTCTTGAAAGCCTCCCACTGGAAACTGGAGCAGCTTTTCTCTTGGGAGCTTTCTTTTTCAACTCACGTACTCTTGCCTCTAGGTCAGCAGTGGGCTTGCCATGCCAATTACTCAGATCTTCTCCCTGGTCATGCAGAAAAAAACATAATTCACCTCGTGACATGTTGCGTTTCTCTCGGGCTGATGCTGCAGAAGGGCATCTCTTCCCAATAGCTGTGGCTCAGGCCCGTGTATGTGACGAGTAGGATCTGTCCTCCCTCTTGGACAGTTTGTCACACAATTTCTCCACAGCTGCGACACAGGCTTGTAGGGGAGAAGAAGGAGTGTCTTCATACTGCCGCAACATGTTTGCTACTTCACCCACAGTTGACAGATCGTCCTTTGAAAGGGTGAGTAACCCTAAAATGCGGGCATAAGACGGTGGTGTGCTCTGCACAAACTTCCACATTATACCTCGGGTACATGGCACTTCATCAGGATCTACAATTGTCTGTGGGTCACTGTAAATTATCTCTCGCACAGCCAGTTCTCTCAGATACCTAATACCTCTCTCCATAGTAGTCCATTTGGTTGGGCGGCATATGATATCATCTTTTAAAGGGTACCTGATTTTTACTGCTGACAAAATTCTTCTCCAGAGGCTTTGACTTTGTTTCTTTTTTGCAATTGCCTTATCAATGCCACCATCTCTAGCCAGGGATCCCAACTGACTGGCTTCACTGCCATCTAAGTCCAAACTATTAGCCCCATTGTCCCAGCACCGAATGAGCCAAGTGACAATTGGCTCACCTTCACGATGGCTAAAGTCTTGTTTCACAGTCCTCAGCTCCTTTAGAGATAAGGAGCGTTCTATTAGCTCGTCCTTTGCTGGTCGCTTTGTTTTAGCAGCCTGGGATCGCAGTGGACGGAGTTTAGAAAGGGCTGTGGGAGGAGCGGTAGAAGGGCCCTCTTCTTCCTCCCCTGATTCTTCTTCATCATCACCTTGCTCTGTTCCAGAAACAACCTCTCCCTCCTCTGTGGTAGAAGGACCCTCTGCTTCCTCTTCCTCATCTTCCTTCACGATGGATTCCAATTGTGCTTTCTTTTGCTTCCTCTTTGTCGGGGCAACCAATACTGCTGAAGTCTGAATGGCCACCTTACATGTTGTGGTGGTCTGAGTAGATGCAGAAACTGACATTGCAGTTGTAGTGGCTGCTGTATCCGAGTTAGGAACTGGAGCTGCTGCAGAGTCTGTCGAGGGGGGTGCACTAGCTGTCATGGACGTTGCAGCTTTAAAAGCGGTAACACCTGCCGCAGGAGTTAGAATCGCTACAGTCCTCCCTAATAGTTTTATCACCAGCAAAGACTGACACACATTCCAGAGACCCAATAACACCAACAAGCTTCGCTCAAAGGTCCAGGGATGGTCCACGTGTCATAATAACACCAACCTATATGTTTGAATGGTCTGGTCGTTCCTATTTTAACTCATTTCGCCCCAGGTAATTTTAAACAATCCTCCCTTGGCCCTGATGTTTTCCATTTTCCTTGTTCTTTTATCTTTTGTTCTGTTGGGATGACTTCTTTTCTAGTGCGGGATTCGCATGTTATTTTACCAGTTCTATTTATTTCTGGTAAGGTGGTAGATATTATTCCCCACTGTATTGGGTCTTTGGCTGATTTTGGAATTGGAAGGCAAGCAGTGATGCTACTGGTATTCTGAGTCAGTGCGAAATCTCGAATTAATCCTATCATCAGATTCTCTGCCTGATTCTGTACGCTTTGTATCACCTGTGGTATCTGGGTACTTTCGTTATTATCTACTGCTCTTCGTGGTCTAATTTGCAATTTCGTTTTAATAGTCTCATTTTCTCACTGTTTATCAGAGGCCTTGTGGAATAGAGTGGCACTTCCCTCTCCAGTTTTCAGAAGTACAAACACTCTAACCAAGATCAGGATTCGGCAATGCAAACTAGACATTATTGCGATGTAATCTTGAGCGAGGTAGGACTCACTATCTGCGATTTCCACAGTCTTGTGACTCTTTTCACTCGGGTATAGTGTATCCAGGAGTCTACTCCAGCAACTTTGACTGCGGTGAATGTAGTTAGGAGTACTTGATAGGGTCCGTCCTAACGCTCTTTTAGGGGTTCTTCATTCCAAGTTCTTAGATACACCGTGTCTCCAGGCTCTATATCATGTACCGGATTCTCAAGCGCTAGTGGGCGATTCTACACTAGTGCGGATCTGAGTCGATTCAATGTCTTGCCAAGAGACAACACATAATTGCACAAGTCCTGATTTCCTTTCATATGTACCTCTGGGTTTGGGTTCGGTGCTTCATATGGTTTGCCATACAAAATCTCATATGGACTTACTGACATTCCACTCCTAGGTTTAATCCTAATACGCAACAATGCTATTGGCAAGGCCTGAGGCCATTGAATTTTTGCTTCCTGACAGATCTTGCTAAGTTGCCTTTTTAGGGTTTGATTCATTTTCTCTACTTGTCCACTAGACTGGGGTCTCCATGGGGTATGTAACTCCCACTTAATTCCCAAACATCTGCTGATTTCTTTTACCGATTGTGCAACAAAGTGTGGTCCCCTATCGGAGGATATCCCCAGTGGTACCCCAAATCTAGGGATTATTTCCTTTAGTAACTATTTTACTGTTTCTTTCGCCTGGTTGGTGCGACAAGGGAAAGCTTCCGGCCATCCTGAAAAGGTATCTACCCCAACTAGTATATACTTGAATCCTCGGGTTCTGGGGAGTTCCGCATAGTCTATTTGCTAATAATCCCCAGGTTGTATGCCTGTCTTTATTTTCCCCATTTCTATTTTTCTTTTTACTAAAGGATTATTTTTCAAGCAAATTTCACACTTAGCTGTGATAGACTTTGCCATTGTTAACATCTGGGCCGAGATAATTTGTTTTCTTAAATAAGTTACCAATGCTTCTGCACCCCAGTGACACTTCTGGTGTTCCGTCTGAAGTATTCCTCTTATAATAGTGGTTGGTACTACAACTTGTCTATTGGTGGTTACATACTACCCAGAATTATTCTTACCGGCTCTTATTAGACTTGCCAATTTTTCATCTTCTGTAGAATATTTAGGTGGTTCTGAAGGTAATAAATCAATTGCTCTTACCTTCTGGGAGACAAGACCCACCATTGTCCTCACTTGCCGTGCTACTGACCGAGCTGTTTGATCAGCAAGCCGATTTCCCTCAATAACTTTTGATGTTCCGCTTTGATGAGCTTTACAGTGCATTACAGCAACTTGCGATGGTTTTTGAATGGCATTAATCAGGTTCAGTATCTCCTCCTGGTACTTAATGTTTGTTCCTTGTGAAGAGAGCAGTCCCCGCTCTTTCCAAAGGGCACCACGCACATGAACAACTCCGAAAGCGTATTTTGAGTCAGTCCATATGTTAACTTTCTTGTTCTCGCTGAGTTCCAATGCCCTGGTTAAGGCGATTAATTCCGCTTTTTGTGCTGAGGTGTTTGGCGGTAAGGGTTTAGCCTCTATTACTGTCTTGGCAGTAGTGATCGCATATCCTGCATACCGCATTCCGTTCTCCACAAAGCTACTGCCATCAGTAAAGAGTTCCCAGTCAGTTTCTGCCAGCGGAGTGTCTTGCAAATCAGGGCGACTTGCGTGGGTGTATTTGATGACTTCCACGCAGTCGTGTTCCAGGTCTCCTTCTTCAGTACCTGCACCCAAAAACTCAGCAGGATTCATTAGGTTAGTAGTTTTTAGAACAACATCATCTTGTTCTGTCAAAATTACCTGGTATTTCATCATTCTGCTTGGGGAAAGCCAATGGCCCCCCTTTTGTTCCAGTACTGTTGTTACCATATGGGATACAAACACTTCTATCCTTTTTCCCATAGTTAATTTTCGGACCTCCTGGATCAGTATTACTGTAGCAGCTACTGCCCGTAAGCACGCCGGCCACCCAGCACTTACCGGATCTAGCTGTTTAGAAAAATAGCCAACAGGTCTTTTCCAGGATCCCAGTCGTTGGGTTAATACCCCCAAGGTAAGTCTTTGTCGCTCGTGTACAAACAACTGGAAATCTTTGCTCAAGTCCGGCAGGCCCAAGGCAGGTGCCTGCATCAAAACCTGGTTTAGCTTTTGGAAGGCTTCACGTTGTGGTTTTCCCCACATGAACGTCTTATTCCCTTGTGCTTCGTATAAAGGTTTGGCAATCAACCCATAGTCCATAATCCAAAGTCTGCACCATCCTGTCATTCCTAAAAAGGATCTTAATTCATGTAAGTTTCGTGGTTCTGAAATAGCACAGATAGCATGCACACGGTTTGTACCTAATTTTCGCTGTCCTTGAGAAAGCTCGCATCCTAAATAAATCACAGTCTCGGATGCAATCTGAGCTTTACTTTTCGATACTTTGTACCCATTCATTCCCAGTTGGTTCAGTATTTCAATCGTTACCTGGATGCAGAGTTCTCGTGTCTCAGTCGCGATCAAAATGTCGTCTACGTATTGTAGCAACAGGTACTGTTGTCGACGGATCACGATGTGGCCTTTCGTAGTCCATTCCTCAAGTTCCTTGGCCAAATGATTTCCAAAAATAGTTGGGCTATTTTTGAATCCTTGCGGAAGACGTGTCCAGGTTAACTGAGTTTTCCTTCCATTGTGTGGATTTTCCCATTCAAAGGCAAATAACTTTTTGCTTCCCTGGTCGAGGGGTATGCAGAAGAAGGCATCTTTTAAATCAAGTACAGGAAACCATTTATATTTCTCCTTCACAGATGTTAACAAGGTGTATGGATTTGCAACTACCGGATAAATGTCCTTAGTGATCTGGTTTACAGCCCGCAAATCTTGGACTAATCAGTAATTACCATCGGGCTTCTTTACTGGAAAAATTGGAGTATTATATTCTGATTCATATTCCTCTAGAATTCCATATCTCAAGAATTTTTTGATTAGAGGAACTATTCCTAACCTAGCTTCTAATTCCAGTGGGTACTGTCTCAACTGTACTGGCCTGGCATCTTCCTTTAATTCCACTTTTACGGGCTGGGCTGTTTTCGATTTCCCAGGTACATCAGTCGCCCATACCGTGGGAATCACAGCCTCCTCCACAGCTTGTGGTATTTCTACTACCGGGTTTTCTTTTAATAACAGAATTTGTCCTACCTTGGATTCTGGAATTTTCATTACCAGGTTTCCATTCTCGAATGTTATTACAGCTTCCAATTTGGTCAATAAATCCCGTCCTAGAAGGGAAACTGGACAATCTGGAACATATAAGAACTCATGGGTTAATTCCTTTTCTCCAAAACACAGATCTAAGGGTTGCAGGAATGGCCGTACTTCTTCCTTCCCTGTGACACCAACAATCGTTGTCGTTTTATGACCTACTGTTCCCTGCAAGGAATTTAGCACAGAATAAGTAGCCCCTGTATCCACTAAAAATCTCACATCCTGGTCCCCCACTTGTATTGTCACCAGGGGTTCCTTATTCTGGGTATCCGTTCTTGTGCTGCCATATAGTCAGCTGTTATTATTGTACTCCCCCAACACCATAGTTTGTACTGCATTTCCTGCTGCACTTGGTACCTGACTCGTGGAACCCGGACGGTTCGGGCATTCATTTTTCCAGTGTCCTTCCTCCTTACAATAAGCACATTGATTTATACCAAGCTTTATAACAGGTCTTAAAGGAGTTCCCTGAACATTCCGAAAACCGTGCCCTCGGCCGCCTCTAGTTCCTCTGCCACGGACTTCCATTCCTATTCCCCTACCTTGTCCTTGGACTAGGGCCAACAAGTCTTGCTGAGAACGCCTCGACTGTTCCTTTTCTCTATTATTATAAACTTTCCAGGCTGTTTCTAACATAACATCCAGATCTCGTAATTGTGCCCCCTCCAGTTTCTGTAATGTCTTCCGAATATCATCCTGAGACTGTCCCAAAAAGATTAAAACCAACTGAACCCTTGCTTGTTCTGTTTCAATATCTAAATCCGTATATCTCTTTGCAGTTTCCTTTAATCTTTCTGAAAAGGCTGAAGGGGATTCATTCTTTTCCTGCCTAACATTATACAATTTTGACCAGTTTATTTGTTTTGGCATAGCAGTCTGAACACCGATTAATAACCAGTCCTGATACCTCCGGAGGCGAAGCTGACCACCTTCAGTATTATAATCCCACCGGGGATCCTCCTTTGGAAAATTTTCATCAACATTACCATCCACTATTCCATTCCGAATATCCTCTCTTACTTTATCTCTTGCTACCCGTATAACCATATCCTTTTCTGTAGAATCCATTAATGTGTCAAGAATCACTTGTAAATCATCCCAATCAGGATTCTGCGTTTTAATTATCATTTTAATTATCCTTGCAACCTTGTCCGGGTTTTCCTGGTAAGGACCAGCTGATTGTTTCCAGATCATTAAATCTCCTGGCGAAAACGGGATTTTTACATAAACCGGCTCTCCCCCCACTCCTACGGCTTGTCTCAGTGGTGCTATTACATTTGGCAGTCCACCCCCTTTTGGGCTTCCTTTTCTCTGTTCCTAGTCCTGTGGGATATTGGTGTAGTTGTTACTCCTTTTACACCAGCTGCTACCCCCTCAACCCCACTGGAATCGATATCACTTTCAGTAAGACGCACAGGTGCCGAGGGTTTAAGGGGTTTAGGTGCAGAGGGTTCAGTTTCTGAAGGCGCAACGTCAAGACACGGCAGATCTAATTTTAAAGCGTTACCGCAACTGTTTTCTATTGCCAAACACGTCATGCATTTCTTTTCTGCCGTACAGCCCATACATTTATCATTAGTACCGCTCCTCCGGACTAACATTAACCCACATTCCCTCCTCTAGTCCTGTTTTTGTACAAGATAGAAAAAGAGATCCACGTACTGTACCTCATCCCATTTACTTTCCCTTTGACAAAACCTCATTAATTCACTAATAGTTCCAGGTTCTAAAGTACCCTCCGGCGGCCACCGTACTTCATTTGGCAAGTCATATTCAGGCCAGCAGTGAGTACAATATTCAATTAATTTCTTTTTACTCATTGATTGTCCAAATCCAGCCTCCTTCCAATGTTTCAACAAACAGTCTAATGGTGACATCTTTGTATCGCTCATATCAACACAAAAGGGTAACACACAGACGATTAACACAGAAGGATAACACACAGATAACTTTACCAGAACAACAGTAAAGACGGATCAAATCACCAGTTTCAATAGCAAATACAGATCAAATTACCAAGACTACAGACCAGGTGCTGAACAGCATAGATAACCAGATCAGGTGCGCGCAAATAACCAGACCAGACCAGGTGCCGAACCTGCAGAGGTTTCCCTCTGTCTAACGGACAGCTGCCTAGGCAATACCTCGGGAGCTCCCTGCCCAACCGAGCGTGGCTTTCGCCGCGTCTGACCGGCAGGCTACCAGATGCCTGACCAGCAGGCTACCAGACCAGAACCAGACCAGATGGGTAACCAATAATCCAGATAAAGCAACAAATAAAGCACCTTCTTACCAATCAGAGGTCCGTCGTGAGCAGCGGAGAGCCGGTCGCGTCCGATGCACTCCCCAAGAATACCTCGGTGCTAGCCGGAGCAGGATCGAGACGCGATCCGTCTCAGCAATGCCCGCGAGGTCCCATCTGGGTCGCCAAAATGTTAGCAATCAGGACACATAACCACGGACGTTGTTATATGCGGTGCGTTATTTCAGCGCTGGGAAACCAGGGGTTCGCACCCAAAGCTGACTTCGAACACCTGATTCAGACTACACCTTATTATACAAGTTAGTCACATACATATTCATTACAACCCCTGACAACCATTAGCATATTCCACATCTATTCTAACACAAACTTCCTATCTAAAAGATGCTATGATTATCAGTTATCTTCTAAGGTACCAACTTTAAAAGAATATATCGTAAATCTATGTCCACCTTAAGAATAAGGCTCGATTTACAGTTACCTGCCCTATAAGAATATACCATAAATCTATGTCAGCTTTAAGAATAGAGTTTGGTTACTGAATACAAGAATTCTATGGTTACAGGGCTGGTTGCTATCTTAATGTTAATCCAACTGTAACAGATCCAGTGATATCCAGGGTAGAGCCAGCGAAGGCCCATCTTGTCCTGTTCCATAAGGGAACGTGGAAGGAAACATCTTGTAAAGTTGATTCTGTTACTATCACAGGGATATTCAAAATTCCCAAAAGCATCTGTAATTTGCTCTAATGACACAGGCAGAGAATAGCTAAATAGCTCTCCTAAATTCTCACTCCTGAAACTGAGAAAACAAAAGGCACAGGTCTCTTTAATTTCTTCTGCTTCTACTGGAGAATTCCAAAAATGCATACTCCCAAAGTATGATAACAATGAGTAGAAATACATCATGGACTTAACTAAAATCACATAAATCAGTGATACGCAACCCAGGGCCACAGCTATTATAACAAATTCATCCCTTCTTCCAAAAGTAATGTTCTGCACAAACACATAAACAACAAGAATTAACCCCAAAAAAGGCATTATCAAATCCAAATAGATTTGCAACAACATCCTTTAAAATCAAAACCAAACTCAAACCACAGTATGCTTTATGACCCGTAAAGCACACAGATCTATTGTTTCCCAAAGTTTCCTCCCACCAGAGGATTCAAACACAGGCCGCGCACATCAAAGCTCGATGCTCTCTCACTTACTCTACCTGGTAAGCTGTTTACAGTAATTGTCAGATACTGCTCATAGCCCATCTCAGTCAAAACCCCATCCCTGCTCTGGCGCAATAAAATCTGTCACGTTTTCTCATGCAAATCCAAGTCACAGCACCAATAAAACCTGTCACGGTTCCACTTATCTCATCCCCGTACACTCTCTCTCTCTCTGTACGGTCTCGTTTTTCCCCGTACGGGCCACCAATTAAATCTGTTACGGTTTAAGGCAAGGTGGCAATAAACCATGGCAGACGTTCCCTGTTATCCCCTTTACTTCCCGCCACCCCTTCCTTTAGATCGGAAAGATGATAAGAAAGATAAGGGGAAAGGAAGAGAGAAATAGACTTCAAGTTGGAGAGTTTTAAAGGGTTTTACTAATACTACTAATAAATAGAGAATATATATACAAAATATACAAAACCAATCTCAAGTGCTCGATGTGGAGCTGGCGTCACTCCAGCAGTGGCGGAGCTGGGTGTGCGGAGCTGGCATGGCTCCAGCAGGTGCAGGCCAGGCCCCTGGAAGTCATGGGCGGGACTTCACAGCAAACCGGAAACTGGTTGCAGGGATGCAGGCCCTGAGGCCTGTAGATCACAAGCAGACAGACAGGGTCCTCTCTAGATGCCGGCCATGGTCGAAGAGAGCGCGACCCTCGTGATCACCCTCTTATATAGGGGGTATGACGATTATGGGATGGAATACTCAGTTCATCCTCAGTTGGTCAGTTCTAGTCACCTGTTCCATCCACCCCTCCTCAAACACGCCCCTCTCACAACGGAACGTGGGAAAACTTATCAGTCTTTCTTAGCTACCATAGTAATAAATCTAAACACGAGCTGCTTCAGCATTCTGTTGGCCTCTTATCAGCACCAAGTACAGCATCCTAGGAAAAATATGCAGGCTAAAACTCAGAAAAGTACAGCCACCTAGAAGAACTTAGCTGAAAGAAAAGTCACTAAAAGAGAACCAGTCTTGGTTTTAACAAAACCAGGACAGACATGCAACTAAACATAATTCTCAGAAGATGTTATTTGAGCTTACAATTTACTTAACGAATCTTGACCCAAGAGAGGTATAGGGTTTTCTGGCAAATTCAAGAATTCATGTATTAAAACTTTGTTCCAAATTTGGCATTCCATTGGATTCAAAAAATGGTCTTTCTTTCTTTCTTTCCCACAATCTCAAAAACTATCATGTTGAATTTACAAAGAAGTCTTTTACAACTAGTTACCACAGAATAAGTCTATTAAAAAATTTTTAGTTTAATTTCCCAGTTTCATTAGAACTACAGATCTGCTACGGATGCCTTTAAACTTCACCCTCAGACTGCTCCATTCAGTATTACAACATTACTGCAGTGGGGGGAGAGAAAACTCCCCTTTCACCGCTTTAAAAGCGAGCAACCAGGTTTTTCCTTTTTTTTTTTTTCTTTCTCTTCTTGCTGCAGCTTAGATGTAGCCAAGGCCATGCAGGTGGCGTAATTGTTGGTACGAAGTAGGAGGCTCTGGCAAACTCCTCCGTTACAATGAGCTGAGTTTATCTTGCAGCTTGACACAGGCCTGGGATATTTTGCTTTTTTGTTTTCCCATTTCATTCCAAACATAATACATTTTATACGCAATTCCAATTAGCTCAACAGTTGTTACATTCCTCAGCCCCATTTACATTTTACAATTTACAGATGTCAAAAAACCAGTATATTAAACATCAATCCATTATTCCATTTTTCTAGATCCAAATCAGTTCATATTCTAGCACCTTTCAAATACAACCTCATACAATACCAAGTTCACATCCATCATAGCATTTAGGTGTTTTTGTTTTTGTTTTTTTGTTTGTTTGTTTGGTTTGGGTTTTTTGTTTTGTTTTGTTGTTTGTGTTATTTTTTTTCGATGTGAATCAGAGTTTAACAATTTCAATTCTTTTCTGGTCTCAAAATTACTAGATAACAATATAAGCAATTACTCTAATGTGTAAGAATGCATCCTAAGGGGGAGCAAGGTGGTATTTTAGCAGCAGAACCGGTTCCCATTTTGTAATTGTCTCCCCAAACAAAATTCTTTTGGTACCAAATATATACATATGCAAATTAAAATACTGAGCTCAGATATGAAAACCAAATACCAAGTTCGAATATGCATACAGATCACACTTACACTTATTCAAGACAATATCTCAATTTTTGCATTGCACCTTTGGGCCGCTTACTGCTCAGCCAGGTGGAGGCACCGCTGGGTCTCCCTGACTAAACAGGTCAGTGGGCGCTGGAACCCAATCGGCACCTGCCCCCCTGCTGCCGCAGCAAGCTGGACTGGGCGAGGCTTTCATTAGCATCTCATCTGGTGTGCTACAACTGTTATTCCATAACCAGGATTCTTTACTTGGTATGCATACAAAAGAGCCAAATCCAGCATATCGAGATGAGACACAGCCTATCACAGAGTTGCACAAGTCTGGATATTGGAATAAAGCTGGCATGCTAGAAAGAAAAGTAACAGCTACTACACACAAAATTTTAGCATCACATTCACTCAGTAAAGAACTAAATTACTCATGACCTTCTGTATTATCACAAAATGCGCATTTTGAGTCAACGGATTCTCATGATTTAGCAGTTTGTGAACTTACTGTACCATGTAACAAAGACTTATCAAAACTGTAATATGCTTAAACAGATACCCACAAAGAAAACAGGTTAATGAAGAAAGCATCTTGCAGACTTCAGCAAGTTTTCTAAAACTCGCAGATAACACGTTGATAGCAAAAATTAGCATTCTCTACTGCTAATTTCAACACCAGTGCTTCCTTAACTTCTAAGTTTTCAACCTGCTTATTGATGGTCTCTTGAAGATGGTCAATAAATTGCATGTAATTCTCATTGGGACCCTGATTAATAGTTGCAAATGATTTGGCTACTTTGTCGGTTTCAGGCACCAATTATAACCCGGGTCCCCAGGCGCACCCCCTTTCCCGTCACGATCAGCATGACCGCATTGCCGACTGCTGGATTCACTCGCTATTAACTGATCTGATCTTTCACACAGTTCTTTTGTCCAGTTCTTATCCGGTGACTCCTTCTGCTCTCTTGTGGAAGTTGGATGGTTAAAAGGCGGTAAAGGCGGATACAAATTGGTAAAAGGACTGATAGTACACTTGTTTACAACATTAGCATTCTCAGCTTTCACAGGTTCTTTGGGCAAGCCATCTGATTCCAATCCTTTGGACTTGTTTTTCTCACCAGGGTTGGGTAATAGTATAGGAGGCCACCCGCTCGGCATTTTTCCTCCCCCCGCCCCGGACTGCTGAACCATCGGGGGTGCCGAAGGCACAGCAGGGGATGGAGTAGGGAGGGTATCGAAGACACGAACCGGGTAAGCTTCATAGCGATTTTCAGGTTTCTTATCAGGCTGCAACACTGCAAAAATTCTGGCAGCAGCAGACCATTCAGCCTTAAAATGTTTTAAGGTAGTAATTATAAACTTCCATGTAGTTGCTAATGATTTAGCTTCTTTATCTCCATTGCTGACCTTATGCCATAATTTCTGCACTATATCATCCCAAAGTTCAAGTTTAAAAGCCTTCTCGGTTCCTGCTGGGTAACCGTTAGTTCTACACCAAACTAACAGTCTACGTATGTTACTTTCTTCATATTTCACCCCTCTCTTTGAGAGGATATGCGAGAGAAGACACAGTATTGCTGCTTCTTCTTTAGATATATTCTGCCCCATCTCCTCTCGCCTCCAGCTGATCACCTTTTTGGGTGTCCGTTGCAACAATGTCGGATCCTCTATTCCTCTTCCGTTGCTTCTGTAGCAATCAATCAGGAGGCACGCAGCCCGCAGACCACGTCCCGGTCAGGGTCCAGCCGCGCCATCTGCAGCTGGGGCTCGTTCCTCGCAGCAGTCGTCCCCTCGCCATAAATTCTCCTTGCGGCTCACGTTGGGGTCACCACTTGAGAGGGTGAATTATCATGGACTCCACACAATCCAATGTGAATTCAAGCAAAGCCAATTTATTACAGAAACAAGCCTCCTTATATATGCAGTTATTTCCTGATCACGCGTCCACGCTCCAAGCATGCATTAACTGATTGGATATTGTCTATGTTCACGAGCTGTCCACGCGCCCGAGTCTCACTGCTGATAGGTCTGTTGATTTATGTCGTGTTTTCAGCTTTCCGAAGTGACCTTGAAATTCCTTTGGGCCTGGCTAGTTCAATAACAAATCTCCATGTAATAGAAACCCATCCACACATTAACTTCAAGAAAATCCCTCAAATCTCCCACACCCTTCCAATCCCTTACATTCTGTGATTCTGTGATCAGCTAGAGCTGGGTGCCTCCTGAAGAGGGACCTTGAATAAAGAAAACCTTGGGCAATTATATCCTTACAATTTAAGCTTCCCACTCCTTGCGGGTCAGTTCAGACCAAGATTATACTAAAATGTTCCGAAGGCTGGAACTGTACATGCATGAGGAAACTGGAATAAAACACAGGACCTCAACATAAGAATGGGAACAAATGTAGAATCTTCCTGGCTAATGCAAAGAACTCAGAGGTAGGTCTAAAACCTTCACACATTTGGACTAACTGGATCCTTACATAAGGCTTAATTGATCTCTAAAAGTTAGAGAGTGATTAAAATTGTCATTCATAAAGGTTGACTTCCCTTCTAAAATGATGGTTGCCGTTATTGAGGTTGACTTTGTTTAATCCTCCACATGAATATAATTACTCGATCTTTTATTTTTAAATCTATTTATTTTTTTATTCCTCAGGAGTTTTCTATGAAATTCTCAATTAATTCTGTAGGTTAATGAAAAAATGATTAAAAATGCTTTTTAATTTCTCACCTTTTTAAGACAGTTAAGCAGCCATCATTCTTGGAAAATGCTATGAAGCATTTTAGTTACTTTCAGTCACTGCTAGTCTTACAGGAGAACAGCACTAATGCTGCCAGTCTTTTTAGATATAGCAAACCTTTCTAAGACACTGTTTTCTCTCTGTTCTGTTACCTCTCCTTTAAGACTTGGACAGCTGGAATGAGGTTTTTTATTCTAATGTACTGTCTCCCTTCATCAAACAGATAAATCAAAACACTTGACAGTTTGAAATAGAACAGTGGAACAGAAATGGAAATGGGTTTGCAGTTATATACTGTACTAGGGAGACTGCAAGGTAAGAAGAGCGGGGCTTGAGGCATGAACCTTCATCTCCTTCTTCTACCTCTACTTGAAAACTGTTGATTTATTCCAGAGATGTGACGCAGATAACTGGGAGGCATTGTCTTGGATTGTCTCAGAAAGATGTGAGAGATTATGTTTGTTAGAGTGCCAGTGTGTGTGAGCTGACCCAGGCAGGTCGCAGGAACAACCACAAACCACAGATGCAATGCAGAGTAAATTTATTTTTGTTGCTTCGCTATCCGAGGGTTCTCCAAAAAAGCACCTAATCTTCTGAGCAAAGGTACAAGCAGGGACACAGACACTGCAGAATTCAGCCCTAGTTGAAGAAGATCTATGAACCTGCTGTTTTCACCTGTATATCAGGAATTCACGCAGATGCAGTTTACCACACTGCTTTGATCTTTGCCTGCAGGAATTTCAAGGATGTTTGATAAGGTGCCTTTAAGACTTTTCACAGGCTTATGTTATTTAAGCACAGAGGTTCTACTTGTGAAGCACACAAAGCTAAACAACAATTAATGTGATTTATGTGTTTTTCTACACCCTAGCTGCAGTCGCTTGAGTATATTTACAGTTCTCCTCCTTGACAATCTTCCGTTATTCCCACACAGGCATACTGTTGATTTTTGTTTCCCCTCGAATCATACTGGAAACAACCATGTATATTCACACAGACCCTGCCTTCATTAAGAGATGAGCTCACAGCTGAGGTACTGTACTGTGGTGCAAATGTACGGAGAAGGCTAAAGAGGTTAACGGTGTTGCTGTAAAGACAAAAATGTAAAATGAGCCTACTGCTCTGAGGTTAACTGAACCCATGCGGCGTGACGGTGGAAAACTTGAAACAATGTGAAGGGCTGGAACGATTTTAAGTTAGGACTAATTTTGGTGTTTCATCTCCATTCACTCGTGCAGGTCCCAGACTCAGGAAGGACAACGCTCCATTGAAAGGAAGCTGGCGGCCAGGGCTCCGGTGGCAAGCAGCCCTATTGCCACAAGATGGCAGCAGCTGCACGCGAGAGGCTGTGCAGAGGAGCCGCACAGGGCCTGCTGCAAGACCGATCTTTGTGCCTCCGGGGGGCCCCAGCTCATCAGCACACCTGGGAAGACTCCAGGCCAGACAGGATGCCAAGGAACACTTTCATACAAAGGATGGCCTCATGCAGGGACTTCTGAAATAATCCGGAGCAGGGAATTAGTGTAAGATGTGAGTTGATGTTCCCCCATGTCCCAGTGGACAAGGGCTCTGGCTATGGCAGTGTGCAGCAGCAGTCTGTGCAGCTCTTCACAGGCAGAGCAAATGCAGGGCCAGCTTCGTGTCAGCAGGATTACACTGCTGTTGTGAGAGGAAAGTTGGGCCCAAGGTTCCTGTTACCAGTGTGCAGACAGTCTATGGCAGCAGGTCATACAGACAGCTGACATCAAGGGGGAGGTGAAAGAAAAGAGAGACAAGAAAGTCTCATCTCCAACTAAGTAATGCCTGTTGCAGACCGACCTTTTTGCCTCTATGATGGGGATTCTGTTAGACTGGGTTTAAGTTGCACTGGTAACAGTGCATAGGGTTTGTTGCTGCACCTTCATATCTGGAATAGTTAACAATAACTGAAAGGACAGTAGAAGAATTCATGTAGACCTCCCTCCTTCCCTTCGTTCTGCTTCTCTTTTGCCTTACGCACAGCTACTGTAGACCTGACCATTACTGCAGAACGTGGACCGGTCTGCATGCCTGGATGTGGTATAGTGTATGCTCAGAGATGTCTTGCTGAAGCAGAAGCTTGCCCTGTATTTTTGTCTCCCCTCCAATGTGTAAGGTTTCAGGTACTGACAAAAGGAAAACAGTCAAGGGACAGTCACTCTCAACTCACCTTATCACAGTATCACAGTATCACAGTATGTTTGGGATTGGAAGGGATCTCAAAAGATCATCTAGTCCAATCCCCCTGCTGGAGCAGGAACGCCTAGGTGAGGTCGCACAGGAACATGTCCGGGGGGGTTTTGAATGTCTCCAGGGAAGGAGACTCCACAACCTCCCTGGGCAACCTGTTCCAGTGCTCCGTCACCCTCACTGAGAAGAAGTTTTTTTCTCAAATTTAAGTGGAACCTCTTGTGTTCCAGCTTGATCCCTGTGTGCACATACGCAGGCACATCGCAAGAAGAGCCAGAGGCCACGGATGCATTTGCAAAGAGCAAGTTTTATTTTAGTTACCTCTCTACTGGGGGATCTCCGAAGCCACACCTGAGCTCCCAGGCAGAGGTGACACAAGCGGGGACGCAGGCGCTGGTCAGTTCAGCCCTGCTGGAAGATCGCTGGGCCTGCTGAGCTCGCCTGTATTTCAAGGCTTCAGGCAGGCGCAGCCTCCCGCTCTTTCTCACAACAAACCAGGAATCTCAGACATAGTGATAAGGTGCCCAGAGTTTCTCCCAGGCCTGTGTTATCTAACACAGAGGTTCTACTCATCAAGCACACAAGGTCAGTAAGACAATTAGTGTGATGTGCGTGCTTTTTCTACAGACAGGTGCAAGTCACTTGAGCGTATTTACATTTAACTAACCTCCTCGCCAAATCTTCCGCTATATCCCCATACAATCCCATTACCCCTTGTCCTATCATTGTTTGCCACCGAGAAGAGCCTGGCTCCATCCTCGTGGCACTCACCCTTTATATATTTATAAACATTAATAAGGTCACCCCTCAGTCTCCTCTTCTCCAAACTAAAGAGACCCAGCTCCCTCAGCCTTTCTTCATAAGGGAGGTGCTCCACTCCCTTAATCATCTTTGCTGCCCTACGCTGGACTCTCTCCAGCAGTTCCTTGTCCTTCTTGAACTGAGGGGTCCAGAACTGGACACAATATTCCAGATGGGGTCTAACCAGGGCGGAGTAGAGGGGAAGGAGGACCTCTCTCGATCTACTGACCACCCCCCTTGTAATTCACCCCAGGATGCCATTAGCCTTCCTGGCCACAAGGGCACGGTGTTGGCTCATGGTCATCCTGTTGTCCACCAGGACCCCCAGGTCCCTTTCCCCTACACTGCTCTCTAATATGCAATTTCCCAACCTATACTGGAACCTGGGGTTGTTCCTGCCCAGATGCAGGACTCTACACTTTCCCTTGTTAAATTTCATCAGGTTATTCCCCGCCCAACTCTCCAGCCTGTCCAGGTCCCGCTGGATGGCAGCACAGCCTTCTGGCGTGTCAGCCACTCCTCCCAGCTTAGTGTCATCAGCAAACTTGCTGACAGTACACTCAGTTCCCTCGTCTAAATCGTTAATGAATATACTGAATAATATTGGCCCCAGTACTGACCCCTGAGGCACTCCACTAGATACTGGCCTCCAACTAGACTCCGCACCATTGACTACCACTCTCTGGCTTCTCTCCTTAAGCCAGTTTTCAACCCACCTCACTACTCTATTGTCTCGACCACACCTCCTCAACTTAGCTGTGAGGATGCTGTGGGAGACTGTGTCAAAGGCTTTACTGAACTCAAGGTAGACCACATCCACCACTCTGCCATCATCCATCCACCTTGTTACATTCTCATAAAAGGCTATGAGGTTGGTCAAGCATGACCTACCCTCGGTAAAGCCATGCTGACTGCCCCTAATAACCCTCTTATCCTTGATATGCCTTGAGATGGCACCAAGGATAAGCTGTTCCATTACTTTCCCAGGGACAGAGGTGAGGCTGACCGGTCTATAATTACCCGGGTCCTCCTTCTTGCCCTTTTTGAAGACTGGAGTGACATTTGCTTTCCTCCAATTTTAGGGATAGACATCTGAGGTCCATTCAGAGCACAGATCAAACTTTCAGTACTCTGACTTGGTCTGGAGAACTGACTGTAGAGGAGGCCGTTTCTGTCCATCAACAACAAAGGAAGCAGGGGAAAGGATGAATGAGCTTTTGAAATCACCGACTCATGCTTCCAGCAGTGCTAGGAGAAAGTGCAGAAGAGTTTACATGCTGTATGTACAAGAAGACCTTCCTGGAAGATCTAGGGGACGAAACAAGAGTAATTTCTTGATTAATAATCGAAATCTTTAGACAGCAAATAATAGATGCTGTTTAGTGTTCAGGATGCACCCCTGTGATGCCATGGCTGTTGGGTACAAAGTGCAATTCTATCTTCCACTAAGCAGAATACTGCAACTGCATGCTCAGTTCTAGGAGATTCGGGTTCTAAACCAAGGTGAAGTCTTCCCTACTTCAGTTTCTAGAACAGAAAGTCCTGCATGCTGTCTCCAACAGCAGTGGTGAAAGCCTGTATGGTTCTGGGAAATCAAATATTGATTTCCTACGGGGTAGGATCCTGTGCAACCAGTCAATAAATCTAAGGCTGGATCTGAGCTATAGTAGTAAATATGGAGTCTTCATACACTTAGACATCAAGCTTGTATTTGTAATCACATTAATAGTGCTATCTAGTCATCTGAGAATTTATATATATATGGTACCAATACTTATTTCTTGCAACTAATTCCATCAAACTATGAAGGGGCAGAACCCATCAGTATTTCTGGAGTGACTAGGGGATCCCAACAATTGCCTGTATTAGAAGCCAAAGTGAGCCTAACTGGGAAAGACTGGCAAAAGCACCCCTTTGTGACTGGCCCCACATGCCCTGTGCGCCCTTGGCATAGATGTCATGGTTCAACCCAAGCTAGCAATATAACCACAACAGCCGCTCACTCACTCCCCCCCCCACCCCCAAACAGGAGAGACAATCAAAAGGGAAGGGAGAAACTTGGATTGAGATAAACACAGTTTAATAAAATAGCAAAATACTAGTACACTACTAGCAAATATATATATAAAATAGAAATATAGAAATAGAAATATAGAAATAGAAATAGAAATATAGAAATAGAAATATAGAAATAGAAATAGAAATAGAAATAGAAATAGAAATAGAAATAGAAATAGAAATAGAAATAGAAATAGAAATAGAAATAGAAATAGAAATAGAAATAGAAATAGAAAATAAAATAAAAGATACTCAGTGCAATTCCTCACGAACTCCATCTGCACCGAACAGCCAGTCCCAGGAAACAGCACCTGGTCCCAACAGCCAATCCCAGAGAGAGAAGAGAGGAAAACGGCAGAAAGGCCCAGAGGCCTCCGCAAAACGGCAGGATGGCAAAAGACCAAACTAACAAAAGTCCCAAACAGAACTCCCCTGGCTCTGACAAAAAGAGCGAAGAAAGTGAAGAAGAACGCGAGAGAGCGACCGGAAGATCCTGACTCTCCTTAAATATGAAGCATGACACTAATGGGATGGAATACTCTTATTGATCAATCTGGATGTCAGTCAAGGTCTGTCCCATCCATGCCCTCCTTCCTCGATGCCTCACACCTGTGGGCAGAGCGCTCAGAACGTCCTTGGCTCTCAGACCAGAGCAATTAAAAACATTAACTCTGTCCCGGGGTGTTATCTTCTTTTTCTCAAATTAAGTCCAAATAATGACCGTGCTAGCTATGAAAAAGAAAGGTTTCTAACTGCATGAAGAAAATTAACTCATTTTTGGTCAAAGTAGCACAATAGACTACCTCAGGAGAGGGTATTTTGAGGACCCAAAAGGGTACTGGTGGGCTTTTGGCATAGCAACTGTGGAGACGGAGAACATGAAGCAGCTGTCTACATTGCCCAGTCTCTCAGAGGACCATTCTATTGTAGGGTTACTGAGGGTCGAAGAACAGCAGGTGCCAATTGCTACCATGGCGGTGCACCAGCAGCAATATCACGCTAACCGAGACTCTCTGATTCACATCCATAAGTTGATTCATCAACTGGAGCCAAGAAGCGATCAGTAACGCTTGTTCACCCATTAACAATCCCATACGGCCAGCACGGAAGTCCAATGGAGAGTGAAAACAGTAGACTATCATGGCCTGAATGAAGTCACGTCGCCAGCGAGTGCTGCTGTACTGGACATATTAGAACTGCAGTACAAACTAGAATCAAAGGCAGATCAGTGGTATGCCACAAATGATATTGCTAATGTGTTTTTCTCTATTCCTTTGGCAGCAGAGTGCAGACCACAGTTTGCTTTCACTTGGAGGGGCATCCAATACACCCGGAATCGACAGCCCCAGGGGCGGAAACACAGCCCTACCATTTGCCATGGACTGATCCAGACTGCACTGGAAAAGGTTTGAGCTTCAGAACACCTGCAGTACATTGATGACATCATCATATAGGGCAACACAGCAGAAGTTGTTGACAAAGGGGACAGAATAATCCAAATTCTTCTGAAAGCCAGTTTTGCCATAAAATGAAGCAAGGTCAAGGGATCCAGTTTTTAGGAATAAAATGGCAAGATGGGCATTGCCAGATCCTGATGGATGTGATCAACAAAATAACAGTCATGTTAAAAAGGAAATGCAAACCTTCTTAGGCATTGTGGGTTTCTGGAGAATGCATATTACAGATTATAGTCAGATTGTGAGTCCTCTCTATCAAGTGACCTGGAAGAAGAATGATTTTCAATGGGACCCTGACCAACAACAAGCCTTTGAACAAATTAAATAAAAGATTACTCATGCGGTAGCCCTTGGGCCAGTCCGGACAGGACAAGATATTAAGAACGTGCTCTATACTGCAGCTGGAGACAATGGTCCTACCTGGAGCCTCTGACAGAAAGCACCAGGGGAGACTTGAGGTCAATCCCTAGGGCAGGGGTGTCAAACTCATTTTCACCGAGGGCCACATCAGCCTCGCAGTTGCCTTCAAAGGACTGAATGCAGTTTTAGGACTGTATAAATGTAACTACTCCTGCAGTAATCAATATGGACTCTTTATAAAAGGATTGATCAGTCTGACCTATTTTAGACATCTCTATCCTATTTTAGACAGGATACATATCATATGGACTGTTGGGTACATGAGAGTGCAAGACACACAGAGATGATGGGGTCTTGTTCCTACCTGTAGGGAAACATAGCTGGAGGAAACTGTCCCTAGCACTGCCTCTGATTTCAGCTATGGGGGGAGTTGGTTGATTCACTCCAAAAGACATCCTAGAAATGAATGCGCATCAGGGAGTGTGAATGATCAGGGGATTGGATCCACACAGGGGTACTGAGGGAGCTGGTTGAAGTACTCACCAAGCCACTTTCAATCATTTATCAGCAGTCCTGGCTAACCGGTGAGGTCCCAGTTGACTGGAATTAGCAAATGTGATGCCCATCTACAAGAAGGGCCAGGGAACTATAGACCTGTGAGTCTGATCTCAGCGACAGGGAAGGTTATGGAGCAGATCATCTTGAGTGCCATCACATAGCACATACAGGACAACCAGGCAATCAGGCACAATCAGCAAGGGTTTATGAAAGGCAGGTCCTGCTTGACTAACCTGATCTCCTACTATGACAAGGTGACCCACTTAGTGG
This sequence comes from Patagioenas fasciata, assembly GCF_037038585.1. Classification (NCBI taxonomy): domain Eukaryota; kingdom Metazoa; phylum Chordata; class Aves; order Columbiformes; family Columbidae; genus Patagioenas; species Patagioenas fasciata. The sequence continues at coordinate 62,734,635 of NC_092559.1, forward strand.
ATGAGGGAAAGACTGTAGATATTGTCTACCTAGATTTTAGTAAGGCCTTTGACACTGTTTTCCACATCATTCTCTGGAAGAAACTGGCTGCTCATGGCTTGGATGGCCATACCCATCACTGGGTAAAAACCTGGCTGGATGACCAGACCCAAAGAGTTGTGGTGAATGGAGTCAAATCCAGTTGGATTGGGGCCAGTTCTGTTTAATATCTTTATGAATGATCTGGATGAGGGGATCATGTGCACCCTCAGTAGGTTTGCAGATGACACCACGTTGGGTGAGAGCGTTGATCTGCTCGAGGATAAAAAGTCTCTACAGAGGGATCTGGACTGGCTGGATTGTTGGGCTGAGGCCAATTGTATGAGTTTCAACAAGACCAAGTGCCGTGTCCTGCACTTGAGTCACAACAACTCCATGCAAGACTACAGGCTTGGGGAAGAGTGGCTGGAAAACTGCCTGGAGGAAAAGAACCTGGGGGTGTTGGTCGACAGCCGGCTGAATATGAGCCAGTAGTGTGCCCAGGTGGCCAAAAAGACCAACAGGATCCTGGCTTGTATCAGAAATAGTGTGGCCAGCAGGACTAGAGAAGTGATTGTGCCACTGTACTCGGCACTTTTGAGGTCCCACCTTGAATACCGTGTTCAGTTTTGGGCCCCTCATCATAAGAAGGGCATTGAAATACTAGAGAGAGTGCAGAGGAGGGCAATGAAGCTGGTGAGGGGCCTGGAGCACAAGTCTTATGAGGAGCAGTTGAGGGAGCTGGGGCTGTTTAGCCTGGAGAAAAGGAGGCTGAGGAGAGACCTTATTGCCTGTGTACAACTACCTGAAAGGAGGTTGTAGCATGGAGGGTGTTGGTCTCTTCTCCCAAGCAACAAGTGATAGGACAAGAGGAAATGGCCTCAAGTTGCGCCAGGGGAGGTTTAGATTGGATATTAGGAAAAAAATCTTCACGGAAAGGGTTTTCAGACATTGGAACAGGCTGCCCAGGGAAGTGGTAGAGTCACCATCCCTGGAGGTGTTTAAAAGGCGTTTAGACGAGGTTCTTAGTGACATGGTTTAGTGCTAGCGTTATGTTATCCTCAGTCTTCTCCCCTAATCCAAAATAAATTTGTGCCGGACAACAAATGTTTCCCTTCTCAGATGTGGCACCCCCTGTCTCTCCAAATAAAGAACGAAGATGAGCAAGAAGCAGGCCACAGTGATATTCTTCTGTATCTAAAATTTTGTGGAATCATAGAATCATTTTGTTTGGAAGAGACCCTCAAGATCACTGAGTCCAACCATTAACCTAACCCTGGTACTAACCCATGTCCCTAAGAACCTCATCTCTGCATCTGTTCAACCCTTCCAAGGATGGTGACTCCACCACTGCCCTGGGCAGCCTGTTCCTGCAAGGAGTCTTGTCCCTTGAGAGAGTCAAGAGCACCTCCTGCATCCAGATCATTGATAAATATATTGAACAGAACTGGCCCTAGAATCGAGCCCTGAGGAACACCACTGGTGACCAGTTGCCAGCTAGATGTAGTCCCATTCACTACGACTCCTTGAGCCCTGCCCTTCAGCCACCTTTTCACCCAGTGCACTGTGCACCTGCTCATCCCACAGTTGGACAGCTTGTCCAGAAGGATGCTGTGAGGAACAGTATCAAAAGCCTTACTAAAATCCAGAAAAACTACATCCACTGCCTTCCCTTCATCCACTAGGTGGGCGACCTTATCATAGAAGGATATCAAATTAATTAGGCAGGACTTTCCCTTTGTGAACCCACGTTGGCTGTGCCTGATGATTGCATTATTCTTTAAATGCCTTTTAATAGTACCCGGTATAATCTTCTCCATATGTTTTCCAGGAACTGAGGTTAGACTAACAGGTCTGTAGTTTCCTGGGTCTTCCCTTGTGCCCTTCTTGTAAATTGGAATAACATTGGCTAGCTTCCAGTCCTCCCCAGACTCCCAAGAACTTTGGTAGAGAATTGAGAGGGGTCCTGCTGTAATATCCGCTAGCTCCTTCGGTACTCTGGGATGAATCCCATCAGGCCCTATGGATTTATGAACATTGAGCTGATACAGTTGGTCCCTCACAATTTCAGTGTCCGCAAACAGAAAGTCACTGTTCCCACACTTTAGTCAGTAAATTTCCACTTTGGCCACACTTAGGATGAGGTAATTTCTGGTGCTTTCCACCATTTATCTAGATCCAGAATTTTCAGATCGTATAGTTCTGTACTGTCCCACTCGGTCTACAATCCAGTAGCAGGTGCGTTAGGTTATCAGGAGTAACTGATTGTTGCCACCTTTCTCAGGCAGAAAGGGGGTCCTTTCCCACATGGAGGGAGTTTCGAGAGCATAGAGGGGGTGCTTCAGTGCTTTGTCTCACTGCACTTGTATAATGGCAATTGTTTCTCCCAAACATGCCCTGTTTGCCTGTGTGTCCAGGTGCTCAAGTTGCTCGGTGGGGGGCAGGATGGCAACCACCACAAAAAGTCCTACGCATCTTCATCGGGTACCATTGTGATAAGTACCACAGTTTCAGAGGGCTTTACAGTTCCTCTCCTGCTTATCATCATAATATGATTTTGAGTTAGAGAAGTGGTATCCCTACTGTGTTCATGGAGAACTCGGGTGATACCTAAAATCAGAAATTAGTACTGAAATAAGTTAATAAGAATAAGGGTCATAGATTTTAGGCACTTATTAAGTTAATAAGAATAAGGTTCACAGATGTTAGGTTTTAGGCTCTTATTAGGTGTTAAGTCACAAGAATGGTATTTGTTAAGATAAGCAGGAGAAGGTTAGGAGAAGATAAGGTAGTGAGACTAGCATAAGACCCGTTCAGACCGTTTTTGTGGTTACAAGCCAAATAACAAAGGAACTGGTTCCAAGAAATTTAATGCATATGTAAAGGATTTCCTGGAAATGTAATGAATATGTATGATCTGTGTGGATATAACCTGGCATGCCAATAAAGGAATGCTGCTTCTAAAATCCTAAACTCTGTTTTTAGAAGTTTCTTCAATTTACCGATTTTACGGTATCAGGGTACAGAGGATTGGAGGACATAGGTCACCTATGTTAATTCAAGTTAGTCACCCAAGCCTTCCTTCATACCTTCAGACTTCCTTTTAGGATGTGGTTCATCTGGTCCATTTTAGATGAGATACACTATGTCTCAGAAGTTTATTTTTTCCTCCTTGGGTGACTAGCTCAGCCAAATGATTGCCAATAACTCATCCAACCAGAGGAACTAATGGACAGTAACTCAGAGTAAAAAGGATTCTAATTTCTCATGACCCTGTGTGCCTAAAAACCTAATAGGTTTGCTTAGCATTGACATTGTGCTAGATGATACAGGAGGTCTATGGCAGAGCAGTGAGGTAAAGACATGTTTCAATAGTCTCAATTTAATACCAGGTTCTTTCTGCTTCAGTTCAAAATCAGTTGCTTCTACTGAAGGAGATACTCGTATAACCAGGTTAATGAGTTTTCTACAATCTTTTTGCTGCTAGACTGGGGTAGCTTCTGGCCTTCAGTGTCTAGCTCCTAAAGTTTACTACAACCGCGGACAAACTCAATATAAAATTCCAATAAATTTTTCACTGGGATAAATTTTTCACTGCTCAGTAATAACTGAGCAGCTCAACCTCATCATTGTTGGATCAGATGCAAACTGTCTGCAAGGTGTGTGCATCCAGATGGGAAAGCTCAGCATTGAGACACATTACCAAACACAGGTGAGATTGATGTTGCAAATGCAATGGAGAATCAAAAGTTCAAGTTTAATGTTTTCCTTTGACAGAACTGTCTTCTCAATGTGGTACAGTCCTGGCAATTAAAGCCTGGTCCCTAATAAGAAAATATTGCCTTCAGCTCTTTCTTAATGTGAAAAAAGTCTATAGATAAGGCTAGCTTCGCACATGCTATGCATCATGTTGAGCTGCTACAGTAAAAGTAGAACAAGCCATGCTATGAGTGGAGGTGGTGAAAGTGACCGGCATAATCAGCGTAGAACCATGATGTCTCTCTGCATTTTTTGTGTGCATTTTATTTTACAGGTCTTGCATATAGCCCTAAGTCCAGATCAGAGCAGGTTCTTTTCTGTTGTGGCTGAGGGGATAGCTTGTCTGTGGAAAAGCCATGAGTCCGGGGAGAGCAAGCACAGCAGCAAGGCTTTTTCTAATGGTTATTTGAGTTCATTCTTGTGACTTCTTTTCCTTGAAAGCAAATGAATAAATGTATTTAACCCATTCAATAATTCAAAATCTGCATGTTCCTTCCAATGGAAACATGGCAAAATATAGTACAATTTTTTCAAGATAAATCAATTTTCCCCATTAGTCCTTCATGTGAAATGTTAGTGGCTTGTTTTTCTTATCCTACAGGAAAAGTGTTCTAACTCTGAAGAATAACATCATATTTGTTTTTGTTAAATTAGCAAGCATGGATGGAATCTGCCCTGCGTCAAGTATCAGCATAAAATCTTAGGCCCTGCTTTTAGCTATGATTCTTGTAAGTAATTTTACATCGTCTTGGTGTCCCCATTGGAAACCACATGCCAACTAATGCAAATTGCCTTGAATCATTCAAAGGCTAGGATCATCAGAGACCAGTCCAGGGGACTGTATTGTTCTATATATGACATAGATCATGGCACAGAATCTGTCTAAATATTTCTAGAGATCTAGATTAAATATATAACTCAATCTAAATATAAATGATTTAGTGAGAATTCTTTATTGTTTTCATAGTGGTAATGATAACTAGTTCAAACAGAAAACTGTCTTAATTGAATTTTGAATTGTTTCCTTAAACCTACCTACTGTGATTGACAGGTGTTTGAAAATATAATTGCATAATAATTCTATTATTATACGTACTGATGTAATAAACTGGTTAATAAGCCAGATGGACATAGTCAAAGAAGCATGCTGTTTGGATCAAACACAATTGTTAGTTCATTCATCTCTTAAGGGTACCAGTTTAATTCTGGGTGTCAGCAAATCTGGGAGCTGTCACCCTCTTATGAATTTTATTTAGTGCTCACAAGGACCAAACCTCTTGGACTTTAACAGGAGTTTGCCTGCATGGGACCTGTACACTGTCAACACCCAGGTAAGGATGTCAGAATTGGTCTTCAGATGCAACTCAGTAGTGCTATTCAAAACGTGTCCTATCCACAGACATCTTTAGAGCTTTGCTTTCATTATTAGTAATGAAGAGAGGCAGGGGGTAAGGATTCACTCTTGCATTTGTATATTAAAAGCCCTGTGAGCTTAGAAACTCATACTGTTTGGAACTTTTTTCCTTCTTGAAAATATACTTAGATTGGAAATATATTTAGAATATTTCCTGTACCTGGGGGAAAATGGTAGATTAGGGGAGTAGAGCAGTTGTCAGCCCATGGAAAATTAAGTTGTGATCAAATGAGATAGGCAATGTTAACAGGGGCACAAGTATCTCTGAAAATGAATGTGAAACTGTCGTGTCTTTAGTTCTCATAATTTTTAAAACCTCATCTTCTGCTGTTCATAAATCATGTGGTCACTAACTTTAGGCTTGGAAGGTTGAGATCATTGTGGTCGATGCACTCGACCCCCCCGCCAGCCAAACCAGCAGCAGTTTGGTCCAGGCTCCAGAGGAGGTAAAGGCCTGAGCCACAACCAGGCCAAGAACTCCTTCCAGGAGACCCACAGGGAAGCAGAACGGCGCACTGAACGCCGGTGGCTTGTGGGCACAGGGAGTCTCGTGCAGACTTTTCCTACTGTATGCAATTTGACTAGGACTCAACCACTTCATTCTATAAATACGACAGCTTGGATGAGCCCACTTTGGGTTCTCCCGGCTAAATAAGTGAGCTGTATGGCAATGGTTTTACTACTCAGAGGTCAGTGGATGAGCCCAATTCAAGTTCAATATTAATCATTTAGCTTAAGTAGATGCGCACCAAATGTAATGGATTATATAGAGATATAGGGCTGTATGATTTTAATATACTCTTCCATTCATGCTACTCAGCAGACAAGATTTGCTAAAATTTTAAGCTCGTATTTACCAAAAGCAACTGCAGACTACACTAAACGCCTGCAAGATAAAGTCTAGCTTGCATTTTGCTGGGAAAAATGGAACTGACTGGGAGTGGCAGAATGCAAACCCCCCTCTCTCCCCCCCACCTCCTTCATCATGGAGGGAGTAGGCACATCTCCCTCTCTCTGCTACTTGAAGCTAACAGCTTCTTTTGTTTGGCCCAGAGCACCCTGGCCAGGGCCATTAGGAGAAGGGAGTGCCAAGGCGCCAGTGAGCCGCTGGGCACCTGTGACCAGTGTGGGGGATGTTTGGAGGCTTCAGGGGCACCCCACACACAGTGTGGGGGTGCAGAGAAGCTTCTAGAATGCCTACAGTCAGGTCTGATCAGCCAGTATAAAAACGGGACTCTCTCATCGAGACTGAGCCCATTGTCGCCGGTCTCTCGGAGCACGAGGAAGATGCTGCCGCCGAGACCCCCCCCTCCCCGGGATGGAGACCCCGCTTGCCTTGCCGCCACGGGTGTGAGTAAAACCCCTCGCAGGATTGTGAGTATATTTATCCTTTCCGTGCACATCTGCACGTGTAACTTCCCGTGCTTAATACAAGCACGTATAACTTTATTTCCTCACACAATCGCGAGTGTATTTATATTCCGTGCACATTTGCACGCGTACTTTAAATTATTTCCTCGCACAATCGCGAGTGTAACTTTATTTCCTCGCACAATTGCGAGTGTATTATAAATTTATCCTCGCACAATCGCGAGTGTATTTTCCTCCCGTGCTTCCACATAAGCACGTGTAGTATTCCGTGCACATTCGCACGTGTAAGTAAACTAACCCTCGCACAATTGTGAGTGTATTATAAATTTACCCTCGCGGAATCGCGAGCGTACGCTTTACCTTTATCTCTTTAAGAATAATCCCGCACCGTGTTCAGGCAAGTGTGTACTCCTCTGGGACTCGGGGATGGTTCCAGCATTGTTTTGGGTGAAGCCACGTGCATGCACTCTGTGGACCGCCTGTTGTACCAGTTGCTGCCCCTTAATAATTTTCCTCAACTGGTACCTGAACCTATATTTAAGTCACTTTTGGAGTGCTAAAACCCTGTTTCTCACCGGTTTAATAAAAGTTGTTTTGGACCCTGTTGTCCCTTAAATTAGCCTCGGGGTGCCTCCGTGACACTGGGAAAACTACAATCCAAGGCTAACGCAGAGACATCGCAGATATCTGCAGTGCGGGGCCTGTTTGCACTTCGCTGAGAAGAAAGGATTTATCCAGACAAAATGACACCTTCAAGGATATGGACCAAACCCAAAGTCTACATCTGAACAAAACAGAGGCCCACGTGGAGTCAGAGAAAAAGGGTCCACTGGGGAGCAAGTGACCTGGTGGTGAAATTTTGCTATTGGACTGAATCTGGGTGTGATTGGTCTGTAAAGATATAAAAGTTTGTAGTTTTCTACGCTTGGGCGGAGCTCTGCGCAGGTACCCAGCTTGAACCAGCCCTTCTGCTATTCTACTCCATTAATTTTTTTATTTTTCTGAGAATCTTGTCTCCTGAAAGTCTGCTCTGCATATGGTCATAAGACCTCGCCTGAAAGTTTGCTGCTGGAGTTCTAAAATGCAGACTCCAGAGCGAATGATTATCAGGGAAAGAGGAATCCTGACAGTTTGCACCATGACGGGTACGGTCTCGCCTGAAAGTTTGTCTCTGGAGCTCCAAGACACAGCCCCCTGGAGTGAACAGTTATCAGGGAGGGAAGATGCCTGAAAGTTTGCTTTGTGAACGGGTACGGGCACCTGGAGAGAAGATAAGCAGCATTCGGCTTGGCATATTTCCCCCATGCAGTAAATAACAGAGCAAACCCGCCACCGAACTCTTTAATGTCACGCTTCTCTTTAAGAAATCTAAACATTGTTCTGCAGCAAGCAGAACCCAAAATTACTCCCCCGCGACAATCTGGTGTCAGAAGTGGGATGCCGGGCATTATTGCTACTTATTTACAGAGGCATGGAGTAAGTCAAAGTCCTAGATTTTCGGAGGAATGGGCTCATAATAATTGTCATGATTGGAAAGCTGCGGAGGAGCAACTAACAGCTGCTAGGGGCCATCTGAAGGATGGGAAGGGAAAAGGAATCATCTGTAAAATGCTAGGTACTTGCCTAGAAGCCGCTTGTGAGGAGCAGAAGACCTTGGATAGAGAAAAACAAGATCCGAGGGAAGTAATAGAAAGGAAAAAGGCTGCTGAACAAAAAATTAGAGGAAAAAATTGGAATGATACTTATGCGGGCTGCTCATCCCCCTAATCTTCTACAGATTAGGAAACTTATTGCGTCCCCTGATGAATGGGACGGAAATTTATGGGGTGACCCTGACGATGATGATTTTGGGGAAGATGATTCCTTTTCTCTCTCGTATCCTCCTGAGTATGAAGCTAGGTCTGTTATTAAGACAGAAACTGAATTAAGAGAAAAGACATTGAAAGAGTTTCAAGCAGAGTCTTGGGAACTGAGAAATAAGCCGTGGAGAAAGGCACTGGCACTAGGCATTCCCGAAGCCACAATTCAGAAACAGCCACCAAGTGTTATCTTAGGTCTCATTGAAGCATTCCTGAAGCAAGATAGTTGCAAGAAGAAGGAACACATTCTGACTTCTCCGGTGCCTGCTCCAAGAAGGAGCGTTAACCCTTTCCTCCCTCCGAGGGAAGGACCACAGGGCACGAATCCAAAAAAATGAGCAAGGTCCGGACAGCAACTGGGCCTGCCTGTCTGGAAGGTAGAAACTTATCAGTGGATAAGTGATGATGGCCCATACATTTTAATTCCAGATGTCCCTCGAGGACAATTGGTGAAATTTTTAATAGACACAGGAGCACAAATTTAAATACTGACGCAACAAGAAACTGAAGCTGCTACCGGATTTCTGAAAGTGCATTTGCAGGACCAAAACTGGACAATTAATCTGACTAAAACACAGGGTCCTAGCGCTACATTACTATTTTTAGGAATAGTTTGGCATGGACAGCTTAGAGAAACACCAGATAAGATACAGCACACAGTCCAGCAGTTTTCTGTACCAGCTGCAGTAAAACAATTACATGCCTTTTCGGGATTTTTAGGGCATTGGAGAACTTTTATCCCCACATCTTCTGGGGAGGATTCCCCTTTGTCCTGGTTTTGTTAAAAACAAGACTCTTTTAGTGATTTTTCTTTCAGCTAAGTTCTTTTAGGTGGCTGTACTTTTCTGAGTTTTAGCCTGCATATTTTTCCTAGGATGCTGTACTTGGTGCTGATAAGAAGACCAACGGAATGCTGAAGCAGCTCATGTTTAGATTTATTACTATGGTAGCCAAGAAAGACTGATAAGTTTTCCCACGTTCCGTTGTGAGAGAGGCGTGTTTGAGGAGGGGTGGATGGAACAGGTGACTAGAACTGACCAACGGAAGTATTCCATCCCATAGTTGTCATTCCCCCTATATAAGAGGGTGATCACGAGGGTGACGCTCTCTTTGACCATGGCCGGCATCTAGAGAGGACCCTGTCTGCCTGCCTGTGATCTACAGGCCTCAGGACCTGCATCCCTGCAACCAGTTTCCGGTTTGCTGTGAAGTCCCGCCCATGACTTCCAGGGGCCTGGCCTGCACCTGCTGGAGCCATGCCAGTTCCGCACACCCAGCTCCGCCGCTGCTGGAGTGACGCCAGCTCCACATTGAGCATTCGAGATTGGTTTTGTATATTTTGTATATTTATTCTCTATTTATTAGTAGCATTAGTAAAACCCTTTAAAACTCTCCAACTAAGTCTAAGTCTCTCTTCCTTTCCCCTTGTCTTTGCTATCATCTTTCAGATCTGAAGGAAAGGGCTGGCGGGAAGTGAGGGGATAACAGGGAGCGTCTGCCACGGTTTATTGCCGCCTTGCTTTAAACGGTGACACCCTTGTGAAGGGTTAATAGAAGAACACAGTAACGTTGATACACTTGAATCACAAAACAACAGGCAAGCAGATAATATGACCTCTGCTGAGCTTCAAGCTCTAAATATGCATATAGCTTGTGGACATGGATCAGCTTATATTGCACACGCATGGGACATTGCTCACATTCAAACTCCTTTGCTACTGTATACTTGTAAAACATGCTCACATCATCGTGCTACTTGTACACAGTTACATTTAAGGGCATTATGTAGGCCATGGGGAAAGATAAAACATGGCCAGTGGTCCTTGAATACCTGTCAGGTTGAATGTGTGGGCCCTCCGCCCCGGTCTAGGGGGTGGCAGTGTGTATACACTGATTTGGATACAGTGTCAGGACTAACTACAGAGGAAATGGAATTATTCACACCAATGGATTGTGAAGTGGGACTGCAGCCTACTGATCTAGATGTACAGCCTTTGCTAATGTCAGATTCTCGAGTTCTTGTGTTTCAGGTATCTTCAATAAATACCTGTACTTTATCGAGAGGAGACAGCATTGGAACAGTGTTATTGGTGTCGAGAATGCAACACTGCTTTGAAGTTCTCTCTGAAAAGGTGCAAGCCAGAGTTCTCCAAACTGTGTGGGGAATTATCTCACATCAGGTTATCAGACCCAGAGTAACATCAGCTGCGGGAGCTGGAGCAATGTGTGTGTATCACTGGAAGGTGATGGCGCTCCTGTTTTCCTTCCCCATCACAGGCTGGCTCGTTGTACTTTGCAATCTCATACTACAAGCATATGCCCTGGATATGTTTCTACAAGACCAATATATAAATACTTAGATTCGATTTGCCTCTACTGTAACTAACTCATCTGCCTTTTGCATTAAGGGAAGACCAACAGCTGCAGATCTTTTGACAATATGTTTTACCAACATGAAAAACCTGGTAGCTGTTTTACTGAATTATACTATGCTAAGGGATTTTGATATTAATGTTTTTTATTATTGTTTTCCTCGAGTAGGTAATGGCTGAAAAAGCTGCTTCAATTTTAAAAACATCTGTTGCTTCAACATAACTGATGAATCAGCCAACATGAAAGACAGCATTTAACATCTCCAAGACTTCCTGCATCAAACGGAGCAATCTACTGATGATGTCTGGGTGAACGGCTCGTTTAATTCCTTGACAAAATGAATGGAACACCTGATTTAAAACACCATTTTACAGATACGTTTATTCCTTTTCTTATATGTGTTTATTATGCATCTCTATAAATTGCTCTGTGCTACACCTCACAAACCCAAGTGAATATCTCCGGCTTTGCTGGTCCCAGCAGAAGCAGTTTCTTGAGTGAGGGGAATGGAATATATGGGAATGGCACAAGAATGGCGAGGAGGAACATTGTAAGTATACTCAAGTGACTGTAGCTGGGATGTAGAAAAGCACATGAACCACAAGTAGAACCTCTGTGTTTAGATAATATGCCCGTGAATAATCATAAAGGCACCTTACCATATATCCCTAAGATTCCTACAAACAAAGATAAAAGCAATGCTACAAAATGCAGAATTAGTGCACAATGGATTTTCCCGTATTTCTAATGGCATAATCTGTCCAGCAGACCCTGCCGAGACCAGTCTATTTCATCTTTTTGTCTTGCAGCTTCCTGTAAAATGAAAGTACAATATATCATCCTATTGCTGCTGAAGGTACATCATGTCCTGTTGGGACTGAAGTGGAAGACTGTGAGGGTGAAAACTCATGGACTCCACACAATTCAATATGAATTCAAGCAAAGCCAGTATTACAGAGACAAGCCTCCTTATATATGCAGTTATTTCTTGATCACGCGTCCACGTTCTAAACATGCATTGGTTGATCGTATATTGTCCATGTTCAGGTCTTGTTATTACAGAATTACCTCACTCTCATAACAGGTGTTGTTTTTCAGCCTTCGCGCTGGCCTTGGAGTTGCTTTGTCTAGTTCAGAAATAAATCTCTCTCTAACAGAAACCCATCTACACAACAACCTTAAGAAAATCCCTCAAATCTCCCACAGAAGACCCTATTTGGATGGTCACCAACCAAGAAGTCCCTGGTTTTCCTGACAACAGCCAAGTTGTCAGTGAGTTCTTACATTTTCTTCCTACTGATTCAAAACCACAGTTAGCTACTGAAAGAAAAACATTAACTCTGTCTCAGGGAAGAAGCAACATTATCTCATTACTCTAATAGTAACTCTAAGCAAAAGACTGCGCTATCTACGAAGGAGAAAAGAATATAACTGCATGAAGAAAATTAACACAATTTCAGTTAAACCAGCACAATGATTTAAGCATGTATTCAGACATAGTCTGGAATTTAGTCTGGAATTTAATCACAGAATGTCCTGAGTTGGAAGGGACCCACAAGGATCATCGAGTCCAACTCCTGTCCCTGCATATGACAACCCCTGAATTCACACCATATGTCTGAGGGCATTGTCTAGTCTCTTCTTGAATACTGCCAGGCTTGGGGCCATGACTGCCTCCCTGGGGAGCCTGTTCCACTGCTCTACTACCCTCTGGGTGAAGAACCTTTTCCTAACATCCAACTTAATCGGAAGCAGTTTGGGTCCCTGCCTTAACCACAGTCCTCTGAGAGTACTGAACTGTGGCTTGATAGGCACAGGCCAGGCCTCAATACAGTGCTAGAAGCTGCTGATTTTCATTGAGGTAGGCAAGGCACCCTTCTATCAGGTGGCACGTCAGTTTGCCAGGGTTGCTTGCCTGTTCAGGTGTAAAGTCCCAGGTTATGGGAGGTGATGACCACCCTAGGAACCTGCCCAAATCCTTCCACACACCCTGCCACCCAGGGACCGAATGCCTCAGGGCACGTTTCGATATTGCCTCTCCCAAAAGTTGTCTTCTCTTATACCAGGATGACACCAGATTCCACAAACCCCATAATATGCTAACAGTGTTAGTAAATAGTATTAAACAGCTCATGTAAGAGTGAACAAGGATCTCAGGAACCTGCATAATAAAATGACCCACATCAGTCCCAGGTAGGAAGAGAGAGATGTATTCCCTCATCCTCTCCACAAGATAGCTCCCCCAGCACAGCAAGGCCATCAATGCCAGGGCAAAGCACATAGCCATTATTTGTATTAACATGTTCCCAAGATCAGCAAAATAAAGAGGTAAGCAGTTTGCCACTTAATAGCTACTATAGCACACTTAATACAAAACTGCCGTTGTCTCGAGCCCCACTTTGGGCACCAAAAAGGACTGTGGTGGGGTGACCTTCACTGGATTCCAGGTGCCCACTGAGCCACTCTATCACTCCCCTCCGCAACAGGATGGAGGGGGGGGGGGTGTGGACAAAATAAGATGGAAAAAACTTGTGGGTCAAGATAAAGGCCTTTTAATAAGGCAAAGGCCACACACGGAAGCAAAGGAAAAACAAAAGATTTTTTTCTCTATTTCCCACCAGCAGACGATGTCCAACCACTTCCTGGGAAGTAGGGCTTCAGTATGCATAGCAGTTGCTCCAGAAGAGAAACGTTATAATAACGAATGCCCTCCTTCCTCCTCCTTTCTCTTAGCTTTTATTGCTGAGCAGATGCCATATGGTATGGAAGATCCTTTTTGGGTCAGCTGTCCTGGCTATGTCCCCTCCCAAGATCTTGCCCACCACCAGCCCACTGGGTGAGGGAGGGAATGTTGGACAGCCAGCCTCGATGCTGTGTGAGCACTGCTCAGCAGTAACCAAAACACTGGTGTGTTAATCAACACCCTTCTAGCTACCATTACAAAACACAGCATTGTGAGGGCTGTTATAGGGAAAATTAACTCCATCTCAGCCAGACCCAATACAGAGAACAATGTATGTCACAGCTGAATGGAAGAATATCCTTTGAGCAGATGTGTAGGTTGGCCCTCAGTTGCACCTTCCTGCAGCAAACACGACCCTGGGGAAGTGGTTGCTCCTTTTCCTTCAGCTATTAAGAGCTGTCTGACTGTTGACTGAACATCATTAGGTTAATTATTTATTGTATTTTCTCTTAAATGTGATCTCGTTTGGAAACACTCTTTACCATATTAATGCTACAGCTTTTGGGCCCTATGCTCTCTTTGTAGTAGGTCCCATATATCTCCCTGTTTAGACGGGAACAAGAGAAACAGATACATTTCTCTGATGTCTGCAGTGTCCAGTGATTCACTGGTCCCAGGTAGGCTGGCGACAGAGCCTGTGTGAGGTCTGTCTGGCTCAGCAGCAGCTCCAGTCCTCTCTACAAAGGCAATGAGTGGAATGCGTGATTTAAACCTCACATTTTGCCTTGCCGGGGGAGCCTGCTGGGCCAAATAGCCATTGACATCTTCACTCAAGCAGGAAGAAGAAAGGTTGGCTGACAAGCTGTCACGGTCCATTCGGTGATGGACTTGTGATGGTTTGTTTACCTTGATCTCGAAGTGCAAAATTAAGGCAACCAAAATGCCAAGGGGTTATAATTCAGTCAAACAGTGTTACTTTATTATTTTGCCTGCAAAGCGGCACACAATAGAGAGAGTAGAGAAAAAGGGAAAGAAAAAGAAAAGGGGGAAAGAGGATTTAGCTACCACCAAACGAGCCCCAAAGGCGTCCCTCTGGTCTCCGGTCCCGTAAGAAGAGTCCTGCCGGTCCTCTGTCGTGATTCGGGATCCTTTGGTGGGAAGATCTTAACGACGTCCAGTCAGGAACCATCTTTTATGTTTCCTCACCCCCCCCTCGCTCCCATGGGTTGAGGCCAATCTCCGCCTTTGTTTTGCAACCCAGGCTTAACTGCGCAGGCTCAAAAAGTCCCCGCTCCGCTTGCCAGAACCCATCTGCGCCTGCGTCGCCTCACGTTCTGGGGTCTCTTGCTGATCCGTTGGGTGACCTCAAGACCCTTGGCGAGCTTCTGGGCATGCTCTTCGTCGTTGGCCTTAGTAACAGGGAGGAGGTGAGGGGCAAGTTTGGCTGAAGCAGCAGGTGAAAATCCATCTTCTGGAGAGCAGCTATTGTCCCCAGGTCGGAAAGATCCGTATAACACAGTTCCTTTTAGGAGGTGGGGGCAAGTGTGCCTGAGGCAGCAGGTGAAGTCCACACAGCAGCTATCGTTACCGGTAGCCCCCAGGTCAGAGAGACCTGTGCAACACAATTCTTCTCCTCAGGCCTCTGTCCAAGTCATTGTCCAATTTAAGTTCTTTATGGCGATGTTCAGGCAAATACTGTTCTTCGGACCGACTCTTACGCAAGCCAACATATCCAGTAGAGCTGAGATCTCTCAGTGTCGCCTATCATCTGTCTGGACAATTTTTGCTCCTGTGTAAATGCATGCTGTCTCTTTCTGTGGTGAACTACATATCTTTTACAGAATAACATGGCAAGAATTTATTTCTGTTTTCTGAGCAGCTATTTAGACTGGCCAGTCCTCTGGTCTAGTGCATTGGTTGACTGAGAAAACAGGGATAAACTTTTCCCCAAAATTCACTGCTTCAGTGTTACTATTCTCTGCTTGCATGCAGCTAGAAGCTTGTAAAATGTCTCTTCAGAAACAGTGAAGATCAGTATACCTTGTTATATTATTTTTTACTCACTGAAGTACATTTGTCAATATAGATTTTGAAACACGGTAATCAGAACATGATCATGGTCATGCAAAATGCAAAATGCATGAAACCACCAGGGATATTAACTTTCCTTCTTGAACAGAGACACCAGATACTCATTAAGGACAATCTCTGAATCAGAGTAAGAACTTCTACACATAACAGTGGGCAGCTCTTCGCAGCGATAAAGAACGACACACATGGGGACGCAGACAAAGAAACACACACAGGCAGAGGTCATGTTCAGCAGGGAGAGCAGAGCCAAGCAGAGCTAAGCTGAGCCAAGCTGAGGCCCTCTTTATTAACTGTGGCAGAATGCAAACCCCCCTCTCTCTCCCCCCCCCGCCTCCTTCAGTATGGAGGGAGTAGGCACATCTCCCTCTCTCTGCTACTTGAGGCTAACAGCTTCTTTTGTTTGGCCCAGAGCACCCTGGCCAGGGCCATTAGGAGAAGGGAGTGCTGAGGCGCCAGTGAGCCCCTGGGCACCTGTGACCAGTGTGGGGGATGTTTGGAGGCTTCAGGGGCACCCCACACACGGTGTGGGGGTGCAGAGAAGCTTCTAGAATGCCTACAGTCAGGTCTGATCAGCCAGTATAAAAATGGGACTCTCGTCGAGACTCCGCCCATTGTCGCCGGTCTCTCGGAGCACGAGGAAGATGCTGCCGCCGAGACCCCCCCCTCCCCGGGATGGAGACCCCGCTTGCCTTGCCGCCACGGGTGTGAGTAAAACCCCTCGCAGGATTGCGAGTATATTTATCCTTTCCGTGCACATATGCACGTGTAACTTCCCGTGCTTAATACAAGCACGTATAAAATTATTTCCTCGCACAATCGCGAGTGTATTATAAATTTATCCTCGCACGATCACGAGTGTATTTTCCTCCCATGCTTCCACATAAGCACGTGTAGTATTCCGTGCACATTCGCACGTGTAAGTAAATTAACCCTCGCACAATTGCGAGTGTATTAGAAATTTACCCTCGCGGAATCGCGAGCGTACGCTTTACCTTTATCTCTTTAAGAATAATCCCGCACCGTGTTCAGGCAAGTGTGTACTCCTCTGGGACTCGGGGATGGTTCCGGCATTGTTTTGGGTGAAGCCACGTGCATGCACTCTGTGGACCGTCTGTTGTACTAGTTGCTGCCCCTTAATAATTTTCCTCAACTGGTACCCGAACCTATATTTAAGTCACTTTTGGAGTGCTAAAACCCTGTTTCTCACCGGTTTAATAAAAGTTGTTTTGGACCCTGTTGTCCCTTAAATTAGCCTCGGGGTGCCTCCGTGACATTAACCATTCTCAATGCATAGGTTTACAGATACGGGCCTGCACTAAGAGGTTAGACAGGATGTTTTTTTCAATAATTGTTATTCCAAACACACCAAACTCGTGACTGTTTTCAGTCACGTTCCCATGCATATCTTGTTCCAACCCACTCATTCACAGTCCAGGCCCAACAACATTCATACATCACACATCCTTGGGGGTGGTGTTCCGGTCCGAGATATCATTCTCACCAGCCTGGACTATCAATCCTTACAATCATGAAAAACATACTTCTGTACAGCCTGTCCAAGGCCTTTATATTTTGAGTAATTGCTGTGATTTAGTCATGTTAGTATTATTTCTTCTTCGACCGTCTGGATGGTCATGTTAGTATTGACCTTCCTTTATTACCCAAGTGGCTGGAACTGCACGTCCTGCTGTTCCCACAGCTGTTAACACCCAGTTTTCCTTGACCAATGCTCCTCCACAAATAAGTTTTTCATTTGCTCCTTTGATTAGGGTCATGAATGGTCTTGAGTGTGGTGCTACTTCATTTCCACCAATTATATCCATACACAAACCTAAAAATAAAAATAAGCCACACTACACACAGCTGGGCTAACAAATACTGTAAGACTCTCTAGTCTCTTAGAAAAAACAGTTAATGTAATTACAAAGTATAGGGACACACAAATATGTGCATATGTTGCAATGCCGGTCTTCAGGGTAGACTTTTAAAATGGCTCAGCAGTACTAATTCTGTATGTTTCAGGGGGACCAAAATTAGATCAGTGGGGTGAGCTTTGACAAAAAAAAAAAAAAAAAAAAAAAAAAAAAAAAGCCAATGTGTTGTTTCTCTTGCACAGATTTCTTCTCCTGAAGTTTGCTGCCATGGTTATTGTCTTAGTTTTCATTGTAAGAACCCCAAATCTGCCACCAGATAAATGTTGTGCAATTATGTGACTTATGTGGACACTTGGAAACTGGACTATATAGTGTAAGTCACATTACATGAACCTGTTTTTTCAGAAAACCAGAAAATTAAGAGATTAATGCATGTGTATGCCTCTGGAGAGAAAGGTCAGATAATCATTATGTTAACTCATCTGAACTCCTCCAAATAACCTGTCCTCTGTGAAGCTTTAATCAATACTACCCATTCAGAAATGATTGTGTTTGTATGAAACATCAAGCACATACAGAAAGTGGAAAAGAGTTAATAATAAGAACTGCAATATTAATTGTGACTAATTTCTTTACATTAATACATGTTGGCTTAACTGGAACTCTGTATGTCAGCATTTACCTTCAAAAGGAGAGAACGGGGCACTAACCTCCACAAATTACCAGGAGAATGACAGCAGCAGAGGTGGATAAAGTAGGGAAAGCTCCCCTGATTTCTGTCTGGTGTTCCCCCCATTCACTGTTTTATATATATATATATATATAAATGAAAAGGTTGCGGGTTTTGTTTTTCCTCTTAAGGATATTTGACATTTGTACCTGTGACAAAAGCAAAACACTCCCAACAATATAGCTTACAGCAGAAGTGTTAGTGAGAAATTGTGTCATCTGTTGTGGTGTGAGGACAGGATCGGCCTCCCTTCACGTTCTTTCTGTAGCATTTGCAGAGAGTACTGGAGTGAAACCTTGCAAGCCATTATGTGTCCGATAATACGGTGGGAATCAGCTCACATAAAATTTAGGCTTGATTCAGTTGCCCGCATGAAGACATGTAGTTCCATTCTAGAGACGCCTGGTGGCCTCCAGGTCCTGAAGGATAAAGGTCTCTCATGGCACTCTCCCATCAGAGACCACATCAGCTAGCCTCAGCTCATATGCCCTAGTGTGCAAACTCTGTGCAAAGTTTAAGCTTGCATGGTAGTCACTAAAGTCTGCCTAGTCAATATAGTCAAGGGATCCTGCAGAAACATTCAGCTGCTAGGGGCTTGTTTAGGTGAGCTGAATCACTCTTGAAGCTCCACTAACTAGGTTAGTTGGATCTCCACTGGCTGAAATAGGAATAAAGGTGCCTGTCTCACATGTAGTCATGTGAGACACCTGCATGTAGCTGTCTTTCTGTGGAGCTGGTTCCTACCTCTGAAGTAGGGAGAGATGAATCCCAGCCTATTCCCCCTTAGACAGTTATCTGTGCCGTTCAAGAGTCCCTCAGGACCAAGGAATCTGATGTTTGCTAATTTCAGCATCTGATCCTAACTCATTAGTTTTGCACTGGATGAACATCAATATAGCACTGAGTGTGGTTTAGCAGCCTAGAGCTAAGGGTAAAATACTATTTAAAGTGTCTTAATGTGTCTTAGGTCTGCCTGACCTTTAGCTTCTGTGTCTGTATTTCAAATGTCACTAAATTCCTCGTTTCAGGCAACAGAATTGGTTCCTGAAAACTGAATAAATCTTATCACACCCTTGTAAAGGCACAGTCCCTCACTTCCAAATATATACCCAAATAATAGCAATAACTTCTATCAACATTAAATAATTTGGAATATTAAATAATTTTGAATATCAAATATTCTATTAGCTAACTAGGTACATTCAGTGAAGTGTCACTACCACACAGCCTGGAAGGTTTCCTGAAGATTTGAGCTCCACTGTAATCAGCCTGTAGAAAATTTCTGCATTCTGGCTGTGTCATGTCTTTGAGCTCAGTTGGCCCAGTCTGATATTTTACCTGTAGAAGACCTTGGACAGAGAACTGGCTCCAAATTTGCCCTTGCCTTCCCTTGTGTGACAGAGGGTAACTGTTGGTGATTTCTCTGAAACATTAAAAAAAAAAAAAAAAAAAAAAGGAAGAAAGAAAGAAAGTGAGGGATCTCACCACCCTTATGGCTCCACAGCATGGATGATGGGACTTGTAGTCTGGGTCCAGTGATGTGTGGCCTCCGCGCTGAGGATGCTGGAGTTTGTAGTTTGGAAGTGCAGCATCCTCAGGTGTCTGGTTCAGTTCTCACAACAAGACTGGTGGGAGGAATGGTCCTCAGGATGGTGGGCTCCCTGCCAGTGCTGGTATAGGTGAGCCTTTTTCTAGACCTCTGGATTGCCTGTGTGTGTAATTTTTGGTCTTTTGCGCAGGTGTTATTGTGAAATATAGAAAAGTCTGGAGGGTGATTGCAAAAGACAGAAAAGTCTCGGACCATCTTGAAGGGTCTTGGTTTTTCCATTTGTGTCATGCTGGGCCTATCAGAAGACAGAGCTACGTACCCTCCAACACATCCACCACCTCCTACTGCCAGCCACCCAGCCTTTGTCTGTGGCTCCCTAGCTTGTTGGTATGTAAATCGCAATTCACCTTATCTTGAATCACAGAACCACAGAATCATTTCACTTGGAAGAGATCCTCAGGATCATCGAGTCCAACCATAACCTAACCTAACTCTAGCACTAAACTGTGTCCCTAAGAAGCTCCTCTAAACACCTTTTAAACACCTCCAGGGATGGCGACTCCACCACTTCCCTGGGCAGCCTGTTCCAATGCCTGACAACCCTTTCCGTGAACAATTTTTTCCTAATATCCAATCTAAACCTCCCCTGGTGCAACTTGAGGCCATTTCCTCTTGTCCTATCACTTGCTACTTGGGAGAAGAGACCAACACCCTCCATGCTTCAACCTCCTTTCAGGTAGTTGTAGACAGCAATAAGGTCTCCCCTCGACCTCCTTTTCTTCAGGCTAAACAGCCCCAGTTCCCTCAACTGCTCCTCATAAGACTTGTGCTCCAGGCCCCTCACCAGCTTCGTTGCCTTCCTCTGCACTCCCTCTAGTATTTCAGTGTCCTTCTTATGATGAGGGACCCAAAACTGAACACGGTATTCAAGGTGGGGCCTCACCAATGCCGAGTACAGTGGCACAATCACTTCTCTAGTCCTGGTGGCCACACTATTCCTGATACAAGCTGTTGGCCTTTTTGGCCACCTGGGCACACTGCTGTCACATATTCAGGTGGCTGTCAATCAACACCCCCAGATTCCTCTCTGCCAGGCAGCTTTTCAGTCACTCTTCCCTGAGTCTGTAGCGCTGCCTGTGCAGGACCTGGCACTTGGCCTTGTTAAACCTCATACAACTGGCCTCAGCCCAATAATCCAGCCAGTCCAGACCCCTCTGTATGGCCATCCTGACCTCCAGCAGATCAACACTCTCACCCAATTTGGTGTCATCTGCAAATTTACTAAGGGTGCACTCAATCCCCTCATCCAGATCACTGATAAAGAGATTAAACAGAACTGGTCCCAATACTGAGCCCTGGGGAACACCACTCATGAATGCCCCTTCTCCTGCTACTAGGCCACAATGTTTGAGGCATGATTCTTTTCAGTCTCTGACACAGGGGCAGTTCATTGATCATTCTCCTGAACTTTCTGCAGAAGATCCCACAAAATGATGGCTTCTATCTGACCTGTTTCTAGTTCTAGCAATAATCTTTGAGAGAGATGGTTAGTTCATCTCCACCTAAATACTGATGAAGTACCATTTTCAATGCAGGCAGAAAAAACACTACTGAAACATCTGAGCTCAGCTGTTAAATGGCATGATCTCAACTTGTTCCTTAAAGTAACTGTCCCTAACCCCTCGAAGGGGAAGGCAAAGATTTATTCTTTTAAAAATTATTATTTCATCAGTAAGACAATTCAGTTTCATTTTCTTCTGTCCACAAGAGCTGTGTCAGTGAGGCAAAGATGTCCTGTGTCAGAGCGATCCCTGTCCTTGAGTATTTGAGATGGATGTGAGAGAGTTTTTAGTCCTCATGCAAAACAACCAACTAAACATAACACATTACATCAGCTCAGGCTTTTCACTTCCTGGATGGCAGCAGAGTGCTAATCCAACCTTAATCCTGGATTTCATAAACTGGAACAAGGGAGGATGGCAGGAGCAGTGTTGCCGAACTGAGGAAGCTGATGACAGTGCAGCATGTGGGCAACACACTGTATAAAGCTCATAAACTTGTAGGCTGATGTGTGCAGCTACCACTTTGGATTCTGTACTGCTGCTTCCCTCAGCATAAGACACCAGCAAGCTGAGAATTAAAGCCTGCTCTTTGGGACAGTGCATTTACCCCTGCAAGACATGAAGGGCTTCCTGTTTCTCACGCTCTTCCTGATGCCCGTACATGCTGGAACTGCCTGGATTGCGAAATGCACAGTAGATTGTTCTGAGCCCTGTGACAGTGTGCTGGTTTGACTGAAAATGAGATAATTTCCTTCATGCAGTTAGAAACCTTTCTTTTTCATAGCTAGCACAGTAATTATTGGACTTAGTTTGAGAACAAGAGACAACACCCCAGCACAGAGTTAATGTTTTTAATTGCTCTGGTCTGAGAGCCAAGGACGTTCTGAGCGCTCTGCCCACAGGTGTGAGGCATCGAGGAAGGAGGGCATGGATGGGACAGACCTTGACTGACATCCAGACTGATCAATAAGAGTATTCCATTCCATTAGCGTCATGCTTCATATTTAAGGGGAGTCGGGATCTTCCGGTCTCTCTCTCTCTGGCTCTTCTCTTCACTCTCAGAGACCTGTTCGGGACGTTCTTTAGGTTGGCCTTTTGTGATCCTGCCATTTTGCAGAGGCCTCTGGGCCTTTTCTGCCTTTTTCTCTCTTTTCTGTCTTCGGGATTGGCTGCTCAGGACCAGGGTGTTGTTTCCTGGGACTGGCTACTCAGTGTGGATGGAGTTCATGAGGCATTGCATTGAGTTCATGAGGCATTGCATTGAGTGTCTTTTATTTTATTTTCTATTTTATATATATATTTACTAGTAGTGTATTAGTATTTCGTTATTTTATTAAACTGTGTTTTTCTCAATCCAAGTTTCTCTCTTCCCTTTTGATTCTCTCTCCTATTTGGGGGTGGGGAGGGTGTGAGTGAGCGGCTATCGTGGTTGTATTGCTAGCTCAGGTTAAACCATGACAGACAGTAACGCGCGCAAAAGTACCTTGCGCTGTAAGCAAATGGTGCTGGATGACTGTGGCTGTTGCAGAGTGTGTGCAGCTGCTCTCGGGGGAGACTTGTTATCTCATATGGTCTCAGGTATCGATGGTGTCAAGTGTGGTCCTGGGCTGAAGCGCCAGTTTTACACTGAGGAAGATGACTTTAGTGATGAATTTGGTATCTGCAAAGGTAACAATATTCACTTTGCATGCACCCACTGTGGCAATTGGACAGGTTTAAAATTGTATTTTTCTCCAGCTCAGTCCTTAGCCAAGAAGAAAGTGAAAAATACCTGCTGGTATCAAAAGGTGTTACATGTAGGCAGAACAGGGTTATTAATGTGAGAATATCATTTAGACTTGGGAACATATGTGAGTAAATACGGATGGGGTGTGCTTGGACATAAGATTTTTGATTGGGACTTGGGAGTCCCAGGCATGAGTTCTGATTCTTCCATTGATTTGATGGGTGGCTTTCTATAAATTGCAGACTTTTATCTTGCAGGTCCAACCTTGTCATAGGATCCCTGCCCCTGCTGCAGTCTCCCTGGGGTGAGATTCCCTCGGGCACTGCCAGCTGCCTGCCCGGGGACCAGGTGCTCATTCTTGGAGATGGAGATAACAGCACTGCCAAAATGCCTGGTGTTTAATTCATTCCTTCCTTTGAGGTGCTCAGCTACCCTAGGGATGTGATGAGGGGAGGCAGAGACCTTCCTGCACGAAGGATGGAAATAACAGAACATGAGCTGAATGTGAGATAAGCAACCAGTCACTGCTCTCAGTTTATACCAGGTATGCTACATGCTGATTTCTTTAGTAATAGACTATTATGGCATTTTTAATTTAAAAGCTATCCTCACGCTGTACAAAAAGGAGAATCTTTTAAAGGAGAGAAGGTATTAAATTCCTGAGAGGTAGGATGAATTTTTTTAAAAGAAATAATTTTTTAAAAAGTCTTTGCAAAGTATGAGTGCAGTGAGTTTTCTTGTGTCCGTGTACCACTTCAGTAAGTAGATACAGATATGCCTTTGAATAACTTCCCTAAAAATGGAGATGTCTTAGGAGTTTAATATTAGGACCATTAATAGCCTTAGACTCAGAACCAGATGTTGCAAAAAACATTCAGGTTGACTCACATAGAGCATACACTTATTTACATTGGTATTTAAAACAAAATTCATGTGCATGTTTAAGGGTGAAACCCAAAATACTGTTTTTATTTCTAAAGACTAGAATTTATGCATAAAGATCATATCTTTGGTGCACCTACCAGGAAAGTATTTTACTGAGATAGTTGACTGATCTTCAGTTTATTAAAAACACTGCAGTGTGAGGTACCACCTATAATTATTTTAACAGTTCTTTTGATTGATTATATACTTTTCACTATCCTCATAGGAATTTCTTTGCAATAGCACACTTAATATGGGAAAAAAAGAAACAATGAGGGACATGAGATCTGAATTCTGTAGCTGAATCTTGGAAGCTCTGTAGAAAATATTAAGTAAAATATTTTTTCCTAGTGAGTCAGTGGAAAAACTCATTAATTTCAATAAAACCATATCTTGACTTAGAGTTGTAAAGTTGCATTTAAGGCTTATGTTCCCCATATAGTTATTCGCACTAAATATTACAGATCTCATTTCTAATTAATTTTCTGTTTTTCATCTCAGTTCTGAGACAGTACAATCTCTTTATGTGTGTATGTGAATTTTATCAGGCAAAGTATGGGACCAAGTATTGTTATTTTATATCTCCACTTACAGCTCTGATACCAGATCATTAACTAATTTTAATAACTTTCATATTTGTAATAATACACAGAGTCAGGATGGCTAAATTCTCTCTAATTGTGTGTGACTGATTTACTTTGAGTTGTGAAAAAATGACCTGAACTCCTCTCTGTTCTTCAATTTCTTAATTCTGAAACAGGTAAAACATGCACAGTATTTGTTTCAGAGCAGTTTTTTTAGTGTAAATGAATGTTCTTGGTGGTTCTTGTCTAAAAAGATTATGAGTGCATCATATTATTATTAATAGCAACATTATTACTGTCCGAAACAGACTGGGGAAGACTGGTGCTCTGCACTTTTATTAGTAAATACCCTCTAAACTTGAGGTATTACTGCCACAGTAAAGAACCTGCTCTTGCTTCCCTGAAATCACTGGGAGCTATTTGCTAATTTATGTAGGAGCAGGCTCCTACTGAACAAAACCTTCTAACAGCAAAATTGACTCAGTTGTCTCAGTTTCATCAAACCTGAAGAGCATCATCAATGCCAGGATTATTCCATATGGAACCAAGTGCTTTGGGTTCAGACTTGTTTCCACGCTGTTGTGCACATCTTTGCATCCCACCACCTGAGTGGCTGAGTACCTGCAGTGGGCAAATTGATGCTCTATGTGGTTGGTGTATGCTCTCAGCCCTGCTTGTCCCTCAAGGAGGACTGTGCACTCACAAACTGTTTTGCTTTGAAAGGATTTTGGTTTTATGTGGACAAACAGCAGGTCAAAGCGTTCTTGCTTGGAAAGGGGAGTATGGTGAAGCTCAGTGAGGTCCTCCAGGCTGGAGGGATTCACTGTGTAGTCCCTAGGAGGGAGCTGTTTGGTTTTCCAGTGCTTTTCCTTTACAAAAGCATATCCACTGGGCCTGCAGAAAACTGTAGACTGTTGGCTACATTTTGGGGCATTAGCCTGATTTTCAGATAGACTAGGCTGTATGGCAAAGCTAAATATTTGCATTAGTTCAAGAGGAGACTAGACAAACAGAAGGATAACCCTATTGTGGGGTGTTAAATGCACAGAGATCATGTCTGGCTGAGGAGGTCCCAGAGCTGAAAATGGGGGAGATCAGGAGAATATGAGGAGGAAGTATCCTTTGTGCTTACCACAGTTATCTTCTTTCTGAAGTGTTTTGTCGGAGCCTGGGCTAGATGGATTCATGGTAAAATCCTGAATGGCCATTCATCTGCTCTTATAACTTGAATTGGAAACTCTCCAAGACTTGCCATTTAAGGTGCTCATGCATCCTGGGGTGGCAAGGACAGCCTGAAGGAGAGAATTGGGCACTAACCTCCACAAATTACCAGGAGAATGACAGTAGCAGAGGTGGATAAAGTAGGGAAAGCTCCCCTGATTTCTGTCTGGTGTTCCCCCCATTCACTGTTTTTTTTATATATATATATAGAGAGAGAGAGGGAGATGAAAAGGTTGCGGGTTTTGTTTTTCCTCTTAAGGATATTTGACATTTGTACCTGTGACAAAAGCAAAACACTCCCAACAATATAGCTTACAGCAGAAGTGTTAGTGAGAAATTGTGAGGCACCTTATCAAACATCCTTGAAAATCCTGCTCTACTGCAGTCAAAGATCAAAGCAGTGTGGTAAACTGTGCCTATGTGAATTCCTGATATACAGGCAAAAACCAGTAGGCTTGGTGATCTAGGAAGAACTGAACTCTGCAATGCCTGTGTTCCCGCTTGTGTGTGCCTCTGCCCAGGTGCTTAGGTGCTTTATCTGAGATCCCTCAGTTAGCGAGGTAATGAAAATAAATTTACTCTTTGCATTTCATCCATGGTTTGTGGTTGTTCCTGCAACCTGCCTGTGTCAGCTCACACAACATCAAAAAGGAAAGCTGCTTTTTGGAGTCCTACACAACAAGTCACAAAAGCTACTGAAGGACAAGGTGAATCAGGTCAGTTTGCAGAGGTAAAAGCCATCCATCTGGCTTTAGATATTGCTGAATGGGAAAAAAAGGGCAGTACTTTATACTGACTCATGGATGGTGGTAAACGCTCTATGGGGTTGGTTAAACGATGGAAGCAGAACAATTGGCAAACCCATCTGGGCTGCTGCATTGTGGCGAGATATTGTTGCCTGAGTGGAGAAGCTGGTTGGAAAGCTACGTCACGTACCCATGTACCTGGGCCACTGAAGAACATCAAAACAACCAGCAGGTAGATCAGGCTGCTAAGATTAAAGTGGCCCGAGTAAATCTGAGCTGGCAACACAGGGGCGAACAATTTTTTCCTTGGTGGGCCAATGATACCTCAGGTCATCAAGGAAGAGATGCAACACATAGATGGGTTCGTGATCGAGGGGTGGACTTAACTATGTACACTATTGCACAGTTGGCAAGGAGCACAGTGGTGGCAATGGTAAGTTCCGCAGCTGAGCATGTTTTGAGGAGGAAAGGGGGAGTTCCCAGAGACAGGGAACCTCGTGGATGTGCAGAGAGACCTGCCAGGAGCTGGCAGATCGACGCGGTGGGGACATTTCCAGGAGCAACCGCAGGAGATTTAAACAGCCCCTAGGGAGTGCAAGCAACCAGGAACTCTGCAAACAGGACATGGTGTGTCAGTCAGGGCGTGGCACGGCAGTTTGTGTGCAGTTTGCACAGCAGTTTGTGGAGGGAGGGCATGCAGAGAGGGTCCTGCCACTTCAAACGAAGGCTGCAACCCACTTGCAAGGAACTGAGAACAGTAAGAGCCATGGTATCGACCTGGCAAAAAGCTGTGCCCCCAGCATCCCTCGTGGTCCTTCCAGCTGCAAGAATTGATGCAACCGACCAAACAGATCTTTCAAGGGAACATGCAGCCATCCAGGTCCTGGGCTGCAGGCTGTGCCCGAGTTTCAGGTCAGTATTTGACAGCATCAGTGAGCTCGCCTGTGGGCAATGTCCCCAAGTGAAGGAGCTGCTCAGCCTGGTGACAGAGCTTTGGGAGGAGGTGTCCAAGCTGAGGAGTATCAGGGAGTCAGAGAAGGAGATTGACTGGTGGAACCATACTCTATCATCCCTGAGACAGGTGCAGAAGCTGAACATGGCACAAGAGACAAAGGACCCCCTACCCTCTCACCACCAGGCAGAAAGAGGAGACCCAGGAGATGGGGGAGAATGGAAGCAGGTTACTGCTTGGGGTGGCAGGTAAATCCACTCTCAGCCAGCCTCACCTTCCCAGGTGCCTGTACACAACAGGTATGAGGCCCTGGAATTGGATGGACAGACAACTGATGATGTAGATAAAGGTCCTTCTGGGATGGAGGGGATGTCTAGGCAGCCTACCCCCAGAATCACAACTACTCATGTCAAGACAAAAATAAGGGTGGTTGTCATAGGTGACTCCTTTCTGAGAGGAATGGAGGGTCTGATATGCCAACTGGACCCAATCCACAGGGAAGTCTGCTGCCTCCCTGGGGCCAGGGTAAGAGATGTGACTAGAAAACTCCCTAGTCTGATAAGGTCCTCACACTATTACCCACTATTGGTTCTTCATGTCAGCAGTGAAGAGGTAGCAAAGAGAAGCCCAAAGGCAATCAAAAGGGTTTTCAAAGCCTCGGGGCGGTTGGTCAAAGGATCAGGTGCTCAGGTAGTATTTTCTTTGATCCTTTCAGTAGCAGGGAAGAATATAGAATGGAACAGGCAGACCCACCTGATCTACATGTGGCTCTGAGGCTGGTGTTATCAGCAGAACTTTGGGGTTTTTGATCATGGGATGGTCTATTCTTCACCAGGTCTACTGACATCCAATGGGATGCTACTTTCACAGAAGGGGAAAAGGGGTTTTGCGCAGGAGCTGGCAGGGCTGATTGATAGAGCTTTAAACTACATTGGAAGGGGGAAGGGGACAGTATCAGACTAGTCAGTGATGAGTAACGGGACGGCACACCGAAGTTTGAGGAGCTGCGTGCTAGTGAGATTCTTCAGACTGCGCCAAGAGATGACGGGCACAATGAACTACACTTGAAGTCTTTCTACACAAATGTGCATAGCATGAGGAACAAGCAAGAGGAGCTAGAAGTCTTGGCCCAGTCCCAGGGATATGACATCACTGGCATAAGTGAAACATGGTGGGATAAGTCCTGTGATTGGTGTGCCATGATGGATGGTTACAGGCTCTTCAGAAGGGATAGGCAGGGCAGGAGAGGTGGGGAGGTGGCATTGTATGTAGCAGAGGGGCTGGAATGCATGGAGATTGCAGTTGGCAATGGCAAAGTTGAGAGTCTCTGGGTAAGGATTAAGGGTCAGATAAATAAAGTGGATGTTGTTGCGAGAGTCTACCATAGGCCACCCTTGCCTTCCTTGATTTGTTGCTTATTAACAGAGGGGGTCTTGTGGAAGAAGTGGCAACTGGTGGCTGCCTTGGCCACAGCGACCTGAAGCAGTCAAGCTTAAAATCTATGCTAACAGGAGGAAAACTGCCAGCAAAACCTCAGCTCTGGATATAGAACAGAATCATAGAATCAGATCCTTTTCTGACAGGCAGCTTTTTTCTTAAGTGTTTTGTCGGAGCCTGGGCTAGATGGATTCATGGTAAAATCTTGAATGGCTATTCATCTGCTCTTATAACTTGAATTGGAAACTCTCCAAGACTTGCCATTAAGATGCTCATGCATCCTGGGGTGGCAAGGACAGCCTGAATGAGAGACCTTTTTTCTGGGACATCCCAACCTTATCTTGGGATGATCTCTTATTTTGGGGTTTGGAAAAGGGATGTCGGACCTGGATTTTCTTTAACTTCATCTCTTAAAATATGGTCCTTGAAAGGTACTCTGTTCAGTAACAAGGTAGAGGAAGACAAGGGCTGTGACCCCAGGTATAAAACCTCCGGGAAGGTATGCAATCCAGCAAAAGCGTAGCATCCCCTATCATGTGAACCATGTCAGCTATGGGATGGAGCAAATCCTCTGCACCTAATTTAATCTTTTTCAAAAAGCATTTGATCCCATCCTGACAGCTGCCTTTTGGTGTTCCTCTATGAGCTTGCTCAGGGATAGGAGATTTGAATCAGGCAGTATGTGGCCAAATGCAGTATAACCAGGCAGCCACCTTAGTGCCAGTGATCCTTTCACTCTTTAGGCTGGAGATGTAGGTGAGCTCTTTACTGTCTGCCATAGGAAGGCAGACCTTTGCTGTCTGAGAAGTTGTCACATAAGGGTAGGGTTTCCCCAAGGAGCAGGGGAGCATCTCACAGGCAGAGGATGCATTCGCCATGCCAGATAGCTCCGCAGGGTCGGGCCAGCAGCCTCCATGGAGCCTACATGCAGTGGTCCCAGATACAAGCAGCCCAGCACCAGCAATAGATTGCAGCTCTGAATCATGACGGTCATGTAAGTCAGATAATATCATGCCCAAATAGTAAATTCAGGAACTTGCTGCGGTCATCTTCTTTTATAAATCCAATGCTAATCCTTTAACTGCATCCTCTATTAATACATTTTTACATATTCATATTGCCTTTAATTTGCATTTAAATACTATTATGGTTTCAGAGAAGAATTACTGATAGCACATTGTAAATAAATAAGCTATAGGAAAAGCTGTATATAATGTGTGGTAAGTGTAAGAGTCGGTCCAAAGAACAATATTTGCCTGAACATCACCATCAGGGAAAGAATGGACAACGACTTGGAGAAAGGCCTGAGGAGAAGAATTGTGTTTCACAGGTCTCTCCGACCCGGGGGCTACGGGTAACAATTGCTGCTGTGTGGACATCATTGAGATCTGCCCACCAAAGGATCCCAGATCACGACAGAGGACCAGCAGGATTCTTCTTACGGGACCGGAGACCAGAGGGACGCCTTTGGGGCTCGTTTGGTGGTAGCTAAATCCTCTTTCCCCCTTTTCTTTTTCTTTCCCTTTTTCTCTACTCTATTGTGTACCACTTTATGGGCAAATTAATAAAGTAACACTATTTGATTGAATTATAACCCCTTGGCATTTTGGTTGCCTTAATTTTGCACTTGGAGATCAAGGTAAATGAACCATCACAAGTCCATCACCGAATGGACCGTGACAGTACGAAAGTGTAGAGTCCTGCATCTGGGCAGGAACAACCCCAGGTTCCAGTATAGGTTGGGAAATTACATATTAGAGAGCAGTGTAGGGGAAAGGGACCTGGGGGTCCTGGTGGACAACAGGATGACCATGAGCCAGCACTGTGCCCTTGTGGTCAGGAAGGTCAATGGCATCCTTGGGTGTATTACAAGGGCGGTGGTCAGTAGATCGAGAGAGGTCCTCCTTCCCCTCTACTCCACCCTGGTGAGACCCCATCTGGAATATTTTGTCCAGTTCTGGGCCCCTCAGTTCAAGAAGGACAGGGAACTGCTGGAGAGGGTCCAGCGTAGGGCAACAAAGATGATTAAGGGAGTGGAGCACCTCCCTTATGAAGAAAGGCTGAGGGAGCTGGGTCTCTTTAGTTTGGAGAAGAGGAGACTGAGGGGTGACCTTATTAATGTTTATAAATATATAAAGGGTGAGTGCCATGAGAATGGAGCCAGGTTCTTCTCAGTGGCAAACAATGATAGGACAAGGAGTAATGGGATCAAGCTGGAACACAAGAGGTTCCACTTAAATTTGAGTAAGATCTTCTCAGTGAGGGTGACAGAGCACTGGAACAGGCTGCCCAGGGGGATTGTGAAGTCTCCTTCTCTGGAGACATTCAAAGCCTGTCTGGACACATTCCTGTGCAACCTCACCTAGGCGTTCCTGCTCCAGCAGGGGGATTGGACTAGATGATCTTTCGAGGTCCCTTCCAATCCCAAACATACTGTGATACTGTGATATTGTGAACTCTAGCACTAAACCATGTCACTAAGAATCTCGTCTAAACGCCTTTTAAACACTTCCAGGGATGGTGACTCTACCACTTCCCTGGGCAGCCTGTTCCAATGTCTGAAAACCCTTTCCATGAAGATTTTTTTCCTAATATCCAATCTAAACCTCCCCTGGTGCAACTTGAGGCCATTTCCTCTTGTCCTATCACTTGCTACTTGTGAAAAGAGACCAACACCCTCCATGCTTCAACCTCCTTTCAGGTAGTTGTAGACAGCAATAAGGTCTCCCCTCAGCCTCCTTTTCTCAAGGCTAAACAGCCCCAGTTCCCTCAACTGCTCCTCATAAGACTTGTGCTCCAGGTCCCTCACCAGCTTCGTTGCCCTCCTCTGCACTCTCTCTAGTACTTCAATGTCCTTATGATGAGGGACCCAAAACTGAACACAGTATTCAAGGTGGGGTTTCACCAATGCCGTGGACATTGGCACAACCACTTCTCTAGTCTTGCTGGCCACGCTATTTGTGATACAAACCAGGATGCTGTTGGCCTTTTTGGCCACCTGGGCAAACTGCTGGCTCATATTCAGCAGATCGTCAATCAACACGCCCAGCTCCTTTTCGGCTAGGCAGCTTTCCAGTCACTATTCCCCAAGCCTGTAGCATTGCCTGGCGTTGTTATGACCCAAGTGCAGGACCCAGTACTTGGCCTTGTTAAACCTCATACAATTGGTCTCAGTCCAATAATCCAGCCAGTCCAGATCCCTCTGTATGACCTTCCTACTCTCCAGCAGATCAACAACCAATTTGATGTCATCTGCAGACTTAGCAAGGGTGCAATCAGTCCCTTCATCCAGATCACTGATAAACATATTAAACAGAACTGGCCCCAATACTGAGCCCTGGGGAACACCACTCATGACCGGCTGCCAACTGGATTTGGTTCCATTCACCACAACTCATTGGGCCCGGCCCTCCAGCCAGTTCTTTATCCATTGCAAAGTACACCCATCCAGGCCACGAGCTGCCAGCTTCTCCAGCAGAATGCTGTGGGATACGGTGTCAAAGGCTTTACTGAAGTCTAAGTACACAACATCCTCAGTCTTTCCCTCATCTACTAGGTGGGTCGCCTTGTCATAGAAGGAGATCAAGTTGGTCAAACAGGACCTTCCTTTCATAAACCCATGTTGACTGGGCCTGATCGCGTGGTTTTCTTGTATGTGCCATGTGATGTTACTCAAGATCATCTGCTCCATGACCTTCTCCGGCACCGATGTTAGACTGACAGGTCTGTAGTCCCCCAGATTCTCCTTCCGGCCCTTCTTGTAGATGGGTGTCACATTTGACAACTTCCAGTCAACTGGGACCTCCCCAGTTAGCCAAGATTGATGATAGATAATGGCAAGTGGCTTAGCGATCACATCCGCCAGCTCCCTCAGCACCCTTGGGTGTATCCCATCTGGCCCCATAGACTTGTGGGTGTCCAAGTGGTGTAGTAGGTCACTAACCATTTTCCCTTGGACTATTGGGGCTTAATTCTGATATGAGGAGAGCAGGCTGAGAGGGGACCTTATTTATGCTTATAAATTCCTCAAGGATGGGTGTGAAGAGGATGGGACCAGACTCTCTTCAGTGGTGCCCAAAGATAGGATGGGGGGTAATGGGCACAGACTGAAGCAAAGGAGATTCCATCTGAATATGAGGAGAAGCTTCTTTACTTTGAGGGTGACAGAGCACTGGAACAGGCTGCCCAAAGAGGTTGTGGAGTCTCCTTCTCTGGAGACATTCAAAACCCACCTGGATGCATTCCTGTGTGATCTGCTCTGGGTGAACCTGCTTTAGCAGGTGGGTTGGACTAGATGATCTCCAGAGGTCCCTTCCAACCCAAACCATTCTGTGAAAATTTGAAATAATAAAACTAAAATTCATGTGAAGTTTTTAACTGTGCTTCTTTTGCTTTAAGAAAACTTCCAGAGTTTAAAATTGTTTTAAATGTTGGAATTATTTACCTGTTTCAACTATTTATAAACTTTCTGTTACCTTGGCATCTAAAATCAGATGAAACCCAGAGTCTAAACCAACCAAGAATTCTCACAATTCTTTGTATAACAGTGGATAATGGGAATATAAGATACTGCTATAATAGCACAAGTGAGCCTGACAGTCAAAAAAAGTAATAATCAAGTGCACCCAAAAGATTCCTTTATAGAAGTTGTAGCTCTCCTGTTTGATGATCAAGGTATGTGGAAAACGATAGCAACAGAATGTTAGCTCATATCAGAACTTCAACCAGTTAATGTACACTGCTATCCCATCATACACAGATGCACCACCTGCATTCCTGGAAATTAGATCCCTAGCACCTTCCAAAGCTCCACCTAAATATAGAAAATAGTATAAAATACACTAACAATAGGGAAGACACCATCACTAAGAAGTCAAGGAAACAGCATCGCAGACTTCTGGGACCAGTCAATGGGCTGAACCTATCTTCTCCCCTAAAAGGACGCTTTTGGGTAAGATTTGCACACTTGGTTATACCAAGTGTTTTCCCGGGAAACTTAGACTTCAAGCTTGTATTTGTAATCATATTAGTGATACTATATAGTCATCTTAAAATATATATATTTGGTACCAAAGTGTATTTTTTGCAATTATGGTGTATTTCTGCAGTGTATTTTATCAATGTCAGTCTGAAAGAACTTGTAACTGTTGCTTTAATAAACCTCATTATCTGTGGATCTAGTCATGAGAATCTCTCATTGGATGCGCTCAGACTTATAGTATATATTATACTATTTGTGAATCTGTGCAAGTGTGTAAATTCAATGACCATGACCCAACGCTGCACTATTGGTGAATCCGTAATTGTGTGAATTCAACATAACGCTGGACTGGCTGTTAAGCACAATCGGACCTATAGTGCCAACTTGAGGTCATTTTGGTTTAATTGGGCATCACTCAGAAGCTAAGCTCAGCTGCCCCCAGCCCCCAGTAATATACTGAGGACAAACTGGTTTTAGTTTCTGCCAAATTAGCCCTTTTAACACAACAGGGGTGCACCTGCCACAATAGCTCTAACTAGATTTCTGAAGAATATTTTACAGAGTTGCTGGGTATGTACCTCTTATCAGCTATGCAGTCATCCCTAGAAAACCAACCAATTGCAAAGGAAATAACAGTTAGGAGTTTCCTAAGAGAAGAAAAAACTTAATCAGGGCTTTTAGAAAGACAAGCACTGATGCATCACAAGTGAAATAGTGACTTTGTAGCACTGTTTATCTCTCACTACACAAAATGGTGCAAAATGTCCCAAGGATGCAAACAACTGCAGAAGGACAAATTGAAACGTGTCAGGAAACCTCCTTCATCTGTTTATTTCCACCGGAGATCCACCTGAGTTAGGGAATTACAAAACTACTTCTTTGTTGCTGCACAGTGAAGGCTATTTTGCCCCATTAGAGCATAACAGTATAGACTGCCTTTGAGACAAAACACTTTGCCGTCATGTAATGTTTTCAAGCATTTAGCATCAGTCTACGAACTCTTCTCAAGATTCATTTAAAGTCAGAAGTTCCAACACATGAAACAGAGAACTGATCTGCTGATTTTGAGCAAGGAGGTAACTTTTCTGTAAATGGTATAATTCCTTTTATTGCATCCCTCATTACTGCTAATACATACAGCAATAAAGCACTGAAATGCAAAACAGTAGAATCATAATCTCTAGAAATGTCACTTAAAAAAACCCAACAAAGAAACAAACAAACAAAACCACAAAAAACCCAAAACCAACTCCCTTCTCTTAAACCTCCCTATTCAAATATAAAAAAGCCTAACATAGTCTCAAATCCTGTGAAATTCACCACCTTACCACACAAACCACGAAGGTAGAGCCATCACATATATTACATGATTAGGATCTCATTAAAGCAGTCCTGCTACAGTCACCAGGGCAATTTACATACTTAAGGTTAAGAGGATGGAGTAGTTTACAGACCTTAGGCCACGGAGTCCTCCTATGCATGCCCCAACAGCAGTTTAGCTATTGTCCACTGAGATCTGGGACAGGCCTCACTAAAAGACTTAGACACTTAAAAGTCAAGGGGGGATGCAACCAAGCACACTGACACTGGACGCCAGATCTGAATACATGCCTGAAGCAAAAATCATTAATACAGACAACTGTATGAGTCAAATGCAGAGTTTTGGTAATGCCCTTTAACTCCTAGAAAGGAACCTAAATCCTGGAGAGAAGAGGTACCTCCATACACTGGCAGTCACATGCTGTTCTACCCACACCTGGAGCAGCACCCCTTTCACCATCTGACCCAGGATGCTGTTGGGAGGACCTGCCAGTACTGAACAGTCGTACACCAACACGTCTGAACAGCTACAAATCACTCCTGCCAGCTCAGAGCACAGGTGGAGCCAGTTCTTTACTTTCTGCCCCTTGCTGAATTCACACACCACTACACATTTAGATTTCTTACACAGAGCCAGAGCAGGGAAGAAGAAGGGCACCTCAGAGTAGATACAAAGCCAAGAAAATCTCCATGTTAAGGCACCAGAGAGGTTCATTAAGAACAGGGGGGCTGCCCCAGCACCACAGCACCCACTTGCAGCCTTGAAACAGGCACCTCTAAATACACAAGATGAAGGATCAAGACCCTTCCCTGAGGTCTCTTACAGCTGTTCCTTGCAAAGGCTGAGAAAGATGCTATTTCCTATTTTAGCACAGCAAAAGTTTATACTGCTTCCCACTACCTACATTTTATACAGGGGCCTCATTGTTAAAGCACTTCCCTGTAAAGTGGGAGATCCAGGAGCATCCTAAACTGAGGCAATGCCACAACCCCTGCTGGACTGTTTACCTCCCCATGTAAAGCTGACACTTGGATGCTGGTTGTCAGGTGTGCAGTTATGTTTTGGAGCATGGATTGCTATGATCTGATCTCTCTTCCAGTGGATTTGTGAAAGCAGTTATGAGCAGTCTGTCTCTATTTATTATAATGGAAATAAAACCTTGTGTGCTACTGATTTCCTTCTCATTTGTCCCTAACTGTTGCCTTCTCTTTTTTTGCCTTGGCTGTAAATACTATTGCTATATTTCTTGCTTTTTGTGTGTCATCTCTCTTTGCTACTTATTTTTTGTCCTATGTTTTTAGTATTTTTGCACTGAAAAATCTTGAATATGAGCATTAAAAACCAGTGCAAATCCCTCAGCACTTTTCTCCACATCCTGGTTTGTTTCAGTCTTGATTCTCACTGAAGAACTTTTCCTTGCCATCATAATCACTTCTAAATCTAGACCATGTGTATTTACTGAAATGTGAACATAATTGACAAACATTAATTATCTTGAAATTATGACCTACTTGCTAATTTGCACTGTACTGAAGGCTATTAAAATTCCCCCTTGGTTACACAGGTCTATTTGCTTTGTGATAAAGCATACTTGGAAGTGTTTAATTTAAACAGGTTGATTTCATTAGATTTTGGGGCAGTTTTCAAAAGCATCTGACACCCCTAAGATTCATTTGATTCACTAACTCTTTCTATACATTGCATAAGGCTTGGAAGAAGCAGCATTCTGTGAAACAGAAAACCTGACTCATTCTAGAAGAAGAACACAGGCAATTTCACAGATGCTGATGGAGTTTCACATGTTTACAACAAAGGCTCCTTATGTTATAGCAGATGAGTGAGGACTTAGGCCAACAAGCAGACAGAATT
The DNA here is from genome assembly GCF_037038585.1 of Patagioenas fasciata. Taxonomy (NCBI): domain Eukaryota; kingdom Metazoa; phylum Chordata; class Aves; order Columbiformes; family Columbidae; genus Patagioenas; species Patagioenas fasciata. The sequence goes on from NC_092559.1 coordinate 62,771,679, forward strand.
CAGGACTAAAAACCATTTCTAGTCCTCTCTAGATGGACCTCCTAGTTGGCAGCAAAAATTCAGGTCTGATATCTGTTTGCTGGCTTTTTGTTTATTTTTATAAAGTAAGTCAGACCAATGTATTTGCTTGCTTGTTAGGTCATGTGTGTGTGTGTGTGTATGCAGAAGGGAAGGAAGGTCTACACAAAGGCTCAAACTGGCTGAGATGCATCTCCATTTTCCAGTTTCTTTCAGCTTCACGTGCTAAGGTGAATTCTGTCACTTGTGTATTTGGTTACTTTCATTCCTGAAAACGTGTTGGTTGCTCTGATATTGTTTGACACCTTCCTGATAGATACATCACCAGTGCAATAGTTATCATCTTGTTTTGCTGTCACAACTGTACTACAATGACCAGTAGAAGTTACACGCAATATATGAGATTCTCCCATCTTCTACAAGATGTGCTCTGGGAAAGTTGCATAGAATGAACTTATCTGTGCCTGCAGTAACAAGTAGTGCAGAGTGGCTTGAGTGGACCTGCAAAATGAAACAGCTGATGTGAGAAATGCAGTTGTGATTTGTGCTGAGGAGATGTTTAATGTTTACAGATATAACCAAATGAGGTACAGGTTCTGAACCTGGAAAAAGGAAAAGGTGGTTAAGTTCTATGTAAAAAGTTAGGAAACTTGTTTATGAAGTTATATTAATAGAGGGAACTAACATTTTAAGGGTTAACCAACCACACAATAAGGGCCTACTAACGAACTAACACTTTAAGCCACATAATGAATATCTAGTTTAGAGCTGTATGTAACCAGTTGTGTTAAGAAAAAAAACAGAGCCTCATTGAATGCCGAGATAAGAAGTTTTACAGCACCAGCTGCAACCTTGAGGAGACAAGATAACCAAGATTTACAGCAAAAAGGGGGTGCCAGTCTGATTTCGGTCGACTTGGCAGCTTGGGTTCCAGACAATTCATCATAATAAGCCAAAGGTAAAAAGTTCACTGTGACAAAGCTGAAGGAACCTTCATCCAAAGACCCCTCCTCAAAACCACCAAGTGACACTGTGCAGGTGCAACAGGGGTGGGTAAAGGAGGAGACTATGAAAATGGTTATCTGAGACTCATTTTAATAAGAAGCGGGGAAAGGTTATGAATATGTATAGGCGTTCCTGGGGTTATTATGAATATGTAATACCTTACTGTATTTAAGCACACTTCTTATTGTTAAAAGGTGTGCATGTTGGGCGGAGGTGAATCCCCCACGCACCCAGTGCTGTTTTGCTTATGCTCTAATGAACACGTGTTTAAGGAATACAATTAAGGAATTGGATTAAATGTTGTTTATCCATAGAAAAAGCGTAAGTTATTTATTTCACTGAGATCTAAGGTCCACTCTGTACACTCTTGAGAGGAGAGTAACTGAGAACTGGCTCTAGCCCAACCAGTTGGATTAAATGCCCATTAGCAGTTGAGGCAAATTAGATGAACTCATGGAGGACATCTTTGGTTTCATTTCATCTGAAAGAAATCCAGCTGACAAGCTTCAAGACTACTGTGCAATCTGAAACCAAGCTAGGAAAGATGGGATCAAGCATGAGACTTGCTTTAAGCATACATTCTTCAGCTGGACTGAAGTGATAATGTTGCTGTAGCCCTTATACAGCTGATTTTCTACTGCATTTTTGAAGCATTTCGACTTCATCCAGGAAGAAAAACATATACAAGTGAGATAAACTTTACTAATTTGATAACTCCATGCATGACAGAAATGGCAATTTAAACTTCAGAACTGTGGTTGAGTGTTCGTCCTTTGCATTCATTAAGCTCTCAGGGTCTGTGTTGTTGACTGAAAATAGTGTAACAATATACTGAGGTGTGTCTTTGCTACAATAAACAGGTTAATCTGGCTAAATCTTTCATTAACATGGAAAGAGTTTAGGGCTCTAATGTAATTTTTTATCGCTTGATTTAAACATCTGTATACTGTTCAATAAATTGTAAAGAATGCTTTTGCACTGAGGTTTACTTTTAACATGTTGTGGCAGAATGCAAACCCCCCTCTCTCCGCCCCCCCCGCCTCCTTCAGTATGGAGGGAGTAGGCACATCTCCCTCTCTCTGCTACTTGAGGCTAACAGCTTCTTTTGTTTGGCCCAGAGCACCCTGGCCAGGGCCATTAGGAGAAGGGATTGCCCAGGCACCAGTGAGCCGCTGGGCACCTGTGACCAGTGTGGGGGATGTTTGGAGGCTTCAGGGGCACCCCACACAAGGTGTGGGGGTGCAGAGAAGCTTCTAGAATGCCTACAGTCAGGTCTGATCAGCCAGTATAAAAACGGGACTCTCTCGTCGAGACTGGGCCCATTGTCGCCGGTCTCTCAGAGCACGAGGAAGATGCTGCCGCCGAGACCCCCGCTCCCCGGGATGGAGACCCCGCTTGCCTTGCCGCCACGGGTGTGAGTAAAACCCCTCACAGGATTGTGAGTATATTTATCCTTTCCGTGCACATATGCATGTGTAACTTCCCGTGCTTAATACAAGCACGTATAAAATTATTTCCTCGCACAATCGCGAGTGTATTTATATTCCGTGCACATTTGCACGCGTACTTTAAATTATTTCCTCGCACAATCGCGAGTGTAACTTTATTCCGTGCACATTTGCACACGTACTTTAAATTATTTCCTCGCACAATTGCGAGTGTAACTTTATTTCCTCGCACAATTGCGAGTGTATTATAAATTTATTTCCTCGCACAATCGCGAGTGTATTTTCCTCCCATGCTTCCACATAAGCACGTGTAGTATTCCGTGCACATTCGCACGTGTAAGTAAATTAACCCTCGCACAATTGCGAGTGTATTAGAAATTTACCCTCGCGGAATCGCGAGTGTACGCTTTACCTTTATCTCTCTAAGAATAATCCCGCGCCGTGTTCAGGCAAGTGTGTACTCCTCTGGGACTCGGGGATGGTTCCGGCATTGTTTTGGGTGAAGCCACGTGCATGCACTCTGTGGACCGTCTGTTGTACTAGTTGCTGCCCCTTAATAATTTTCCTCAACTGGTACCCGAACCTATATTTAAGTCACTTTTGGAGTGCTAAAACCCTGTTTCTCACCGGTTTAATAAAAGTTGTTTTGGACCCTGTTGTCCCTTAAACTAGCCTCGGGATGCCTCCGTGACACATGTTAAATATATTTTTACAGTAAAAAAATCACCTTACACAAACTTTATTATTATTAATATGCCTTAACAAATCTTTGACCACATGAAACTGCATCTCAGTTGTCTATCACAACCACTCAAAGTATTGTAACAGTAGTGGAAACTGAATTTAGTTTCCTGTGTCTGTTCCACCTGAGCTAAAAGAAGAGGAATCATAAGGAGTAAATTCGCTAATTTATGTTGTATTTTTGCCAGAATAGGACAAATGAGCAACTAAAAAAAAAATTCCTAAAGGAGCTATGATTAAGTTGTTTGGATAACATCCAGTGGAAAGTAATCAGACATACAGAGTCTACAATATTTCAGAGCACCTGCTAAACAAATAAATATAAGTGATGATAAACCTTCTAGTTTTGAGTATTTACAATAAACAAATATTTTCAGCCAGTTTTTTTTTTTCTGACATATTCATATTCTCGACCTTTTTTTGTCCTAAATCAAGGTTGTGTAACAGTTCATACAAAAGTAACAGCATAGTATTTATAAATGCTTTCTGCAGGTTCATAATTCTTGTAGGTGTTGCTTTTGGCCTTAACCCAAAACCTCAAAATTAGAGGTAAAAAGATTTATTTTTGAGAATATTGAATCCATTGCTGACAGGGAATTCTACTTATGCAAGTATTTAATGTTAAATATATACTTAGCTACAGATCTTGATTACACCTGCTCTGAGATTTATTCAAATTTAAAAGGGATTTTTCTGTGTTATGTGAAAAACTGGATATTTCTTTCTGTTTAATCTTTTCAAAAGGCAGCACTGAGCTTCAGGGGCTAAAACTAACATTATAATTCTACACTGCCTCAGTTTTAACTACATACAATTCATACTGAAAACACTAGAAAGTTTTACAGTTCACAACTATTTCACACATTTTTCATTTCCCTCCTTTGTTTTTATTCCCAACAGTTGCCTCTACCACCATTCTAGGGTTATAAGATTTGGAGGGAGGGGGTGGGAGCTAAACATGGGGTTACAGTGTCTGACTCACCAGCTCTGGGTCTGTTGTGGGCCCTAATGTAAGAACACAAGACAAGATGACCAAGGAATAGGCAGAGTAGGATGTCCGAGACTAACTGCTAACGTAAAGGGACTGAGTACAACACAACAGGAATTTAAAAAACAAAAACCTGCAAGGGATTCCTTGGAAATATCTTTCTTTTTTTACTAGACAACTGAACATAATAATGAACATAAATGCCTTTTTCTGGAAGAGTTCAGTGATATGAATTACATTTTCAATACACAGATCCTGACCAAATTCTGAAGCTTTTTCAACCAAAAAAAATTCGCTACAAAAATTTGTTTTGCAATGTGCTTCCTTTCCTCCTTCTCTTCCTCACACACCTCTCCTTACCCTTAGCTCCAATATCAGCTAGTTAACAGTCCTCCAAGAGGCAGGATGAAATCGGGCACAGAGAAAAGACAATATGTGCTTATGAAGAGTTACCTGAGTGGACTGCAGGAGATCAGAATTTTGTCTCTCACTTTGTCACAGACACATGCAGTCACAGAATCACAGAATGTTAGGGACTGGAAGGGACCTCAAAAGATCATCTAGTCCAATCCCCCTGTCGGAGCAGGAACACCTAGATGAGACTACACAGGAATGTGTCCAGGCGGGTTTTGAATATCTCCAGGGAAGGAGACTCCACAACTTCCCTGGGCAGCCTGTTGCAGTATTCTATCACCCTCACTGTGAAGAAGTTTCTCCTCATATTTAAGTGGAACCTCCTATGTTGCAGTTTGCAAACATTGCCCCTTGCCTTATCATTGGCTGTCACCAAGAAGAGCCTGGTTCCATCCTCATGACGCTCACCCTTTACATATTTACAAATATTAATGAGGTCACCCCTCAGTCTCCTCTTCCCCAAGCTAAAGAGACCCAGCTCCCTCAACCTTTCCTCATAAGGCAGATGCTCCATTCCCTTAGTCACCTTTGTGGCTCTGCATTGGACTCTCTCCAGCAGTTCCCTGTCCTTCTTGAACTGAGAGGCCCGGAACTGGACACAATATTCCAGATGTGGTCTTACCAGGGCAGAGTAGAAGGGAAGGAGAACCTCTCTTCACCTACTAACCACCCCCCTTCTAATACACCCCAGGATGCCATTGGCCTTCTTGGCTACAAGGGCACAGTGCTGGCTCATGATCATCCTGTTGTCCACCAGGACCCCCAGGTCCCTTTCCCCTACGCTGCTCTCCAACAGGTCGTTCCCAAACTTATACTGGAACCTGGAGTTGTCCCTGCCCAGATGCAAGACTCTACACTTGCCCTTGTTATATTTCATTAAATTTTTCCCCACCCAACTCTCCAGCCTGTCCAGGTCTCGCTGGATGGCAGCACAGCCTTCTGGTGTGTCAGACACTCCTCCCAGCTTGGTGTCACACACAAACTTGCTGATATTACACTCTATTCCCTCATCCAAGTCACTGATGAATATATTGAATAATACTGGTCCCAGTACCAACCCTTGAGGGACTCCACTAGATACAGGCCTCCAACTGGACTCCTCCCCATTGACCACAACTCTCTGGCTTCTTTCCTTCAGCCACTTCACAGTCCACCTCACTACCCGATCATCCAGACCACACTCCCTCAGTTTAGCTGCAAGGATACTGTGGAAGACTGTGTCAAATACCTTACTAAAGCCAAGGTAGACCACATCCACCACCCTGCCATCATTTAGCCACCTTGTTATGTCCTCATAAAAGGCTATGAGGTTGGTCAAGCACGACTTCCCCTTGGTGAAGGCATGTTGACTGCCCTTAATGACCCTCTTATCCTTTATATGCCTTGAGATGGCACCAAGGATAAATTGTTCCATTACTTTCCCAGGGATGGAGGTGAGGTTGACCGGTCTATAATTACCCGGGTCCTCCTTCTTGCCCTTTCTGAAGACTGGAGTGACATTTGCTTTCCTCCAGTCCTCAGGCACCTCTCCCGTTTCCCAAGACTTGGCAAAGATGATGTAGAGTGGCCTAGCAATGACTTCAGCCAGCTCCCTCAGCACCCACGGGTGCATCCCATCTAGAACCATGGATTTATGGATAACCAGATTGCTTAACTGCTCCCTAATCCAGTCCTCATCAACCAAGGCGGACTCCTCCATTGTCCTGACTTCCTCTGGGGCCTCAGTGGTACAGGGCTCCTCAGGACAGCCTCTGGCAGTGTAGACAGAGACAAAGAAGGCATTCAGTAACTCTGCCTTCTCTGTATCTTCTGTCACCAGGGCATCCACCCCATTCATCAGTGGGCCTACACTGCCTCTAGTGTTAGTTTTATCTGCCATGTATTTGAAAATGCTCTTTCTGTTGTCCTTGACCCCTCGCGCAAGGTTCACTTCTAAGGAGACCTTAGCTTTCCTAGTTGCCTCCCTACATCCTCTGACAACAGCCTTATATTCTTCCCAAGTGGCCAGCCCCTCCTTCCATGATCTGTAAACTCTCCTCTTCCACTTGAGCTTGCCCAGCAGTTTCCTGTTTAACCAAGCATGTCTCCTGGCTCCCTTCCTTGACTTCCTATGTGTCGGGATGCTCTGATCTTGAGCTTGGTGGAAGCAGTCCCTAAATGCTAACCATCTTGGGCCCCTTTACCTTCAAGTACCCTTGCCCACAGGATTTCCCCTAGCAATTTTTTGAAAAGGTCAAAGTTTTCCCTGCTAAAGTCCAGGGTTATGATTCTGCTACGTATTCTGTTCCTGCCTCATGAGATCCTGAACACCATCTCATGGTCACTGCAACCAAGGCATCCCTCAACCTTCACCACTTCAACCAGACCTTTCTTGTCAGTGAGAATGCAATCCAGCAGCGCTCCTCTCCTAGTTGGCTCATCCACCATTTGCATCAGGAAGTTATTGTTGATGCACTGGAGGAACCTCCTGGACTGTGGTTGGCTAGCTGAGTAGTCCTTCCAGCAAACATCAGGGAAGTTAAAATCCCCCAGGACAACCAGGGCCTGTGATTGCAAGGCTGCTCTCAGCTGTCTGTAGAAGGTCTCGTCAACTTCCTCACCCTGATCTGGTGGCCTGTAATAGACACCCACAACAGTATCATCCCTGCCAGCCTGCCCCTTAATTTTCACCCACAGACTCTCAACTTGCTCTTCATCCACCCCTGGACAGTACTCAATACATTGTAGTTGCTCTCTCACGTAAAGAGCAACTCCACCACCACACCTGGCTAGTTTGTCTTTCCTGAGAAGGACATAGCCATCCATGACTACATTCCAGTCATGTGAGTTGTCCCACCATGTCTCTCTAATTGCCACCAGATCATAATCTCCTGATCCAACACAGGTTTCTAACTCCTCCTTCTTATTCCCTGTGCTGCATGCATTGGTGTATGGGCATTTCAGGGAACGTGCTGAGCACACTGATTTTACCCTAGGAATATGGGAGGCCTCCCAGTCTTCATCAGTACTAGAGTGATGCCCCACTGACGCAAGCCCAGCCACAACCCCATCCCCCTTCGAATCTAGTTTAAAGCTCTCCAATGTGACCCATATCAAATCTAAACCCTCGACAACCTCCATGCCTCAGTTTTCCAACTGTAACCAGGGTATAAGATGGTCCACTTTGCATTACTCCTATTTATTTGGAATCAAAGAGTCTCCAGGCTTTCACTATGTGCACGTGCAGGGCACCGTGGCCTCTGTGTGCTATTGCGGCACAGCTTAAAAGAATAGCAATCTCATTAGGTTAAAGGAGAAAAGTGTCTCTAGCAAGTCTCTGGCTATACTCCCTCAGCACCATCCTAAACAGGAGCTCACCTGATGTCTGGGACAATTTAGCTGTCACCACAAATCCCCAAGCAGTAACTACTAATCATTCACATTGCAAAGTGCTAAAAAAGGTTGAGTTTTAAGGTACTGAACCAGCTGTACACATCACTACAAAAAGGTTTAAAAGAGAGGACATTTCTGCTCTTCAGTGATATAGAAGACAGATTTAGAATTGTTAATATTTACTTACATTGAATGCCTGCAAATGTGGTCAACCAGAGTTGAGATTTCCCTGCCCCCCTCTGAAAGCTGGAATAGTCCACCCAGAGAGCTTCAGGGAGATCCCTGGTACATGGGCTAAAGCTGTTTAAAACTGTAAAGCATCTGATGAGGTGAACTTTGCCCAAATAGAAATATGAGATTCAGTACAGGAGTCACTGCCTGAGATCCTGACACCTGTGCCACAGAAGAGAACAGACCACAAAATGTAGCCATCTTCTTCATGCTTGGTGTCTGTCAACCTCTGATAGAGAAACTTACATGGAGAATGTCTGGGACATACCCTCACAGACCATTTCAACAACAATTTACTGGGTGAAAAAAAGAATGAGCTTCAAAATTTCCAGCTACTCTATTTTAACAAGCAAGTTCTAATTATAACTGCATCATCCATGTGAGAAATCCTGAGACTTTACCAAAAGTGATCACAATGTGTGAATAAACTTGAAAAGATTTATTTTGGGTTTTTTTCATAGTACCTGTTTGAAGAGTATAAAGTAAATACTGAACACAGTGTCCTGGTTTTGTTAAAAATGAGACCAGTTTCTCTTTTAGTGAATTTTGCTTTCAGCTAAGTTCTTCTAAGTACCTTCTAGTTAACTGCACCTTTCTGAATTTAGCTGCATGTTTTTTGAGACACTGTTCACTCTGGAGTTGATAAGATGACCAATGCAATGCAGAAGAACCCCATATTTAGATTTATTGCTATAGCAACCAAGGATACCGATAACAGGATGTATTTGCAAGGAGGGGCAGACAGAACAGGTGACTAAAACTGACCAACTGAATATTCCATCCCATACACATCATACACCCTATAAAAGTGGGAGATCACGAGGGTCTCGCTCTCTTCGACTATGGTCGGCATCTGAAGAGGACCCTGCCTGTCGTGCCTGTGATCCGAGGCCTGGTTCCAGACCCTGCATCCCTGAATCCAGTTCCGGTTTACTGTGGAGTCCAGCCCAGGACTTCCGGATGCCTGCCCTGCAGTCACTGGAGCCATGCCAGCTCCACCGCTGGGGAAACCCTGTGCTGCCCTGGGAAATTCAAGATTGGTTTTGTATATTTTGTAGTATTTTCTCTATTGCTTAGTAACATCAGTAAAGCATTTAAAACTTTTCCAACTTGCAAATCTTTCTCCCTTTTCCTCCTTATAACCTTTCCTTAGTGGGGAGGGCAGGGGGTTAACAGAGAATATCTGCCACGGTTTATTGTCACCTTGCAGTAAACAGTGACAGATTTATTGGTGCCCCATGTGAGGAATGATAGGAGAAACCATGACAAATAGTCACTTGCTATCAGAGTTCGAACAGGTGCTAGGTGCAAGGCAGATTTAAGACTGTTTTTGATACACCTATGTGAGTGATTGACACATATTTTTAGTACGAAGCAAGTGTGGAGTCCAGATCCACAGTTCCGTTCTTCCATGAGGAAGACGGCCAGAGAAGGACGAGGCAGAAGGACAAAGTGAAAGAGAAACCTCGGGACTCAGAATGGGAAATAAAAATGCTAGACCTAGGGAGGATAAAGGAAAAAAACACTTATGACATTCCTCCAGACAGTCTGTTAGGGTATTGGGGAAACATGTCATGTACAAAAAAAAGAAGGATAAAAATGAAATTATAAAGTATTGTGTTTTTGTCTGGACAAAGGAACCCATAACAGGGTGGAAGGTATTCTAGCCAAAATATGGATCCAATTATGATCGGCTATGCCAAGATCTAAATTGGTACATAAAAACCTGTAGAGGTTTCGAGTCTTCCTCGGTACCAGGGTGGGTTCGAGTCTCTCCCTTACTGCAGCATTTTAATGAGTGTAAAATGCGTGGCCTGATCAGTGTAAAGCACACATAAAAGGGGGTTTGAGTGCCTCTTGGGAATAGGAAAATATCCTTTAGACATAAGCCACCATAAAGACAATGGTCAAAAATGAGTACAAAAACTTTGAGAAAGAATTGTAGTTAAATTATTCACAACTGCAGCTAAGGCATCTGCAAATCTGGTCTCTGCAACACCCTACACTCCTCCCTCTGTATTGCTTCTTGATTCCATTCCCAACTGTCTTTGCTGTCCTTACTGCTTTTGCTGGGCTTTACCCTGTGATTGCTACTTATTTTGCAATGCAGCCAGCAGTGGATGTGTGTGGATGTGTGTGTGTGTGTGAGAAAGTGTGAGGGGGAGGGGTGTGCATGTGAAATGGTCTCCTCCCCTCCAGTGTTGTGTGTGAAGAGAAGCTGCTAAATTAACATATACTGTGATTAAGTTACAAAAGACTTACCCATCATTAACCAATTGACAGGATAAATGATTTCTAACCACCTGCAAAATGAGGGAATATTTTTTAAGTTTTAGATCCTTCTGCATGACAACAGGGAGACAGAAGATTAAGCGATACATTGTTTAGAAGCAGAATGTTTAGCTTATGTTTTATTAATAATTAATAGAGGTATTGTAAGTAAGAAACTAATAAATTATAATTAACTTCATCAAGTATTTCTTGGTATAGATATATTGTATATTAAAAAATTCCAAAAATTGTAATTAATATATAATAATTGTGTGAATATAAGCAACACAAGAGTGTCCAGTCATTGGATCCCCAGTGTTTCCCAGTGCTGATAAAATGAAGAACGCCTGCTTAACAGTATAATTGACTCTGCTGTTAAGTTTACTTCTTTGTTTCAGTTGGCGAGCCAGGCAGGAGAAGTATTTCTGTCTGGTTGCAGAACCCATTGAGTCAAGGACTCTCTTGGCGCACCCTGGAGATTTCTCTGGAGAGACTCCTTGTCTCAATTAGATCACTGCAGGGACAGACAAGGACCTCTGGTAAGAAGGCATTCTTTTCTTGAAGTTGGGACTGGTCATGTGGTTGTAAACTATCCATAAGTCATGATACAGAATTTACCCAGGATAGCATATACTGGGTTGCTAGCACCTTAAAGGTACACTGTAGTTACTGTGGAATTGTTTGTGTGGACAACTTTTGGTACTGTTTTTTCCATTACTCTCTTGTGGTGTAAAGCTGGCTCTGTATATAGCTGTAAAGCATATTGTAGTTTTATTTAATTCTTAGATACACCTTGGTTTTGGTCATGCACTTTAATGCCTAAAGATATAAAGCTTCTAAGCTGCTGTGGCTTTAACTTGTGAGAAGTGTGGGTGTTGTGAACCAATCTATGTTGTAAAATGTCCTAGTTGTTGTGATGAGTGTTATATAGACTTGAGCTGTGTGCCTGAATTGTTTTGTGTTAACTGTAAGTTTTGGAGAGAGTGGGATAAACTTGGAGTTCAAATTGTGAGGATTGTTGTGGAGGGATTTCGTTAGAAGGAGATATGTTGTTGAATTAGTCAGGCCCAAAGGAATCTCAAGGCCACTTCGAGAAGTTGAGAACAGAATCTGCTGTGAGAAAGAGGGGCATTTCTTCATTAACAGGGCCTCAGCATGGCGTGAGTCGTCGGACCTATCATCGGTGGGGCTCCAGTGTGTGGACTGCCCATGATACTCATTTAGCGAATCCATGCTTGGAGCGTGGATTCGTGATTAGAGAATAGTTGCGTATATAAGGAGACATGTTTCTGTAATAAATGGCTTTGCGTGATTCACATTGAATCGGAATGTTGAGTCCTTTATCGTTCCAACAAATGGTGACTCCGATGTGATACTCCAAACAGCGTCTCACTAAGGTCGGGGAAAAGCCTGGAGCGGCCCAGCCGGAGGCGGATCAGCTGGACTGAGAACCGGGCGGAGGCGTACGGACGTTCCGCAGATAAATTTTGTTGAAGAAGTCCCCGGAAAAGGTGAGCAGCTGGGAGCAGGAGGAGGGAAGAGTGAAGTTATGGGGCAGAATATATCCTCAGAGGAAGAAGTTATAGTTAAACTCCTCCTGCATATTCTCTCTATGAGAGGACTTAAATATGAAGAAAGTAACATACGTAGACTGTTGGTTTGGTGTAGAACTAACGGCTACCTGACAGAAGCTGAGAAAGCTTTTAAAATTGAACTTGGGGACAATATAGGGCAGAAATTATGGGATAAGGTTAGCGACGGAGATAAAGAAGCTAAATCATTAGCGACTACATGGAAGCTTATAATTTCCACCTTAAAAGAATTTAAGGCTGAACAGGCTGCGGTTACTGGAATTTTTGCAGCGTTGCAGCCTGATAAGAACTCTAAAAATAACTGTGAAGCTTACCCAGTTTGTGTTTTCTATACCCTTCCTGCTCCATCCCCTGTTGTGCCTTTGGCACCCCCGATGATACAGCAGTCTGGGGCGGAGGGAGGAAAATTACCAAGTGGATGGCCTCCTGTACCATCACACGACCCTAGAGAGATCAAGAAGTCCAAAGAACTGGAGTCAGATAATTTGTCAAAAGGACTGGTGAAAGCTGAGAATGCTAAAGTCATAAATAAGTGTAATATCAATTCTTTTACTGATTCGTGTCCACCTTCACCGCCTTCTACCCTTCTAACTCCTACAAGAGAACAGAAGGAGTCGCCAGAAAAGAACTGGGCAAAAGAACTGTGTGAAAAAATAGATCAGTTATTAGTGAAAGAATCCAGCACTCAGAAAGGCGATTGTTTTGATGGTGATGAGAAGGGGGGTGTGGTGGGGGGTTCGGGTTCTACGGATAATTATGACCTTAAAAAACATTGGCGAGGAATTATCAGAAATGCAACGATAGAAGGTGAAATAACAAGTGCATACCCAGTCATTTACCAGCAAGACGAACAGGGTAATCAGAGTCCTGGGTGGGCTGGGTTGCGTTGGGAGGAGATAAAAGAGGCTAGAAAAGCGGTGCAGCAGTATGGCTTACATGGAAAATATACACAAGGCTTTATTAATACTCTTTTTGATGGGCAAATATTAACTCCTTACAATTGTCGTCAGCTAGCTACGTTGCTACTAACACCAATGCAAGAAGTTCTCTGGAGAAGTAGGTGGATTGATGCTTGTGAGGAAGCATCTATTCTTAATTTAGACCGTGAGGAGAGAGACCCGTTACGCCTTGCTTCGAAAGATAAGCTGATAGGGTCAGGAGAATTTGCTAACCCTCAAGCGCAGGCACGGTTAAACACTGCCATCTTGCGGCAGAGTTCCTCTCTTGCAAGAGATGTTTTCCGAACTCTATCAGAAGAAGGTAAAGCAGTCCCTCCGTACACTCAGGTAAAGTAAAAGGACAATGAATCGTATATGGCTTTTCTTGACCGCCTAAGGGAAGCCTTGGATAGGGCACCGATTGATACTAATGTAAAAGAACCTTTGTTTATGACACTCGCAGTTGAGAATGTTAATCCGGTTTGTAAGAAAATTTTGCTTGCTTTACCAAAGCATAGCTCATTAGCTGAGATGATGGATGCTTGTGCCAGGGTGGGCTCAGATGAAGAGAAATTTGGTCTTATGGCTTCTGCATTTGCAGCTGCTATTAAGCCCCTGTTAGCTCACAACCCGAATAGATCAGTCTGAGTTTGTTTCAAATGTGGAAAAACAGGGCATTACAGATTCCAATGTCATGTCAATCAGACTTACTGCAGATCAAATAAGAGTGTTACAGGTCCAATAGACAATAATGTATGTCACCGTTGTGGAAAATTTGGACACAAAGCTAAAGACTATAAGTCTAGTCTTCATAAAAGTGGGCAGGCACCGGGAAACGGGGGAACGAGCGTACCGAGACCTGGCGCAACGACACAAGTGAGGTCTCAGGCTGCTTGGACACAGTCACCGCTGCCACTTCAGGGAGTGCCGGAGTGGATGTAGAAACTATGAAAGATGTAACATTAATTGACACTCAGGTACAATGCATACCAACAAACATGACTGGACCATTAGGGCATGGTTTAAGTGCTTTGCTTCTAGGGAGATCATCTGTCACTAGAAAATGCATTTTTATACTTCCAGATATAATTGATGCAGATTTTGCCGGTATCATTTCTATTATGGTATGGACTCTTAGTCCACCAGTTCACATTCCCAAAGGATCAAAGATAGGTCAGTTGGTTCCATTTAAAGCAAAAGTCCCAAAAGTTTCAATTAAAGAGTGTGCAGAAGGAAGCTTTGATTCTACTGACAATGCAGAATTGTATTTAGCTCTAGACATTAGTAAGGGAAAGCCAATGGAAAAGGTGACTCTTTTAGATAAAACTGGTCGTTCACAGACTTTTGAAATTCTGGTAGACACAGGTGCTGATGTGACTATTATCAGCAAAAAAAATTGGCCAGCTTGGTGGCCTCTCCAGTCTCCGCAAATACCAGTCATGGGTGTTGGGGGTATGCAGAGTACCCAGGTGAGCAAAATTCATTTACAAATGAAGTTATCTGATGATTCACTATGTTCTGTACGACCTTATGTCTATCCCTGTTTCTCTATTAGGACGAGATGTGTTAGGACAAGTAGGAGCAACTCTGGTGACAGAACAACAGCATTTCTAGAAGCGGCCATTGATGATGGGCGACCAGTACTGAAATTACAGTGGAAAAATGATGATCCAGTATGGGTAAATCAATGGCCGCTCAGTAAAGAAAAACTCGCCCATGTCGAAGAGCTAGTACAGGAACAGCTTGAAAAAGGGCATTTAGAGCCGTCTACCAGTCTCTGGAATACTCCTGTGTTTACTATTCAGAAAAAATCAAACAAATTCAGGTTGTTACATGATCTTCGAAAAATTAATGATACCATGGAAGACATGGGAGCATTACAGCTGGGATTACCATCCCCTGTCATGATTCCAGAAAGTTGGCAGATCTTAATAATTGACTTGAAAGATTGTTTCTTCACCATTGCTTTGCATCCTGATGACTGTAAACGTTTTGCATTTTCCATACATTCTGTAAATAAGGCTGAACCTGCGAAAAGGTATCAATGGGTAGTTTTGCCACAGGGAATGAAAAATTCCCCAACTATGTGTCAGATTCATGTAGCTTGGGCCTTGCAATCAATCAGAAAATCTCATCCTCAGTTAGTGATTTACCACTACATGGATGACATATTAATAGCTGGGGAAACTTTTTTGACTGTTTTGTTGATAAATGAAGTATCTGATACATTGCAGCATAGAGGATTACAAATTGCTCCAGAAAAGGTACAAATTCAACCAGCATGGAAATATCTTGGTTGGGAGATTTCTCAGTCCACAGTGAAACCTCAGAAAACAGTATGTCGGCCTGTCATTCAATCCTTAAATGATGTGCAGAAACTAGTGGGTGATCTGAATTGGGTCCGGACCATTTGTGGGATCACTAATGAGGATTTAGCTCCAATTGTAAAACTGTTAAAAGGGCATAGTGACATTAGGTCTCCTAGAACGCTTACTGCTGAGGCGGATGCTGCTCTGAAAAAGATTATGTCCAAACTTGTAAAAGCTTTGAGCCATAGGTGGAACCCAGATTATGTAATCGGACTACTAATTGTAAACAATACTAACTATCCTTTTGCTCTCATAATGCAATGGACAACTGGTAAGGAGCCGTTAAAGATCTTAGAGTGGATGTTTTTGCTTTTTCAATTCAAACGAACCATTACAACCAGGGTTGAGGTCTTTGCTCAGCTTATAATGAAAGGTAGGCAGAGAATAGTTGAAATTTCAGGGGCTGAGCCTGCATATATCATTGTTCCCCTCGTTTCAGAATATTTACAGTGGTCTTTGCAGAACTCCTTACCTTTTCAGATTGCGTTATTAGATTCTCAAGCTTTAATTAAGACATTTTCCCCTCCACACAAGTTAATGTCAGTTTTGAATATGGGATCAATGTAGGAGGGCCTCCCTCTTCTCTCAGAATTTCCTGTTAAAGGGCCCACAGTGTTCACTGACGCAGGGGGTAAAATGCAGAAAGCAGCAATTACATGGAAAACAGATGGAAAATGGCACGATGTGATACTAACTGACCTGAAAGGATCGACTCAGCATTTGGAACTCAGGGCTGTAATAGAAGTGTTTATCAGATTTGTTCATAGCCCAGTGAATATTGTTTGTGATTCTTTGTATGTGGTAGGTGTGGTAGCTCGCATTGAAAGATCATTGCTCAAAGAGGTTCCAGATGCACAACTGATGTCTTTGTTCAAGCAACTATGGTTGTTGGTCGAAGAGAGACAACACTGATACTTCATAACACATATGCGTAGTCATCTGACAATTCAAGGCGATTTAGTTGAAAGAAATCGCCGAGCTGATTTTCTTGTATCTCCTGCCTGGGTTCCACCTTCAATAGATAGGTTTGGGCAAGCAATACGCTCTCATAGTTTCCTCCATCAGTCTGCTCAGGTCTTACAGCGGCAATTTTCATTGTCCGAAAGTGAAGCCCGAGGTATTGTTAAAAGTTGTGCAGATTGTCAGCGCATCTCAGTAGGGCTGGGTGCAGGAGTCAATCCAAGAGGATTAGGAGCCTTGAAATTGTGGCAAATGGCTGTCACACATGTCCTTAATTTGACAGGCTGAAGTATGTGCATGTGTCTATTGATACATATTCTTTCGCCATATGGGCCACTGCTCAGACTGGTGAAACTAGTTCACATGTGCAATGACATTTACGTTCTGCTTTTACAGCTTTGGGAGTTCCTGCACAGGTGTCACGGAGGCACCCCGAGGCTGATTTAAGGGACAACAGGGTCCAAAACAACTTTTATTAAACCGGTGAGAAACAGGGTTTTAGCACTCCAAAAGTGACTTAAATATAGGTTCGGGTATCAGTTGAGGAAAATTATTAAGGGGCAGCAACTAGTACAACAGGTGGTCCACAGAGTGCATGCACGTGGCTTCACCCAAAACAATGCCGGAACCACCCCCGAGTCCCAGAGGAGTACACACTTGCCTGAACACGGTGCGGGATTATTCTTAAAGAGATAAAGGTAAAGCATACGCTCGCGATTCCACAAGGGTAAATTTATAATACTCTCACAATTGTGCGAGGGTTAATTTACTTACACATGCGAATGTGCACGGAATACTACACGTGCTTATGCGGAAGCACGGGAGGAAAATACACTCGCGATTGTGCGAAGATAAATTTATAATACACTCGCAATTGTGTGAGGAAATAAAGTTACACTCGCGATTGTGCGAGGAAATAATTTAAATTACGCCTGCAAATGTGCACGGAATATAAATACACTCGTGATTGTGTGAGGAAATAAATTTATACGTGCTTGTATTAAGCATGGGAAGTTACACGTGCAGATGTGCACGGGAAGGATAAATATACTCGCAATCCTGTGAGGGGTTTTACTCACACCCGTGGCGGCAAGGCAAGCGGGGTCTCCATCCTGGGGAGGGGGCCTCTCGGCGGCAGCATCTTCAGCTTGCTGCTCCGAGAGACCGGTGACAATGGGCCCAGTCTCGACGAGAGAGTCCCGTTTTTATACTGGCTGATCAGACCTGACTGTAGGCATTCTAGAAGCTTCTCTGCACCCCCACACGGTGTGGGGTGCCCCTGAAGCCTCCAAACATCCCCCACACTGGTCACAAGTGCCCAGCGGCTCACTGGCGCCTCGGCAATCCCTTCTCGTAATGGCCCTGGCCAGGGTGCTCTGGGCCAAACAAAAGAAGCTGTTAGCTTCAAGTAGCAGAGAGAGGGAGATGTGCCTACTCCCTCCATACTGAAGGAGGAGGGCGGAGAGAGGGGGATTGCATTCTGCCACAACAGGTCAAGACAGACAATGCACCTGGTTATATCGCCAAAGCTACTGCCACCTTTTTTCAGTTGTGGGGTGTTAAGCATATTACAGGGATACCAAATTCTCCTACTGGTCAGACCTTGGTAGAAAGGATGAATCAAACTCTCAAGCATCAGTCTGACAAACAAAAAGGGGGAACTGACTGTACTACTCCACATGATAGACTAAGCAAAGCATTATATGTCTTGAACTTTTTACGCCTTCCGCAAGGGTTCGACATTCCACCTATGATTCGTCATGGAACAAGCTTAAAAGGACACTTGACAGACCTTAGAGAAAATCAATGTCAGGTCAAAATACACAATGGAGTTACTGGTGAATGGGAGGGTCCTTTCCAATTAATAACTTGGGGGAAGGGTTATGCTTGTGTCATTACAGACCAAGGATCAAAATGGATTCCTGCGAAATGCGTCAAGCCATGGCTGAATAAAGACAACAAAGATTCGACAGATGCAGAAGGACAGGAGGGAGATAAGTTGTGAGAATTGTCTCAAATGTAAACCATGAATTCTTATTCAGTGTTATAGATGCTCCTAGACCCAGTGGTCTAAAAGCTTATTAGTAAACAGATAAGGTACCTTCCATAGAGAATGCTAATTTGAACAGATAGTAAGCGTTCCAAAAGGGTGATATTACAATTAGATAATCTATGCATTGATAAGGTAAAAGTATAAGATATTTCTACCATGGTAACCTAATTTAGCAACTGGTAATGTTTTAAAAGAGATATTAAGATTAAGCTATAGATCTTTTAAATAGGTTAATATAAGTTTTAAGATATTAAGTCAATAATTAGCATATGTTGATGGTATTAAGTACATTAATCTATAAACTGCGCAGTTATAGATGTTTTAGGAATTTAAGAGAATATATTGTATTAAGTTGTCTGACTATTCTAAAATAGTGCGTTGGTAAGGTTGTCATAAGTAGAATTAAGGTTTTACATATGATATGAAGGTTTGAGTATAAGCAGATAGTTGTTTAATCTTATTAAGTAAGGTTTAGCTACATTATATTTAATTGTAATTATGTTGTTAATCACGTGTCCTATGTTGCAGTGTATTTCAAAGACGATTCAGCATGCTGTTTAAGGGGCCTGACTAATTCAAGAACAAAAAGGGGGAATTGTGGAGGGGTTTCATTAGAAGGAGATATGTTGTTGAATTAGTCAGGCCCAAAGGAATCTCAAGGCCACTTCGAGAAGCTGAGAACAGAATCTGCTGTGAGAAAGAGGGGCGTTTCTTCATTAACAGGGCCTCAGCATGGTGTGAGTCGTCGGACCTATCATCGGTGGGGCTCCAGCGTATGGACTGCCCATGATGTTCATTTAGCGAATCCATGATTAGAGAATAGTTGCGTATATAAGGAGACATGTTTCTGTAATAAATGGCTTTGCGTGATTCACATTGAATCGGAGTGCTGAGTCCTTTATCTTTCCAACAGATTTTATGTTGTGGGTAGCTTTTATTGGTGGAGTATTGATATATGTATTAATACTCCTAGTTTGCAATTGTTTATAAGATTAGCTATGTTGTTCTGTATAAAGCATAATGGGAGGGCAGCATAGTAGTGGTATTCCAGAAAAGAGCCCGTTACGGTATATTTTAGTTCACAGGGAAGAGATTGGGGAACCACCCGGTGATAATGTGAATAAAGAAACCTTGATGAAATATTATGATCAGTGGTCATTGTATAAATTAGATGATGAAGAAAAGCAGCCTCTTAATGAAACTTTGAGTTATGGCACTTTAATGTTATTCTTGAAGAGAGAAGGAAAATGGACTCAAACTATGTATGCTGATATATTTTTCACTTTGCAAAATCACTCAGAGTAGCAGAAATAATGTGGTATTAATTTGGCACTACCGGATCCTTTTGTTTTAATATTGGAAAATTAGGTGAACCAACTACAGGGGAAGATGAAACGATGTTGTTCGTCGTGTAGTATAAGATGGAGTGGGGAAAGGCTTCTTAGGAAGACTGAGGAATCCCGACCTAGATCCCAGTTAAAATGGAAAAAATGTGCTTTTTGCAGAGAAGAGGGGCATTGGAGACAGAATTGTCCAAAATTGAAGTCTGCAGTCATAGCAGAAGTTAACTGTCAGGAACCTGGGGAATCTACCCTAGCAGATCCACTGGTTATAGTAAAGTTAAGGAAACAGGGAAAAGAAATTGAGTTTTTAATTGCTACTGGAGCATCTTATTTGGTTTTGAATCAGGAATTGATAGCATTAGATAAATATTTTGTAACTGTAGTGGAAGCTACTGGCCAACAAGAGAAAGCTTTCTTTTATAGCCAATCAAATATAAATTGAGAAAACAAACTGGAATTCAAAAGTTCTTATATATGCCTGGGTCTCCAAAACTGTTACTAACACAAGACCTATTAAAACAATTGAAAGCAATAACATTCAAACAAGGTAAAGTGAGATTCAAGATAAAATAACTGAGATTTTATATTTGGCAATGATTCAAACTGACAAACAAAGCCAAATACCTCAGGAAATATTGGATCAAGTATTTCCAGGGCTACGGGCTTCAATAATTCCTGGTAAATCAAAGAATAAAGAACCAGTGAATATTAATTTGAAACCTGGAGCTGGACCAGTCTGAATAAAACAATATCCCTTAAAATTAGAGAATAGAAAAAAAGATAAATAATCAGTAACTTCCTGCAGTTTGGACTGCTGATAGAATGCAAGTAAAGAAACTAGATAGTAAAAGCTAAAAAGATAGTGCAGGATTTGAGAGCAATAAATAAAATTACACCAAATAGTGGCTAACCCTTACACATTGTTAACCAAATTATGAGACAATCAGAAATAGTTTACTGTGTTGGATTTGAAAGATGCCTTTTCTGTCTTGCATTAGCCAAAGTAAGAATCTTTTTGCTTTTGAGTAAGAAAAATCTGATACTGGGAGATAAGCCCAATTAACCTAGATGGTGTTACCCCAGGGATTCAAAAACAGCCTGATGATTTTGGGAACCAGTTAGCACGAGAACTTGAAACTTAGGAAGCTCCTCCAGGAAATAGGACTTTGTTATCTCCTTATAGCCACAAAAACCAAAGAAGATTGTGCACAATGGACTGTAAATTTACTAATTTTCTGAGATTAAGCGAATATCAAATTTCTCAACAGAAATCCCAGCTAATACAGTGCCAAGTGACTCATCTGGGATTTGAGATCTCTGGAGGACAGTGAGAGCTGGGGACAGAGTGAAAAGAAACTATTTGCTGGACACCAGAACCTGCAACGGTAAAAGAGCTCAAGATATTTCCTGGAATGACACGTTGGTGCAGACTTTGGATTTATAATTATGGACTTTTAATAAAGCCTTTATATGAATTCTTAAAAGAAAACACTTCCAAGTTGAATTGGACAAGAGAAGCCAGGAGGGCATTTTCACAACTAAAGAAGGAACTGATGAAAGCCCCAGCCCTGGGTCTTCCCAGATGTCACCAAACCATTTTGGTTGTACTCACACAAAAGGCAAAGCATTGCTTTGGGTGTGCCAGCAGAGCAATTAAGACCTCATAAACGAACAGTGGCCTGCTTCCCTAAGCAGTCAGATGAAGTGAGCAAAAGCTGACCTGGATGTCTTTAAGCTGTGGCAGCTGTTGTACTCGATGTACAGGAAGCTTGTAAGCTCACTATGGGACAGAAAATGAGTGTATTAGTGTCCCCTGAAATACAAGGTGGTGTTGGAACAAGATGATGTGAATATTGTCATTATTAACATTGTCAATCCAGTCTCTTTCCTTAGTGGATCTGTTTCAGAGCCTGTAGTCAATGACTGGTTGGAAAAAATGGAAGCTGTTTACTCCAGCAGACCGGATTTAAAGGAACAGGCACTGGAAGACGCTGAAGACTCCTGGTTCACCAATGGAAGTAGCTTCGTAAAGCAAGGAGTACATAAAACCGGGTATGCCGTAACAACGACCCACAAGGTAATCGAAGCTAAACCTTTGCCTCCTAGGACTTTTGCCCAGAAAGCTGCACTCACACAAGCTTTAGAATTATCCAAAGAGAAGAAGATTAATATTTGGACTGATTCAAAGTATGTTTTTAGAGTGGTGCATGCCCATGGAGTCATTTGAAAAAAAATGAAGTTTATTAACAGCACAAGGAAAACAGATTAAACATGATACTCCAATTGTTGGAGGCTGTGCTGTTACTAGAAAAGTTGCCATCATGCATTTCAAAGAGCATCAGAAGGGAAACACTGATCAGGAAATTGGAAATAAATTGGCAGATTATAATGTGAGACAAGCTACTGAAAAGACAGAGACAGATATGAAATGATGTCTCTGATCCTGGATGGCTGTCTCCTTGAACCAACATCAACAAAATATACCTCGCAGTATGTTATGGGAAATTGTATTAGAACACAACAAAACTCATTGGAGACTTGATACTCTATACCAAGATTTGATAAAAATAAGGTAAGAGGGAATTTATATATTACTTGGAAACATGTGACCCAGCAATGTGAAATATGTCTGAAAAACAATCTTAATACTGTAAATAAGGTACAAACAGGAACAACTGGAAAAAAGAAATGTACCAGAACAACAAAAATGGGAGTATCAGTATTTGCTGGTATTAACAGATCCCTTCTCAGGTTGGCCAGAAGCATTCCCCTGCTGAACTAGTAAAGTCAGAAAAGTAACTAAAGCTTTGTTAAATGAAATCATACTCCATTTTGGGGTACCCACTGTGATGTCCTCTGACAGAGGGCCACATTTTGTTGCACAGGTAGTGCTGCAAGTTTGTAATACATTAGAGATTGATTGGCAGTTGCATATGCCCTAAGAGCCTTACGCAAATGGGCAGGTAGAAAAAAATGAATCATATAATCAAACAGCAGTCAAATTTTTTCAAGAAGCTAATTTGAAGTAGAATCAAGCACTACCTTTAGTGCTGCTCGGAATTAGAGTTAAGCCTCAAGCCAAGGAAAACTTTTGTTTCAAGCCAAGAGATAAAGTTTATGTTAAAGCTTTTTCAGGTCAACCTTTAGTAGAGAAGTGGAATGG
The DNA here is from genome assembly GCF_037038585.1 of Patagioenas fasciata. Classification (NCBI taxonomy): domain Eukaryota; kingdom Metazoa; phylum Chordata; class Aves; order Columbiformes; family Columbidae; genus Patagioenas; species Patagioenas fasciata. The sequence goes on from NC_092559.1 coordinate 62,794,585, forward strand.
ACCATTCCAGGTGTTGCTGATGGCCTTTACTGAAATTCAGATTAAAGAGCAACCTGCATGGATTCACTATTCAAGAAGAAAGCATCAAATAAGAAACAAATATTAGAAGCAGTAGGACCTACCACCTTACGGTTCTCTCATTGTTGATCTTAGTGACTCTGAAAAGTCTAACTGCAGTAACAAATGCTTTTCACAGAATCATAGAATGCTAGGGATTGGAAGGGATCTCGAAAGATCATCTAGTCCAATCCCCCTGCCATAGCAGGAACACCTAGATGAGATTACACAGGAATGTGTCCAGGTGGGTTTTGAATGTCTCCAGAAAATGAGACTCCACAACCTCCCTGGGCAGCCTGTTCCAGTGTTCTGTCACCCTCACCATGAAAAAGTTTCTTTTCATATTTACGTGGAACCTCCTATGTTCCAGTTTGCACCCATTGCCCCTAGTTGGCTTTTATATGAATCTTTAGTGAAAACTATTATAGCCCAAAATAAACTAAAAGAAATGTCTACACAGGTGGAATATGAAACTGCAAAATATCCCTTGTTAGCATTATTGGTGATAATTATAGTCTTGATAATAGTGAATTTTGGATTGGTATAAACTAAAGACTCTTACAAAGCGAATTTGATCTTTGCCCATTGTATTGACATATTGTGGCAGAATGCAAACCCCCCTCTCTCCCCCCACCTCCTTCAGTATGGAGGGAGTAGGCACATCTCCCTCTCTCTGCTACTTGAAGCTAACAGCTTCTTTTGTTTGGCCCAGAGCACCCTGGCCAGGGCCATTAGGAGAAGGGATTGCCAAGGCGCCAGTGAGCCACTGGGCACCTGTGACCAGTGTGGGGGATGTTTGGAGGCTTCAGGGGCACCCCACACACGGTGTGGGGGTGCAGAGAAGCTTCTAGAATGCCTACAGTCAGGTCTGATCAGCCAGTATAAAAACGGGACTCTCTCGTCGAGACTGGGCCCATTGTCGCCGGTCTCTCGGAGCAGCAAGCTGAAGATGCTGCCACCGAGAGCCCCCCTCCCGGGGACGGAGACTCCGCTTGCCTTGCCGCCACGGGTGTGAGTAAAACTTCTCGCAAGATTGCGAGTATATTTATCCTTTCCATGCACATATGCACGTGTAACTTCCCATGCTTAATACAAGCACGTATAACTTTATTTCCTCGCACAATCGCGAGTGTATTATAAATTTATCCTCGCACAATCGCGAGTGTATTTTCCTCCCGTGCTTCCGCATAAGCACGTGTAGTATTCCGTGCACATTCGCACGCGTAAGTAAATTAACCCTCGCACAATTGCGAGTGTATTATAAATTTACCCTTGCGGAATCGGGAGCGTACGCTTTACCTGTATCTCTTTAAGAATAATCCCGCACCGTGTTCAGGCAAGTGTGTACTCCTCTGGGTGGTTCCGGCATTGTTTTGGGTGAAGCCACGTGCATGCACTCTGTGGACCGCCTGTTGTACTAGTTGCTGCCCCTTAATAATTTTCCTCAACTGATACCCGAACCTATATTTAAGTCACTTTTGGAGTGCTAAAACCCTGTTTCTCACCGGTTTAATAAAAGTTGTTTTGGACCCTGTTGTCCCTTAAACTAGCCTCGGGATGCCTCCGTGACACATATGAAGGTTCATAAATTCTTTTGGGAATAAATTAAAGTATTACATGAAGCCACTGAAGATGATACATCTTAGAGTTTTAAATAAATTTGGTATAGGCTTAATTCATAGCTACCCAATTTGACCTAGTTAAAGTAGTTATTTATGTTTGTGACTCTAATTTTAATGCTAATAATTTTTACTTGCATTATGCTACAATGTTCTGTTTGGTACTGCTGTTGAGTAACCATACCGCAACATGAGATGATAATATTTTGTAGATCTATATTGCAAAAGAATTTGCAAGTATATTGAAAAGGGGGGAATTGAAGAGAAGCTGCTAAATTAATGTATATTGTGATTCAGTTACTTTAGACTTACCTATCATTAGCTAATTGACATGATAAATGCTTTCTACCTACCTGCAAAATTAGGGGATATTTTTCAAACTTGAGATCCTTCTGCATGACAAGAGAGAGTCAGGAGATTAAGTAATACATTGTTCAGAAGCAGAGTGCTTAGTTTATGTTTGGTTAATAATTAATAGATGCATTGTAATTAAGAAACTAATAAATTATAACTAACTTCATCAAGTATTTCTTAGTATAGATATGTTGTATGTTAAAAATTTCCAAAACCTGTAATTAATATGTAATAATTTTGTGAATATAAAAAATACAAGAACATCCAGTCGTTGGAGCACTTATGGAGGATGATCCCCAGTGTTTCCCAGCGCTGATAAAATGAAGAATTCCTGCTTAACAGTATAATTGACTCTGCTGTGAAGTTTACTTCTTTGTTTCACCCATCACCCCTGGAACCCTGGGGATTTGGCTATGTGGGGAAATCAAACCCTTAAGGGAAGATGGGGATCAATGGACATAATTATTTTCTAATACATTTTCAGGATATATTCCATCCTGAGCCAATGTTACCCTGTTAACCTGTTATTGAGAGAGCTGGTTTGTCCAGAATAAATTGAAAAGAACGTGGAATTAACCCTACAGACAGGGGGAAACTGAACTGCCTTGCCCCAAGGTGATTCTAATTGAGATTATAGTAATAAAAAAAAATAGAGATAATTGCCAAACAGTGGTTAAAAATCTGATAAAAGTGATTAGAGCTTTCAAGGAGATAAGAATAAATTGAACTAAAGTGCAGGAATGTAGACAGAAGCCAGAGGAACACTGCGGTGACTACTGGGGAAGATTTTGGCAGCCTTTGTAATGAACTGGTAGAAAGTGCGTTTATGGATCAAGTGGCCCCTGATATTTCAATGACCACTTGCCAGTCTGGCAAGGGGAATTTGAAAAGATTCTGAGTGTGGCTGGGTTTGGGTATGATGGTTGGGAAGAGATGCAAAAAGAACTAATGTAAGAAAGAAGGAAGAATAGGAGGTTGATTTGTTAGCAGCAGCTTTAGCTAGGAATTTGCAAATGAGAGAAAGATTGAGGGGAGAAAAATAAACAAACAAACAAACCAAACCAAACAAAAAACTAAAACAAAACCAACAAAACACAAACAAATAAAAAACCAAAACAAAACCAAACAAACAACACCAAAACAAATGAGTGGAAGATTTATACCAAAGTGGGGTGATAAAAGGGAAAGAATGAGAGAAAAGGGAATGCTCTTACTGTGGAAATCTCGGACATTTACCCCATTGGCAAGGACTGAAGGAGGAAAACTCAACAGACTTGAGAATCAGAGGGGTTGAAAATGTTTTGTATGTGGGAAAACTTGTTTAAATCGGAAAAAAAAAAAAAAAGGCATATAATTGGTAAAGCAGGAGGTTGTGATACTGAGTTTTTAGTAGATATGGAAGCTACCCTATCCCTTTTAAATTTTACCCTACAAAGTTCTAAGACCGAAGATACAGTTGTAAGAAACAGGGTAGCAGCGGGGAGGAGAGAGAATTCTGAGTAAGTTCCTATTTGTGACAATAGGAATTAAAAGTGTATGGAGAAGGTTTGTATTAGTAGAAGATTCCCCAGCTTATTTATTAGTGGGAAACCTTTTACAGGCTCTGGATGTGGAAACAGTCACTGCCTGGAGGGGTTGACAAGGAGAAGATTTAAAAGATATATTACCTGGAAGTTTGTGTTGGTTTTGGCTGGGGTGGAGTTAGTTTTCTTTATGGTAGCTAGTATGGGACTATGTTTTGGATTTATGCTAAAACCAGTGTTGACAATACAGAGATGTTTTTGTTATTGTTGAGCAATGCTTGCACAGAGTGGAGGCCTATTTTGCCCCTCACACTGCCCCACCAGTAAGTGGGCTGGGGGGAGGCAGGGAGCTGGCAGAGGGGACACAGCTGGGACAGCTGACCCCAACAAAGATGGCTTGAAGGATATTATTTTTCTATGTATTGTTCTAACGGGAAAAAGGTCACTATGAATCTTTTTCTAAGCTTCAGCTGTGTCAGAAAGAAATTAAGTATTTAGGATTCATATTAAAAGGAAAAAATTAGTAAACCCAGAATGGGTCCAAGCTATTGCAGAAATATCTTGACCAAACCTTAAAAAAGCAATTGTCAAAATTAGTATTAGAAAGTAGATTACCCTGGGCTAGATGTCTACCTATAGCCCTGCTGAGAATCAGAACTGCTCCTCACAAGGATACAGGAGTTTTGCCTTATGAAATGCTCTTTGGGCTACCATACATAGGCAGAAATAATGGACCCCCACAGTTTAAGCTAAGGATAAGTTTCTCAAAAACTATATACTCAGGTTGTCTTCTTTTCTATCTTCTCTCAGGCACCAAGGGCTTCTAGCACAAACTCTACTATATCAAATTCCCAGATACCAGGTCATAGTCAAATCTTGAAAGGAAACTAAGTTTCAGCCAGATTGGGAAGGACCATTTCAAGTTCTACTGACCACCGAGACAGCAGTACAAACAGCTGAGAAAGGGTGGATTCATTACACACAGATCAAAGGGCAAATCAAACCTCCAAAGGACAACAGCGAGTGGCAAGTACAGACAACTAATGACCCCCTTTGACTAAAGATACAGAGATGAAAATGTGATGGAACATTTGGGGATTATTAATCCTGTATTGTGTAGAATTTACAAAAGGGTTACTCGTCATTAACATCACTGAAACTGAAGGTTCCCTAACAATTCAAGTAGATGCTTGCCGGATCCTTAATTGTGGAGATATACAGAGCCAAAGAGGATTGAGTCATGAAAACAAATACATGTGTCCAGGGGAAGTGAGCTGCTCTAGGGATGATTTAAATAAGTATATAATTTCCATTGCTGTCCCTCCTTGCCCTTTCTGGTACAGTGTTTTCTAGACCACAGGGTTTAGGGGTTGGACAGTGAGTGATGAATGGTTAAAGAGCTGAAAAGAAAAATTACCCTATCCAAAGGACAATCTCTCCCAGGATGTGAGTCCCTGCAGTACAACCCTTTACTAATTACAATACAGCAAGTAGATGACTCAGTAAGTGGAGCTTATGGATTAGGAGCAGATAATAGTGGAAAAGATCCCCTAGGAAGGTTCAAAATACAAGTGTTAAAGAACAATAGTAATGAAGAAGTAACAGGATCGCCTACTCAAAAACCTCCAATAGAGCCTTGGGTCCTGCCAAATGACCCTAAAGTGGTTACTGTTGTAAAAATATTAGATTTAAGAGAAACCTTTGAAATAGAAACAGGATATGGAGATACAAATGCCTGAGTAGAATGGATAAAATATACAGTGCAAAGTCTAAACAAGAGCAATTGCTATGCGTGTACATCAGGAAGGCCTGTGGCACAGATGGTACTCTTCCCTCTGGGATGGAGTGCATCTTAGCCTTATACCAAGACTCTACGGCATAGGGAAATAAGTCGTGTCATACTGTCTCCCTACTCTTCCCAGCCTTACGGTGGAAAGATATCAGAATTCCCCTGGCATTTTCAGGAATAATTGGAAATCATACTGCCTGTCTCTCACAACGGGGCAGGAATGATACCGGATTCCTAGGAAATATTAGTAGGTGTGTAGAGACATGGGAAGTCTGTCTTCATGAAAGCAATTATACTTCTTTAAATGTTCCCCAAGCTGATCTTTGGTGGTACTGTGGGAAGAAGACACTTCATTCCACTTTACCTCCCCACTGGATAGCTACCTGTGCCATTGTTCAATTGGCAATTCCTTTTATCCTGACATTTGAACACCATAATTCATTAGGGCAAGAGAAGAAGAGTTCAGGGTTTTCCTTCGATGACAGAATTTATTTTTATTTGATTGGGGTCCCCAGAGGGGTCCCTAATGAATACAGAGCAAGAAATCAAGTAACTGTGGGCCTTGAATACATTTTATTCTGGTGGGTAACTAACAAAAATGCAGATTGGATAAATTACATCTATTATAAGCAACAATGATTTACAAATTATACTAGAGAAGCAGTTAAGGGGATCACTGAACAATTAGATAGTACTAGTAGAATGGTATGGGAAAATAGGATGGTCCTAGATATGTTAGCAGAGAAAGGTGGTTTATGTGTAATGTTAGGAGATAGGTGTTGTACCTTGATCCCAGACAACACTGCCCCTGATGGCACTATAACTAGAGCAGTGCAAGGACTCACGACTTCAGTGGAAGAATTGGCTGAGAATTCAGGGATAGATAGTTCACTCACAGGATGGTTAGAATATTGTTTTGGAAAACTGAAAGGAATTATAGTATCTATTTTTACTTTAATTCTAGTAGCAGGAGTGTTAACTGCGATCAGATGCTGCATCATTCCATGTGTCCGGGGACTTATTTAATGCCTTATCTAGAGAGCTCTGTCAAAAAAAATTACTTTAGGGCCACTGCCATACTCTGATAAAATGATGCTGCTAGAAGAACAGGAAGAAGGGAGCAGTACCAAAAGCCTAACTCCTCAAGAAAAATGTCAAATCATGTTGTCTAGGCTTGAAGCCACCTATGGGACTATATCATAAGGAAATGTAAAAGGAGGAAATTGTAAGGAGCCATTGAAGGAGGAATGATGTTTTCGCAACCATGGATCTGAGACCTGACCCAGCAGGTAGGGGCTGAGGGACATTCAGCTATCAGAGCTTAAATGTAAAACAAAGCCTTTTTGCACTAATCTCAGAAATGAACTAATGCAAACAATTCCTGTGGTTAAAAGTTAAGCTGGGGGAGAAGGTTAGCCAGAGAGCCAAGAAACCATATTTTACACAGAAATATGTAAATAAGGGAAGGGGGTCAGTACAACTGGAGTAGTGAGAAAGGTAAACTGACGTGGACATCTGGGAAGTGTAGGGTAGGCTGTGAACCCTGTAGTATCCAAACTATGGGGAAAAGGAGAGGAAATTTGTGGCCAGGATAAGGGGAAAATAAGCAGCGGCTTCTGCCCTGTTTGGGGTGCCTAGCATAAGGTAGAACACCCGGTTTTGCAAAATCGTTAATAAAATATGCTTTGCTAGGAGATCCTGTCTGAGCTTATTATATTTGCAATATAATAATTTCTTACAAACCCAGAGTAATGCAAGTGTCAAGGTTTAAGGCAAGGCAGCAATAAACCATGGCAGACGCTCCCTGTTATCCCCTTTACCTCCTGTCACCCCTTCCTTTAGATCAGAAAGATAAGATAGATATGGGGAAAGGAAGAGAGACTTAGACTTCAAGTTGGAGAGTTTTAAAGGGTTTTACTAATGCTACTAATAGATAGAGAATATATACAAAATATACAAAACCAATCTCGAATGCTCGATATGGAGTTGGCGTCACTCAAGCAGTGGCGGAGTTGGCTGTGTGGAGTTGGCGGCTCCAGCAGGTGCAAGCCAGGCCCCCAGAATTCATGGACGGGACTTCACAGCAAAACGGAAACTGGTTGCAGGCCCTGAGGCCTGTAGATCACAGGCAGACAGACAGGGTCCTCTCTAGATGCCGGCCATGGTCAAAGAGAGCGTGACCCTCGTGATCACCCTCTTATATAGGGGGTATGACGATTATGGGATGGAATACTTCCATTGGTCAGTTCTAGTCACCTGTTCCATCCACCCCTCCTCAAACACACCCCTCTCACAATGGAACGTGGAAAACTTATCAGTCTTTCTTAGCTACCATAGTAATAAATCTAAACACAAGCTTCTTCAGCATTCCGTTGGCCTCTTATCAGCACCCAGTATAGCATCCTAGAAAAAATATGCAGGCTAAAACTCAGAAAAGTACAGCCACCTAGAAGAACTTAGCTGAAAGAAAAATCACTAAAAGAGAACTGGTCTTGTTTTTAACAAAACCAGGACAGCAAATTAAAGCTACAGAGAAAACCTAATTTATTTTGCAGAGAAATGTCTTTTAAACTTCCCCCAGCAGAGCAGGGCAAGGCACCAACACAGCGATGATCAGAAACAGCCAGTTATATTTTACAGCAGCTCTTCAGCTTTGAGATTTGGTTTGTTTCACTCTAAGTGAAAAGAAAACCTTTCTGGGCACAATCACACAACGGAACTGGTAAATGACTGTGCACTGTCATTTGACTAAAATGGTTACCTTCTTATTTTACCTCCTCTGACTCTGCAAGTCAGCAGTGAGACAACCCTGACTCTCAGAAATACTCTTATCTATATTACATCAGTTCTGAGAAACAGTAGAGCAGTATATTTCCAATAAATGTACAATGCCCTCAGCTGGAGAGCCTGTGCTTGCCAGCAGCTCACTTTGCTTTGACAATCATTTGTTCCAAAGAACTCTAACATTTTGCGAATGAGCCCTGCCCCCAGGCCTGTATTTTCCCTGTAAAATTAAATTTGATCATTTTGGATGTGAAAGACCAAAACTGCTATAAGTAAATAAAAAGTTAATATAACACAAACAAAAGCTGAACCTGCCATATCCCAACAAGTCAAAGACATTACATTTTTGTAGATACTTGAAACCACAGAGTACTGAATTATTCCAAACCAAAGCAAGCATGCTATGCCAACACAAACAAAAATCAGTACGTCCACGGTTCTGATATGCTTCATCTACATAGTTCTGTACTAGCCCACTAATACCGTAAAAACAACTAACTGAAGAAACTTCTAAAACCAGGGTTAAGGTTTCAAAAGCAAACACCACCTTTACTGACACACTGGCACATCCATAGAGATCATTCCACCTAGTGGGGGCCTCAAACAATTCCCAGACACAGGTTATATCTACACAGATCACACATATTCATTACATTTCCAATAAATTCTTTGCATATGCATTATATACCTTTATTATTCAGCGTGTAACCTGCTTGTGCTGGTGTCACCACCTTATCTTCTGAGAGCAAGAGAATTGTCTCCTACCCTTCTCCTGCTTATCTTAACAAATAGTATTCTTGTGATTAATGCCTAATAAGTGCCTAAAACCTAACATCTGTGAACCTTATTCTTATAAGGTTCTTATAATATTCTTATATTCTTATTCTTATAAGTGCCTGTTGTGGTTTAACCCAAGCTAGCAATACAACCATGATAGCTGCTCACTTAACCCCCCTCCCGCCCCCAGCACTTACATTGATGCGTTTGTGGAAGTATAACATAATCAATCTGCCAAGCCTTTCCATACCTATATTTTAACCATCGCCCCCCAATACCATATGGGCTTTAACCATTTGGCTTGTTTGATTTTGGCGCATGTTTCACATTCATGGATAACCTGTGAAATAGTGTCCATAGTCAAGTCCACCCCTTGATCACGAGCCCATTTATATGTTGCATCTCTACCTTGATGCCCTGAAGCATCATGGGCCCACCGAGCTAGGAAAAGTTCAGCTTTATGTTGCCAGTCCAAGTCCACCTCAGATACTTTAATCTTAGCAGCCTGATCCGCTTGCTGGTTGTTTTGATGTTCCTCAGTGGCTTGACTTCTAGGCACATGAGCATCTACATGATGAACTTTTACAGGCAGGCTCTCAAGCCAGGCAGCAATGCCTTGCCACAGTGTGGCAGCCCAAATGGGTTTACCTCTGCGTTGCCAGTTGCTCCTCTTCCATTGCTGTAACCACCCCTACAAGGCATTTACCACCATCCATGAGTCAGTGTAAGTACTGACCACTTTTCTCGTTCAGCAATGTCCAAAGCCAGCTGGATGGCTTTCAGTTCTGAAAATTGACTTGATTCACCTTGTCCTTCAGTGGCTTCTGTGACTCGTTGTGTGGGACTACACACAGCAGCTTTCTACCTCTGATGTTTTCCTACAAGATGGCAGGATCCATCTGTGAACAGTGTATACCTCTTTTCAGTCTCTGATAGTTTATTATATGGTGGTGCTTCTTCAGCACGTGTTACTTCCTATTCATCTGGTGACATTCTAAAGTCTTTATTTTCTGGGCAATCTGTGATCACTTCTAAGATTCCTGGGCAACTGAGGCTCCCTGCTCAGGCTCGTTGCGTGATCACTGTAATCCATTTACTCCATGTAACTTCGGTTGCATGATGCGTAGAGGGAACCTTCCCTTTGAACATCCAGCCCACCACCAGCAGTCGAGGTGCCAGGAGAATCTGTGCTTCAGTACCAATCACTTCTGAAGCAGCTCGAACTCCTTCATATGCTGCTAGCATCTGTTTTTCAGTTGGAATATAGTTGACCTCGGATCCTTTGTATCCTTGACTCCAAAAACCTAAGGGTCGACCTCGAGATTCTCCTGATGCTTTCTGCCAGAGGCTCCAGGTAGGGTCATTATCGCCGGTTGTGGTGTAGAGCACATTTTTAACATCTAGTCCAGTTTGAATTGGTCCAAGGGTCACCGCATGAGTTATCTCACACTTAATTTGTTCAAAGGCTTGTCGTTGTTCAGGGCCCCACTCAAAATAGTTCTTTTTCCAAGTCCCTCAATAGAGAGGGCTCACAATTTGACTGGATACAGGAATATGCATTCTCCAGAAACCTACAACGCCCAAGAAAGTCTGTGTCTCCTTTTTATTGGTAGGTGGAGACATAGCTGAAATCCATTGGGATCTGACAACGCCCATCTTGCCATTTTATTCCTAACAACTGGATGTCTTGTGCAGGTCCCTTGACCTTGTTTAATTTTATGACAAAACCATCATTCAAAAGAATCTGAATTATTCTCTCAAATTTCTCAAAGACTTCTTTTGTTGTGTCACGCCATACAATAATGTCATCAATATATTGCAAGTGTTCTGGAGCTTTACTTTGTTCCAATGTAGTTTAGATCAGTCCATGGCAGATGCTAGGGCTGTGTTTCCACCCTTGGGGCAAGTGATTCCATGTGGGAGATTTCAGGGATTTTCTTAAGGTTGTTGTGTGGATGGGTTTCTGTTAGATAGAGATTTATTTCTGAACTAGACAAAGCAACTCCAAGGTCGGCGCGAAGGCTGAAAAACAACACCTGTTATGAGACTGAGGTAATTCTATAATAACAAGACCTGAACATGGACAATATCCAATCAGCCAATCACAGTATCACAGTATCACAGTATGTTTGGGATTGGAAGGGACCTCAAAAGATCATCTAGTCCAATCCCCCTGCTGGAGCAGGAATGCCTAGGTGAGGTCGCACAGGAATGTGTCCAGGTGGGCTTTGAATGTCTCCAGGGAAGGAGACTCCACAACCTCCCTGGGTAGCCTGTTCCAGTGCTCTGTTACCCTCACTGAGAAGAAGTTCTTTCTCAAATTTAAGTGGAACCTCTTGTGTTCCAGCTTGATCCCATTGCCCCTTGTCCTATCATTGTTTGCCACTGAGAAGAGCCTGACTCCATCCTCGTGGCACTCACCCTTTATATATTTATAAACATTAATAAGGTCACCCCTCAGTCTCCTCTTCTCCAAACTAAAGAGCCCCAGCTCCCTCAGCCTTTCTTCATAAGGGAGATGCTCCACTCCCTTAATCATCTTTGTTGCCCTACGCTGGACCCTCTCCAGCAGTTCCCTGTCCTTCTTGAACTGAGGGGCCCAGAACTGGACACAATATTCCAGATGGGGTCTCACCAGGGCGGAGTAGAGGGGAAGGAGGACCTCTCTCGATCTACTGACCACCCCCCTTGTAATACACCCAAGGATGCCATTAGCCTTCCTGGCCACAAGGGCACGGTGCTGGCTCATGGTCATCCTGTTGTCCACCAGGACCCCCAGGTCCCTTTCCCCTACACTGCTCTCTAATAGGTCATGCCCCAACCTATACTGGAACTTGGGATTGTTCCTGCCCAGATGCAGGACTCTACACTTTCCCTTGTTAAATTCCATCAGGTTATCCCCCGCCCAACTCTCCAGCCTGTCCAGGTCCCGCTGGATGGCAGCACAGCCTTCTGGCGTGTCAGCCACTCCTCCCAGCTTAGTGTCATCAGCAAACTTGCTGATAGTACACTCAATTCCCTCGTCTAAATCGTTAATGAATATATTGAATAATATTGGCCCCAGTACTGACCCCTGAGGCACTCCACTAGATACTGGCCTCCAACTGGACTCCGCACCATTGACCACCACTCTCTGGTTTCTCTCTTTAAGCCAGTTTGCAACCCACCTCACTACTCTATTGTCTAGACCACACCTCCTCAATTTAGCTGTGAGGATGCTGTGAGGGACTGTGTCAAAGGCTTTATTGAAGTCAAGGTAGACCACATCCACCGCTCTGCCATCATCCATCTACCTTGTTACATTCTCATAAAAGGCTATGAGGTTGGTCAAGCATGACTTACCCTTGGTAAAGCCATGCTGACTGCCCCTAATGACCCTCTTATCCCTGATGTGCCTTGAGATGACACCAAGGATAAGCTGTTCCATTACTTTCCCAGGGACAGAGGTGAGGCTGACCAGTCTATAATTACCCGGGTCCTCCTTCTTGCCCTTTTTAAAGACTGGAGTGACATTTGCTTTCCTCCAATCCTCGGGCACCTCTCCCGTTTCCCAAGACTTGGCAAAAATGATGGATAGCGGTCTAGCAATGACCTCAGCCAGCTCCCTCAGCACCCGCGGATGCATCCCATCTGGACCCATGGATTTATGGACGTCCAGACTACTTAATTGTTCCCTAACCCAGTCCTCATCGACTAAAGCAAACTCCTCCATTAACCTGGCTTCATCCGGGGTCTCAGGGGTACAGGGTTCCCCAGGACAGCCTCCAGCGGAGTAGACAGAGACAAAGAAGGCATTCAGTAATTCTGCCTTCTCTGTGTCTTCTGCCACCAGGGCACCCACCTCATTCATCAGTGGGCCTACATTGCCTTTGGTATTAGTTTTATCTGCTATGTATTTGAAAAAGTTCTTCTTGCTGTCCTTGACCCCTCTCCCCAGCTGTAATTCTAAGGAGGCCTTGGCTACCCTAGCTGCCTTCCTGCATCCTCTAACAGCAGCCTTATATTCCTCCCAAGTGGCCAGTCCCTGCTTCCATGACCTGTAAACTCTCCTCTTCTGCTTGAGCATACCCAACAGATCCCTATTCAACCACGCAGGCCTTCTGGCTCCCTTCCTCAGCTTCCTACGTGTGGGGATGCTCTGATCCTGAGCATGGAAGAAGCAATCTCTGAATGCAATCCAGCTCTCTTGGGCCCCTTTTCCTTCAAGCAGTCTTGCCCATGGGATTTCCCCCAGCAATTGCTTGAAAAGGCCGAAATTAGCCCTGCCAAAGTCCAGGGTTGCAATTCTACTTGCTATTCTGTTCCTGCCACACGAGATGCTGAACTCCACCATCTCGTGGTCACTGCAACCCAGACAGCCCTCAACCTTTACTGCTTCGACCAGACCCTCTTTGTTAGTGAGGATGAGATCCAGCAGTGCACCTCTCCTGGTGGGCTCCTCCACCATCTGCATGAGGAAGTTATCATCAATGCACTGGAGGAACCTCCTGGACTGTGGCTGGCTGGCTGAATGGTCCTTCCAGCAAACATCAGGGAAGTTAAAATCACCCACAACAACCAGGGCCTGTGACTGTGAGGCCACTCTCAGCTGCGCATAGAAGGCCTCATCAACTTCCTCAGCCTGATCTGGTGGCCTGTAATAGACACCTACAACAGTATCACCCCTGCCAGCCTGTCCCTTGATCCTGACCCATACACTCTCAACTCGTTCCTCATCCGCTCCTGGGCAGAATTTAGTACATTGCAGTTGCTCTCTCACATAGAGAGCAACTCCACCACCACGCCTGGCTGGCCTGTCTTTCCTGAAAAGGGCGTAGCCATCCATGACCACATTCCAGTCATGTGAACTGTCCCACCACGTTTCTGTAATTGCCACCAGATCATAATCTCCTGACCGAACATAGGATTCTAACTCCTCCTGCTTATTCCCCATGCTGCGCGCATTGGTGTACAGGCATTTCAGGGAGCGAGCAGAGCACACCAATTTCTCCCTAGGGGCACAGGAGGCCACCCGGTCCTCATCTGTTTTAGAATGCTGCCCCAATGCATGTTTGCAGCGTGGACGCGTGATCAGGAAATAACTGCACATATAAGGAGGCTTGTCTCTGTAATAAATGGCTTCACTTGAATTCATATTGAATTGTGTGGAGTCCATGAGTTTTCGCCCTCGCAATTCCACGTGTACTGGATGCCCCTCCAGGCGAAAAGAAACTGTGGCCTGCACTCTGCTGCTGAAAGAGTAGAGATACATGCATTAGCAATGTCAGTTGTGGCATGCCACTTGGCTGCCTTTGACTCCAGTTCAAATTGCAGTTTTAGCATGTCAGGTGCAGCAGCACTCAGTGGTTGCATAACTTCATTCAGGTCACAATAGTCTACAGTTAGTCTCCACTCGTCACTAGACTTATGCACTGGCCAAATTGGGCTGTTAAAAGGTAAATGAATCTTACTGATCACACCCTGGCTCTCCAGTTGACTAATCAACTTCTGGATCAGAATCAGAGTCTCGATTGATGCGATATTGTTGATGCACCGTTGTGGTAGCAATTGGCACCTGCTGGTCGTCAGCCATCAGCAGTCCTACAACAGAAGAATCCTCTGAGAGACCAAGCAAAGCAAACAGCTGTTCAATATTCTCAGTGTCCACAGCTGCTATGCCAAATGCCCACCTATACTCTTTTGGGTCCTTAAAATACCCTCTCCTGAGGTAGTCTATGCCAAGGATGCATGGAGCATCTGCACCATTCACAATGGGATGCTTTTGCCATTTTTTTCCAGTTAGGCTCATTTCAGCCTCTACAACAGTCAGTTCCTGGGATCCCCCAGTCACTCCAAAAATACTGATGGATTGTGTTCCTTCATAGTTTGAGGGGATTATTATACATTGAGCACCAGTGTCTACTAAAGCTTTGTACTCTTGGGGGTCTGTTGTATCAGACCATCCTATCTGCACACTCCAGTAAACTCTATTGTCCTTTTCCTCCACCTGGTTGGAGGCAGGGTCCCTCTAATTTGTGTTATACACCGTCTGTGGGTACAAATTAGAGGTTCCTTCAAGAGGATCAGAATCTCTTCTACCCCTTCTGGAAACTGGAGCAGCCACCTTCCTAGGAGTTTTTCCTTTTAACTCATGTACTCATTCCTGAAGTTCTGAGGTAGGTTTTCCATCCCATCTCCTCATGTTTTCTCCCTGGTCACGTAGGAAAAAACACAGTGTGCCTCTCTTTGTATATTTCTTCTGTCCTCTCTCTTGAGATTGGAAATGCATTCTCCTAATGGCTGAAACATAGATTCATACAGGTCATGAATGGAACCTGTCTTCTCTGAATGCTTTGATTTCTTGCAACAGCTTTTCAAACTGGTTGTCGGATTTTTCACACAGTTTCTCCACAGTCGAGACACAAGCCCATTAGAGCAAGGCTGTCCTCAAAGTCCCAAAGCTGCTTAATCACTTCAGTAATGTTTTGTTGAACTGTAACTGTCCAGATCATTGATGCCAATGACTTAGCATATGCTGGTGGTGTGCTTTGTACAAACCTGCGCCACATAGGTCGTGTACAAAGGACTCTATCTGGATCTGTCCCCTCTTGACTGTTTGGCTCAAAATAGATGATCTCTCGTGCAACTAATTCTCTCAGGAACTGGATACCTCTCTCCATAGTATTTCATTTCCCTGGATTACATATAACATCTTCCTTGAAGGGAAACCTTGCATTCATGGCTGTCAAGAGTCAACTCCAGAGGAGAGAGGAGTCGTTCTACCTTGAAATTGCCCTATCAAGGGTGGCATCCATTGACAGAGATCCCAGCTGCTTGGCTTCCCTACCTTCTAGTTCCAGACCATCAACTCATCCCAGCATCGGAGCAGCCAGGTTACAACATTCTCGCCTTCATGATGACTGAAATCTTTTCACATATCTCTCAGCTCACTTGTAGAAAAGGATTGAGTGGTTATCACTTCATCTTCCCCTTGTGTTGATTATGATGCCTCTTGTGCTGATGATGCCCCTTGGCCATCATCTGCAGCACCAGTAGTCTTTCTTGTGACTCTCTTAAAAAAGGCAACTGATGCTGACATGGGCTCACTATCTCTTGATTGATTTCCAGTGTCTAAATGACTGTCACCAGCATTAGCATAATTACAGTACCTGTTGTGGAGATTGCAGCAACAGCAGTGCTCGGTGTGGGGGGGTGCAGTAACTGCCTTGTCATTCACTGAGTCAGGAGAAGCGGCAGTGTCTGCAGTCGGGGGGGGTAGCAGCTGCAGGTGCTATAGCAGTAGCCTTGGTTGCCTTGCTCTGTGTAGGAGTTGGAGCTGCCTTGTCTGCCTTCCCCCATATGGGGTGTCAAGGGTTAAGATTGTGGGGTGACAACAAAAACCCTGGCAGATGTATTGTTAACCTCCTCTCCCCCCCACTTCCCCCTTTTGCCCCTCCCTCTCCCCCCTTCCCACTCAGGACAGGCGATTGGGAGGAAAAGAAGGACAGAGAGAAGAGAGTTGGAAAAGTTAAAAATGTTTTACTAATGCTACTAATAAGAATAGAGAAAATAATACAAAATATACAAAACCAATCTTGAAAGTCTCAGAAACTGGAGAGCCAGCACCCAAAGTCCTGGATTAGGCTCTGTAGCCAACCAGAGCTGGATTCAGTCTCTCACTAGGCCTCAGTTTGCAGGGACAACCAGCAAGGTCCTCTCCTAATGTCAGCCATGAGGAAAAAGGGAAAAGGAAAAATGAAAAAGGGACGAGATCCTCGTGATCTCCCACTTTTATATGAAGTATTCACATGAATGGAATGTTATACCCCATTGGTAAGTTCCTTGGTCACCGGTTTCTCGTTGCCCCTCTCATGAGATGTCCATCTGTCCTTATCAATAAGTTTGCATTCCATTGCTAGGTTTACCAAAACATGTATCTGGTTCTCCAGGAAAATGCAGCTAATATGAAGGCTTTAGCTGACAGGCAAAATTCACTAAAAGAGAAACTTGTTTTTTAACAAAACCAGGACATGGGGGAAGGTCAACAGCCATAGCTGCCGTGCCTGTTGCCGAGGCCCGAACAGACACAACCTAAGTCTCAGGAGTTAGAATAAATGCAATCCTATTTAGGCTCATCTCTCTTATCGATAGCACGAACTGACACACATTCAGCAAACCTGACAATATCAACAGAGTATGATCGAATCCCCAAGGATACTCAAAATTCTCAAAAACATTCGTAATCTGTCCTAACATAAAAGGTGTGGGAACAGCAGGACGTGCAACTCCAGCCACTTGGATGATAAAGGAAGATCAATACTAATATGACCATCCGGATGGTCAAAAAAGAAATAATACTAACATGATTAAATCACAGCAATTAATCAAAATATAAAGGGCCTTGGACAGGTTGTACAGAAGTATGTTTTTCATTATTTTAAGGAGTGATTGCCCAGGTTCATGAGAATGGTATCTCGGACCTGAACACTGCTCCCAAGTATGTGTGATGTGAATGTCAGGCCTGGGCTGTGAATGAGTGGGAACATGACTGAAAACAGTCACAACATGAGTGTGGTGAGTTTGGAACAACAATTATTGAAAAGGCATTCTGTCTAACCTCTTAGTACAGGTTTGTATCTGTAAACCTATAAATTGTGAATGATTAATAAAGAGGGCTTCAGCCTCGTTCAGCTTGGCTCAACTCTGCTCTGCCTGGCTCTGGGCTCCCTGCTGAACATGTTCTCTGCCTGTGTCTGTGTCTTTGTCTGCGTCCCCGTGTGCATCGTTCTTCATTGCTGCAAAAGGGAAGTTGTTGGTTAGCTTTTCTATAGATTGTCTCTTCCAATTGGAAAACACCTAGGTGTATTTCTCTTTAATGTCTACTGGAGGTTTTTCTAAATACAACAGTAATGAATACAAATTAATTACCAGCTGGAGTATAATAAACTAAACCAGTGCCAAAACACTGTGGGAAACTGCAGCGGGTCTGTGGAATCCTTGACAGAAAGTATGGGAGTAGAGATCAGTCTTGAAGATATTAAGGTTTACCCCTGAGAAGGATGGGAGTAAAGGAGTATCCAGAGATATGGAGTTGTACCCGTGAGAGAGGAGAGATGCACCAGTGAGAGAGAAGGGGATAGAAGAATAACATGGATGATAGCAAAATTAACCAATGAGATGTTAGTGTTGTAACTTGTAACCAATAGTGAGTGAAAAGACACATGAACTGGTAGAACTGTATCAAAATGCACTTGTAGCAATAAATGGCATCTACTACTTTCATCCTGGAAGAACTTGGTCCATGTCGTTTGTCCGTCTCAACCGCGACATCTGGTGACCCCGACGTGAGACTGCCTGAAGAGGATCTCGCATGAAGAAGAGACAGCAGTGAAGCTGTGACAGCTGAAGACGAGCTGTGGAGACAGAGCCCGGTACAGCTGATAGAGCAGCAGGGGGGAGCTGCCGAAGATCCGGATCGTTGAAAAGACACCTCGCTAAAGAGTAGCTGAGCTACCGGGAACATGGGGGGGAACTTATCTAAAGAAGAGGGTACTATATTATCTACATGGAAGCTGCTTCTGAAGAAGCAGGGTGTTAGCCTTCCGGAACTGACTTTAAGGAAAATGTTACTATGGGGCAAAGCACAAGGTTTAGAGGTTAATCCCGTGACAGCATTTAGTGTGTCACAATGGATGGACTTGGGAGATAAACTGTTTGATAATGCTACCCAAGGGTCCAAGGAAGCAACTGAACTGTTAACAATGTGGCGCTTGTTATTAGACACTCTGAAAGAGTTAAAACAGCAAGAGGATAAGGCAGAGGTGGCGGAGGGGGATGGTCTTCCTGGCTCCCCTGGCCAGATTCGGAGGAAAAAGCGAGATTAAGTACTACTCCGAACCCCCCTGTTACTAAAGATTCGTCAACACCGCCCAAGTCCATATTATCTGATACGGATAAGGATCCGCGACACTTTCTTGGAAAGTTAAAAGGAATAGAGGAGGAGTGTACGTATGTGTGGCCCCGAGATCAGACAAAATTTATGAAAGAGTCGTATATGTATGTGTGGCCCTGAGATCAGATAAAAGCTATGAAGGACTCACATGATAAAACAGTGTTGGGTTATATACGATCTCAGAAGGGGTCCCGGGAGCACCGGTCAGAGCAGTGCGTTCAACCGACTGCTCTGCCGTCATCCATCACGGCTCAAATGTCTGCTCCACCATCATCAATCGCGGTTCCGCTGTCTGTGCCACCGCCATTAATCACAGTTCAACCTTCTGCCCCGCCGCTATCAGTCGCGGAAGGAAAAAGTGGACATTTTTTTTCCTATCCCCCCTTGCCTGGAGATTCAGGTGGGGAGGATCCTCCCGTGGTGAGCCAGATCGAGCCAAATAACGTAATTCCTATAAATTTGGGTCCCCCCAGCCTGCCCCCGCCCCCCTCCCATGCTGCTGCAGAGCAAATTCCTGAGGGTGGGGGTAGAGTTTCAGAGCGTAAACCGAACTTACCACAAAGCTGGGATTTACCCCCAGCTTCGATTACAGTTAGACCATGGGACCCTGTGTGTTTTCGGAAGAGGGTGAAGGCTAAAGCTATGGAAATAGGGGACTGGGATCTATCAGAAACTATATCAGTTCCTTCCCCTGTTATTGAGCCATCACTTGTTGAATCTGTTGGATCTATGGCATTTCCTGTCATATACCATAATCCTGCAGGGAGGGAGCCCCATGAGCATGTTTCTTATTCCTGGAAAGTAATTCAAGATTTGCAAAAAGCCACTGCCCAGTACGGGCCTAACTCCCCTGCGGTTATGCAGCTGTTACGTTTGTTATCTATGGAAACTATGACTCCCTACGATATTTCTCAGTTAGCTCAGGTTATTTTTCAACCTGTACAGCTCTCAGTGTTTCGAAGTATTTGGCAACAAAGGGCTGAGGCACAAGCAGTCATAAACATACAATACCCAGACACTGATCCCCATTCTTTTACTGGTGTGGATGTATTGATGGGCTCAGGGCAGTATATTTATCCGCAACTTCAAGCGCAATGGCCTCCTCCAGTGCTTGAGCAAGTGAAGGCCATAGGGATCGAGGTTATAATTAGAACAGCGGAGCTGGCAGAACCAAAACAGAGATACACTGCTATCAAGCAGGGTCCTAAAGAGCCATTTCTTTCCTTCGTTGAAAAATTACAAGTGGCTGTCAAACGTCAGGTGTTCGATGTGAATGTCCGGGGACTGCTGGTAAAACAGTTAGCTCGTGATAATGCTAATACAGATTGCCAGAAACTGATTGAAACTTTGCCAGGGGATCCAACTTTAGAAGCAATGATTACTGCTTGTGCCAAGGTCGGTTCAGTGGAACATAAAATGACTGCACTTGCTGCTGCTATGGCAGCAGCTAAAATACAGGATCAAAAGTGCTATGAACGTGGTCAGAATGGTCATGTAAGACTCGTCTGTCCACGTAAAAACAAACAGGCTTCAAAAGCTGCAAACAGACCTGTCTATGATACAGCCTCAGTAACTTGCTTCAAATGTGGAAAAAAGGGACATTTTTCTAGGCAGTGTCATTCTAAGTATCATTCTAACGGACAGCCACTGCAACAGGGAAACGACAAAAAGAGCGCGAAGGGGCGCGCGCAGACACAAATGCCTCCTTCAACAATGCTTTACAACCCTGGCAATCCGTTTCTGGGGTCAGTGCACACACAGCCCTCTGTGACACACTATCAGGAAAAACCAGCGGAGCAGCCGGGATGGATGTATCCACCGCCCATACAGTAACTATAACAACTCAAGAGGTGCATAAAGTGCCCCTGGATGCTTGGGGGCCAATTGGCAGGGGACTGAGTGCCTTGTTAATAGGACGATCAAGTAGTACCCTGCAAGGATTAATGGTACACGTGGGGGTTATTGATGCAGACTATACAGGACAAATTTGTGCCTTGGTTTCCACAGCGACACCACCTGTGACAATACAAAAAGGAACACGTTTAGCTCAACTTGTGCCCTTTTTGAGTTCTGTTCCTAGGACTGAGCAAGTTCTTTGTGGGGACAGTGGACCTGGTTCAACTGGAAAGCCACTTATTTTTTGGTCTCAAACAGTGTCAGAGAAAAGGCCACAAATGGTTTGTACACTCATAATGAATGCTTTTGTTCCCAGCCAGGTGAAGCTGACTGGACTGCTTGATACAGGAGTGGATGTCACTATAATTTCACAACAGGACTGGCCTCCTTCTTGGCCCTTGGTTTCAAATACTGTGGGGGTGATGGGACTGGGTGGAGTCGCAAACAGTTTGATGTCAGCTAAACCAATAGTGATTGCTAATCCTGAAAACCAAAGGGCTGCAGTGAGACCTTATGTGATCCCAGCCCCACTGAACTTGTGGGGGAGGGATTGCTTAGGGCAGTGGGGAGTACGGATAACTACGGATTTTTAGCAGGGGTCACTGTGATGCAGGGTGTTTCTCGACCCACTTTAGCACTAAGATGGTTAACTGAAAGACCAGTATGGGTCAATCAGTGGCCCCTTGCTCAGGAAAAACTTACAGCCCTGCAATCTCTTGTGATGGAACAGCTAGCTGCGGGACACATAGAGATCTCACATAGCCCTTGGAATACTCCTGTGTTTGTTATCAAAAAGAAATCTGGAAAATGGAGATTATTACATGACCTACGAAAGGTTAATGAGGTTATGGCAACTATGGGAGCTTTGCAACCAGGTTTACCTTCTCCTACAATGATTCCAATGCAATGGGAAATTGTTGTAATAGATTTGAAAGATTGTTTCTTTACTATTCCTTTAGCAGAACAAGACATGGAAAAGTTTGCCTTTACTGTTCCATCTGTAAATAATGAAGAGCCAGCAAAAAGGTATCATTGGAAAGTGCTGCCACAAGGGATGAAAAATTCACCTACCATATGTCAATGGTATGTGGCAAAAGCTCTGAGTCCGGTACGTGCTTTGTTTCCATCAGGGTATTGCTATCATTATATGGATGACATTTTGTTGGCCGCAGCAATGCCACAAGAATTGAGTGAAATGGAAAATAAGGCACGTGAGTCATTAAATCAGTATGGGCTGGTTGTTGCACCTGAGAAGGCGCAACGACAACAGCCATGGCTTTATTTGGGCATGAAAATTTTGGATCAGACAGTGACACCACAACCTATAAAACTGCAAGTAAAAATCAAAACACTGAATGATGTGCAAAAATTGGCAGGAATGATCAATTGGGTAAGGCCTTATGTAGGAATCCCCTCTTCTCAATTGCAGCCACTGTTCGATCTCTTGCGAGGAGACACTAATATTTCTGCCCCTCGCACTTTGACAACAGAAGCACAGCGGGTAATTGCGAAAATTGAACAAGCAATCAGTAGTAAACATGTATGGAGAATTGATTTTACAGTGCCTGTACAAGCAATTGTTTTGATTGATCAATGCATTCCTTTTGCTATGATCGCACAATGGCATGAGAAGTGGGGAAATCCTTTACATATCTTAGAGCGGGTCTTTTTGCCAGCCAAGTCAAAAAAGACAGCCCCAGGTCTTTTTGAACTGGTGGTTCAGGTAATTATTAAAATCAGATCACGCTGCATGGAATGAATGGCAAGAGACCCAGAAATGATCATGCTTCCTGTGCAAAGTCATTATTTTGAATGGTGTATGGCTAATAGTTCTGCACTACAAGCAGCTATGATGAATTATACGGGTCAAATCAGTTATCATTTGCCCTCACATCCAGTGATTAAATTAGGCAGTCAGGTAAGATTTGGTCAGAAGCAGTTGAATCAATCAAGCCCAGTAAATGAACCTACAGTATTTACAGATGGATCAGGAAGGACGGGCAAGGCAGCCATTGTTTGGAAGGATGGACCACAGTGGCAACATCAAGTAGAATATCAGGAAGGATCACCACAAGTGGTCGAACTTAGAGCAATGACCATGGTGTTTCAGGCCTTTCCTGTCCCTGTGAATATTGTGACAGACTCTGCTTATGTGGCTGGGCTTGTACAACGGTTGGATAAAGCTGTATTGGGACATGTGTCTAATGAAAAGTTATTTGGTATTTTAAAACTGTTATGGCTAGAAATTCAGAAGCATCATCATGAATATTGTGTCATGCATGTTAAAAGTCATACTACGTTACCAGGTTTCATAATAGAAGGAAATGCAAAAGCAGATTCTCTAGTTTCAGCAGTGACTTTAGGACCTGTTCCTGATGTTAAACAACAGGCAATAGCCTCACATCATTTCCATCATCAAGGCTATCATGCCTTGAGACGGTACTTTGGCATTTCAAATTCTGAGGCACGTGCTATTGTTGCTGCATGCCCTGATTGTCAAGGTCAGCATATTCCTACTTGTTATGGTACCAATCCCCGTGGCCTTCGAGCCTTGCAAATTTGGCAAACTGATGTTACACATGTACCTGAATTTGGGCGTTTGAAGTATGTTCATGTCTCTATAGACACCTTCTCTTCTGCTATCGTTGCCACTGCTCATACTGCAGAATCTGCACGAGATGTACTACGTCATTGGCAGCGTGCGTTTTCCTTCTTGGGTGTTCCGCAACAGATAAAAACAGACAATGGCTCAGCATATGTATCCCATAAAGTTGCTTCATTTCTACAGCTCTGGGGAGTATCTCATGTTACAGGTATTCCTCACTCTCCCACAGGGCAAGGTATTGTGGAACGCGCTCATGGAACACTCAAGCGTTTTCTTCAAAAACAAAAAGGGGGAATGTTGGGTGAACCACCTGATGCACGCTTGGCTAAAGCCACATATGTTTTAAACTTTTTGCAGGTTTCTGATGATGCCCAGATGCCGCCCATTCTACGTCACTTTTCCTCTTTAGTGGCTCAAGAAAGGGTGGGTCCAGGGGCAAAAGTGTTGGTGTGGGATTTGCGCACGGGACAATGGACGGGTCCACATGAATTACTAACCTGGGGGAGAGGCTATGCTTGTGTCTCTACAGATCAAGGACCACAATGGTTGCCTGTGCGAAATGTGAAACCTGTGTTGCCTTCCTAATGATGATTGCTGCAGCTGCTTCATCTTGGATGCCTGCACAGACAAAAACTAACATGTGGATTACTTTAGCCAACATGACTGGCCAGGACTCCATATGCCTAGCTATGGCATCTCCGGAAAACCCGTTCCACACATGCTTGGTTGGCATCCCCCTTGACGACTACAGCAGCATCACACAACTGTTTCAAAATAGTGGTCGGTGCAAAGGCATTGCGACAAACTGTAATAATACCAACATGGCACTTTGGATTAACTGTCTCCCGGAAATAGACATTGAACCACAGGAACTGGAATTGCTGGGATCTGTGCCCATGGATGCTTGTATCCAGCTGGTTTGTGAAAAGTGCTAGGACAATATGCTAAAGCATGAATGGATAAAACTGCAAAATGTTAATGCTACCCTTGACGACTACAGAAATGAAACTCGTTGGTGCAATGCCTTGCAGAAGAATCCAAGGGGTGTTGTTAACAATGTGGGACAGCGACCCCGAAAACTTCCGTATGGTGTATTCTTGATCTGCGGAGACAGAGCCTGGCCAGGAATTCCTTCTAATGCTGTTGGAGGAGAACGTAGTTTGGGACGATTAACTCTCTTAATGCCCAATGTATCCATGATAGTAGATCACAGAAAAGCGACACGGGAAAAACGTTTTTTGCATGCATATAAGTCAAAATGTGATGACAGAGTAGATTCTTGGGGATCAGGATTAAGGGTTTTAGGATCTCTTGTACCTGGTGTTGGCACAGCTAAAGCTCTAAATACTTTAGAAAAATTAGGATGTTGGCTAGCTAAGCAAACTAACAGAACTTCTAAGGCTTTAAGCGGACTTTTGTTAGATGTAGATTCTGTAAGACATGCTACACTGCAGAATAGAGCCTCAATAGACTTTTTGTTATTAGCTCAAGGGCACGGGTGTGAAGATTTTGATGGTATGTGCTGTATGAACTTGTCAGATCATTCTGAGTCAATTCATAAAAGTATGCAGTTGTTGAAAGAGGGGGTACAAAAGTTACAAGTTGATGATGGATGGGATTGGTTAAATAAATTGTTTAGTAGCTGGAGGTTGTCAGGGTGGTTGTTATCAGTAGTGAAAACAGGACTGATCGTTCTGATTGTTGTAGTTGTGTTACTAATGTTGCCATGCATGATTTCTCTGCTGCAAAGGGCCCTGCAGCGGACAATGAAGGCAACATTTTTAGCACAAATACAAAAAGGGGGAATTGTGGGAGACTGCAGCGGGTCTGTGGAATCCTTGACAGAAAGTATGGGAGTAGAGATCAGCCTTGAAGATATTAAGGTTTACCCCTGAGAAGGATGGGAGTAAAGGAGTATCCGGAGATATGGAGTTGTACCCGTGAGAGAGAAGAGATGTACCTGTGAGAGAGAAGGGGATAGAAGAATAACAGGGATGATAGCAAAATTAACCAATGAGATGTTAGTGCTATAACTTGTAACCAATAGTGAGTGAAAAGACACATGAACTGGTAGAACTGTATCAAAATGCACTTGTAGCAATAAATGGCATCTACTAGTTTCATCCTGGAAGAACTTGGTCCATGTCGTTTGTCCGTCTCAACCACGACAAAACACACAGTAAAATCATGACCATAGACCAGTTTCCAGATGTGACAAAATGCATGAACATATTAGTGAAATATGCCCAGCACAAATAAGGTACTGCAGAACACACTGTAGTGAGTAGCTGATACAACTTATGCCACAGAATCTTTAAACCAGCATAATTCAATCTACTTTAATACCACTAGATTATGTCCGAAGCACACAGACCTGTGAGTATCTTAACCCTGTGAGTTGGCACCATGCCAAGAAAATTGAATCTACTTTACAGCAGTAAACCCACCAAAATCTCCAAATTTTATCCCTTTTTAGTGCCAAATTTTAACGTTGTCGAGCCCCATGTTGGGTGCCACAGAAGCCTGTCGTGGTTTAACCCAAGCTAGCAATACAGCCATAATAGCCACTCACTCACCCCCTCCTCCCCAATAGGGGAGAAAATCGAAATGGAAGGGAGAAACTTGGATTGAGAGAAACACAGTTTAATAAAATAACAAAATACTAATACACTACTAGTAAATATATATATATAATAGAAATAAAAGATACTCAAGGCAATTCCTCGCAAACTCTGTCCACCAGTGAGCAACCAGCCCCAGGAAGCCACACTTGGTCCTGATCTCGAAGAGAGGAAAATAAAGGAAGGCGGTAGAAAGGCTCAGAGGCCTCTGCAAAATGGCAAAAAGATGAACTAAATGTCCCAAACCAAACTCCTCCAGCTCTGATAAAAAAAAGCGAAGAAAAAAAACTGGACACAAGAGAAAGCACCTGAGACCCCGAACAAGAGCAAGAAATGCCCTAGAGAGAGAGACAAGAGAGAACACCCTAGCACAGAGTTAATGTTTTTAATTGTTCTGGTCTGAGAGCCAAGAACATTCTGAGCGTTCTGCCCACAGGCGTGAGGCATTGAGGAACTGGGATATGGATGGGTCAGAGTTTGACTGACATCCAGACTGATTAATAAGAGTATTCCATCCCATTAGCATCATGCTTCATATTTAAGGAGAATGGGGAACTTCTGGTCTCTCTCGGGCGCTTTCTCTCTTGAGCTGGGGAAGTTTTGGTTCAGGATGTTTAGTTCAGCTTTTTGCCATTTTGCAGAGGCCTCTGGGCTTTTCTACCTTTTTCCTTTTTTTTTTTTTTCCTCTCTTCAGGATCGGGACCAGGTGCTACTTAGTGTGAACAGAATTCGTGAAGAATTGCCTTGATTATCTTTCATTTATATGTGTGTGTATATACATATATATATACTAGTAGTGTATTAGTATTTTGATTCTCTCCCCTATTGGGGGGGGGGGGAGGGGAGTGAGTGAGCAGCTATCGTGATTGTACTGCTCGTGGGAATGGCAGGACGTGCAGTTCCAGCTAAAGGGCCTTGAACAGGTTATACAGAAGTATATTTTTTATGAGTGTAAGGAGTAATAACCCAGGCCAGTGAGAATGATATTTTGGGCCAGAAAACTGCCCGTGTATGCATGATGTGTGAATGTTGGGCCTGGACGTGTGAATGAGTGGGACAGAATGCCGCCCACAAGATATGCATGGGAACGTGACTGAAAACAGTAACAACATGAGTGTGATGTGTTTGGAATAACAATTATTGAAAAAACATCCTGTTTAACCTCTTAGTCCAGACCTGTATCTGTAAACCTATAAACTGAGGATTGTTAATAAAAGTCAGCTCAGCCTGGCTCAGCTCAGCTCTGCTTTGCTTAGCACTGCTCTCACTGCTAACAAGAACTCTGTGTCCGTGCATTTCTGTCTGTGTCTGTATGCATTGTTCTCATCACCGCAAATGGTGCCCCTGTGTGACTGTCTGACCCCTGTGAGGCTCTTCATTGAGTAGTGTGTGTGGTGGCAACCACACAATCCGATGGGGAAGTAAATTTTTGTGGCCACACAATCCCTGCGTGTAACAGGGAAAGCAACCCTCGTTGAACGAGTGAGTTGCAGGATTGCATTAGTAATGGAACAAACTGCTTCCCCTGTACATAAGCTATATCTGCAAGTTTTACAGTACATATTATGTACTTCTGTGTATTGCCTTTTTGAAAATCAAGCAGGTTGACGAGAATGTGAGTTCATTGTTTTACAGGTTGTTTTTATAATTGTTTCTTTGTGCTGTTGTTTATGTAAGTAAGCTGTAAGCCTTCTCCCTCCTTCTCCCACTCGCCTTGCAAGCCGCCCTGTGCTTCCCCCTCCCCCCCCCTTCTCGTGGTTTTTACTTATGAGATAGGATTGGGAACATCTGTTTTCAGCCGTGTTCCTAAGAAATCAATATTGGGAGGTGTTTTAAAACATAGGAAAGCACTTGGAAATATGAGGAAAGAGGATCTTGTAAAATATTGCAATCAGCGGTGTCTGCTGTGTAAGTTAGAAGATTGGGAGAAGCGGCCAGAGAATAGAACCTTGAAGTATAATACTTTGTTGCAATTAATGTTGTTTTTAAAGCAAGAAGAGGAAAACAAAAATCTCTGCAAGAGATCATTAAAACATAGTAGACAGTTTTACAGGCAGAGTGGTATGAACTTCAACAAGCTAAGAGAGAATTAACTGATAACAAACGAGTCACAGAAAACTTGCAGAACACTCTGCGAGATTGTCCTGGTTTTGTTAAAAATGAGACCAGTTTCTCTTTTGGTGAATTTTGCTTTCAGCTAAGTTCTTCTAAGTACCTTCAAAGTAACTGTGCCTTTCTGAATTTAGCTGCATAGTTTTTGAGACACTGTTCACTCCGGAGTTGATAAGATGACCAATGCAATGCAGAAGAACCCCATATTTAGATTTATTGCTGTAGCAACCAAGGATACCAATAACAGGATGTATTTGCAAGGAGGGGTAGACAGAACAGGTGACTAAAACTGACCAACTGAATATTCCATCCCATACACATCATACACCCTATAAAAGTGGGAGATCACGAGGGTCTCACTCTCTTCAACTATGGTCGGCATCTGAAGAGGACCCTGCCTGTCGTGTCTGTGATCTGAGGCCTGGTTCCAGACCCTGCATCCCTGAATCCAGTTCCAGTTTACTGTGGAGTCCAGCCCAGGACTTCTGGGTGCTCGCCCTGCAGCCACTGGAGCAGACTCACATCACAGCAGCTGAGGTTGAGCTGCTCTGGGATATTCAAGATTGGGTTTGTATATTTTGTATTATTTTCTCTATTTTATTAGTAGCATTAGTAAAGCATTTTTAACTTTTTTCAACTCGCAAGTCTCTCTCTCTCTCTTTTCCTCTTTCTTGCCTTTTTCTTGGTGGGGAGGGCTGGGGGGGGGCAGGGGTAGGGGGTTAACAGAGAGCGTCTGCCATGGTTTATTGTCATCCTGCAGTAAATTTTGACAGAGATGCTTTTCATTATTAACCTGTTTTTTTGTAGGCATCTGTTTAAATGTATTACAGTTTCATAAGTCTTTGCCTGTTATATGGTACAGGAAGTTCACAGACTGCTAAATCACGAGAATCCTTTGACTCAAACTGTACATTTTGTGATAATACAGGAGACCATGAGTAATTTAGTTCTTTACTGCTTGAATGTGCTGATAAGATTTTGTGTGTGACAGCTGTTACTTTTCTTTCTAGCATGTTAGTTTTATTCCAGCATTCAGACTTGCGCAACTCTGTGATAGACTGTGTCTCATCTTGGTGTACTAAATTTGACTCTTTTGTATGTACACCAGGTAAAGAATCCTGTTTTGGAGATAACAGTTGTAGCATGCCAGACAAGACGCTAATAAAAGCCTTGCCCAGTCCAGCTTACTAAAGAACAGCAGAGGGGCAGGTGCCAATTGGGCTCCAGTGCACACTGACTTGTTTTGTCAGGGAGACCCAGCGGTACATCTGCCTGGCTGAGCAGTAAGTGGCTCAAAGGTGCAATGCTAAAATCGAGATATTTTCTTGAATAGTGTAGTTGTGATCCATTTGCATATTTGAACTTGGTATTTGGTTTGTATATCTGAGCTCAATACTTTAGTTTGCATATTTACATTTGGTACCAAAATAATTTTGTTTGGGGAACTAATTACAAAATGGGAACTGGTTCTGCTACTAAAATACCACCTTGCTCCCCCTTAGGATGCATCCTTAAACATTAGAGTAACCTTGTGGGGGAATCTTGCAATAAAAGAAAATTTGAAATTATATTGTACTCGATTGTGGCTTGAATGTGAGATTCTGAGTTATAGCGGTTTCTCAATTAATGTTGTTCTGCAGAACTTGGGAAAAAATGGGATGAAGTACAGTACTGTATGTTAAATTGCTCTTTTTCTTATCTACTAATTTTGAGACCAGAAAAGGATTCAAGTTGTTAAATTCTGATTTGCATTGAATTTATGTGTTAGTTGGAGATATTGGAAAGAAAACAAAATGCTATGATGGATGTGAACTTGGGAGAGGTTGTATTTAAAAGTTGCTAGAATATAAACTGATCTGGATCTAATAAAATGAAAATAATGGATTGATGGTTAATATGCTGTTTTTTGACATCTGTAAGAAATTGCAAAATGTAAATGGGGCTGAGGAATGTAACTATTGCTCAACTAATTGGAAATGCATATAAAGTGTATAATAGCAAGAATGAAATGGAATAATAAAAAAGCAAAATATCCCAGGCCTGTGCTGTACAACTTGAACATAAATTTCAGGCCCATGTCAAACTGCAAGATAAACTCAGCTCACTGTAACCGAGGAGTCTGCCAGAGCCTGGCAGCTCCCACTTGGTACCAGCAATTACTCCACCTGCATGGCCTTGCCTGTATCTAAATTGCAACAAGAAGAGAAAGAAAAGAAAGAAAAAAACCTGGCTGCCCACTGCTAAAGCAGCAAAAGGGGGGCTTTATTCCCCCCCCACTTCCTCCAGTGATATTGCTCCTGGAGAACTGTAATACTGAATGAAGGAGACTGAGAGTGAAATTTAAAGGCATCCCCAGTAGATCCGTAGTTCTAATGAAGGTGTGAAATAAGTGTACACATACGCAGGCACGTCGCAAGAAGAGCCAGAGGCCACAAATGCATCACAAAGAGCAAGTTTTATTTTAGTTACCTCTCTACTGGGGGATCTCCAAAGCCACACCTAAGCTCCCAGGCAGTGGGAACGCAGGCGCTGGTAAGTTCAGCCCTGCTGGAAGATCGCCGGGCCTGCTGAGCTCGCCTGTATTTCAAGGCTTCAGGCAGGCACAGCCTCCCGCTCTTTCTCACAACAAAGCAGGAATCTCAGACATAGTGATAAGGTGCCTAGAGTTTCTCACAGGCCTATGTTATCTAACACAGAGGTTCTACTCATCAAGCACACAAGGTCAGTAAAACAATTAGTGTGATGTATGTGCTTTTTCTACAGACAGGTGCAAGTCACTTGAGCATATTTACGTTTAACTAATCTCCTTGCCAAATCTTCCACTATATCCCCATACAAAATTAAACCAAAAATCTTTTAATAGACTTATTCTGTGGTAACTACTTGTAAGAGACTTCTCAGTAAATTCACCATGCTTGTTTTTGAGGTAATGGGAAAGCAAGAAAGCAAGAAAGACCGTTTTTTTAAACCAATGGAATGCCCAATTTGGAACGAAGTTTTACCAGATGAATTCTTGTATTTTCCAGAAAGCCCTATACCTCTCTTAGGTCAAGATTTGTTAAGTAACTTGTAAGCTCAAATAACGTTTTCTGAGAATTCTGTTTTGTTGCATGTCCCACAAGAATGTGCTTGGAAGGTGCAGATCTGCTTGCTTCAAGCAAGAAATATCCAAGGAAATTTTGGATGCTGTATTTCCGCTAGTATGGGCAGCCAAAGTATAGGTAAAGCCAACACTACCCTGATAGAACTCAAACAGGACTTTGATCCGATAAGGAAAAACAATATCCAATAAACGTGAAAGTCAAAATGGGATTAGAGACTTTGATGAACAGAGTTATGAGTACCTTACAGGCTGACTGCATTCGATTACACTTGCAGATTTGTCTTTTGTCCAATTTGTAAACTTGGCGCAGCTTTACATTGCTTAGAGCTTTTTAAAGTGGAACCTCTAAATTTGATTTGTGGTTCTGAGTACATAGTCGAGGTCCTATCCATCTACACCATCCCCTCCACCTTTCTTAAAGAAATCTTGCAACAGTAGTTATTTGAAATGTTTGTATTATTGCAAACTGCATTACAGCATTGCAGACTCTTTGTTACTCATATACGCTCTCATACAACTTTACCAGGTCCCATAACAGAAGGAAATGCAGTTGTGGACTCTTATACTGTAGCTACAGTCCAATTCCAGTTTGCCAGGGCTCCACATGCTTTTTTCGATCAAAATGCTGCTGCTTTAAAAAAAATGTTTAAACGGACACCCAAACAAGCGAAAGACAGAGTTCGCTCTTCCCAGAATGTCAAGGCCTTATTACAAATTTATGCTCCCTTGGAGTTAACCCTCACAGGCTCACAGCTAATGCCATTTAGCAGACTGCTGTTACATATTGTGGGAGATTTGAGGGATTTTCTTGAGGTTGTTGTGTGGATGTGTTTCTATTAGATGGAGATTTATTTCTGAACTATCCAGGCTCAAAGGAATTTCAAGGCCAGCTTGAAAGCTGAAAACAGGACCTGCTGTGGGAGTGAGGCAATTCTACAATAACAGGGCCTCAACAAGATGTAAATCAACAGACCTATTAGCAGTGAGACTCAGGCGCGTGGACACCTTGTGAACATGGACAATATCCAATCAGCTAATGCATGCTTGGTGTGTGGACGCATAATCAGGAAATAACTGCATATATAAGGAGGCTTGTTTCTGTAATAAATGACTTTGCTTGAATTCATATTGGATTGTGTGGAGTCCATGATTTTTCGCCCTCGCAACATATGTCTCATCTTTTGGTAATTTGAAATATGTACACGTTTCTATAGATACTTTTTCAGGTATGCTTTGTGCATCTGCTTATACTAGTGAGAAAAGCGAGGATGTTCAGTGCCACTGGACCCGCTGTTTTGTTATGCTGGGCGTGCCACAACAGATTAAAACTGACAATGGTCCTGGCTACACTGCCAGATCCACACGATATTTTTTATAGCAATGGGGTGTTTCGCATGTCACAGGTATTCCACATTCTCCCACTGGACAGGCTATTATTGAACAGGTGCATTCCACACTGAAACAAATGTTATTAAAACAAAAAAAGGAGGAATATGATGCCTCAGGAACAATTAGATAATGCCACATATACTTTAAACTTTTTGAATCATGCTATGCCTCCGTCCTCAATCACAGCAGTGGAAAAACACTTCTGTGTTCCAGATGCACTGTCCCAGAGACCAAAGGTTTTGTATCGGGACCCGCTACACAACAGTCAATGGCAAAGGCCTGTAGAGTTAATCACCTGGAGAAGGGGATATGCGTGTGTTCTTCCAACAGGACCAAAGTGGCTTCCTGCGAAATATGTTAAACCTTACTATGAGTTGGAGAAATGCGACACAGAATCCAATGCCAGAGATGCAATGTCCGTCCCTGCAGCAGAAGGCAACAAAGAAATGGAAGAGACCAAAGGAAGAGGCCAGTGATGTTACCTAGGAGCAGCTGAAGAAGTTACAACAAGCGCAAGCACTATGATGGCAGCCGCAGGTGCCCCCTCACTCCAATTAATACCTTCTTAGCCTATTTGGCTATCATCTCCTGCAACAATGCAGTAAGGTTTTCTTTTGTGATTATCAGTTTTGGCATGTTTCCAGCTGTAGAGGGAATGCATGTATATTGAGCTTACATCCACCTCTTTTTAGACCTAAACATGGTGGGATCCTCAAGTTCCTCTCTCCAATGATGACACACACTGGGTAGGTGGTGCATGGATACCACCAGAAGGAAAACAAGGATTGGATTAAATTTAACCAAATGCAACAGTATTTTGTTGAGACTCCTCCTGTATGTGCTTCTAACAAGCCAATTAACAATTGCTTGATGATGTCAGAGAAGTTTCACTTGTTTTATCAACAATGAGAGGATAGAGGGGTAGATCAAGGCAATTTTACTTTTATTTCCATTCCGGGTCTTGAACACCGAGATCACAGTATCACAGTATGTTTGGGATTGGAAGGGACCTCAAAAGATCATCTAGTCCAATCCCCCTGCTGGAGCAGGAATGCCTAGGTGAGGTCGCACACGAACATGTCCGGGCGGATTTTGAATGTCTCCAGGGAAGGAGACTCCACAACCTCCCTGGGCAGCCTGTTCCAGTGCTCTGTCACCCTCACTGAGAAGAAGTTTTTTTTCTCAAATTTAAGTGGAACCTCTTGTGTTCCAGCTTGGTGTCATCAGCAAACTTGCTGATAGTACACTCAATTCCCTCATCCAAATCGTTAATGAATATATTGAATAATATTGGCCCCAGTACTGACCCCTGAGGCGCTCCACTAGATACTGGCCTGCAACTGGACTCCGCACGATTGACCACCACTCTCTGGCTTCTCTCTTTAAGCCAGTTTGCAACCCACCTCACTACTCTATTGTCTAGACCACACCTCCTCAATTTAGCTGTGAGGATGCTGTGAGAGGCTGTGTCAAAGGCTTTACTGAAGTCAAGGTAGACCACATCCACCGCCCTGCCATCATCCATCCACCTTGTTACATTCTCATAAAAGGCTATGAGGTTGGTCAAGCATGGCTTCCTGTCACGGAGGCATCCTGAGGCTAGTTTAAGGGACAACAGGGTCCAAAACAACTTTTATTAAACCGGTGAGAAACAGGGTTTTAGCACTCCAAAAGTGACTTAAATATAGGTTCGGGTATCAGTTGAGGAAAATTATTAAGGGGCAGCAACTAGTACAACAGGAGGTCCACAGTGTGCATGCACGTGGCTTCACCCAAAACAATGCCGGAACCACCCCCGAGTCCCAGAGGAGTACACACTTGCCTGAACACAGAGCGGGATTATTCTTAAAGAGATACAGGTAAAGCGTACGCTCGCGATTCTGCAAGGGTAAATTTCTAATACACTCGCAATTGTGCGAGGAAATAAAGTTATACTCGCGATTCTGCGAGGAAATAATTTAAAGTATGCATGCAAATGTGCACGGAATATAAATACACTCGCGAATGTGCGAGGAAATAAAGTTATACGTCCTTGTATTAAGCACGGGAAGTCACACGTGCATATGTGCACGGAAAGGATAAATATACTCGCAATCCTGCGAGGGGTTTTACTCACACCCGTGGCGGCAAGGCAAGCAGAGTCTCCATCCCGGGGAGGGGGGGCTCTCGGCGGCAGCAGTATCTTCAGCTCGTGCTCCGAGAGACCGGCGACAATGGGCCCAGTCTCGACGAGAGAGTCCCGTTTTTATACTGGCTGATCAGACCTGACTGTAGGCATTCTAGAACCTTCTCTGCACCCCCACACGGTGTGGGGTGCCCCTGAAGCCTCCAAACATCCCCCACACTGGTCACAAGTGCCCAGCGGCTCACTGGCGCCTCGGCAATCCCTTCTCGTAATGGCCCTGGCCAGGGTGCTCTGGGCCAAACAAAAGAAGCTGTTAGCTTCAAGTAGCAGAGAGAGGGAGATGTGCCTACTCCCTCCATACTGAAGGAGGCGGGGGGGGGGGGAGAGAGGGGGGTTTGCATTCTGCCACACTTCCCCTTGGTAAAGCCATGCTGACTGCCCCTAATGACCCTCTTATCCCTGATATGCCTTGAGATGACACCAAGGATAAACTGTTCCATTACTTTCCCAGGGACAGAGGTGAGGTTGACCCGTCTATAATTACCCGGGTCCTCCTTCTTGCCCTTTTTGAAGACTGGAGTGGCATTTGCTTTCCTCCAATCCTCGGGCACCTCTCTACTTTGAAACCCCCTGCTGACATTCCAACGTGTGAGGTATCTAGAGCAACCGTGGGAGATGTTTTGAGTTGTTACTGGGCCCCCTGGAAATTAGAGGCACTAGCATATCAGAATGGTACAGATTTATATTATTTGGACTGGAGACTAAGTGGTGAAAAAACTTTCAATGCATTTGTTTTCCTTATCAAGATGGCTAACCAGCCTCCTCCAACATTTGATAATAACTGTAATTGTTGCAAGTATCACTATTCTATTGTTTATTAGCAGGTTGATTTGTAATGATAATGTATAACAGGAAAATGACACATAAGGTATGATGATCCACAGTGGGCATTAAAACTCATCAACAGAGTGCCCCCTTTTGACTTAGGAGACAAGAGGTGACTGTACCACCACTCCAAAGTAGCCTGTCAGATCATGAGATCTGGAGCCTTCAATGAGACCGTTGATGGCTCCTTTAGCACCTTTTGTGCCCCACTGTGCCTGTCCCCACATGCGCACCTAGGGTGGCACCAAGGTGCTGACACATCCTCCCCTGCCCCAGGGCAGGGCGACTTCACCTTCACCAGCTGGTGGGGCAGGAAAGGTGGGACCCTCAGTCAACTGACATGGTCCTCAACAGAGGAGGTGCCCAGAGTAGTTGCGAAACTTCTGGACTATGTTGTAATGCCCACAGCCAGATCTGACCAGGCTATAAAACGGGGTCCCTGCTGAAGACCCCCTTTGAGTGGTCTTCTCAGAGCAGTGGGTCTGTGAACTGGAGCCCTCCCCTTAGACAGGGATGCCGTCTAAGGAGGCTTCCCAGGACTGAGAGCACCTCACCTCCTCATTTGGGTAAGTGATTATTTACTGGATATATCCTTGAATGAATCTTTGTCTAACCCAGGCAAGTGTGAGTCCTTGCCTAATCTAGGAAAATGTAAGCACTCGGCTAACCCAGGCAAGTGATTATTTCTTGTGGGTACCCTGGAATCAGAGGGCTCTGGTTTTGTTTCTTGTGAGTGAATATGTGCATGTTGTGGATCCGCATTATTCTTATGGTTTTATACCCCAATAATCTCCTCAACTGACATCCAAACTGTATTTTACGTTGTCGGAGTGCTAAATAATTGTATAAATCCTGTTTATAGTTGGTTTATTGGCTACACTTTTCTGGCTAGAATGAAGTCTGGTTTGGAACTTGTTGCCCACCTAAAAATGACTTTGGGGTGCCTCTGTGACACCGATAAAGAAGAAGTCAAACTTCTTTCTGTAAAGACAGCTTCTGCTGAGACTGGAGAACACTCATCTCAGGGGAAGAATAAAACTCGACAACTATTCACACCTCTACAGTAAATATATGTGAAGCAGCCCTGTTGTGGATAGGAGATGAACAGAACACTTTGACTACCAGAATAAAACTGCATTGCGATTGGGGATATATTCAAAAGAATCTCTGTGTAACACCATTGAAATGGATTTATAGTGTTTATGAGTGGAATCAAGTGAAACAACATCTCCAGGGAGCATTTTCAGTTAATGTGCAAGGCCTGGTTCAGGATTTATCCAGTACCCTGCAAAAACAATTGGATGATTTACAAGAATTAACACACAAAAACATAATGGATGACATTTCTAATAGCTTAAAGTGATTAGATCCAAAACCATGGTTTTCAGACCTCAATCCACATATATGGGTTTTTGTGGGAATTGGATGTGCTTGTGTAATATTTTTTCTTGTAGTCCTCCGAATCATCTGGAGAATGATACAGAATGTAAAGAAGAATGAAGCCAGGGTCCTTGCTGCACTCACTGTGAACCAGATGTTCAAAAACAAAAAAGAGGGAGATGTGGGAATGGCAGGACGTGCGGTGCCAGCTAAAGGGCCTTGGACAGATTATAGAGAAGTATGTTTTTTATGAGTGTAAGGAATGATAGTCCAGGCCAGTGAAAATGATATCTCAGGCCAGAAAACCACCCCCGTATGTATGATGTGTGAATGTTGGGCCTGGGCGTGTGAATGAGTGGGTCGGAATGCCGCCCACAAGATATGCATGGGAACGTGACTGAAAACAGTCACAACATGAATGTGGTGTGTTTGGAATAAAAATTATTTAAAAAACATCCTGTTTAACCTCTTGGTCCAGACCTGTATCTGTAAACCTATAAATTGAGAACTGTTAATAAAAGTCAGCTCAGTCTGGCTCAGCTCAGCTTTGCTTTGCCTAGCTCTGCTCTCACTGCTAACAAGAACTCTGTGTCTGTGGGTTTCTGTCTGTGTCTGTATGAATTTTTCTCATTGCTGCAATTACTAGCTCATGTTAAACCATGACAGTGCCAAGTCCTGCACATGGGTCACAACAACCCCGTGCAACTCTATAGGCTTGGGGAAGAGTGGCTGGAAAGCTACCCAGTGGAAAAGGACCTGGCAGTATTGGTCAATAGCTGGCTGAATATGAGCCAGCAGTGTGCCCAGGTGGCTAAAAAGACCAACAGCATCCTGGTTTGTATCAGGAATAGTGCAGCCAGCAGGACTAGAGAAGTGATTGTGCCACTGTACTTGGCACTGTTGAGGCCACACCTTGAATACTGTGTTCAGTTTTGGGCCCCTCACTGCAAGAAAGACATTGAGGAGTAGGAGAGAGTTCAGAGAAGGGCAACGAAGCTGGTGAAGGGTATGGAGCACAAGTCTTATGATAAATCACTGAGGGATCTGGGGTTGTTTCGTCTGGGTAAAAGGAACCTGAGGAGAGACCTTATTGCTTTCTACCCTGAAAGAAGGTTTTAGCAAGGTGAGTGTCAGTCCCATATGACAGGTGATAGGACAAGAGGAAAGAGCCTCAAATTTTACCATGGGAGTTTTAGACTGGATATTAGGAAAAATTCCTTCACTGAAAGGCTTGTCAGGCATTGGAATAGGCTGCCCAGGGCAGTTGCAAAGTCACCATCCCTGGAGGTATTTGAAAGACATGTAGATGTGCTGCTTAGGGACATGGTTTAGATGTGGAATTGGCAGTGCTAGGTAATTTTGGACTTGATGGTCTTAAAGGTCTTTTCCAGCCTAAATGACTCTACAATTAATCTTATCTTGAAGCTAAATGCAGAAACAGAGACAAAAGATTCTCTGTCCATAGAGAGGAAGGCTAACATCTCCCACCTTTCTCCAGACAGCTATCAGACAGCACCAGTAATCCTCAGCGATCCTCATGGGTCCTCTGGGACTTTTTATTGCCCCTGTGTCATTTCTCAGGGCATGGTATTTCTTATAAGCAAGTGTTTGGTGGCAAATACAAACTTTAATGATGCAATTTATTCCTCCATAGAAACCCAGACATAAGAATCCAAAAATTCTACTGACACAGGCTCACATAGCATTCTTGCTGCTAAACTGAGGAAGTGTGCTCTGGATGATCAGGTAATGAGGTGAACTGTGAACTGGCTGAAGAAAAAAGCCAGAGACTCGTGGTCAACGGGGCAGAGTCTAGTTGGAGACCTGTATCTAGTGGAGTACCTCAGGGGTCAGTACTGGGGCCAGTATTATTCAATATATTCATCAGTGATTTGGATGAGGGAATAGAGTGTACTATCAGCAAGTTTGCTGATGACACCAAACTGGGAGGAATGACTGACATGCCAGAAGGCTGTGCTGCCATCCAGCGAGACCTGGACAGGTTGGAGAGTTGGGTAGGGAAAAATTTAATGAAATATAACAAGGGAAATAATTGTAGAGTCTTGCATGTGGGTAGGAACAACCCCAGGTTCCAGTATAAGTTGGGGAATGACCTATTAGAGAGCAGCACAGGGGAAAGGGACCTGGGGGTCCTGGTGGACAGCAGGATGACCATGAGTCAGCACTGTGCCCTTGTGACCAGGAAGGCCAATGACATCCTGGGGTGTATTAGAAGGGGGGTGGTTAGTAGGTAGAGAGAGGTTCTCCTTCCCCTCTACTCTGCCCTGGTGAGACCACACCTGGAATATTGTGTCCAGTTCTGGGCCCCTCAGTTCAAGAAGGACAGGGAACTGCTGGAGAGAGTCCAGCGCAGGGCAACAAAGATGATTAAGGGAGTGGAGCATCTCCCTTATGAGGAAAGGCTGAGGGAGATGGGTCTCTTTAGCTTGGAGAAGAGAAGACTGAGGGGTGACTTTATTAATGTTTATAAATATATAAAGGGTGAGTGTCACGAGGATGGAGCCATGCTCTTCTTGGTGACAACCAATGATAGGACAAGGGATAATGGGTTCAAATTGGAACACAAGAGGTTCCACTTAAATTTGAGAAGAAACTTCTTCTTGGTGAGGGTAACAGAGCACTGGAACAGACTGCCCAGGGGGATTGTGGAGTCTCCTGCTCTGGAGACATTCAAAACCTGCCTGGACAAATTCCTGTGTAGTCTCATCTAGGTGTTCCTGCTCCGGCAGGGGGATTGGACTAGATGATCTTTTGAGGTCCCTTCCAGTTCCTTACATTCTGTGATTCTGTGAACCCAGAGGGTACAGAATTCACTTCTGAATATTCCCTGAATAATGTTTTATATGGTATTCAGTAGGGAAGGCAACATGTTACATATATAGGATTGCTCCTAATTTATCCTACTGATGTTCCATTTTTCTGTAAAATACTTGAATACTCAGAAACCAAAGGGAAAGAAAATGACTCTGTAATTTCATGATAAATTGAATGACCCCTGAAAGTCAGGATATAGCCTTCCATCTTAATTTCAAGGAAGAGTTCAAGAGGAAAAATAAATTGTTTGATCTCTGGAAGCAAGGTCAGGCTTCGCAGGAATATTACAGAGCTGTGGTTCATATATGCAGTGAGAAGACATGAAAGGCCAAAGCTCAGCTAGATTTGAAACTGGCTGGTGTTGTGTCAGCCAAAAAAAAAAAGACTATTTAAAGTATGTTAATAATAAGAGGAGGTCTAAAGAAAACATTGGATTGATACCTGTTGAAGATGGCAATCTGACATAGGGATGAAGAAAAAGTGGAGGCATTCAATGCTTTTTTTGCCTCAGTCTTTAATAATACTGATGGACCTTGGGCTGCCCAGTCCCCTGAGTTGGAGGATCACGAGTACAGGAACAGTGACTTTCCATTTGTGGACACTGAAATTCTAAGGGACCAGCTGTATCAGATGAATGTTCACAAGTTCATGGGGCCTGACAGGATTCTGAAGGAGGTAGCAGATGTTATGGCAGGACCCCTTTCCCTCCTCTACCAAAAGTTTTGGGAGCCCAGGGAGTTCCCCAGTGACTGGAAGCTCACCAGTATTATTCCAACTTACAAAAAGGGTGTGCAGGAAGACCCAGGAAACTACGGACCTGTTAGTCTAACCTCATTTCCTGGAAAAAATATGGAGAAGACCATACTGGGTACTACTGAAAGGCATTAAAAGAACAATGCAATACTGTGAATGCAAGCATCAGGCACAGTCAACATGGGTTCACAAAGGGAAAGTCCTGTCGAATTTAATACCCTTCCATGATAAGGTCACCTGCCTAGTGGATGAAGGGAAGGTGGTGAATGAATTTTTCTGGATTTTAGTAAGGTTTTTGATACTGTCCATCACAGAATCCTTCTGGACAAACTGTCCAACTGTGAGATGAGCAGGTACATGGTGTGCTGGGTGAAGAACTGACTGAAGGGCAGAACTCAAAGGGTTGTAGTGAATGGGACTACATCTAGATGGCAACTGGTCACCAGTGGTGTTCCTCAGGGCTCGATTCTAGTGCCAGTTCTATTCAATATATTTATCACTGATCTGGATGCAGGAGGTACTCTTGACTCTCTCAAGGGACAAAAGTCCTTGCAGAGGGATCTAGTTAGATTGTAACATTGGATTACCGTTAATGGGATAAAATTTAACAAGTCCAAGTGCCAGATTCTGTACGTAGAATCATAGAAACAAAGAATCATATAGTGTCCTGAGTTGAAAGGGACCCACAAGGATCATCGAGTCCAACTCCTGCCACTGCATCTGGCAACACCACAGTTCACATCATGTGTCTGAGGGCGTTGTCCAATCTTGTCTTGAATACTGTCAGGCTTGGAGCCATGACTACATCCCTGGGGAGCCTGTTCCAATGCTCCACCACCCTCTGGGTGAAGAACCTTTTCCTAATGTCTAGCCTAAACCTCCCCCGGCACATCTTCCTACCATTCCCTCGGGTTCTGTCATTGGTCACTAAAGAGAAGAGTTTGGTGCCTTTGAGCACGGAGTAATGCTGGGCCCAAGTATAGATTGGGATGGGAGTGGCTTTAGAGCAGCCCTGCAGAAAGGGATCTGGGGTGCTGGTTGACAACAGGCTCAATGGGATTCAACAGTGTGCCCAGGCATTCAATAGGGCAAGCCGCATCCTGGGGTGCATCAAACACCATATAACTAGCCAATCAAGAGAGATGATGATCCTGCTGTATTCAGAATTTGTGCGGCCTCACCTTGAGTACTGTGTGCATTTCTGGGCTCCACGATTTAAGAATGATGTTAAAGTCCTTGAATGCGTCCAGAGGAGGGCAACAAAGATGGTGAAAGGGTTGGAAGGCATGTCCTATGAGAAGCAGCTTAGGACTCTGGGTTTGTCTAGTTTTGAGAAAAGGAGACTGAGGTGTGACCTCATTGGTCTCTACAGCTTCCTGAGGAGGGGAAGTGGAGAGGGAGGTGCTGAACTCTTCTCCCTGGTATCCAGTGATATGGCATATGGGAATAGTTCAAAACTCCATCAGAAGAGTTTCAGGCTGAACATTATCACTCTCTACAACTACCTGAAAGGAGGTTGTAGCAAGGAAGGCGTTGGTCTCTTCTCCCAAGTAGCAAGTAATAGGACAAGGGAAATGGCCTCAAGTTGTGCCAGGGAAGGTTTACATTGGATATTAGGAAAAAATTCTTCACAGAAAGGGTTGTCAGGCATTGGAACAGGCTGCCCAGGGAAGTGGTTGAATCACCATCTCTGGAGGTGTTTAAAAGGCACATAGATTAGGTTCTTAGGGACATGGTTTAGTTGACAGTGTTAGGTTAATGGTTGAACTCCATGATCTTGAGGGTCTCTTCCAACCTAAATGATTCTATGATTCCATGATTCAGATATACTGGATTATAGATGCTTAGATTCTCCACTAATTCAGCCACTGTATTTTGGATTTGTGTGGCAAGGTTTTGGTAGTGGGGTGGGAGCTACATGTGTGGTTTCTATGAGAAACTTCTAGAAGCTTCCCCTGTGTCCAATACAGCCAATGCCAGCAGGCTCCAAGATGGACCTGTCACTGGCCAAAGTTGAGGCACTCAGCAATGGTGGTAAAGCCTCTGTGATAACATTTTGAAGAAGGGAAAAAACTTCTGCACAACAGAAGCCAGAAGAGACGAGTGAGCATACGGAGAAAAACAACTCTGCAGACACCAAAGTCAGTGAAGAAGGAGGGGGAGGAGGTGCTCTAGATGCTGGAGCAGAGGTTCCCCTGAAGCCTGTGATGAAGACCATGGTGAAGCAGGCTATCCCCCTGAATATCATGGAGGTTAATGGTGGAGCAGAGAGTCACCTGCAGCTGGAGGACCCCACGCCAGAGAGGGTGGATGTGCCTGAAGGCAGCTGTGACCCCATGGAGTACCCACGCTGAAGCAGGCTCCTGACAGGACCTGTGACTCTATGGAAAGTGAAGCCCACGCAGGAACAGGTTTGCTGGCAGGACCTGCAGCCCTGTGGGGGACCCGTGCATGAGCAGTCTGCTCCTGAAAGATGGCACCCTGTGAAAAGGACCCATGCTGGAGTAGTTAATGGAGGACTGTCTCCCATGGGAGGGATCCCACATTGGAGCAGGGGAATAGTGTGAGGAGGAAGGAGTAGCAGAGACAATGTGATGAACTGGCTGCAACCCCCATTCCCCGTCCC
The DNA here is from genome assembly GCF_037038585.1 of Patagioenas fasciata. Lineage (NCBI taxonomy): Eukaryota > Metazoa > Chordata > Aves > Columbiformes > Columbidae > Patagioenas > Patagioenas fasciata. The sequence goes on from NC_092559.1 coordinate 62,837,749, forward strand.
CCTGTGCCACTCAGGGGGAGGAGGGAGAGAAATTTGGGAGTGAAGTTGAGCCTGGGAAGAAGGGAGAGGTGGGGGAAAGGTGTTTTAAGATTTGGTTTTATTTCTCATTATCCTATTCTGATTTTGCTTGACAATAAATTAATTTCCCTGAGCCAAGTCTGTTTTGGTGAGTGATCTCCTTGTCCTTGTCTCGACCCACTAGCCTTTCATTATATTTTCTCTCCCCTCTCCAGCTGAGGAGGGGGAGTGATAGAGCAGGTTGGCGGGTACCTGGCATTCAGCCAAATTTAATCCACCATATGCTGGTTTTGACCTATATTGGAGTGGTCAAAGCACACACTTCTAACGAAACTCTGGGCAACTCACTTAACGACTATGTACATAAGTTTCTTATTTATTAAAAGGAATAATAGTTCCTTGTTCACACTTCTGATCATCTTAGTTCTTTCAGAGTGGAGGTGTTTGCAAAAATGCTTTGCATGCAATGAGGCTCTAACCTTGGTGAGGATATCTAAGCCATTCAATAACACCAGCCATAAATAATTCTACAGCACTTTCATATCAGTCAAAGGTGACCCAGTATCCCTTTTTGGCTGGAACAGGTCAGGACTACTGAGACTCTCCTGGTCTCCTGTAAAAAGTCTTTTTGGATGTTATTCCATCCTGTATTTTTACCTGACAGTGGATTTCTTCCTGTCTCCATTCCAGGCCAGGGCTCTGGAAGAAAGCCTAAATGAATTAAACTGAAGTTTTTTCATAGTGTTCACAGCCCAGTCTGCAATTAGCAAATGTTGCATCTATTGGGAAAGTTTGGCTTTACAGTGGAATTCAAGGACCTGCCACCTTTGGCTCAGGAAGAAGCCTCTGAGCAAGATAGATGGTCTCTCATAGGACACCTATACCCACTAGAGTCCACATGGCCCTGCATCCCAATTTTAACACAAAGTTGGCGTCTCTAAAGGAACCCAAATTATTTCCTTGAGTTTTGTTTTCAGGGAGAGTTTACTGTAACACCAATGTGCTTCCTATGCATTGTGAATATCCACCCAGAGCTAGCTGCCTGGGTACCCATGACAGCAGGACTCTTAACACTCCAAGTCTGTAGGTTTGGTAACCCCAAATAGGAACAATACACATTATCTATTGTCCGTGCATAAAACAGCCTGCATTTGGTAAAGTTGTAGCATATTTAGCTAAAATTGGTCTTAAAAGTATATTAAGAATAACTGTACTTAGTCTTCTGAAACAAGATCACTTCAAAAAACATCTAGTTTTGACTGGAATCCGTACATCTGCTTAGAGAATGACAGAGATCACATAAGTGTAACAGAGCTGAGCTTAGAACTGTGGACAGAGGCCTCCCAAAAGGTAAACCTGGATAAAAATACACTTCAGCTTGTGTTTACAAATAAGCAGGGAGTACAAATGAATGTGCAAAGCATAAGCAAGCCATGCATCAAAAGGGAGGTACTTGAAAGCATGGGAAATGCAGTTCCTACTGACTACAGGGGTAAGTTGCCACTGTTGGGACTAAATGACTTTCAAAAGTGTCCTGGTTTTCTTAAAAACCAAGTTTCTCTTTTAGTGAATTTTGCCTGTCAGCTAAAAAGCCTTCATATTAGCTGCATTTTCCTGGAGAACCAGATACATGTTTTGGTAAACCTAGCAATGGAATGTAAAGTTATTGATAAGCATGGATGGACATCTCGCGAGAGGGGCAACGAGAAACAGGTGACCAAGAAACTGACCAACTGTGTATAACATTCCATTCACGTGAATACTTCATATAAAAGTGGGAGATCACGAGGATCTTGTCCCTTTTTTCCTTCTTTTTCCCTTCTGCTTATGACCGACATTAGGAGAGGACCTTGCTAGTCATCCCTGCGAACTGAGGCCTAGTGACAGACTGAATCCAGCTCCGGTTGGCTGCAGAGTCTAATCCAGGACTTTGGGTGCTGGCTCTGCAGTTGCTGAGGCTTTCAAGATTGGTTTTGTATATTTTGTATTATTTTCTCTATTCTTATTCGTAGCATTAGTAAAACATCTTTAATTTTTCCAACTCTTCTCTCTCTGTCCTTTTTCTCCTGATCGCCTGTCCTTAGTGGGAAAGGGGGGGAAAGGGAGGGGCAAAAGGGGAAAGTGGGGGGAGGAGAGGAGGTTAACAATACATCTGTCAGGGTTTTATTGTCACCCCGCAATCTAAACCCTTGACAAAAAGTCATGTGTTTGCAGCCAAACCTGCCAAACCTGTACATGCATCTGTGGCCTAAGCAAGTTTTCACTTAATGAGGTGCCTATTTCCATAAAAACACAGACGCTGCAGTAACATAAAACAAGAAAGTCATTAAGAGTGGAGTATGCCTGCTGCTTCAACACACATCAAATGAGCTGAAGGGATACTGCAGGGTTGTGACCAGTGAACTGGCTGCAGAAGGGGTGAGTGGGGCAGCCACAGCACACTGCAATACTCACTTTCATTGCAACACCACCAGCAGCAGTCCCCCTCACTGCAATAGCTGGGGCAGAGTGGTGGTAGCAACAAGATGAGACAGGTGTGGGACAAACCAGTGCAGGTCACTGCAAATGAGAACCTAGACAAATGCATCAACCCAGCAGGTCCTCACAACCTCCAAATTTTTCAGGTGCTTTTCCACAGACTGCTTCGGGCTTTCAGAGACTCTTTACCTGCATTAACCTTAAGGGGGGAAAAGGAAGAGGAGGGAATCCACAGAGCAGTTAAAACAGAAAAAATAATCAAATACCTGCCAGCCTGAACTCTGGGCCTTTCCTGTATTCAGTAAGTCAATAGGGTTTTCCCCAGCACACTGGTGTTCTTGCTGCTAGGAAGAATGCAGCAAAAAGAATAACTGTTTTGTTTATTGAGGAAACCCAAAGGCTGGGAATACCCATGCGATTAGTGCTGTTCTGGGACCACTGTTTACTAGAGATGGTAGGAAAGCAATTTAAGGAATTTTCAAGTGTCATAAACAGGCAGATCCAGATCCAGGCCCTTCTCAGAGCAAGATCCAACACCAGTGACACAGGCTCTTAGGGAATTGGCCCCTTTTTCTCCATTGCCTAAATCAGGAACAACATGAAATTCTGTCATGTTTCCCAGGGTGTTGTGTGAACTTGAAAACAGGGTAAGACCATTTGTGTTTGAAATTCCTAAACAAATCTATGTTTTTTTGTGGTAAGCAAAAACTAGTAAGGGGTGGTCCCCCTTCCCACAATATAAATCAAGAATAAAGTGCAACTATGTCTATTTTCTTACATCTGAGATTTATTCTGGAGGCACCAATAGTACTACAGCTATCTTTGTCTTTCTAAAATCCATCAGCTCTACCCACATGCTGAGCCAACATTCATAGGGACAATTGTCTGACAAGCCACAGCAAATTTTCATATCCCAGACATAAGTTCAAGTTGTTAAAGTAGAGGCACATAGATAGTGCTGTAATTACGGCTATTTATTAATAGTCTTGAGAGTTGAAATATGCCATTTTTAGAGCACCTAAATGCCTAGGGGGAAAAAAGGTCTCAACATAGCAATTATTTTAAACAATACTTTTCTTACCTTATGTACTTCCCTACTTCCACTATATGCCCCCCTGATAGCTCACTACTTTATTCAACCTCTCCTTGTGCTCTCCCAGCTCTCTGTCCCCTCTTTAACTCCTGTAATTTCACTTTCTTTTCCCAATAGACGTCCAAAGTATACTATAAAAGCAGCAGACTCTGGACATCCTCCAGATAAGCTGTCAGCACACACAGAAGAAGGAGGGACACCTGGTCTGCTGTACCTGGAGGGAAATTCTCAGTGTTGGAAAGGTCCCTAGCAGCACTTTGTTTCTATGGCCTTGTGGAGTAGCTCTAAGGCTGGCCATAAAACTCAGTCTGGTGCCCCTGATGCTTGTGGTGAGTGGTGCATACAAGTAGCTCAGTGGCACCTTCACACCATGCAGGCAGCTTTTTTGGTCATAGAGGAGTCCAACCATGAACAAGCACAGGGCTGCACCAGATGCAAATTCCTTGTCTTAGAGAATGGGTTCTTCCCTTCCTTGGTAAAGGGTAGGAAGGGAGAGAGAACAGCATGCTGATCACAAGGCTCAGGAATTTCTTCAGGCTTTTATGAAATATCTGGAATTTTTCAAAAACCTCTTCAGGATATTACATGTGATGGAAAAGATGCACATGAAACTCCTCGTACCCACAACTTTGTTACTTGATAAATGAGTCTTGGAAAAGCCACCTGCTATTCATGTGTTAATCATATGATCGGTGTTTATAGCTCTTATCCATCAATGCTCCCTTTGTCACTCTGTTCCTTTGTGGGTTGTCAGAGAACAGATTGGAACTAGAGAAGTTCTTGGCCTGGTTATGGTCTTTACCTCCTTTGGACCCTGTACCAAACTATTTCTGGTTTGATTAATGAGTGCATCTGTCACAAGGCACCAGGGTGTAGATTCCCTTGCAGCCCGTGTTGAAGACCATGGTGAAGCATGTTGTCCCCCTGCAACCCATGGAGGTCCACAGTGGAGCAGATATCCACCTGCAGTCCATGGAGGACCCCAAACCACAGCAGATGGATGTGCTCTGAAGGAAGCTGTGACCTCATGGAAAGTCTGCAATGGGGTGGAGAGAGAAGCCCACAGTGGAGTAGGGGCAGAGTACAAGGACGAAGGAGCAACAAAGCGTAAAGAACTGATCCCCATTGTCAGGTGTGGGAGATTTGAGGGATTTTCTTGAAGTTAATGTGTGGAGGGGTTTCTATTAGATGGAGATTTGTTAATGAACTAGTCAGGTCCAAAAGAATTTCAAGGCCACCTTGGAAAGCTGAAAACACGACGTAAATCGACAGACCTATTATCAGCGAGACTCGGGCGTGTGGACAGCTCATGAACATAGACAATATCCAATCAGCTAATGCATGCTTGGAGTGTGGACGCGTGATCAGGAAATAACTGCCTATATAAGGAGGCTTGTTTCTGTAATAAATGGCTTCGCTTGAATTCATATTGGATTGTGTGGAGTCCATGATTTTTCGTCCTCGCAAGTGGTGACCCCGACGTGATTCGCAAGGAGAACTTACGGCGAGGGGACGACTGCTGCAAGGAGCGAGCCCCAGCTGGAGACGGCGCGGCTGGACCGTGACTGGGACGTAGTCTGTGGGCTGTGTGTCTCCTGACTGATCGCTACAGAAGCGACAGAGGATGGATAGAGGATCCGATATCATTGCAACGGACACCCAAAGAGGTGAGCAGTTGGGGGCGAGAGGAGATGGGGCAGAACATTTTTAAAGAAGAAGAAGAAATACTGTGGCTCTTCCCACATATCCTCTCTATGAGAGGGGTGAATTAGGAGGAGAGTAACCTCAAAAGACTATTAATTTGGTGCAGAGGCAATGGGTTTCCTGCTGATCTGTCAGGAGTTTTTCAAATAGAGACCTGGGAAAAAGTGGGAACGGTGTTGTGGAAGGCGATCAGTCGCAGTGAAAAAGATATTCTCAGCCTTGTAACCACCTGGCAACTGAAAATTACTATACTGAAGCAATTAAAAGTTGAAAAGACTGTTATGAGCATTAGTGACTCAAAACTTAAACTTGAACTTTGGGAAAAAGTCAGAAATGGAGATAAAGAAGCCAAATCATTAGCAACTACATGGAAGTTTATAATTACCACCTTAAAAGATCTTAAGGCTGAACGGTCTGTTACTGCTGGAAATTTTGCAGCACTGCAGCCTGATAAGAAACCTGAAAATCGCTATGAAGCTTACCCGGTTCATGTCTTCGATGCCCTCCCTGCTCCATCCCCTGCTGTGCCTTCAACACCCCCGATGGTTCAGCAGTCCAGGCAGGGAGAGGAAAAATACTGAGCGGGTGGCCTCCTGTACTGTTGCCCAACCCCGGTGAGAACAAGTCCAAAGGACTGGAGTCAGACAACTTGCCCAAAGAACCTGTGAAAGCTGAGAATGCTAAAGTTGTAAACAAGTGTACTATCAGTACTTTTACCAATTCATATCTGCCTTTACTGCCTTTTAATCCTCCAACTTCCATGAGAGAGCAGAAGGAGTCACTGGATAAGAACTGGACAAAAGAACTCTGTGAAACATTAGATCAGCTAAGAGTGAGTGAATCCAGCAGTCGGCAATGTGGTCATGCTGATCGTGATGGGAAAGGGGTGCACCTGGGGACTCAGGTTATATGAATAATTATGATGCTAGAAAGTATTGGCGAGAATGTGCACTGTTCCGAACCCCCCTGTTACTAATGATTCTCCAGCACCGTTCAAGTCCGTGTTATCTGATGACTCGGATGAGGATGGGGGTTTGCAGCATTTTTTTTGAAAAGTTAAAAGGAAAACAAGTATGTGTATATGTTGCCTCGAGATCAGATAAAAACCATGAAAGACTCAAGCAAAATTAGACCTATGGAATGTAACAGCTATAGATCATTTAGGACAGAATGATGGGGATTTGTTGAAAGCGGCAGGTATCCCCCAACTCTTGGAAGAGACAGTAATTGACACATCACAATTACAGGCGCTATTAGTTTCTGAAATCCTGAGGCAGTCAGCAGACCTTGCATATCAAACTATGATAAAAGTGCCTGAAATCGACTAAGTAGCCAAATCATTTACAACTATTAACCAGGGTCCCAATGAGAATTACATGCAATTTACTGACCATCTTCAAGAGGCCATCAATAAGCAGGTTGAAAACTCAGAAGCTAGGGAAGCACTAGCGTTGAAATTAGCAGTAGAGAATGCTAATGTTTGCTATCAACGTGTTATCTGTGAGTTTTACAGTACATATTACGTGCTTCTGTGTATTGCCTCTCTGGAAATCAAGCAGTTTGTCAGGAATGTGAGCTAATTGTTTTACTGGTGTTGTTAGAATTGTTTCTTTGTGGTATAAGTACACGGTAAAACCTTCTCCCCACTTTTCCCACTACCACTGCAAGCAGCCCTGTGCTTCTCCCTCCTCCCTCCCTCTTCTCAAGGTTTTTACTTACAAGATGTGGTCAGGAATGACTGTTTTCAGTCGTGTTCCTAAGAAATCGGTATTGGGAGGTGTTTTAAAACATAGGAAAGCACTTGGAAATATGAGGAGGGAAGATCTTGTGAAATACTGTAATTAATGGTGGCTGTTGTATAAGTTAAATTATTGGGAAAAGTGACCAGAGGATAGAACCTTAAAGTATAATACTTTGTTGCAACTAATGTTGTTTTCAAGGCAAGAAGAGCAGGACAGAATAAATCTCTACAAGAGATCATTAAATCATTTCAGACAGTTTTACAGGTGGAACGGTTTGAACTTCAACAAGCTGAGAGTTAACTGATAACACACAGGTCACAGTAAACTTGCTGAAGTCTGCAAGATGTTTTCCTTATTAAGTTGTGTTCTTTGTAGGCATCTGTTTAAGCATATTACAGTTTAATAGGTCTTTGTCTGTTATATGGTACGATAAGTTCACAGACTGTTAAATCATGAGAATCCGTTGTCTCAAAATGTGCATTTTGTGATAATCATGACTAATTTAGTTCTTTACTGCATGAATGTGATGGTAAAATTTTTGTGTGTAAGAGCTGTTACTTGTACAGCAGTGTTGTAATACTGAATGCAGCAGTCTGAGAGTGAAGTTTAAAGGCATCCATAGCAGATCTGTAGTTCTAATGAAACTGGGAAATTAAACTAAAAATTTTTTAATAGACTTACTCTGTGGTAACTAGTTGTAAAAGACTTCTTTGTAAATTCAACATGATAGTTTTTGAGATTGTGGGAAAGAAAGAAAGACCGTTTTTTGAGACCAATGGAATGCCGAATTGGGAACATAGCTTTACCAGATGAATTCTTGTATTTGCCAGAAAGCCCTATACGTCTTTTGGGTCAAGATTTGTTAAGTAAATTGTAAGCTCAAATAATGTTTTCTGAGAATTCTGTTTAGTAGCATGTCCTTCAAGAAGCTGCTTGGATGGTGCAGATCTGTTTGCTTCAAGTGAGAAATCTCCAAGGAAATGTCAAATGCTGTATTTCCATTAGTTTTGGTAGACAATGTTTCGATAAAGCAAACACTACACTGATAGAAATGAAACAGGAATTCGATCCGGTAAGGGAAAACAATATCCAGTAAATATGACAGTCAAAACGGAGTTAGAAACTTCGATTAATAAATTTATGACAACCTTACAGGCTGATTGTATTTGATTGGACTTGCATATTTGTCTATTCATAGCTACAACATAGAAACAACCTGTGGCTATCGTGGGACAGTAAGATGAGATTGCTAACAGACTGATATAACTGTTACTCTGATCAAGAAACGCAGGGAATTAATTTAAGTCTTAATAGGCCATGGTCCTTTTGTCATATATGTACCATTTGTGAAATTTAATTCTGATTTTTTTTTTTAATTTGCAATCTATGTCCTTGTAAATTGCTGTCAAGATTTAAGGCAAGGCAGCAATAAACCGTGGCAGACGCTCCCTGTTATCTCCTCACTTCACGCCACCCCTTTCCTTTATATCAGAAAGATGACTGGAAAGATAAGAGGAAAGTAAGAGAGACTTAGACTTCAAGTTGGAGAGTTTTAAAGGGTTTTACTAATGTTACTAATAGAGAATATATATACAAAATATACAAAAGCAATCTCGAATGCTCGATGTGGAGTTGGCATCACTCCAGCAGTGGCGGAGCTGAGTGTGTGGAGCTGGCGGCTCCAGCAGGTGCAGGCCAGGCCCCCGGAAGTCATGGGTGGGACTTCACAGCAAAACCGAACCCGGTTGCAGGGATGCAGGGTCTGAGGCCTGTAGATCACAGACAGACAGACAGGGTCCTCTCTAGATGCCGGCCATGGTCGAAGAGAGCGTGACCCTCGTGATCACCCTCTTATACAGGGGTATGATGGTTATGGGATGGAATACTTCCATTGGTCAGTTCTAGTCACCTGTTCCATCCACCCCTCCTCAAACACACCCCTCTCACAATGGAACGTGGGAAAACTTCTCAGTCTTTCTTTTCTTTAAAAAAACACAAAGAAACATAAAGGGGGAAGTGACTGCACTACTCCACATGACAGACTGAGCAAAGCATTGTATGTTTTGAACTTTTTACGCCTCCCCCAAGGGTTTGATAATTCCACCTATGATTTGCCATGGAACAAGTTCAAAAGGCCATCTGACAGACCTTAGGGAAAATCAGGTCCAAGTGCACAATGGTGTTACAGGTGAATGGAAAGGTCCTTTCCAATTAATAACTTTGGGAAAAGGTTATGCTTGTGTCATTACAGGCCAAGGATCGAAGTGGATTCCCATGAAATGGGTCAAGCCATGGCTGCATAAAGACAACAAAGATTCAACGGATGCAGATGGACAGGAGGGAGTTGTGAGGACTGTTTCATATGTAAACCATGGATCCTAATTCAGTGTTATGGATGCTCACAGACCTGGTGGTCTAGAAGCCCATTAGCAAGCAGGTGGTGTACCTTCTGTGGAGAATGGCAATTCGAACAAACAGCAGGAGAGCCAAAAGGGCGAATTACACTTAGACAGTCAATGCAAAAATGAGGTAAAATTATGAGACATTCCTACCATAGTATCTACTGCACTCCTTCTCCCTAGTCTAGCAGCTGGTAAAGCTTTAGGAGACTTATCAAACTTAAGCTATTGGTCTTTTAAACAGGCTAATCTAACTTCTGAGATACTAACTCAATTAATAGTAGATGTCAATGGTATTAGGCATACTACTCTACAAAATCGCACAGTTATAGATCTTTTACTTTTAAAACTAGGTCATGGTTGTGAAGAATTTGAGAGAATGTGTTGTATTAACTTGTCTGATCCTTCTGAATCTATTCATAGTACTTTAGACAATCTAAAACAGCACGTTAATAAGATTGTCATAGTAGAATTAGGGTTTGACAAATGGTTTAAAAGCTTGGGAATAGGTGGGTAGTTGTTTGATCTTATTAAGTAAGGCTTAACTGCATTATATGTAATTGTAATTATGTTGTTAATCATGTGATTGTATGTTGCAGTGTATTTCAAAGATGATTTGGTGTGCTGTAAACAAGGCCTGGCTGATTCAAGAACAAAAAGGGGGAATTGTGGGAGATTTGAGGGATTTTCTTGAAGTTAATGTGTGGATGGGTTTCTATTAGATGGAGATTTGTTATTGAACTAGTCAGACCCAAAAGAATTTCAAGACCACCTTGGAAAGCTGAAAACACGACATGAATCAACAGACCTATTAGCAGTGAGACTCGGGCGCGTGGACAGCTCGTTAACATAGACAATATCCAATCAGTTAATGCATGCTTGGAGCGTGGACTCATGATCAGGAAATAACTGCATATATAAGGAGGTTTGTTTCTGTAAAAAATGGCTTTGCTTGAATTATTTTTCCTGTCTGCAACAAGAAGAGCCTTTTTTAAAAACCTCAGCTCTTAAAGGAACTGTCTACACTCTACCTGCACCTATTTAATTAAATCAGAACAAATAAGTGATTTTTTTATTCTTTGCAAATAAATAAGACAAAAATTAATATATTTTCAAGAAAAGCAATATTTTAGTTGTTTTTTTTTAAAGAGAAAGTAAACATAAAGTTTTCCGTGTTCACGTTGTTTTCCCAAAACCAGGGTTTTGTCACCCAGTGTGCAAAAAATAAGCCAAATTGTAGCACACAGAAATAAAATATTTTTTATTACAGAGTTGCACAACCCTGGATGCTGGAACAAAGCCAACATGCCAGAAAGAAGAGTAATAGTCATTATATACAAAATCATTACTCAGGGCAGTCCTAAAGAGTGAATAGATTACACATTTGTATATTGCATTACATATTCATTTTAGCATGTAATGAGCAACATTCAACTAAAGGACAGTTTATCCAACAGTCTTGAGATGTGTGTTAAAGCAAGACTTAACTAATTGTCCAGGTTTCAAAATGTCTAAAGCTGCAAGGTCAGTCTCTCTTTTTAGGTGTTTTGCAAGTCACCCTTATCTTTGTCAGACTGACCCAAAACTGAAAGGATTTATGTGTGTCCTGTTTTTGTTTAAAAAAAGACCAGTTTCTCATTTAGTGAATTTTCCTTTCTGCTCAGTTCTTCTAAGTAACTGCACTTTTCTGAATTTGGCTGCATGTTTTTTCATACACTCTTAGCTCTGGAGCTGATAACAGTAGCAATGGTATGCAGAAGAGATCCAGGTTTAGACTTATTGTTATGGCAGCCAAGGTTACTGATAAATTTTGCACATCCCATAAGTGAGAGGGTGTATTTGCAAGGAGGGGCAGATAGAACAGGTGACTAAAATTGACCAACTAAGTATTCTGTCCCATACATGTCATACACCCTATAAAAGTGGGAGATCACGAGGGTCTCGCTCTCTTCGACTATGGTTGGCATCTGAAGAGGACCCTGTCTGTCGTGCCTGCGATCCGAGACCTGGTTCCAGACCCTGCATCCCTGAATCTATTTCCAGTTTGCTGCGGAGTCCAGCCCAGGACTTCTGGGTGCCTGCCCTGCAGCCACTGGAGCAGCGCCAGCTCTGCCCCAGCCTTGGCTGCACTGCCCCGGGAAATTCAAGATTGGTTTTGTATATTTTGTATTATTTTCTCTGTTTATTAGTAACATTAGTAAAACATTTTACACTTTTCCAACTTTCAAGTCTCTCTCCCTTTTTCTCCTATTACCTTTCCTTAGTGGGGAGGGAGGGGGGTTAACAGAGAACATCTGACATGGTTTATTGTCACCCTGGAGTAAACAGTGACAATGTGTCTTTAGGTTAGTAATTGCAGACAGGATTCATTCTTTTAAGTGATAATGACGGCAAAGTGTAAGTCAAAAGTTTATGGTTGGTTCTTCAACAAAGACATGCATTTTTCAGTCAAGTATACTTTTTTTGTGAAATCAGTTTTCAGTCAGCAAGGCATTCAGCGGCGGCACTGGTTAGTTCCAGCAGCTGAGCACCAGATCGGCTAGTTCCCATGACTGAGTGCTAGACCAGGGCAGACAACGGGCTTCCCAGAGGCAGGGAAACCTGAGGAAGAGGCGGTTCTGGCATTCACGCCAAGTAGCGGCAGATCTTGGTATGGAGGCTGATTCGGAGTGGGCATTGCCACAGCAACAGCGGGAGATTTAAATGCAGTGAAACCAGAAATAGCAGCAGGATATTTAAACGGCCCCTAGGGAGTGCAGGTGACCAGTAGCACAGCAAACAGGGCCAGCAAACAGGGGTGAGGCAGTTAGAGCAGCAGTTTGTGTGGAAGGGCAAGTGGAAAGGTCGAGGAAGCTATGTCAGCTCAAGAGATTAGTGCAGTTACTAGTTATCAGCCTCGCAGGAGGAGCCTAACTATGGTAGCCACTTGAAAGAAAGGTAAGTCCCCTGCATCTTCCATGAAGGAGGCAACAACACAGACAGAGATGCCAAGGAAACATGCAGCTTTCCAGACCTCCGGCTGCAGGGAATGCCAGTCTCTCACTGGCATGGAATGGTAAGAGAGAGAACAGCTGTGTGAGGTGTGAGCAGGTGGTAGAACTATAAAAGGAGATAGAAAGGTTGCAAAGTATCAGGGAGGCAGAGAAAGAAATAGACTGGTGGGATCAGGGCCTTGGGATGGTTGGTGAGGGAATCAGGTGCACAGGTTATTTTCTCCTCTCTTCTTCCAGTCATGGACAGTGACGTTAGAAGAAACAGATAAGTGCACGCTATTAAAACATGGCTCCGTGCTTGGTGTCACTGCCACAATTTTGACTTTTTTGATAATGGTATGACCTACACAGCACTGGGTTTACTGGCATCACATGGAGTTCACCTTACACATAAGGGGAAGAAGGTCTTTGCGCACAAGCTAGCAGGGCTCATTGACAGGGCTTTAAACTAGATATGATGGGGTAGTGGGATGTAATGGGGCTTGCCTGTGACACACTCTGGGATTAGACAGCAAGCATAGAGGGGTGAGGAGAAGCAGGCTCTACACTGATGAGCTTGGGGGATGGGGTCCGATGAGGTGAAGTTCATGCAATCACATCCAACTGGGAAACATACCAGACTGTGGCAATGAGGAATGACGCACACGGGGACGCAAAGACGCACACAGAGGCAGAGTTCGTGTTCAGGAGGGAGCCCAGAGCCAGGAAGAGCAGAGCAGAGCAGAGCTGAACCAGGCTGAGGACCTTTTTATTAACCATTCACAATTTACAGGTTTGCAGATACAAGCCTGGACTAAGAGGTTAGACAAGATATTTTTTTCAATAATTGGTATTCCAAACACACCACACTCATGTTGTGACTGTTTTCAGTCATGTTCCCACTCATTCGCAGCCCAGGTCCAAAATTCACATGTCAAACATCCTTGGGGGTGGTTTTCCAGCCCGAGATACCATTCTCACGAACCTGGGCTGTCACTCCTTACAATTATGAAAAACATACTTCTGTACAACCTGTCCAAGACCCTTTATATTTTGAGTAATTGCTGTGATTTAATCATGCTAGTAGTATTTCTTCTTTGACCGTCCGGATGGTCATGTTAGTATTGATCTTCCTTTATCATCCAAGTGGCTGGAACCATACGTCCTGCCATTCCCACATCTCCCCCTTTTTTGTTTTCGAACATTGGGTTCATGATGAGCACAGCAAGGACCCTGGCTTCATTCTTCTTGATGTTCTGTATCTTTCTCTGGATGATTTGGAGGACTACAGGAAAAAATACTGCACAAGCACATCCAGTTCCCACAAAAACCCATTTATGCACATTGAGGCCTGAAAATCATGTTTTGGGGTTTAAATACTATTAGAAATGTCATCCATTATGTTTTTGCGTGTTAATTCTTGTAAATCATGCAATTGTTTTTGCAGGGTACTGGCTAAATCCTGAACCAGGCCTTGCACATTAACTGAAAATGCTCCCTGGAGATGCTGTTTCACTTGATTCCACTCATGAACACTACCATTCCATTTTAATGGTGTTACACATAAATCCTTTTGAGTATATTCCCAGTCACAATGCAGTTTTATTCTGGTAGCCAAAGCATTTTGTCTGTCTCCTATAGACAACAAGGCCGCTTCCAATGCATCTAATCTGACTGAAATCTGTTTATCAATACTTGTTTGCAGGGCCATATCTTGTGCGACATTTGTCAAAACGTGCTACCTGATGAGCTGTTTGTACAGACTCTGTTAAGGCAGTGATAGCTACTGCTGCAGCTGCTAAAATTATTACTCCTGATATCATGAAGGCTATGAGCCAACCTATGAAGTGCTTTCAGAGCTGCATTGGTTGTTACAGTATTTTAGCTAATCGTTCAAGGTCAGAGTATCCTTCCCACAGATGTGTTAAGTTAACCTGTATCCATAAATCAGCTCTCCGTCACATGGGCATAATTGCAGTTAAATTAAGGTCTGTTATATTTTGATTTGTAAAACAAGTGGCATAAACGGGTTTAGTCAAATTTACCACAATTTTTCATTGATACCTGTACATCAGCAGCAGCTGCCAGCACATAAGGGTGTGAAGTACAAATCATAACTGTATCATTATGCCAGTGAGTGAGATCAAATGTGTATTGATCTTGGCTTTTTTCATCATTTCCATGAGCCACATGCCTTGTGAAAAAAGGCAAAGCTAATCACCAGGTTTTCAAATTAAATGGACTAAGGCTATCATTTATGTGTACCTGCAAAACTGATCCTGACAACCCACCTTCTGACCACTTTAATGTCTCATTGCTTAATTGTGAAAAATTAAGAGGCTTGGATGAACTTGAAATCAAATGTCCTCTGGGTCCCCAGTCCAAATAATGTAAATATGTACCATTCTGATATGCTGGTGCCTCTAATTTACAGGGAGCCCAGTACAAATCTGAAACACCTCCTGTGGTTACTTGAGATACCTCACATGTTGGAATGTCAGCAGGGGGTTTCAGAGGAGAACTGTGGCTTACACCTCAGTGTTCAAAAACCAGAATGGAAATAAAAGTGAAATTGCCTTGAACTACCCCTCTATCCTCTTGTTATTGATAAAACAAGTGAAACTTCTCTTGACACAGGGAATTAACAATTAACTAACACTTAAAGAACTAAAGAGCTAACACTTAGCTAATCCTTAACCCACATCACTATTGCCTAGCCTTGCTTAGATTTGTGTAACTTATTGTACAAGAAACAGGAGTTCACTGACGCCTTGCAAAGATAAAAAACCTTGGGTGCATCCTTCGTGTATCCTTGGGTGAACTAGATTACAGAAACTTGGGCACAGGACAGGAGATATGCCAGTTTTAACCAACTCAGCAGTCTGAGTCCTAAACAACTCATCACACTAGACCAAAGGTGACTGTGTACAGAGAAGAGGACTCCAGTTCACTATCACTGCGCAGCTGCGACCAGGAGGGGCCAGAGGTGGAGACTATGGAAATGGTCTCCTGGAACTCATTGTAATAAGAAACACCTTCTCGGGGACAGGTTATGAATATGTATAGGCGTTCCTAAAACTTTCATGAATATGCAACACTTTACTGCATTTAACCAAGCTCACAACTACTTGAAATTTGCACACGTCTTAGGTGGAAAAGATTCCCCTGTGTGTCCAGCACTGTAAATAAATACCTTCTTTACAGTCTCAAGGGTTGCAAGGTCATTTCTGCGCCTCATTTTGGCAAGCCAGCCAGGAGGGCGCTCTGTTTGGCTGCATGAACAGCTAAGAAAGGATGGCTCTGGCGCGCCCCAAAATTATTTTTGGAAGATCTCCGCTCACAGCTGGTCATTGCGGGAGCAAACAAAAGACCTCCAGCACTGACAGCGGATAAGGTAGGTTGTAATAAAAATTGCATGTAATTCCATTTGGCAGGGAGCCAGCAAGATGTGGTGGGACTCCTCACGCATGGCCAGCGTTTCCGCAGTGGTATTTGGTGTAAAGGTACCTGGGAAGTGGGGGCTGCTGTCTGAGAGTTGGTCGCTAGTAATCTTGGGAGTAGATCGAGCAACCCCGAGATTTCTGCTCCCGGTTTCGGGAGCCAGGACAGACTTTTGCTAATGATTTTAGCAAGGGTGAAGGGTAATGCAGAAATTCTCAAATTACTTATGCAGCTCCTGAAAAAGGAGTAATAGCTGATCAGTAACTTTGTGTTATCTTTTGTAAGTGCCCGGGCATTCCATGCATTCCATTCTAAATCGTAAAGTAAATTATAAGTCATAAAACCAACCAAAAGTGCCTATGTGTCTGTGTGAGTGTGTGTACTAATTACAATAATTACTGTTTAAAAATATGGTGGTACACTTTAGCCTGTGATCTGTATAAAGCAGAAGGTGAGCTTAAAACACCTTGATTTAATCCATGTGGCATGAGTTAAATTACAGTGCGCGCGGTGTAAGAAAGTATATGCAGATATGTTTTTCACCCTCCGAAACCAGGGACATAACAAAATGGGAACCGGTTCCATTAAAATACTAAAATACCACCTTGCTCCCCTTAGGATGCATCCTTACACATTAGAGTAACTTAGTGGGGAATCCTGATAAATGAAAGTTTGAGACAATATTGTATTCACTTGTGGTTTGAATGTGGGTTTATATCAATTAGTGTCAATTAATGTTGTTCTGCAGAACTTGGGAAAAATAGGATGAAGTACAGTACTGTAAGTTAATTTGCTCTTATTGTTATCTAATAATTTTAAAACCAGAAAAAAAAAAAAAGTTGTTAAACTCTGATTGGTATTGAATTTATGTGCTAGTCAGAAATATGGAAAAAAAAAAAAAAACAAAAAAGAACAAACTAAATGTTATGATGGATGTGAGCTTGGGAGAGGTTGTGTTTAAAAGTGGTTTAAAAGTAGCTAGAATATGAACTGAATTGGATCTAGGAAAATGGAAATAATGGACTTATGCTTAATATGCTGTTTTTCTGACATCTGTAAGAAGCTGCAAAAGGTAAATGGGACTGAGGAATGTAACTATTGCTGAGCTAATTGGAATTGCATATAAAGTGTATTATGACTGGAATTAAATGGAAAAACAAAATAGTGAAATATCCAGGCCTGTGTTGTACAGCTCGAACATAAATTTCAGGTCTGTGCCAAGCTGCAAGATAAACTCAACCCTCCGCGTGGGCTTGCCTGTGTCTAAACTGCAGCAAGGAAAGAAAGAAGAAGAAAAAAAAAAAAAAAGAAAAACCACTGCTAGAAATGGCGAGGGGGGGGGGAAGCCATGTGTCTCTCAGGGTAGCCTCTCGCACCCAAAATGGTGAAAACTCCCCTAGAGAAGTTATAGAAACTGAGAGCCACAGAAAGCAGAAATTTGGAAATGTTGTTAGATGAAGCTTGGAGCGTATTCAGTAACAGGGAAGAGGAAGATTGTCGAAAGGATAAGAAAGTAGGGAACTAAAGAGGTTGAAAGGCTTTGAAAGCCTTTAGAGAGAGATCAACGTATATTGGGAAAATGAATGTTGGGGAAGGTATAGAGGTAGTAGTCAGAGAGAGAAACGGACAGTAGCAAGTTTTGAAAAAGACTGACGGGAACCTGGAATGAACAGAAACAAGTGGAATTTTTGGTAGATTGCCAATAAATAACGATTACATAGTAAGTAAAGGAAGCCACTGGCCAAAGTGGAAGGGCGCATTTCTGTGAACCTTTGAAATATAAATTGGATAAACAAGTAGGCATTTTTATATTTTTATAAATGCCCAATTCCCCGTAACCTCTTCTGGGGAGAAATCTGTTGGAACAAATGGATGCAGTAATCAGATTTGAAAAAAGGAGAAATTACTCTGGAGGTAAATGATCAGCAATATATGAAAATAGTGGGCTCGCTTTTAGCAACTGTTCCCACAGAAGGCAAGATTAATGAAGAAGTTGTGAACCAAGGCTACTGATGTGCCTGGAAAGACCATAATTTCCCCACCTATTGAGGTAAGGATAGGAAGCACAGGGAAGCAATTCGGCAGGTAATAGAGAAATTCAGACAAATTGAGCGACAAACAGAATAACAGAGGACCTCTACCCAGTGGCAGCAAACCCATACACCTTTCTGACTGTATTAACCCAGATTTGATTTGGTTTACTCCTTTAGATTTAAGAGATGCCTTTTTTGCCTCCCTCTCCATGAAGCCAGCCAGACAATACTTACGTAAAACCCAGCTCACATGGATGGTGTTGCCACAAGGATTTAAGAACAGCTCAACAAGCTAAAGATCTTGAATCTTGGGAAGCCCCATCTGATGAAGGTCAGATACTACAATATGTGGATGACATTTTGATCACTACCAAAACAAAGGAGACATGCATAACCTGGACCATAAGTATATTGAACTTTTTGGGGCTCCAAGGATACCGGGTATCACAGAAGAAAGCCCAGATGATACAGCAACAAGTAACTTATTTGGGCTATGAAATTAGTGCAGGGCAGAGGACCCTGGGACAGGTTCGAAAGGAGGCTACATGCCAAACTCCAAAGCCTCAAACTGTAAAAGAATTACGGACCTTTTTGGGCATGACAGGGTGGTGCCGGTTGTGGATTTATAATTATGGATTACTTGTCAAGCCATTGTATGCACTAGCAGCCACAGATCAGAAACACCTGCAATGGAATAAAGGAGCTACATGAGCCTTTGAAGAACTTGGTAAGGCTTTGATGACAGCTTTAAGACTCCCAGATATGAGTAAACCATTTTTTCTATTCTCTCACGAGAAGCAGGGAATAGCCTTGGGTATACTGTCACAGGATCTTGGCCTGTACCGACAAGCAGTGGTCTATTTCTCCAAACAATCAGACGCAACTGCAAAGGGGTGGCCTGGATGCCTACGGGCTGTTGCCACAGTGATACTGAATATACAGGAGGCCCGGAAATTTACCATGGGTCAGAAAATGACTGTGCTAGTATCCCACACAGTGTCTACAGTTATAAAAGCAAAAGGGGGACATTGGCTTTCCCCACAAAGATTTGTCAAATATCAAACTAAATCATTGTCACTAACATTGTCAATCCAGCTTCTTTCCTCAGTGGTAACGTTAGAGAATCATCGAAGCAACATACTTCAGACGACCAGATCTAAAGGACAATCCTATGGAGAACACTGAGAACTGCTTTATGGACGAAAGCAGCAATATCCTGAATAGTGAAAAGCATGCTGGTTATACTATAGCCATGAAGTGATGGAGTCCAGACCTCTGCCTAGAAGTACTTCTGCACAGAAGGCAGAAATAATCACCCTTACTTGTGCTCTGGAACTAGCTCGAGATCAAACTGTGAACTTTTATATGGACTCTAAGTATGCTTTTGGGGTCGTGCATGCGCATGGAGCAATTTGGAAAGAAAGAGGTCTCTTGAACTTTCAAGGCAAACATATCAAACATGCAGAAGAAATATTGGCAGCTCAGCTTCCTAAGGTGGCAATCATGCATATCAAGGCACACCAGAAAGTGAGCTTGGAATTGGAAAAAGGGAATGAGCTGGTGGACAGAGAGGCAAAACTGGTGGCTAAGCAAAAGGTAAAAATAAAAAGTGCCTTAGTCCTCAATGGGCAGGTCTCTTTAGAAGGTAAGCCAGAATATACCAAGAAAGATGAGACACTTCTTATAGATCTAGAGGGATCATATAGTTAGGAAGGGTGGGCTCACACACCACAGGGAAAACCTACTGTTACCTCCTATTTATTTTGACCTTTAGTAAGGGAAGTGCACAGAAAGAGACATTGGGGAGCAGAAGCACTATATAAACATTTGATCAAAAATAGTATCTGTAAATTTGTACACTACTGTAAGATGGGTGACACAGCAATGCGATCTTTGACTCCAGACTAATCCTAAGAATATACCTAAACCAGAAATGGGTCAAATTGGGAAAGGAAATGGACCTGGGCAACAATGGCAAACTGATTTTTCGGAACTCCCAAGAAAAGGGGGGTGCTGATATTTGTTGGTACTAACTGATGCCTTTTCTGGTTGGCCAGAAGCATTCCCTACCGGAACAGTAAAAGCTCAGGAGGTAACTGAAAACATTAGTACAAGAAATAATACCAAAGTTTGGAGTTCCAGCTGTTATATCCTCTGATAAAGGGTCACATTTTAAATCAAAAGTTGTACAGCAAATCAGTCAGTACTTGGGAACAGACTGGCAGCTACATACCCCTTGTCCTCAATCCAGCGACCAGGTAGAAAAAATGAATCATCTAATTAAACAACAAATTGTACAATTGGGGCAGGAGGCGAACTTGTCTTGGCCTCAATTTTTGCCTTTGGCCCTCTTGCATACGAACAAGGCCAAGGGCAAAGGAAGGGTTGAGTCTTTTTGAAATCCTGTATGGGAGACCCTATCGTGTACAGAAGGGGATGTCTGCAAAAGTAGGGGACGAAATTATGACTTCTTATATGGTGGCGTTGGGTAAACAACAAAATTGG
The DNA here is from genome assembly GCF_037038585.1 of Patagioenas fasciata. Classification (NCBI taxonomy): domain Eukaryota; kingdom Metazoa; phylum Chordata; class Aves; order Columbiformes; family Columbidae; genus Patagioenas; species Patagioenas fasciata. The sequence continues at coordinate 62,858,134 of NC_092559.1, forward strand.
GAAACACATGTTTGGGACTCAGAGTAGGGGTTTGGATGGGCCATTACATAACATCCAACTGGGAGATTATGTGTATGTGAAGTCTCTTGCAGAAAAGACTTTGTAAACACAATAGGAAGGTCCATTTCAAGTCCTCCTGACATCTTTCACTGCTATCAAGATTGAAGAATGGAACGCCCGGATCCATCATTCTAGAGTGAAGAAAGCCTGCAAAGCACCATGAAGGGTAACCCAGACGCAACCTGGAAAATTGTATTTCTTATGGTCATAGCCTTAGCACACAGGTGGGACGAAAATTGGCATGGACAAGATCTGAATAAAACCTTGGGGGGACGCTTTAAATTGGTGCTTTGGAATCAAACCAATCAGAGTATATATATTACATTGCCCACTTATGCAGGAGAGAGCTTTAAATTTGTAGTAATTAACCAAAACCTTCTGAAATTCGATCAAAGAAATTAGGTTATGTCCACCTTGACATGTTCTGGTCCTTCTGGATCTTCTGTGTGACCTTTTGGTCCTAAAACTTTCATGAATATGTAACACTTTACTGCATTTAACCAAGCTCACAGCTACTGGAAATTTGCACACGTCTTACGTGAAGTTATTCCCCATGTGTCCAGCGCTGTAAATACATACCTTCTTTACAATCTCAAGGGTTGTAAGGTCATTTCCGCGCCTCACTCTGACATCATCAAACAATTGTTAATCGGCTTGTTAGAAACACATACAGGAGGGGACTCAATGAAATAGTGTTCCATGTGATTAAACTTGATACAATCCTGCATCTGGGCAGGAACAACCCCAGGTTCCAGTATAGGTTGGGGAATGACCTATTAGAAAGCAGTGTAGGGGAAAGGGACCTGGGGGTCTGTCGAGGATTAAGATTGCGGGGTAACAATCAAACCCTGGCAGATGTATTGATAACCTCCTCTCCCCCCACTTCCCCCTTTTTGCCCCTCCCTCTCCCCCCTTCCTACTAAGGACAGGCGATCAGGAGGAAAAGAAGGACAGAGAGAAGAGAGTTGGAAAAATTAAAGATGTTTTACTAATGCTACTAATAAGAATAGAGAAAATAATACAAAATATACAAAACCAATCTTGAAAGTCTCAGCAACTGCAGAGCCGTCACCGAAAGTCCTGGATTGGACTCTGCAGCCAACCGGAGCTGGATTCAGTCTCTCACTAGGCCTCAGTTCGCAGGGACGACTAGCAAGGTCCTCTCCTAATGTCGGCCATAAGCAGAAGGGAAAAGAAGGAAAAGGGAGACGAGATCCTCGTGATCTCCCACTTTTATATGAAGTATTAACGTGAATGGAATGTTATACACCGCTGGTCAGTTTCTTGGTCACCAGTTTCTCGGTCACCAGTTTCTCGTTGCTCCTCTCGTGAGATGTCCATCTGTCCTTATTAATAAGTTTGCATTCCATTGCTAGGTTTACCAAAATATGTATCTGGTTCTCCAGGAAAATGCAGCTAATATGAAGGCTTTAGCTGACAGGCAAATTCACTAAAAGAGAAACTTGGTTTTTTAACAAAACCAGGACAGGGTCCTGGTGGACAACAGGATGACCATGAGCCAGCACTGTGCCCTTGTGATCAGGAAGGCCAATGGCATCCTGGGGTGTATTAGAAGGGGGGTGGTTAGTAGATCGAGAGAGGTTCTCCTTCCCCTCTGTCACGGAGGCACCCCGAGGCTAGTTTAAGGGACAACAGGGTCCAAAACAACTTTTATTAAACCAGTGAGAAACAGGGTTTTAGCACTCCAAAAGTGACTTAAATATAGGTTCGGGTATCAGTTGAGGAAAATTATTAAGGGGCAGCAACTAGTACAACAGGCGGTCCACAGAGTGCATGCACGTGGCTTCACCCAAAACAATGCCGGAACCACCCCCGAGTCCCAGAGGAGTACACACTTGCCTGAACACGGTGCGAGATTATTCTTAAAGAGATATAGGTACTCGTAGTGAGTACAGAAAGTGTACCCTCGCGATTGTGTGAGGGTAAATTTATGATACACTCGCAATCCTGTGAGGGTTAATTTACTTACACGTGCGAATGTACACGGAATACTACACGTGCTTATGTGGAAACACGGGAGGAAAATACACTTGCGATTGTGCGAGGAAATAAAGTTACACTCGCGATTGCGCGAGGAAATAATTTTATACGTGCTTGTATTAAGCACGGGAAGTTACACGTGCATATGTGCACGGAAAGGATAAATATACTCGCAATCTTGTGAGAAGTTTTACTCACACACGTGGCTGCAAGGCAAGCGGAGTCTCCATCCCGGGGAGGGAGGGCTCTCGGCGGCAGCATCTTCAGCTCGCGCTCCGAGAGACCGGCGACAATGGGCCCAGTCTCGATGAGAGAGTCCCATTTTTATACTGGCTGATCAGACCTGACTGTAGGCATTCTAGAAGCTTCTCTGCACCCCCACACCGTGTGTGGGGTGCCCCTGAAGCCTCCAAACATCCCCCACACTGGTCACAGGTGCCCAGAGGCTCACTGGTGCCTTGGCAATCCCTTCTCCTAATGGCCCTGGCCAGGGTGCTCTGGGTCAAGCAAAAGAAGCTGTTAGCCTCAAGTAGCAGAGAGAGGGAGATGTGCCTACTCCCTCCATACTGAAGGAGGGAGGGGGGTTTGCATTCTGCCACACCCTCTACTCCGCCCTGGTGAGACCCCATCTGGAATATTGTGTCCAGTTCTGGGCCCCTCAGTTCAAGAAGGACAGGGAACTGCTGGAGAGGGTCCAACGCATGGCAACAAAGATGATTAAGGGAGTGGAGCACCTCCCTTATGAAGAAAGGCTGAGGGAGCTGGGTCTCTTTAGTTTGGAGAAGAGGAGACTAAGGGGGGACCTTATTAATGTCTATAAGTATATAAAAGACAAGTGCCATGAGGATGGAGCCAGGCTCTTCTTGGTGGCAAACAATGATAGGACAAGGGGTAATGGGATCAAACTGGAACACAACAGGTTCCACTTAAATTTGAGAAGAAACTTCTTCTCAGTGAGGGTGACGGAGCACTGGAACAGGCTGCCCAGGGAGGTTGTGGAGTCTCCTTCCCTGGAGACATTCAAAAGCCACCTGGACATGTTCCTGTGTGACCTCATCTAGGCATTCCTGCTCTGGCAGGGGGATTGGACTAGATGGCTTGTAGAAGGTGCTATGTGTCCTACTTGCAACTGTTCTTGAACTAGCAAATCAGTCTGGAGCAATTCTTCCCCTTTCAAGGGTCACTGGTCGACCCAAACCAGCCTGGCTGACAACCAAGTAAGTTTGAGCAGGGGCTTTAGATCAGCAACCCTTAAGAATAATTTGTGCCTACAGGGGTTAAGGTAATGTGCCATTGGCATAGCAAAACCCTACCCCAAAGGTCAATATCAGTCTGTAAAACATATGGCTGAATCCAAGCTGAGATTTTATCTGGGCCAATAACTTTTAACACCCGAACACTTCTCATAGGTGTTTGAACTCCTCCCATTCAGCAATTGCGGCCATAGCTATTTCTAGGGGCCAGTTTTCTGGCCAGTCTCATTTAGAAATGATAGAAACATGCGAGGGTGAAAACTCATGGACTCCACACAATTCAATATGAATTCAAGCAAAGCCATTTATTACAGAAACAAGCCTCCTTATATATGCAGTTATTTCCTGATCACGCGTCCACGCTCCAAGTATGCATTAGCTGATTGGATATTGTCCATGTTCACAAGCTGTCCACGCGCCCGAGTCTCACTGCTAATAGGTCTGTTGATTGAAGTCATGTTGAGGCCCTGTTTTCAGCTTTTCAGCTGACCTTGAAATTCCTTTGAGCCTGGCTAGTTCAGAAACAAATCTCCATCTAACAGAAACCCATCCACACAACAACCTCATGAAAATTCCTCAAATCTCCCACAGAAACATCATAACCAGTATCCACTAGCCCTTTAAAGGTTCTGCCCTGAATTGAAACAGTAAGCATGGGTTACTGTGTAGTAATCTGCTGGGACCACAATAACTGTGGTTGGTCAGAACTCCCAAAACCAGAATCCACTCATTCAGCTTTAACTGTCTGAGGGACTCAGTATGGCAACAGCAACAGTCAGCAATTCGTTGATTAGCTAAAATTTTGCAGGGAATCTGAGTTGCTGTAACCATGATTTTAATCTCTCCCATATAGTCTGCATCAATCACACCAAGGAGGACAAATATACCTTGTACACTAGCACTAGAGCGTCCAACAACAGATAAAAAAAATCCATTAGGCAAGTGTCCCCATACAGAGGTACCCCCTGTATATACCCGGGGTGATGTAATTAACAATTCTGTCGTGGTTGCCAAATCCAACCCGGGCTGCCTGCGATTGCAGGGATGAGATTATAGACTGTGCACCGGATTGCAATACTGTTGCTGTTCCAGGGGAGAGATTGTTCTGCCACTGAGAGGTTGGATTCCAAACCTTGTTGGATTGCGGGGCACCAGTTTTCACGCCCTTCTTGCTGTTTCCCAGCAGAGGCTTCCCTGTTCTATCAAACTGAGATTTGCAGAAATTACTCCAGTGATATCCCTTCTGACAGTAAGGGCACAACCGCGGTGGGCATCCTTTTTGCTTTTTGTAGTGCTTTTGAGGACAGTGTTTACTAACGTGACCCTCCTTACCACAAGTAAAACACTTAAGACTCACTTGATTTACATTTAGCTGAGACAATGCGGTTGCTAATACCAAAGTCCAATGTGTTTCAGTCCCTATATTCTGACAAATCTTAATGTATTGTGCGACATCAGTGGCTTTACCTTTCACCGACAACAAAGCAGCCTGGCAGTCAGAGTTAGCATTTTCATATGTCAGATGAAGCAATAAAACTTTCCTGCTTCTTCATTTTCAACCTGCCTTGTTATAGCAGTTCGCAATCTGTTAATCAAGTTTATATAAGGCTCCTGGGGTCACTTCCTGGTGATATTCTAATTGCCACACAGAATAATGCACTGATGTGAAAATTGTTTTAATAAGCAATTTCCAATCCCATGGAGTCATTATGTACGTGGCACCAACAGCTTTAACAATTCCCATTGTAAAGGGACTATGTAACCCATTCTCCAGTACAGATTTTTTAAACTCCTTAATAATTTCATAAGGTATTGCATCATGTTCTCGTGGTCATTGTGGTTTGTAAATAACTGGAAAGGCGAAAGAAAAATCACCTTTTCACGGCATTTTTGCATCACCCCTTTGTGTTCTCCCTCCTTAGTCACAAAGGGGTTATCGTGTGCTGTATAAGCATCATTAAAATCAGGCAAAGGAAGTGCTGTGGGCAGTGTTTTAGGCTCCTGACCCGACTCCTGACCCAGCTCCCAGCGGCGATAAGGAACAACGCACACGGGTATGCACACACAGGCAGAGGTCATATTCAGGAGGGAGTGCAGAGCCAGGCAGAGCAGAGCAGAGCAGAGCTGAGCCAGGCTGAGGCCCTCTTTATTAACCATTCACAGTTTATAGGTTTACAGATACAGGCCTGGAGTAAGAGGTTAGACAGGATGTTTTTTTCAATAATTGGTATTCCAAAAACACCACACTAATGTTGTGACTATTTTCAGTCACGTTCCCACTCATTCACAGCCCAGGCCCAACATTCACGTCACACAACCTTGGGGGTGGTTTTCCAGCTCGAGATACCATTCTCATGAACCTGGGCTATCACTCCTTACAATTATGAAAAACAATCTTCTGTACAACCTGTCTAGGGTCCTTTATATTTTGACTAATTGATGTGATCTAATCATATTAGTATTATTTCTTCTTTGACCGTCCGGATGGTCATATTAGTATTGATCTTCCTTTATCATCCAAGTGGTTGGAACCACACATCTTGCTGTTCCCATACCAGACTAATCAAGGAAGTTATAAATATTTCTTTGCTGTCTCCCAAGATGAAAACCAAAGGTCCAACCACCTCAAGGGTACACACATCTGGGGTAGATCTTTCTGTACCCCTCATGATAAACCTGCATGCTTGAGTATTTCCCTGAAGTGTCTGTACAGCAACGCATGTAGCATGGGGAATAAACAGAAAGAATGAGAGATCTATGTGCGTTCACAGGGCCAGGATCTCATTGCTATTACAGAGACATGGTGAGACAGTTCACATGACTGGAATGTTGCTATATGCTTTTCAGGAAAGACAGGCCAGAAAGGCGAGGTGGAGGAGTTGCACTTTATGTGAGAGAGCAACTTGAATGTATTGAACTCTGCCTAGGGGGGGAATGATGAGTGAGTTGAATCCCTATGGGTAAAAATTAAGGGACAAGCTAATAAGGTGCACACTGTTGTGGGTATTTAATACAGGCCACCTGATCAGGATGAGGAAGTTGATGAGGCTTTCTACAGACAGCTGGAAGTAGCCTCACAATAACATGCCCTGGTTCTCATGGAAGACTTCAATCACCCTGACATCTGCTGGGTGGGCAACACAGCTAATCACACACAGTTCAGGAGGTTCCTACAGATCATTGGTGACAACTTTTTGACACAGATGGTGGAGGAGCCAGTGAGGAGAGGTGTGCTGCTGGACCTTGTCCTAACAAACCAAGAAGGACTGGTTGGAGATGTCACGGCTGGGGCCAGCCTCGGCTGCAGTGACCATGAAATGGTGGAGTTCAGGATCCTGCGTGGAGGAAGCAGGGCAATAAGTAGGACTAAAACCATGGACTTAGCAGGGCGAACTTTGGCCTCTTCAAGGTCCTGCTTGGAAGAATACCATGGGACAGGGCTCTAGAAGGTAGGAGGTCCAAACAAGCTGGCTAATATTCAAACATCACTTCCTCCAAGCTCAAGACGGATGCATCCCTATGAGGAAGGAATTAAGTAAAGGGAGTAAGAGGCCAGCATGAATGAATAAGGAACTCCGGTCAAAACTCAGGTGGAAGAAGGATGTTTATGTAATGTGGAAAAAGGGACAGACCACCTGGGAGGAATACAAGGAAGCTGTTGGAGTATGCAGGGATGCAATGAGGAAGGCCAAGCTCCACTTGGAAGCAAATCTGGCCAAGGATGTCAAAGACAAAAATAAGGGCTTTTTCAAGTATATCAGCAGTAAAAGGAAGGTTAGGGAAAATGTAGGTTCACTGCTGAATGAGGAGGGCACCCTGGTGACGGATGATACAGAGAATGCCTTCTTCACTTCCGTCTTTACTGCTAAAACGGGCCCTCAAGTATTCAGACCCTAGAGACAGAAGAGAAAGTCAGGCAAAAGGAAGACTGTCCCTTGGTTGAGGAGGATCAGGTTAGAGATCGTCTACACAAACTGGACATTCACAAATCCATGGGCCCCGATGGGATGCACTCCCGAGTGCTGAGAGAGTTGGCAGATGTTATTGCAAAGCCACTCTCCATCATCTTTGAAAGTTCTTGGAGAACAGGAGAAGTGCCTCTGAGGACTGGAGGAAAGCCAATGTCACTCCAGTCTTCAAAAAGGGCAAGAAGGACGACCCAAAAAACTACAGACCAGTCAGCCTCACCTCCATTCCTGGAAAGGTGATGGAACAACTCATTCTGGACGTCATCTCCAAGCATGTGAAAGAAAAGAAGGTTTTCAGAAGTAGTCAGCATGGATTCACCAAAGGGAAATAATGTTTGACCAACCTGATAGCCTTCTATGGCTGGGTAGATGAGGGAAGAGCAGTGGACGTTGTCTACCTTGACTTCAGCAAGGCTTTTGACACTGTCTCTCACAAAATCCTCATAGGCAAGCTCAAGAAGTGTGGGCTGGATGAATGCATGGTGAGATGGATCATGAACTGGTTGGATGGCAGAGCTCAGAGACTTGTGATCAGTGGTGCAGAGTCTGGTTGGAGGCCTGTAGTTAGTGGGGTTCCCCAGGGGTCAGTGTTAGGTCCAGTCCTGTTCAACCTGTTCATCAGTGACCTGGATGTGTTAGCAAATGAGACATATAACCACTGACATAGTTATATGCGGTGCTTTTATTTCAGCGCTGGGAAACCAGGGGTTCACACCCAAAGCTGGTTTCTAACAACTGATTCAAAGTACACCATATTTATACAATTTGGTCACAAAGATATTAATTACAATTCTTGACAACCATTAGCATATTCCACACCTATTCTAACACAAACTGTCTATCTAAGCAATGCTAAGTAACATTCACATGTTTATCAGTTATTTCTAAGTTACCTGCACACTATCTTACCAGTTTTGTTTATTTCCAGTAAGGTCGTAGATATTATTCCCCACTGTACTGGGTCTTTGGATGATTTTGGGATGGGAAGGCAAGCAGTGATGCTACTGGTATTTTGAGTCAGCGCGAAATCTCGAATTAGTCCTATCATCAGATTCTCTGCCTGATTGGAGCCAAGTAAGTAAACAATATTGTCCAGACTTGTATTATTCTATTTCTCTGTATTTCAATCCTCTTTCTAAGGCTGATAGACTACCGACAACCCTGTGTAAGTAGCCATGGCTCAGATGTGAAAAAACATTGTGCCATGATTCTTGACTCAAGGTAGAGATAGATCAAGAAATAATTTATCATGCAAGCAAAACTCTGATGGCTTGAACTGCATTTAAAAACACATCATCAAGGCTCTGTCATACTTTGCCTTCACCCCTTATTCATAAATAAATTGTCTCAGACCTTCCTGTCCCAGAGTATCCAAACTAAAATAAAGGTATTTAAGAACACACCACACAGCTGACATATCAAGCTTAGATCAAATAATTTCTGTACTGTAGCCTTTTTATGGAGGTTCAAAACAGTCCTTGCAAGCACCTACTATGGTGTAACTGACAGCACCTACATTTCAGATATTTCATTCTTAGTATTACTTGAGAGAGAGATGCATCCATAGATACCTTCCTATCTCCATTGCAATGAATGTCATCTATTTGGACTTCTGTAAAGCCTTTGACGTGGTCCCCCACAACATCCTTCTTTCTAAATTGGAGAGGTATGGATTTGATGAGTGGACTGTTGGGTAGATGAGGAATTGGCTGGATGGTTGCATCCAGAGGGTAGTGGTCAATGGCCCAATGTCTGGATGAACACCATTGATAAATGGTGTCCCTTATGGGTCAGTATTTTGACCAATACTGTTTAATATCTTCATCAACGACATAGACAGTGGGATCGAGTGTGCCCTTAGCTAGTTTGGGGGGGGAGGCTATAGTGGGTCCATAGATCCCCTGGCTGAGGGTATAGAGACAGAAGCAAAATTAACCAATGATATGTTGTTATTGCAGCCTGTAACCAACAGCAAAAAGACACGTGCTGATAAAGAGTATATATGAAAATGTCTGCTGTAATAAAGTTAGACTGCTGTTTGCACATAAGAACTTTGTCTGTGTCATTTGTCCATCTCAAAAACGACATTTGGTGACCCCAATGTGATACTGCATGAAAAAGAGGACGGCGGAAAAAAGCTATGATGGCTGGAGGAGAGCTGTGGGGATGGAGCCCAGTGTAACTGAGAGTGGTGGGGAGAGCTGCTATTGATCCGGATCGTGAATAAGACACCTGGAAAGGTGAGCCACTGGGAACATGGGAAGTAACCTCTCTAAAGAAGAGGGTGTTATATTATCTACATGGAAGTTGCTTCTGAAGAAGTGAGGCGTTAGCCTTCCGGAACTGACTTTACAAAAAATGTTTCTATGGGGCAAAATGCAAGGTTTGAAACTAACACTGTGACAGCATTTAGTGTGTCACAATGGAAGGACTTGGGTAATAAGCTGTTTGATAGCGCTATCCAAGGATCCAAAAAAGCAACTGAACTGTTAACGACATGGCGCTTGTTGCTAGAGACTTGGAAAGGATTAAAAGAGTAACGGGAACAGGCAAAGACAGTGGAGGGGGGTGGTCTTCCTGGTTGTCCTGGGCTAAATTTGGAGGAAAAAGCAAAATTATGTACTGTTCCGAACCCCCTTGTTACTAATGATTCTCCAGCACCGCTCAAGTCCGCGTTATCTGATGACTCGGATGAGGATGAGGGTCCGCAGCATTCTCTTGAAAAGTTAAAAGGAAAAGAAAAGGAGTATGTGTACATGTTGCCCTGAGATCAGATAAAAACCATGAAAGACTCAAGCAAAATTAGACCTATGCAATGTAACAGCTATAGATCATTTAGGATGAAACAATGGGGATCCATTGAAAGGGGCGGGTATCCCCCAACTCTTGGAACAGACACTAATTGGCACACCACAATTACAGGCACAATTAGTTTCTGAAATCCTGAGGCAGTCAACAGACCTTGCATATCAAGCTATGATAAAGGTGCCTGAAACCGACAAAGCAGCCAAATAATTTACGACTATTAAACAGGGTCCCAATGAGAATTACATGCATTTTATTGACCATCTTCAAGAGGCCATCAATAAGCAGGTTGAAAACTTAGAAGCTAAGGAAGCACTAATATTGAAATTAGCAGTAGAGAATGCTAACATTTACTATCAACATGTTATCTGCGAGTTTCACAGTACATATTACGTGCTTCTGAAAATCAAGCAGTTTGTCAGGAATGTGAGTTAATTGTTTTGCCAGTTGTTGTTACAGTTGTTTCTTTGTCGTATTGTTTGTGTAAGTGTGCCGTAAAACTTCTCCCCACTTTTCCCACTCGCACTGCAAGCAGCACTGTGCTTCCCCCTCCACCCTCCACCCTCCCTCTTCTCAGGGTTTTTACTTACGAGATGGGGTCGGGAACATCTGTTTGCAGCCATGTTTCCTAAGAAATCAGTATTGGGCGGTATTTTAAAACATAGGAAAGCACTTGAAAATACGAGGAAAGAGAATCTTGTGAAGTATTGTAATCAGTGGTGGCTGCTATGTAAGTTAGATGATTGGGAAAAGAGGCCGGAGAATAGAACCTTGAAGTATAACACTTTGTTGCAATTAATGTTGTTTTTAAAGTGAGAACAGCAGGACAAAATAAATATCTACAAGAGATCATTAAATCATTTCAGACAGTTTTACATGCGGAATGGTTTGAACAAGCTGAGAGAGATTTAACTGATAACACACAGGTCACAGTAAACTTGCTGAAGTCTGCGAGATACTTTTCCTTATTAACCTGTTTTCTTTGTAGGTATCTGTTTAAGCATATTACAGTTTAATAGGTCTTTGTCTGTTATATGGTACGATAAGTTCACAGACTGTTAAATCATGAGAATCCATGGATCAAAAATGTACATTTTGTGATAATACAGAAGACCATGAGTAATTTAGCTCTTTACTGCGTGAATGTGATAAGATTTTGTCCAGCATCCAGACTTGCGCAACTCTGTGATAGGCTGTGTCTCATCCTGGCATACTAAATTTGGCTGTTTTGTATGCACGCAGAGTAAAGAATCCTGATTTTGGGATAACAGTTGTAGCAGCCCAGATGAGACACTAATAAAAGCCTTGCCCAGTCCAGCTTGCTAGAGCAGCGGGGGGTGAGTGCCGGTTGGGCTCCAGCACGCACTGACCTATTTTGTCAGGGAGGCCCAGCAGCTCCTCTACCTGTCTGAGCAGTAAGCAATTCAAAGGTGCAATGCTAAAATCGTCTTGAATTAGTGTAATTGTGATCCATTTGCATATTTGAACTTGGTATTACATTTGCATATCTGAGCTCAGTATTTTAGTTTGCATATAGCAATTAATGTTGTTCTGCAGAACTTGGGGAAAAAATGGGATGAAGTGCAGTACTGTAAGTTAATTTGCTCTTATTGTTATCAAATAAATTTGAGACCAGAAAAAAAATTAAGTTGTTAAATTCTGATTTGCATTGAATTAACGCGCTAGTTGGAGATATGGGAAAGAAAAATAAATGCTATGATGGATGTGAACTTGGGAGAGGTTGTATTTAACAGTTCACAAAATCACAGAACCACAGAATGTTAGGATTGGAAGGGACCTCACAAGATCATCTAGTCCAATCCCTCTGCCGGAGCAGGAACACTTAGATGAGGCTACACAGGAATGTGTCCAGGCAGGTTTTGAATGTCTCCAGGGAAGGAGACTCCACAACCCCCCTGGGCAGCCTTTTCCAGTGTTCTGTTACCCTTACTGAGAAGAAGTTTCTTCTCAAATTTAAGTGGAACCTCTTGTGTTCCAATTTGAACCCATTACCCCTTATCCTACCATTGGTTGTCACCGAGAACTGGCTGTTCTTTTAAATCTGGTCTGCTGGAGTAAATAGCTTCCATTTTTTCCAAGCAATCATGGACCACAGGCTCTGAAACAGATCCAGTGAGGTAAGAGGGTAGATTTGCAACGTTAGTGATGACAATATTCACATCATCTTGTTCCATTAATACCACCTGTTATTTCAGGTATCTCGATGGAGATAACCAATGGTTAACTTTTGTTCTAGTACGGTAGAGACTGTATGAAACAATAATACAGTCAGAAGGGGTCAATACTGGGGCCTGTATTATTCAATATATTCATCAATGATTTGGATGAGGGAATAGAGTGTACTATCAGCAAGTTTGATGATGACACCAAGCTGGGAGGAGTGGCTGACACGCCAGAAGGCTGTGCTGCCATCCAGCAAGACCTGGACAGGCTGGAGAGTTGGACGGGGAAAAATTTAATGAAATATAACAAGGGCAAGTGTAGAGTCCTGCATCTGGGCAGGAACAACCGCAGGTTCCAGTATAAGCTGGGGAATGACCTATTAGAGAGCAGTGTAGGGGAAAGGGACCTGGACGTCCTGGTGGACAGCAGGATGACCATGAGCCAGCACTATGCCCTTGTGGCCAATGACATCCTGGGGTGTATTAGAAGGGGAGTGGTTAGTAGGTAGAGAGAGGTTCTCCTTCCCCTCTACTCTGCCCTGGTGAGACCCCATCTGGAATATTGTGTCCAATTCTGGGCCCCTCAGTTCAAGAAGGACAGGGAACTGCTGGAGAGGGTCCAGCGTAGGGCAATGAAGATGATGAAGGGAGTAGAGCATCTCCCTTATGAGGAAAGGCTGAGGGAGCTGGGTCTCTTTAGCTTGGAGAAAAGAAGACTGAGGGGTGACCTTATTAATGTTTACAAATGTATAAAGGGTGAGTGTCACGAGGATGGAGCCAGGCTCTTCTCGGTGACAGCCAATGGTAGGACAAGGGGTAATGGGTTCAAATTGGAACACAAGAGGTTCCACTTAAATTTGAGAAGAAACTTCTTCTCAGTAAGGGTAACAGAACACTGGAACAGGTTGCCCAAGGGGTTTGTGGAGTCTCCTTCCCTGGAGATATTCAAAACCCGCCTGGACACCTTCCTGTGTAGCCTCATCTAAATGTTCCTGCTCCAGCAGGGGGATTGGACTAGATGATCTTGTGAGGTCCCTTCCAATCCCTAACATTCTGTGATTCTGTGAATGGCTGTGCTAACTGTGAAAAAGAAAGGTTTCTAACTGCACGAAGAAAATTAACTCTTTTTCAGTCAAACCAGCACACTAAGAGAGGTTGTTTTATGTGTTTCCTCTGGCCTCTGTTATCTTAAGACAACTGGACAAGCTCTTTCGGACACAGTTAGTGGTTTGGAGTTCGATTTGGTCATGTCTTCCTCTTGTGTGTGTCAATGGTACTTTGGCTTTTTTCAAGGCTGGGCTTCCAAGGATTTTTATCTGATTGGTAACCTACAACTGGAGAGCTGAATGCCTTAATCTCCATAGCTGCAAGTAATGGGGCTGATCACCCTTCCTGGCTGGCTGGAGATTTGTACTGCGTTGTGCTTAAGGTAGAGAGTGTCCAGGGAGGTTTTGCTTTCTCTTTAAATGTTCTATATGGCCTGGACCATACTGCATCTTCCACACACTAGTGTCTGTAGACCATTTCATCGTTGAGGACACCCTACTCTCAGTTAATGACTCACAAGACTACCTATTTAGACCTCTTATTCCTCATCACTTGGTCCTATTGCATCATCAAGATCCAGCACAATGTCATGAAGTGCAGCCACTGTACTTCACTTGGACCGCTCCAGTGCTAGTGTCTGATTATGTGGTGCTCTAGAGTAATGGCTTTAACTTACCCTTACTGCCCTTGCCCTTTCTCTTAATGTAGTCAGGGTTATGCTTGCATCTGTTCAAAGGAGACCATGTTCTGTAACTGTTATGGCTTTGTTAGCAGCTACTGTATGTCAGGAGAGCTAACAAAACTGGCTGACAGGCAGAGCACAGCCTCTTGGAGCTACTTCCTGCTAGACCCTTTTTATTCCATGTTTCTTTCTCTTTTCTTGGGCCCATCCCTTCTCTTCCCTCACAAAATGGGATAAGTGTGGTAATTTGTCACTATGAGAGCAGTTCTTCTGAATTATTAATTGCAGGCTGCATTCAGTTTTCCCTTCCCAGAATAAGTGGGAACCTGCTACAAAAAATTTGGATTTTGATAAATTTTCTAAATAAACATGATCCAAATTCCTGTCTAGATAATAAAATGTTAATACTACACAGAAAATAATTCAGACAGCTTGGAAGTCTAAACATAATTACTTATTAATATGGAGTGATTATTGCTGTCAAAATTAAGCACTTCTCAACTTCCAGGTGTTAAAATCCTTCTGGCAGATCTCCAAGCAATTCTTCATGAGTTACATTTCCCTCGATAAAATATTAGTGCAGTTCTCAGGCTCTTGTTACAAAAATGGCAATTTCAAATTGCACTTCTCAGTTCTTTTAACTATAAACTCACAGAAATTCATTCTACTGCAAAATCTTCAGAACTAAATTTTTACTTTAAGTTCATATCAATGGAAGAGGATCAATAATTTCAAGAGCGCCTAGGCTTTGGTTGCAAACTTCTGATGCAAACTTGCTGAGACTAGCCAGAAATGATCTTTGGGGTTGCATGCTGCCAGGTGCTGAGCACTTGTTGTCACAGTCCGTTCGGTGATGGACTCATAATGGTTCTTTTACCTTGATCTCAGAGCACAAAATTAAGGCAACCAAAATGCCAAGGGGTTATAATTCAATCAAGCAGTGTTACTTTGTTAATTTGCCCGTAAAGCGGCACGTGATAGAGAGAGAGAGTACGAAAGAGAAAAGGGGAAAGAAACGGGGAAAAGTAAAGGTAAAGATGAGAAAAGAGGTTGCGTTTATCACCAGTCCAGTTCCAGAAGCATCCCTCTGGTCTCCGGGTCCCGTGGAGTCCTGCCGGTCCTCTGTCATGATTCGGGATCCTCTGGTGGGAAGATCTTCAATGGTGTCCATTCTGGAGTCACCTTTTATGCTTCTTCACCCCCCCTTGCTCCCATTGTTTCAGGCCAGTCTCGCAACCCAGGCTCGTACTGCACAGGCTTGAAAGATTCACACTTTCTTTTGTCCAGCATTCAGGGATCTTTCTCTGGTCCATTGGGTGACCTCAGGACCCCTGGCGGGCTTCTGAGCATGCTCCTTTTTGTTGGCCATTGTTTGGGGGAGCAGGTGAGGGACACGTGTAACTGAGGCTGCAGGTGAGAACACATCTTCTGGACGGCAGCTATTGTCCCTGGGTCAAAGAGACCCTCATAACAATAGCTTTCAGGAGGCGGGGACTGGTTTGGCTGAAGCAGCAGGCAAAGTCCACACAGCAGCCATTGTTAGCAGCAGCCCCTCCAAATCGGAGAAACAGTGCAACACAATGCTTCTCCTCGGGCTTCTCTCGAATTCATTGTCCATCTGTTCTTTCGGACTCAGCTTCAGTTCTCTAAGTTCTTGATGGCGATGTTCAGGCAAATACTTCTCCATCTTCAGACCAACTCTCACACTTGTTGAGGTAAATGCAAACTGAGTGCACTTTTGCAAAACTTTTAGTGATTTAGCAGAAGCATCATTGTAGAATCATAGAAAAGTTTTGGTTGGAAGGGACCTTTAAAGGTCATCTTGATACAGGCAATTAACAATTAACTAACTAACACTTAAAGAACTAAAGAGCTAACACTTAGAGAGCTAACCCTTAACCCACATCACTACTGTCTAGCCTTGCTTAGCTTTGTGTAACTTATTGTACGAGCTTTCGTACAATAAGCTCTTCTCAGTGACAACCAATGGTAGGACAAGGGGTAATGGCTTCAAACTGGAACACAAGAGGTTCCACTTAAATTTGAGAAGAAACTTCTTCTCAGTAAGGGTAACAGAACACTGGAACAGGCTGCCCGAGGGGTTTGTGATTCTGTGATTCTGTGATTCTATGATTCTATGAAACAGGAGTTCGCTGATGCCTTGCAGAGATAAAAAACCTTGGGTGCGTCCTTGGTGCATCCTTGGGTGAACTAGATAACAGAAACTTGGGCACAGGACAGGAGATATGCCAGTTTTAACCAACTCAGCAGTCTGAGACCTAACCAACTCATCACACCGGACCAAAGGAGACTGTGTACAGAGAAGAGGACCTGGGTTCACGATCACTGCGCAGCTGCAACCAGGAGGAGCCAGAGGTGGAGACTATGGAAATGGTCTCCCGGAACTCACTGTAATAAGAACCACCTTCTCGGGGACAGGCTATGAATACGTATAAGTGTTCCTAAAACTTTCATGAATATGTGACACCTTACTGCATTTAACCAAGCTCACAGCTACTGAAAATTTACACACGTCTTAGGTGGAAAAGATTCCCCTGTTCTTGGAAAGTAAAATGTGGGAAAATAAGATGTGTGGTTCCAGCCACCTGGATGATAAAGGAAGATCAATACTAACATGACCATCCGGACGGTCAAAGACATAATACTAACATAATAACATATAAATGGCCTTGGACAGATTATTTTGAAGTACGTTTCTCGTAATTGTAAAAAGGTATAGCCCAGACTTGTGAGAATGGTATCTCGGGCCGGATAACCGCCCCCAAGTGCATGGGATGTGTGAATGTCCTTGGGCCGGGTCTGTGAATGAGTGGAAAAACAAGTGAGACAAATATCATATGAGTTCAGTGTGTTCTCAATAACAATTAGTGGAAAAGCACCTTTTTGTAAACATCTTAGTCCAGGCCTGTACCTGTAAATCCTATAAATTGTGCAGCCTAGGCCTAGGTCAGCTCTCTGCTTGGCCAGGCTCTGCGCTCCTTCCTGAACAAGATCTCTGCCTCTGCGTGAATTTCTGTCTGCGTCCCGGTATGCGTCATTCCTAATCGCCGCAAATGGTGCCCCGTGTGAGTGTGTGACCCCTGGAAGCTCTTCGTTGAGCAGTGTGTTTGGCAGCGACCACGCAATCCGACGGGTGAGTAAATTTTATTTGTGGGCACATTAATCCCTATGGTATAGATAGGGACAAGCAGTCCTCGTTGAACGAGAGAGCTGTGGGATTGCGTTAGTATAGGGCAAGCCGCTTCTCAGGAACATAAATTGTATTTGCAGGTTTTACTGCAGCTATTACATTCTTCTGGATATTGTACTCCTGAGAAGCAGGTAACTTTGCTCCTCACATAGGTCAGAGAGAATTGTGCTTGGTTTCTGAGTGAGGGGATGTTTGACAGTAAAATTTGGAAAATAGGTCAGGGAACAGCTACATGCACAAAAGAATTCAGTTCCCAATAGTTTACATATTACTTGGAGATTTGTGTACTCTGCACTATCCCAGTTTCAGTCGGCAGAGCACATACTGAAAGGGCAAACAGGGGAGGATGGACAGAAAAACACAAATGAGCAGGTTGCTAATTATTTGAGCCTTGATAGCACTCATCCTTTTGAGTCAGGCTCTGTAAATCTCAAAAAAGAGTCAGTTTTATATCCATCATTAATGCCATCAAAGATAAGGCCAGAATTTGTGTGGAGCTGGGTCAGGAGTCTAAAACTCTGCCCTCAACACCTCCTTTGCATTATTTTAATGATACTTATACAGCACACAGTAACCCCTTCATGATTAAGACAGCAGAACACAAAGGGGTGATGCAAAATGCCGTGAAAAGGCTATGGAGCACGGCGATTTTTCTCTCGCCTTTCCAGTTACTTACAAACCATAACAACCACCAGTACATGATGGAATACCTGCTTCTGTGTATTGCATTTCTGAAAATCAAGCAGCTTGTCAGGAATGTGAGTTAATTGTTTTACTGGTTGTTGTTACAGTTGTTTCTTTGAGATATTGTTTGTGTAAGTGCACTGTAAGCCTTCTCCCCACTTTTCCCACTTGCACCGCAAGCCGCTCCGTGCTTCCCCCTCCCTCCCTCTTCTCATGGTTTTTACTTACAAGATGGGGTCGGGAACGACTGTTTTCAGTCATGTTCCTAAGAAAATAGTATTGGGAGGTGTTTTAGAACATAGGAAAGCACTTGGAAATATGAGGAAGGAAGATCTTGTGAAATATTGTAATAAATGGTGGTTGCTGTGTAAGTTCGATGATTGGGAAAAGTGTCCAGAGAATAGAACCTTGAACTATAACACTTTGTTGTTTCTAAAGCGAGAACAGCAGGACAAAAATAAAACTGTACAAGAGATCATTGAATCATTTCAGACAATTTTACAGGTGGAATGCTTTGAACTTCAACAAGCTGGGAGAGAATTAACTGATTACACACAAGTCATAGAAAACTTGCTGAACTCTGCGAGATACTTTTCCTTATTAACCTGTTTTCTTTGTAGGTATCTATTTAAGCATATTACAGTTTAATAGGTCTTTGTCTGTTATATAGTACAGTAAGTTCATAGACTGTTAAATAATGCGAATCTATGGACTCAAAATGTACGTTTTGTGATAATACAGAAGATCTTGAGTAATTCAGTTCTTTACAATGTGTATGTGATGATAAGATTTTGTGTGTGACAGCCGTTACTTTTCTTTCTAGAATGCTAGCTTTATTCCAATACCCAGACTTGCGCAACTCTGTGATAGGCTGTCTCTCATCTCGATGTGCTGGATTTGGCTCTTTTGTATGCACACCAAGTAAAGAATCCTGGTTTTGGGATAACAGTTGTAGCACACCAGATGAGACACTAATAAAAGCCTTGTCCAGTCCAGCTTGCTGCAGCGGCGGGGAGGCAGGTGCCGATTGGGCTCCAGCGTGCACTGACCTGTTGTCCTGGTTTTGTTAAAAACAAGTTTCTCTTTTAGTGAATTTGCCTGTCAGCTAAAGCCTTCGTATTAGCTGCATTTTCCTGGAGAACCCAACACATGTTTTGGTTAAACCTAGCAATGGAATGGAAACTTATTGATAAGCACGGATGGACATCTCGCGAGAGGGGCAACGAGAAACTGATGTCCGAGAGACTGACCAATGGTGTATAACATTCCATTCACGTGAATACTTCATATAAAAGTGGGAGATCACGAGGATCTCGTCCCTTTTCCCTTTTCCTTCTGTTCTGCTTATGGCCGACATTAGGAGAGGACCTTGCGGGTCGTCCCTGCGAACTGAGGCCTAGTGAGAGACTGAATCCAGCTCCGGTTGGCTACAGAGTCTAATCCAGGACTTTGGGTGCTGGCTCTGCAGTTGCTGAGACTTACAAGATTGGTTTTGTATATTTTGTATTATTTTCTCTATTCTTATTAGTAGCATTAGTAAAACATCTTTAACTTTTCCAACTCTCTTCTCTCTGTCCTTCTTTCCCTCCCGATCGCCTGTCCTGAGTGGGAAGGGGGGAGAGGGAGGGGCAAAAGGGGGAAGTTGGGGGGAGAGGAGGTTAACAATACATCTGCCAGGGTTTGATTGTCACCCCGCAATCTTAACCCTCGACAGATAATTGGCGCCCAACGTGGGGCAAGAGAAAGGGGTAAATTTGAAGATTTTTGGCTTTTCTCCTGCTCTGACGTACCTTTCAATTTTCTTGGCACGGTGCCAACTCATAGAGTTGTGATACTTGCGCGTCTTTTTGCTTCGGATATTATTTAGTGGTATTAAGGCAAAGTGAATTACATTGATTTAAAGATGTTATGGCAAAAGTTGTATCAGTTATTTTCTACATTGTGCTCGCTGATCCCATATCTGTGTTGGTGTTTCTTTCTGAATCGAAGTATTCATTATATAACAACAAGAAACTGGACAGCGGTCATGATGATTCTGTGTGGTTTGGCACTGGTTTATTTCATTATACTGCAGCCGCTAATGAATTTCTACTCGCTTTTGCTTTACCTTGAAAAACCTCCAGGAGAGATTAAAGAGCAGAATGGCTCTGTATTTGCTAATTGGTCAAGCGAATCTTTAGAAAGGCTGACTAACAATACTTTTGTGATTTCGCTAGGACAGTTTGCAAATGTTTTAGAGAACTTTGAATATCCTTGGAGCTTTGATAGAACTGTGATGGTGTTATCTGGTTTGCTGAATGTGTGTCAGTTTGTGTTACTGTTAAGAGAAATGAGGTTCAATAGGAGGTTTGCGTCTCTTCTTAGTCCTGAGATTTGCAGTGCGTCTTCGGAAGCTTTAGCAAAAAGCACTCCTAGCCACTCCAGAAAAGGCAAAACAGCCAAAGCTGCCGCTGCAGCCACTGCCCCCCCAACCGCGGCTTCACAGGCTGAAGCTACAGCTCCTCCGCAGAGCTCCTCTGCCAAGGTCGCTGCAGATAACATTACCTCTCCAGCCTCAAAGGCTAACAAGGCAGCCCCCCCGCCTTCACACACTGGGAACTGTTGCTGCTGTAACCACAGCAATCACTGTGACAGTCATTCAGACTCTGGAAATGAATCAGATGATGGTGAACCCATATCAGCATCAGTTGCTGGTTGTAAGAAAGTCACTAGAAAGACTACCCGTGCAGCAGGTGATGGCACAGGGCCAACATCAACCCAAGAGGCATCATCATCAGGACAGGGAGGAGATGAAGTGACCACCACTCGGTCCTTTTCTCCAGGTGAGCTGAGAGATCTGCGAAAAGACTTTAGTCGTCGTGAAGGCGAGAATATTTTAACCTGGCTGCTGCGATGCTGGGACAATGGGGCAGAAACAATTGAATTAGAAGGTGGTGAAGCCAGGCAGCTGGGATCTCTGTCAAAAGATTCCACCACTGATAGGGCAATTTCAAGAGAGTCTAATGCCGCTACTCTCTGGACCCGACTCCTGGCAGCTATGAAAATCAGATTTCCCTACAAGGAAGATTGTATATCCACGTTAGGGAAATGGAATACTATGGAGAGAGGTATCCAGTTCCTGAGAGAATTAGCTGTGCGAGAGATCATCTATCTATGACCAAACAGCCAAGAGGGGACAGACCCAGATAGAATCAATTGTACAAAATCTATGTGGCGCAGATTTGTACAAAGTGCACCACCTGCATATGCTAAGTCATTGGCAGGAATGGTCTGGTCAGCTAGAGGTGCACAAGAAATTAATGAAGTAATTGAGCAGCTCCGGAGCTTTGAGGACAGCCTTGCTGGTTCTCTACGGGCTTGTGTCTCCGCTGTGGAGAAACTGTGTGAAAAATCTGATGACCGGTTTGAAAAGCTGTTGCAAGAAATCAAAGAGCTCAGAGAAGACTCGTACCGTTCACGACCTGCACAAACCTATGTTTCAGCTGTTAGGAGAAGGCGTTTCCAATCTCGAGAGAGAGGACAGAGACAGCCCACAAAAAGAGGTTCACTGTGGTTCTTCCTACATGAGCAGGGAGAAAACATGAATAAGTGGCATCGAAGGCCTACCTCAGAACTTCAAGAACGAGTACGTGAGATAAAAGGAAAAACTCCTAGGAAGGTGGCTGCTCCAGTTTACAAAAGGAGCAGAAGAGATTCTGATGCTCTTGAAGGAACCTCTAATTCACACCCAGAGACTGTGCAAAACAGGAATTAGAGGTGCCCTGCCTCCAACCAGGTGGAGGAAAGGGATAACAGAGTTTATTGGACTGTACAAATACTATGGCCGGGTACAACACAACCCCAGGAGTACAAAGCTTTAGTGGACACTGGTGCTCAGTGCACAATAATTCCTTCTAATTATAAAGGAACGCTATCCATCAATATTGTTGGAGGGACTGGGGGATCCCAGGAGCTGACTGTTGTAGAGGCTGAAATGAGCCTAACTGGAAAAAACTGGCAAAAGCATCCCATTGTGACTGGTCCAGATGCTCCGTGCATCCTTGGTATAGACTACCTCAGGAGAGGGTATTTTAAGGACCCAAAAAGCTATCGATGGGAATGTGGCATAGCAGCTGTGGACACTGAGAAAATTGAACAGCTGTCTGATTTGCCTGGTCTTTCAGATGACCCTTCTGTTGTAGGACTGCTGATGGTTGACGATCAGCAGGTGCCAATTGCTACCACGACGGTGCATCGCCAGCAATATCGCACCAATCGAGACTCTTTGATTCCTATCCAGAAGCTGATCCGTCAGTTGGAAAGCCAGGGTGTGATCAGTAAGACTCGCTCACCTTTTAACAGCCCAATCTGGCCAGTGCGTAAGTCTAGTGACGAGTGGAGACTAACTGTAGACTATCGTGGCCTGAATGAAGTTACACCACCACTGAGTGCTGCTGTGCCTGACATGCTAGAACTGCAATTTGAACTGGAGTCAAAGGCAGCCAAGTGGTATGCTACAATTGACATTGCTAATGCATTTTTCTCTATTCCTGTAGCAGCAGAGTGCAGGCCGCAGTTTGCTTTCACCTGGAGGGGCATCCAGTATACATGGAATCGCTTGCCCCAGGGGTGGAAACACAGTCCTACCATCTGCCATGGACTGATCCAGACCACGCTGGAGCAAGGTAAAGCTCCAGAACACTTGCAATATATTGATGACATCATCGTATGGGGCGACACAGCGAAAGAAGTCTTCGAGAAAGGTGAGAGAATAATTCATATTCTTTTGGATGCTGGTTTTGCCATAAAACGAAGCAAGGTCAAGGGACCTGCACGAGAGATCCAGTTTTTAGGAATAAAATGGCAAGATGGCCGTCGTCAGATCCCAATGGATGTGATCAACAAAATTGCAGCAATGTCTCCACCTACTAATAAAAAGGAGACACAGACTTTCTTGGGCGTTGTAGGTTTTTGGAGAATGCATATTCCTGACTACAGCCACATTGTGAGCCCTCTCTATCGAGTGACTCATAAAAAGAGCCAATTTGAGTGGGGCCCTGTACAACGACAAGCTTTTGAACAAATTAAGCGTGAGATAACTCATGCGGTGGCCCTTGGACCAGTCCGAACTGGACTAGATGTTAAAAATGTGCTCTACACTGCAGCCGGATATAATGGACTTACCTGGAGCCTCTGGCAGAAAGCACCAGGAGAAACCCGAGGTCGACCCTTAGGTTTTTGGAGTCGAGGATACAAAGGATCTGAGGCCAACTATACTCCAACTGAAAAGGAGATACTAGCAGCATATGAAGGAGTTCGAGCTGCTTCAGAAGTGATCGGCACTGAAGCACAGCTCCTCCTGGCACCTCGACTGCCGGTGCTGAGCTGGATGTTCACAGGGACGATTCCCTCTCCACATCATGCAACCGAAGTTACATGGAGTAAATGGATTGCACTGATCACGCAACGAGCTCGAATTGGAAGTCCCAACCGTCCAGGGATATTAGAAGTGATTACAGACTGGCCAGAAAGCAAAGACTTTGGGATGTCTCCAGATGAGGAGGAAGTAAAACGTGCTGAAGAAGCACCACCATATAATATGCTTTCAGAGACTGATAAGCAGTATGCACTGTTCACAGATGGATCCTGTTGTCTTGTAGGAAAACATCGAAGGTGGAAAGCTGCTGTGTGGAGTCCCACAGGACAAGTTACAGAAGCCACTGAAGGACAAGGTGAATCCAGTCAGTTTGCAGAAGTGAAAGCCATCCAGCTGGCTTTGGACATTGCTGAACGAGAAAAGTGGCCAATACTTTATCTCTATACTGACTCATGGATGGTAGCAAATGCCTTGTGGGGGTGGCTACAGCAATGGAAGAAAAGCAACTGGCAGCGCAGAGGTAAACCCATTTGGGCTGCCACACTGTGGCAAGACATTGCTGCTCGGCTAGAGAGCCTGTCTGTGAAAGTTCGTCATGTAGATGCTCATGTGCCTAAAAGTCAAGCCACCGAGGAACATCTAAACAACCAACAAGCAGATCAAGCTGCTAAGATTAAAGTAGCTGAGGTGGACTTGGACTGGCAACATAAAGGTGAACTTTTCCTAGCTCGGTGGGCCCATGATGCTTCAGGGCATCAAGGTAGAGATGCAACATACAAATGGGCTCGTGATCGAGGGGTGGATTTAACTATGGACACTATTTCACAGGTTATTCATGAATGTGAAACTTGCGCCAAAATCAAACAAGCAAAACGGTTAAAACCTGTATGGTATGGGGGGCGATGGTTAAAGTATAAGTATGGAGAAGCTTGGCAGATTGATTATATTACACTTCCACAAACACGTCAAGGTAAGCGTTATGTACTTACAATGGTGGAAGCAACCACTGGGTGGTTGGAAACATATGCCGTACCTCATGCTACAGCCCGAAATACTATCTTGGGCCTTGAGAAGCAAGTCCTTTGACGGCACGGTACGCCAGAAAGAATTGAATCATACAATGGTACTCATTTCAAAAACAGTATTATAGACAATTGGGCCAAAGAACATGGTATTGAGTGGGTATATCGTATTCCATATCATGCACCAGCCTCTGGGAAAATTGAAAGGTACAATGGTTTGTTAAAAACTACACTAAAGGCACTTGGTGGTGGAACCTTTAAAAACTGGGATTCACATTTAGCAAAAGCCACTTGGTTGGTCAACACTAGGGGATCAACCAATCGAGCCGGGCCTGCCCAATCAGAAATTCTACGGACTGTAGAAGGAGATAAAGTCCCTGTAGTACACATGAAAAATATGTTAGGAAAGGCAGTCTGGGTTACTCCTGCCTCAGGCAAAGGCAAACCTATTCGTGGGATTGTTTTTGCCCAGGGACCTGGCAGCACCTGGTGGGTGATGCTTAAGGATGGAGAAGTTCCATGTGTACCTCAAGGGGATTTGATTTTAGGTGAAAATATGCAATGCTGAACTGTATGATGTGAATTGCCACACTAACAATGTTTAATAAGTGTCTTTCAGATCAAGACAATGGGGATGAAACTAGAGCTAGTTTCTTCGAGTGGCGCCCGACACCTTCTTCGAAGTTGGTGTCCTTAACCCACAAACAGTGGTCATGAGATGCACTTGTACCATTTTTCCTGCCCTGGGAGACTGTTGTGACAAAATGAACTTAATGAACTTCTCAAAGGACGGTCCACTGATTAATTACTCCTGTGTATATATGTACATATGTGTATATATATATAGTAATAGTGATTAATTAGATTGTATTGATAGATTGTATTGATAAGGTTTAAGTATTCAGTGAATGTCATATTATAAGGGGTGGAATGTCCTGGTTTTGTTAAAAACAAGTTTCTCTTTTAGTGAATTTGCCTGTCAGCTAGGGCCTTCATGTTGGCTGCATTTTCCTGGAGAACCCAACACATGTTTTGGTTAAACCTAGCAATGGAATGCAAACTTATTGATAAGCACGGATGGACATCTCGCGAGAGGGGCAACGAGAAACTGATGTCCGAGAGACTGACCAACGGTGTATAACATTCCATTCACGTGAATACTTCATATAAAAGTGGGAGATCACGAGGATCTCGTCCCTTTTCCCTTTTCCTTTTTCCTTCTGTTCTGCTTATGGCCGACATTAGGAGAGGACCTTGCGGGTCGTCCCTGCGAACTGAGGCCTAGTGAGAGACTGAATCCAGCTCCGGTTGGCTACAGAGTCTAATCCAGGACTTTGGGTGCTGGCTCTGCAGTTGCTGAGACTTACAAGATTGGTTTTGTATATTTTGCATTATTTTCTCTATTCTTATTAGTAGCATTAGTAAAACATCTTTAACTTTTCCAACTCTCTTCTCTCTGTCCTTCTTTCCCTCCCGATCGCCTGTCCTGAGTGGGAAGGGGGGAGAGGGAGGGGCAAAAGGGGGAAGTTGGGGGGAGAGGAGGTTAACAATACATCTGCCAGGGTTTGATTGTCACCCCGCAATCTTAACCCTCGACACCTGTTTTGTCAGGGAGACCCAGCAGCACGTCTACCTGGCTGAGCAGTAAGTGGCTCAAAGTTGCAATGCTAAAATTGAGATATTGTCTTGAATTAGTGTAACTGTGATCTATCTGCATATTTAAACTTGGTGTTTGGTTTTCATATCTGAGCTCAGCATTTTAATTTGCATATTTATATTTTGTACCAAAAGAATTTTGTTTGGGGAGATAATTACAAAATGGGAACCGGTTCTGCTACTAAAATACCACCTTGCTCCCCCTTAGGATGCATCCTTATACATTAGAGTAATTGCTCATATTGTTATTTAATAATTTTGAGACCAGAAAATAATTTAAGTAGTTAAACTCTGATTCGCATTGAATTTGTGTGTTTGTAGGAGGTATTGGAAAGAAAAGTAAATGCTATGATGAATGCAAACTCGGAGGAGGTTGTATTTAAAAGTTGCTAGAATATGACCTGATTTGGATCTAGGAAAATTAAAGTAATCAATTGATAGTTAATATGCTGTTTATTGACATCCGTAAGACATTGCAGATGGTAAATGGGGCTGAGGAATGTAACTATTGCTCAGCTAATTAGAATTGCATATAGAGTGTATTATGGCTGGAATGAAATGGGAGAATAAAAAAAGCAAAATATCCCAGGCCTGTGCTGTACTGTTTTGAACATTTCAGGCCTGTGTCTTAGCTGCAAGATAAACTTAACTCCGTGGCAGCTCCCAGGCAGCTCTCACTTAGCACCAGTAATTAAGGCCACCTGAGTGGCCTTGCCTGTATCTAAGCTGCACCAAGAAGGAAAAAAAAAAAAAAAGAAAAACCTGGCTGCCCACTTTTAAAGGAGTGAAAGGGGGATTTTCTCTCCCCACCACTGCAGCAATGTTGTAATACTGAATGGAGCAGTCTGAGGGTGAAATTTAAAGGCATCCCTAGCAGATCCATAGTTCTAATGAAACTGGGAAATTACACCAAAAATCTTTTTATAGACTTATCTTGTGGTAACTAGTTGTAAAAGACTTCTTAGTAAATTCAACATGATAGTTTTTGAGATTGTGGGAAAGAAAGAAAGAAAGATTGGGTTTTTTTGAGACCAGTGGAGTGCCAAATTTGGAACAAAGTTTTACCATATGAATTCTTGTATTTGCCAGAAAGCCCTATACCTCTCTTGGGTCAAGAATTGTTAAGTAAATTGTAATCTCAAATAACATTTTCTGAGAATTCTGTTTAGTTGCATGTCCCACAAGAAGCTGCTTGGATGGTGCAGATCTGCTTGCCGCAAGTGAGAAATCTCCAAGGAAATTTTGGATTCTGTATTTCCACTAGTATGGGCAACCAAAATATCGGTAAAGCAAACACTACACTGATAGAACTGAAACAGGACTTCGATCCGATAAGGGAAAACAATATCCAATAAATATGACAGCCAAAATGGAGTTAGAAGCTTTGATGAATAAATTTATGACAACCTTACAAGCTGACTGCATTTGATTGGACTTTCAGATTTGTCTGTTTATAGCTACAACATAGAAACAACCTGTGGCTATTGCAAGACAGTATGATGAGAAAACAGACAGACTGATATACTTGGAATGGATTTTTTTCCCAATTCTTTTCGTAAAACTATTACTGAGCCCCTGGAATTGATTGTTACTCTGATCAAAAAAAGGCAGAGAACGGATTCAGGCTTTAGTAGGCCGTGATCCATCTGTCATATATGTACCTTTTGTGAAAGCAGATTTTAATTTTTTTTATTCACAATCTCTGTCCTTGCAAATTGTGCTAGCTGATTTTCTTAACAGCATAGCTTTTAGCATGCCTAAAAGTAAATTGCTTTAAAATCTGCATGTCTTCGATATCAGACCACAGACCGTACTTGTATTTGGTCCTATCCCAAATGCTCGCACAGTTTTTGTTGATAATTCAGGGAAGCCTCATAAATCTTTAGTGGTCTGGCGTGAAGATACCGATTGGCATCATTCTGTTAAAATTGTTGAAGGCTCAACCCAATTAGTGGAACTTGGTGCAGTTTTGCATGCCTTAGAGCTTTTTAGGGAGGAACCTCTAAATTTGGTTTGTGGTTCTGAGTACGTAGTCAAGGTCCTACAGCTCATCCCCTCCACTTTTCTTAAAGAAATCTCGCAACAGCAACTTTCTGATATGTTTGTATCATTATAAACTGCATTACAGCTTTGCAAACACCCACTGTTTGTTACTCATATACGCTCTCATACAACTTTACCAGGTCCCGTAACTGAAGGCAATGCAATTGTGGATTCTTATACTGTAATTACAGTCCTTTTCCAGTCTGCCAGGGCTTCACATGCTTTCTTTCATTGGAATTCTGCTGCCTTAAAAAAGGTGTTTGGTCTCACTCTCGAGCAAGTGAGAGACATAGTGCGCTCTTGCCCGGAATATCAAGGTCTGATTACAAGCTCGCCCTCCCTTGGAGTTAACCCTCGCGGACTCTCAGCTAATGACATTTGGCATTCTGAGGTTACACGTTTCATTTTTTGGCCATTTGAAATATGTACATGTTTCTATAGATACTTTTTCAGGTATGCTTTGTGCATCTGTGCATACAAGTGAGAAAAGCAGAGATGTTCAGCATCACTGGACCCGTTGTTTTGCTGTACTGGGAGTACCACAACAGATTAAAACTGACAACAGTCCTGGATACACTGCGAGATCCACGCAATATTTTTTACAGCAATGGGGTGTTTTGCATGTCACAGGTATTCCACATTCTCCCACTGGACAGGCTATCATTGAACGAGCACATTCCACATTGAAACAGATGTTATTAAAACAAAAAAGGGGGAATATGACACCTCAGGAACAATTAGACAACACAACATATGCTTGAAATTTTTTGAATCGTACTATGCCTCCCTTCTCTATCATAGCAGTGAAAAACACTTACGTGTTCCAGATTCACTGTCTCAGAGACCAAAGGTTTTATACCGGGATCCCCTGCACCTGGGGAAGGGATGTGCTTGTGTTCTTCTTCCAACTGGACCAAAGTGGCTCCCTGTGAAATATGTTAAACCTTTCTACGAGTTGGACAAACATGATGCAGGACCTAATGCCAGAGATGCAGCATCTGTCTCTGCAGCAGAGGGTAACAAACAAATACAAGAGACCAAAGGAAGAGGCACTAGCATATCAGAATGATACAGATTTACATTATTTGGACTGGGGACTAACTGGCAAAAAAACTTTCAATGCATTTGTTTTCCTTATTAGTATGGCTAACCAGCTTTCTCCAATATTTGTTAATAACTGTAATTGTTGTAATTTGTATTATGCTGTTCTATTGTAGGTTGATTTCCCACAAGAATATGACACATAAGGTATGATGATCCACAGTGGGCATTCAAACTCACCAACAGAATGCCCCCTTTTGACTTTGGAGGCAAGAGGTGACTGCACCACCACTCCAAAGTAGTTTGTCAGATGACTGTGGTCTCAGGCTGGATGGTGAGGCAGTACACATTCCCCTGAAATCTGGAGCTTTCAATGAGGAGATTGATGACTCTTTAGCACCTTTTGTGCCCCACTGTGCCTGTCTCCACATATATACACCTAGAATGGTACCAAGGTGTTGTCAATAAACTTCACATCTGCCAACTGATGGGTCAGGAGGGGTGGGACCCTCGGTCAATTGACAGGGTCCTTAACAAAAGAGGTGCCCAGACTAGCTGAGAAGCTTCTGGACTATGTTGTAATGCCCACAGCCACATCTGGCCAAACAATGAAACGGGGTTCCCGCCGAAGACCCCCTTCAAGTGGTCTTCTCGGAGCTGCGGGTCTGTGAACTGGAGTCCTTTCCTTAGACAGGAACACCATCTAAGGAAACTTTCTGGGATTAATGACACCTCACTTCTTTATTTGAGTGAGTGACTATTTCTTGTGAGTACCCTGAAGTAAAAGGCCTCTAGTTTTGTTTCTTGTGAGTGACTACATGCACGTTGTGGATCCTCATTATTCTTATGATATTGTATTTAAATAATCTCCTTAGCTGATATCTGAACCTGTATTTTCTGTTATCAGAGTGCTAAATATGTGTAATACCGTTGAAATTGAATTATAGTGTTTATGAGCGATATGAAGTAAAATAACAGTCTTAGCTAATGTGCAAGACCTGATTTAGGATTTAGCCAGTACCCTGCAAAATAATTACATAATTTGTAAAAATCAGGACCGTAAGACAAAATGGCTAACATTATCTAATACCATACAGTGATTACACCCTAAAACTTCATTTTCAGCTCTCATTCTGCATATATGTGTTTTTGTGGGAATTGGATATGTTTGTGTGATGTTTTTTCTTGTAGTCCTCCGAGTCATCTGGAGAATGATACAGAATGCAAAGAAGAACAAAGCCAGGGCCCTTACTGTACCTGATGTTTAAAACAAAAAAGGGGGAAATGTTGGAAAGTAAAATGTGGGAAAACAAGATGTGCGGTTCCAGCCACCTGGATGATAAAGGAAGATCAATACTAACATGACCATCCGGATGATCGAAGACATAATACTAACATAACAATATATAAAGGACCTTGGACAGATTACTTTGAAGTACATTTCTCGTAATTGTAAAAAGTTATAGCCCAGACTCGTGAGAATGGTATCTCGGGCCGGATAACCGCCCCCAAGTGCATGGGATGTGTGAATGTCCTTGGGCTGGATCTGTGAATGAGTGGAAAAACAAGTGAGACAAACATCATATGAGTTAAGTGTGTTCTTAACAACAATTAGTGGAAAAGCACCTTTTTGTAAACATCTTAGTCCAGGCCTGTACCTGTAAATCCTATAAATTGTCAATGGTGAATAAAGAAGGCAGCCTAGGCCTAGGTCAGCTCTCTTCTTGGCGCTCCTTCCTGAACAAGATCTCTGCCTCTGCGTGAATTTCTGTCTGCGTCCTGGTATGCGTCGTTCCTAATCGCCGCACCTGTGTGTCTAGCACTGTAAATACATACCTTCTTTACAGTCTCACAGGTTGTAAGGTCATTTCCGTACCTCAGTCTAGTCCAACCTCCCTGTAATGAGCAGGGACATCTCTCAGATCAGGTTGCTCAGAGCCCTGTCCAGCCTGGCCTTGAACACTTCCAGGGATGGAGCATCTAACAACTCTCTGGGAAACCTGTTCTGATGTTTCACCAGCCTCATTGTAACAAATTTCTTCCTCATGTCTAGTCTGATTCTCTCCTCTTTTAATTTAAAACCATTACCCCTTGCCTATCACAACAGGCCCTGCTAAAAAGTCTGTCCCCATCTTTCTTATAGGCCCCTTTTAAGTACTGAAAGGCCACAGTTAGGTTTTCCCTTCTCCAGACTGAACAAACCCAATTCTCTCAGCCTGTCTTCATGGGAGAGGTGCTGCAGCCCTCTGATTGTTCTTGTTGCCTTCCTCTGGACTCCAAAAGGTCCATGTCTTTCCTGTACCAAGGGCTCCAGAGGTGGAATCAGTACTCCAGGTAGGGCCTCACCAGAGCCTGCTGGCCACGCTCCTTTTAATGCAGCCCAAGATATGGTTTGATTTACCTTCTGGGCTGCAAGTGCACATTGATGGCTCATGTCCAATTTTTCATCCACCAGTACCCCTAAGTCCTTCTCCCCAGGGCTGCTCTCATCCCCCAGCCTGTAATGATGCAGGGGACTGCCACAACCCAGGTGCAGGACCTTGCACTTGGTCTTGTTGCATCTCATGAGGTTCACATGAGCCCACTTCTTGAGCTTCTCCAGGTCCTTCTGGATGGCATCCCGTCCCTCAGGTGTGTCAAGTGCAGCACTCAGCTTGGTGTCATCCACAGATGTCGCTGCTGAGATGGACAAAAGACACAAAGTTCTTCTTATGTGCAAAAAGCAGTCTAACTTTGTTACGGTAGACATTTTCTTATATACTCTTTATCAGCACGTGCCTTTTTGCTATTGGTTACGGGCTGCAATAACAACATATCATTGGTTAATTTTGCTTCTGTCTTCATACCCTCAGTCAGGGGATCTATGGACCCGCTGTAGTCCCCCACAATTCTCCCTTTTTGTATTTGTGATAAAAAAATTGCCTTCATTGTCTGCTGCAGGGCCCTTTGTAGCAGAGAATTGATACATGGCAACACCAATAACACAATCACAACAATCATTAAAACAATCAGTCCTGTTTTCACTACTGACAACAACCACCCTGAAAGCCCCCAACCACTGAACAGTTTATTTAACCAACCCCATCCATCATCAATTTGCAACTTCTGTACTCCTTCTTTCAGTAATTGTACACTTTTATGAATTGACTCGGAGTGATCTGATAAATTCATACAACACATGCCATCAGCATCTTCACATCCATGTATTTGAGCTAACAACAAGAAATCTATTGCTGCTCTATTTTGCAGCGTAGCATGTCTAACTGAATCTACGTCTAACAGAAGCCCACTCAACACTTCAGAGGTTCTATTAGTTTGCTTATCTAGCCAACATCCTAATTTTTTCAAGGTAGTTAATGCTTTAGCTGTGTCAATACTGGGGATAAGAGATCCTAAGACTCTCAACCCTGGCCCCCAAAACTCTACATTATCATCACATAGTGACTCATATGCATGCGTAAAGTGTTTTTCTCACCTTGCTTTTCCATGATCTATTATCATAGATGTATTTGGCGTTAGCAGGGTCCACCGTCCTAAACTGCACGATCCTCCAATGGCATTAGAAGGAATTCCTGGCCAGGCCCTATCTCCACAAATCAAAAATAAACCGTACGGGAGGTTTTGAGGTTGTAACCTCACATTATCAACTACAGCTTTAATGCTTTTCTGGAAGTTTGGCTAACACTTTGTAAATATCTTTTCTTGTACAAAAACATTCTGGTTTCTCATTCTATTTTGGTCAAGGACGTTCCAGTAACTCAAGGTGACTGTCTGTAAGATATTCCACAACTCCCCCTTTTTTGTTTTTGAACATCTGGTTCACAGTGAGCGCAGCAAGCACCCTGGCTTCATTCTTCTTTACATTCTGTATCATTCTCCAGATGATTCGGAGGACTACAAGAAAAAATATTACACAAGCACATCCAATTCCCACAAAAACCCATATGTGCAGATTGAGGCCTGAAAACCATGGTTTTGGGTCTAACCACTTTAAGCTATTATAAAATGTCCTCCATTATGTCTTGCTGTGTTAATTCTTGCAAATCATGCAATTGTTTTCACATGGTACTGGCTAAATCCTGAACCAGGTCTTGCATATTAGCTGAAAATGCTCTCTGGAGATGTCGTTTCACTTGAGTCCACTCATAAACGCTGTAATTCCATTTTAACGGTGTTAAACATATTCCCAATCACAATGCAGTTTTATTCTGGTAGCCAAAGTATTCTGTCCATCTCCTATCCACAACAGGACTGCTTCACATATATTTATTGCAGAGGTGTGAAGAGTTGTCAAGTTTTATTCTTCCCCTTAGATGACTGCTCTCCAGTCTCAGTAGAAACTGTCTTTACAGAAAGAAGTTTAACTCCTTCCTTATCTGTGTCACAGAGGCACTTGAAAGTCAGTTTTACGTAAATCTGTACCATTCTGATATGCTGGTGCCTCTAATTTACAGGGGGCCCAGTACAAACTCAAAACATCTTCCGTGGTTACGTTAGATACCTTACACATTAAGATCCAGAATGGAAACAAAAATCCAAATTCCTCTGAACCACCCCTCTATCCCCCATCACTGATAACGCAAGTGAAACTTCTCTGACAAACAATTGTTTATTGTTTTCTTAGAAATACATACAGGAGGGGTCTCAACAAAATACTGTTGCATTTGATTAAATTTAATCCAATCCTTGTTTTCCAGCAATTGACCTTCTGGTGGTATCCATACACCACCTACCCAGTGTGTGTCATTGTTACTGCACTATTGCAGGAGATGATAGCCAAATAGGCTAAGAAGGTATTAATTGGAGTGAGGGGCCTGCTGTTGCCATCATAGTACTTGCATTTTGCTGTAACTTCTTTAGCTGCCCCAGGTAACATCACTGGTCTCTTCCTTTGGTCTCTTCTGTTTCTTTGTTACTGGCATTAGGTCCTGCGTCGTGTTTATCCAACTCATAGAAAGGTTTAACGTATTTCGCAGGAAGCCACTTTGGTCCAGTTGGAAGAAGAACACAAGCATACCCCTTCCCCAGGTGATCAACTCCACAGGCCCCCACCACCGACTACCATGCAGGGGATCCTGATACAAAACCTTTGATTTCTGAGACAGTGAATATGGAGCACAGAAGTGTTTTTCCACTGCTGTGATAGAGGAGGGAGGCATAGCATGATTCAAAACGTGTAAAGTATATGTTACATTGTCTAATTGTTCTTGAGAATCCAGCCTAAATATTTCCAAGGAGGCACAGTCTGCACTTTTTCCTGTGCAACTTGTAAACCATAAAGTTTCAGAGCTCGAAGTAAGCGTGTCACCACACTCTGCATATAATCAGATTGTTCAGTACAAACTAAAATGTCATCCATGTAATGATATAGCCTCTGTGAATGCTTCACATGTAGGCTGCACAGCAGTACTCACAACAAGCTGTCAAATTGTGGGGCTGTTCATCAAAATCTCTAATCCCATTTTAACTTTCATGTTTATTGGATATTGTTTTTCCTTACCGGATCAAAGCCCTGTTTGAGTTCTATCAGGGTAGTGTTGGCTTTACCTATACTTTGGCTGCCCATACTAGTGGAAATACAGCATCCAAAATTTCCTTGGATATTTCTTGCTTGAAGCAAGCAGATCTGCACCTTCCAAGCATCTTCTTGTAAGACATGCAACTAAACAGAATTTTCAGAAGATGTTATTTGAACTTACAATTTACTTAACAAATCTTGACCCAAGAGAGGTATAGGGCTTTCTGGTAAATACGAGAATTCATCTGGTAAAACTTTGTTCCAAATTTGGCATTCCATTGGTTTCAGAAAATGACCTTTCTTTATTTCTGTCCCAAGACCTCAAAAACTATCAAGGTGAATTTACTAAGAAGTCTCTTACAACTAGTTACCACAGAATAAGTCTATTAAATTTCACCCTCATACTCCTTCATTCAGTATTACAGTTCTCCAGCAGCAACATTGCTGTAGAGGGGTGGGGGGAAATAAAGCCCACTTTAGCAGCGGGCAGACAGGTTTTTCTACTTCTTTTTTCTTTCTCGCTGCAGTTTAGATACAGGCAGGTGGCGTAATTACTGGTGTCAAGTGGGAGCTGCCAGGCTCTGGCAGACTCCTTGGTTACAATGAGCTCAGTTTATCTTGCAACTTGACACAGGCCTGAAATTTATGTTCAAGCTGTACAGCACAAGCCTGGGATATTTTTCTTTTTTGTTTTTCCATTTCATTCCAGCCATAATACACTTTATATGCAATTTCAATTTGCTCAGCAATAATTACATTCCTTAGCCCCATTTACCTTTTGCAATTTCTTACAGATGCCAAAAACTAGCATATTAACCATCAATACATTATTTTAATTTTCCTAGATCCAAATAAGTTCATATTCTAGCAACTAGAAGGGGGATGGGGTTGTGGCTGGGCTTGCATCAGTGGGGCAGCACTCTAGAGTTGATGAAGACTGGGAGGCCTCCCATACCCCTAGGGTGAAATCAGTGTGCTCAGCTCGCTCTCTGAAATGTCTGTACACCAATGTGCGCAGTATGGGGAATAAGCAGGAGGAGTTAGAAACCGGTGTTCAGGCAGGAGATTATGACCTGGTGGCAATTACAAAGACATGGTGGGACAGCTCACATGACTGGAATGTAGTCATGGATGGCTATGTTCTTTTCAGGAAAGACAGGACAGCCAGGCGTGGTGGTGGAGTTGTTCTTTACGTGAGAGAGCAACTACAATGTATTGAGTACTGTCCAGGGGTGGATGAAGAGCAAGTTGAGAGTCTATGAGTGAGAATTAAGGGGCAGGCTGGCAAGGGTGATGCTGTTGTGTGTGTCTATTACAGGCCACCAGATCAGGGTGAGGAAGTTGATGAGGCCTTCTACAGACAGCTGAGAGCAGCCTCACAGTCACAGGCCCTGGTTGTTGTGAGGGATTTTAACTTCCCTGATGTTTGCTGGAAGGACTACTCAGCCAGCCAGCCACAGTCTAGGAGGTTCCTCCAGTGCCTTTACAATAACTTTCTGATGCAAACGTGGAGGAGCCGACTAGGAGAGGTGCACTGCTGGATCTCATCCTCACTAACAAGGAGGGTCTGGTTGAAACCGTAAAGGTTGAGGGCTGCCTTGGTTGCAGCGACCATGAAATGGTGGAGTTCAGAATGCCATTTGGCAGGAAGAGAAGAGCAAGCAGAATTGCAACCCTGGACTTCAGCAGGGCAAACATTATCCTTTTTGAACAATTGCTAGGGGAAATCCCATGGGCAAGGCTGCTTGAAGGTAAAGGGGCCCAAGATAGTTGGTTAGTGTTCAGGGACTGTTTCTACCAGGCTCAAGATCAGAGCATCCCGACACATAGGAAGTCAAGGAAGGGAGCCAGGAGACCTGCGTGGTTAAACAGGGAACTGCTGGGTAAGCTCAAATGGAAGAGGAGAGTTTATAGATCATGGAAGAAAGGACTGGCCACTTGGGAAGAATATAAGGCTGTTGTCAGAGGGTGTAGGGAGGCAACTAGGAAAGCTAAGGCCTCCTTAGAATTAAATCTGGCAAGAGGGGTCAAGGACAACAGAAAGAGCTTTTTCCAACATGTGGCAGATAAAACTAACACCAGAGGCAATGTAGGCCCATTGATGAACTAGGTAGGTGCCCTGGTGACAGAAGATACAGAGAAGGTAGAGTTACTGAATGCCTTCTTTGTCTCTGTCTACTCTGCTGGAAGCTATCCTGAGGAGCTCCGTACCCCTGAGGCACAAAAGAACAAAGGAGGAGTCTGCTTTAGTTGATGAGGACTGGGTTAGGGAGCAATTAGGTAATCTGGACATCCATAAATCCATGGGTTCAGATGGGATGCATCCATGGGTGCTGAGGGAGCTGGCTGAGGTCATTGCTGGACCACTCTCCATCATATTTGCCAAGTCTTGGGAAATGGGAGAGGTGCCTGAAGACTGGAGGAAAGCAAATGTCACTCGAGTCTTCAAAAAGGGCAAGAAGGAGGACCCGGGTAACTATAGACCAGTCAGCCACACCTCCATCCCTGGGAAAGTGATGGAACGACTTATCCTTGGTGCCATCTCAAGGCATATCAGGGATAAGAGGATCATTAGGGGCAGTCAGCATGGCTTCACCAAGAGAAAGTCATGCTTGACCAACCTCACTGAGTTTTATGAGGACATAACGAGGTCGATGGATGATGGCAGAGTGGTGGATGTAGTCTACCTTGACTTCAGTAAGGCATTTGACACAGTCTCCCCCAGCATCTTTACAGCTAAACTGAGGGAGTGCAGTCTGGACGACTGGGTAGTGAGGCGAACGGCGAACTGGCTGAAGGTAAGAAGACAGAGAGTCATGGTCAGTGGAGCGGAGTCTAGTTGGAGGCCTTTATCTAGTGGAGTGCCTCAAGGGTCAGTACTGAGGCCTGTATTATTCAATATATTCATCAATGATTTGGACGAGGGAATAGAGTGTACTATCAGCAAGTTTGCTGATGACACTAAGCTGGGAGGAGTGTCTGACACACCAGAAGGCTGTGCTGCCATCCAGCAAGACCTGGACAGGCTGGAGAGCTGGGCAGGGAAAAATTTAACAAAATATAACAAGGGAAAGTGTAGAGTCTTGCATCTGGGCAGGAACAACCCCAGGTTCCAGTATAATTTGGAGAACGACCTGTTAGAGTGCAGTGTAGGGGAAAGGGACCTGGACGTCCTGGTGGACAGCAAGATGACCATGAGCCAGCACTGGGCCCTTGTGGTCAGGAAGGCCAATGGCATCCTGGGGTGTATTAGAAGGGGTGTGGTTAGTAGGTCAAGAGAGGTTCTCCTTCCCCTCTCCTCTGCCCTGGTGAGACCACACCTGGAATATTGTGTCCAGTTCTGGGCCCCTCAGTTCAAGAAGGACAGGGAACTGCTGGAGAGAGTCCAGCGTAGGGCAACAAAGATGATTAAGGGAGTGGAGCATCTCCCTTATGAGGAAAGGCTGAGGGAGCTGGGTCTCTTTGGAGGAGACTGAGGGGTGACCTTATTAATGTTTACAAATATATAAAGGGTGAATGTCACAAGGATGGAGCCAGGCTCTTCTCGGTGACAGCCAATGGTAGGACCAGGGGTAATGGGTTCATACTGGAACACAGGACGTTCCACTTAAATTTGAGAAGAAACAACTTCTCAGTGAGGGTAACAGAACACTGGAACAGGCTGCCCAGGGGGGTTGTGGAGTCTCCTACTCTGGAGACATTCAAAACCTGCCTGGACACATTCCTGTGTAGCCTCATCTAAGTGTTCCTGCTCCAGCAGGGGGATTGGACTAGATGATCTTTTGAGGTCCCTTCCAATCCCTAAGATTCTGTGATTCTGTGACCTTCTCTTTGAACATCCAGCCCAGCACCGGCAGTCTTGGTGCCAGGAGAAGTTGTGCTTCAGTACCATTCACTTCTGAAGTGGCTCATACTCCTTCATATGCTGCCAATATTTCTTTTTCAGTTGGAATATGTTTGGCCTTGGAACCTTTATATCCTTGACTCCAAAAACCTAAGGGTCAACCTCGAGTCTCCCATGATGCTTTCTACCAGAGATTCCAGGTAGGACCACTATCTCTAGCTGCAGTGTAGTGTCACTGGGATCTGACAATGCCCATCTTGCCTTTTTTTTCACATGAACTGGATCTCTCATTTGACTCCCTTGACCTTGCTTCATTTTATGGCAAAAACAGCTTTTGAAGGAATTTGAATTATTCTCTCACATTTCTCGAAAACTTCTTTCGCTGTGTGACCCCATACAATTATATCAGTGTATTGTAGGTGTTCTAGAGCTTTACCTTGATCCAGTGCGGTTTACATGAGTCCATGGCAGATAGTAGGGCTGTGTTTCCATCCCTGGGGCAAGCGATTCCAAGTGTACTGGATACCCCTCCAGATGAAAACAAACTGTGACCTGCACTCTGCTCCCAAATGAAGAGAGAAAACTGCCTTAGTAATGTCAGCTGTGGCGCACCATGGAGTTGCCTTTGCCTCCTGCTCAAACTGCAATTCTAACATGCCTGGCATGGCAGCACTTAACAGTGGCGTAACTTCATTCAGGCCACGATAGTCTGCTGTTAGTCTCCGGTCTTCAGTAGACTTATGCACTGGCCATATGGGGCTGTCAAAGGGTAAGCGAGTCTTACTAAACACCCCCTGACTTTCCAGTTGATGAATCAACTTAAGAACAGGAATCAGAGATTCTCAATTGGTGCCATATTGCTGGCAGTGCAGTCATGGTAGCAATTGGCACCTGCTGTTCTTCAATCCTCAGCAATCCTACCAACAGAAGGGTCCTCTGAGAGACCAGGCAAAGTGAGACAACTGTTTAATATCCTCAGTCTCCACAGCTGCTATGCCAAAAGCCCACTGATACCCTTTTGGGTACCCTCATTAAGATAGTCTATGCCAAGGATGCACAGAGCATCTGGGCCAGTCACAATGGGGTGCTTTTTCCAGTCTTTCCCAGTTAGGTTCATTTCACTCTCTAATACGGTCACTTCCTGAGATCCCCCAGTCACTCCAGAAATACTGATGGATTTTGTTCCTTTATATTTTGGTGGAATTATGATGCACTGAGCACCAGTGTCTACCAAAACTCTATGCTTCTGGGGGTCTGTTTTACCAGGCCACCAAATATGCACAGTCCAGTAAACTCTGTTGTCCCTTTCCTCTGCCTGACTGGAGGTAGGGCTCCTCTAATAGACATCAATTAATACATTTGTGTTATTCACGTTCTGTGGGTACAAATTAGAAGTTCCTTCAAGAGGATCAGAATCTCTCCTACCCCTTCTGGAAGCTGGAGCAGCAATTTTCCTAGGAGTTTTTCCTTTCAGTTCACATACCCGTTCCTGAAGTGGTGAGGTAGGTTTTCTATCCCACCTCCTCATTTCTTCTCCATTATCATGCAAGAAAAAACACCGTGTGCCCCATTTGTGTACTTTTAATGTCCTCTCTCTTGAGATTGAAAACGCCTACTCCTAATAGCCGAATTATTGGTTCATACAGGTGGTGAGTGGAAGATGTCCTCTCTGAGTGCTTTGATTTCCAGTAACAGCTTTTTGAACTTGTCATCAGATTTTTCGGACAGTTTCTCCACAGCTGAGACACAGGCCCATAGAGAGGTAGCCAGATTGTCCTCGAAGCCATGAAGTTGGTCAGCCACATTATTCACGTTTTGTGCACTTGTACTTGCCCAGCTCATTCCTGCCAATGACCTGGCATATGCTGGTAGTGTGCTCTGTAGGAACTTCCACCACATGGGTCATTTACAATCAATTCTATCTGGATCTGTCCTCTCCTGACTGTTTGGACCAAAATAAATTCTCTCTCACACAGCTAATTGTCTCAGGTACTGCATACCTCTCTCTACAGTGTTCCACTTCCCTAGGTGACATACAACATCTTCCTTGAAGGGAAACCTTGCCTTCATGGCTGTCAGGAGTCGACTCCAGAGGCTGCAAGGATTCTTTCTCTCTTACAATTGCCTTGTCAATGGCTGCATCCCTCGACAGAGAACACACCTGCTTGGCTTCCATACCATCTAGTTCTAGACCACTGGCTCCATTATCCCAACATTGGAGCAGCCATGTTACAATATTCTTGCCTTCATGACAATGAAAGTCTTTTTGCATATTTCTCATTTCACTTTTAGAAAATGATCAAGTGGTTATATCTTACTCACCCCCTTGTGATGATGATAATGCCCCCCTCATCCTTGTGAGTTGTGCAAGTCTTTCTTGTGACTCTCTTTATAGGGGCAACTGATGCTGACATGGACTTGTCATCTGGTTGACTTATTGCAAAAGTCTGGGTAGTCACAGTGAGTGGCCAAAGTGGCTGCCACCAGAACTGGAGTAACTGCAATGCCCATTGTCGCAGTTGGAGCAGCAGTAGTGCCCAGTGTAGGGAGCGGAGTAGCTGCAGTGCCTGTTGCCACAGCTGGAGTAGCTGCCTTGGCTGCCTTGCCCGTTTTTGGGGGTGCAGTGGCTTCAGCGTCTGCCTTGGGAACTGCAGTAGTTGCAGTGTGAGTCGACGAGACGTGAGTACACGCAATGTCTATTGCTGGAGTTGAAGTAGCTGAATAATCCTATCACTAGCAAGAAATGACACACATGCAGCAGAAATGACAATACCCATAGGGTATGATCAAATCCCTGAAGATATTAAAAACTCTCAAAAACATCTGTAATCTGTCCTAACGAAAAAGGAAAGGTGTTGTTAGATAGCTTTTCTATAGACTGGCTCATCCAATTGAAAAAAACATAGATATGGTTCTCTTTGATTTCTCTCAGAGGGCTCTCAAGGTACAACAATGATTAATATAAATTCACTGTCAGCTGAAGTATGGTTAAATAGATCTGTGCTAAACCACACTGCAAAACCATCACTGTAGACCAATTTCCAGAGGTGATAGACAGCACAAAAGTATTGGTAAATTATGCCCAGAACAAATAAGGTACTGCAGAAGACAATTTATAGAGCAGATGATACAACATTCGCCACTGCATTTTTAAAGCAATATCATAAATGCAATCTGCTTTAATGCGCTAGATTATGCCCAAAGCACACAGATCTGTGGTTATCTCAACCCTGTGAGCTGACACCTTGCCAAGAGAACTGAGCGTGAGTCACAGCAGTAAATATACCAAAATCTCCAAATTTTAGCCCCTCTCTCAGCCATCAGCTTGATGCTGTACAGTTAAATTTGAATGCTTTCAAAATGGTTCCCATGTCCTGTAGCATAGTCAGAGAATGAATACAGTGAAGTCCAATTTCCAGTTTTCCTGCTCCCTTTGGAATGAAGCCAAATATATTGAAAGCATTCTGTCTTTTTTTCAAAAAAGGAGACTGTGTTCACTGACCAGGAAAAATAACTTGAGAGTAGTCATATGGACTGAGAGAGACCAAGTCCTTGATTCAGAAGAATTGTGTGCCATCACTCCAAAGAATTCTGTGGCATCACTTCAACCATTGTTAGCACCTGGTGCTTGCCATTGGCAGGTTTGTGGTAGTGTGATATAATTGATCTGCCAGTATTCCCCATATTGATATTTCAGCCATCATCCTTGTGTGAGTCAACACAGCCACGTCGCAAGAAGCAACCAGAGGCCATGAATGCAATTGCAAAGAGCAAATTTATTTCAGTTACCCCTCTACCGGGGGATCTCTAAAGCAGTACCTAAGCTCCCGGGCAGAGGTGACACAAGCAGAGAAGCAGATACTGCAGAATTCAGCCCTGGTAGAAGATCACTGGGCCTGCTGTGTTCACCTGTATTTCAAGGCTTCAAGCAGGCACAGCCTTCCACTTTCTCACAATAGGCAGGAATCTCAGACATAATAATAAGGTGCCTTAGAGTTTCTCACAGGCCTATGTTATCTAACACAGAGGTTCTACTTGTCAAGCACACAAGGTCAGTAAAACAATTAGTGTGATGTATGTGCTTTTCCTACACCCCAGCTGCAAGTCACTCAAGCGTGTTTACGTTTAACTTCCTCGCCATCCGCTATATTCTCATACAGTTCTCTATACCAAAAAAGCTTGTGCTGCTTGGTTTGTTTTACATTCATGGCTATCCTGTACAATGGCATCAACGGTCAAGTCCACCCCTCGATCAAGAGCCCATTTGTATGTTGCATTCCTTCCTAGATGTCCTGATGTGTCATGGGCCCATTGAGCAATAAACCTTTATGTTCCCAGTCCAGATCCACCTGAGCCACTTCAGTTCTAGTAACCTGAACCACCTACTCATTGTTTCGATGTTCTTCAGTGGCCTGACTTGGATATGTGAGCGTCTACATGATGTAATTTTTACAACCAGACTCAACAGTCATTCTTTTCCTGCCATTCAGAGCTATTCTCATAGTCTCATCTTAATGTATGAATCAGAAGAATGAATACACACTGTATTTTCTGTATGGAAATGCAGTCTTTGTGTCTCCAAAACACTTTTGTGACACTCTGAAGAGTTACATCAGTCTCAGTCAGCTGCTTGCTAAACTGAGGGTGAACTTCCACATTCCCACTGATACCATATGTCTAGAATATTCTTAGGACTAGTCTGGAGGCAAAGATCGCATTGCTGTGTCACCTGTCTTATGGTAGCATACAAATTTCTAGCTACTATTTTTGATCAAATGTTTATATAATGTTTCTGCTACTAAAGGCCAAACTAAATAGGAGGTAACAATAAGTTTTCCCTTGTGGGGTATGAGCCCACCCTTCCTCATTATATGATTCCTCTAAATCTATAATAAGTTTCCGGTCTTCCTTAGTATATTCTGGCTTACCTTCTAAAATAACCTGCCTATTGGGCACTTTTACCTTTTGCTTAGGCACCAGTTTTGCCTCTCTGTTCACCAGCTCGTTCCCTTTTTCCAATTTCAAGCTCACTTTCTGGTGTGCCTTGATATGCCTGATTGCCACCTACTTAGGAAGTTGAGCTGCCAATATTTCTTCTGCATGTTTGATATGTTTGCCTTGAGAATTCAAGAGTCCTTTTTCTTTCCAAATTGCTCCATGGGCATGCATGACCCTGAAAGCATACTTAGAGTCCCTATAAACGTTCACAGTTTTACCTTCAGCTAGTTCCAGAGCACAAGTAAGGGTGATTATTTCTGCCTTTTGTGTTGAAGTACTTTTAGACAAAGGTCCAGATTCCATCACTTCATGGCTAGTAGTTATAGCATAACCAGCACACCTTTCACCATTCAGGATATTGCTGCTTTCATCCGTAACGCAGTTCTCAGTGTTCTCCATGGGATTGTGCTTTAGATCTGGTCGGCTGGAGTATGTTGCTTCAATGGTTTCCAGGCAATTATGATGAACTGGTTTTCCAATGTTATCACTGAGGAAAGAAGCTGAATTGACAATGTTAGTGACGATGATTTAGCCTGATATTTGAGAAATCTTTGTGGGGAAAGCCAATGTCCCCCTTTTTCGTCTAGAACTGTAGACATCGTATGGGATACTAGCACAGTCCTTTTCTGACCCATGGTAAATTTCCAGGCCTCCTGTATATTCAGTACCACTGTTAAAACGGTTGCAACTGCCCACAGGCATCCAGGTCACCCTTTTGCAGTTGTATCTAATTGTTTGGAGAAATAGGCCGCTGCTCATCGATAGGGCCAAGATCCTGTGCCAGTATACCCGAGGCTATTCCCTGCTTCTCATGAGAGAATAGAAAAAATGGTTTACTCACATCTGGGAGT
Organism: Patagioenas fasciata; assembly: GCF_037038585.1. Lineage (NCBI taxonomy): Eukaryota > Metazoa > Chordata > Aves > Columbiformes > Columbidae > Patagioenas > Patagioenas fasciata. The sequence continues at coordinate 62,902,357 of NC_092559.1, forward strand.
CCTAAAGCAGGTGCTGTCATGAAAACCTTACCAAGTTCTTCAAAGGCTTGTGTAGTTCCTTTACTCCATTGTAGGTGTTTCTGATCTGTGGCTGCTAGTACATACAACGGCTTGACAAACAATCCATAATTATAAATCCACAACCGGTACCACTCTGTCATGCCCAAAAGGGTCCGTAATTCTTTTACAGTTTGAGGCTTTGGAGTTTGGCATATAGCCTCCTTTTGAGCCTGTCCCAGGGTCCTCTGCCCTGGACTAATTTCATAACCCAAATAAGTTACTTGTTGCTGTATCATCTGGGCTTTCTTCTGTGATACTCGGTATCCTTGGATGTGGGAGATTTAAGGGATTTTCTTGAGGCTGAGTTGTGGAGGGGTTGCTGTTAGATGGAGATTTGTTACTGAACCAGCCAGGAATTTCAAGGCTGGGAACAGGACCTGCCATGGGAGAGAAGCAACTCCGAAATAACAAGGCCCCAACGTGATGTAAATCAACAAACGTATCAGCAGTGAGACTTCAGTGTGTGGACAGCCCGTGAACATGGACAATATCCAATCAGCTAATGCATGCTTGGAGCGTGAACGCGTGATCAGGAAATTACATATATAAGGAGGCTTGTCTCTGTAATAAATGGCTTTGCTTGAATTCATATTGAATTGTGTGGAGTCCATGAGTTTTCGCGCTCGCAAGTGTTGACCCCGACGTGATCCATAAGGAGAATTTATGGAAGGCGGACGACTGCTGCGGGAAGTGAGCCCCAGCTGAAACGGTTCGGCTGGACCGTGACTGGGACGCAGTCTGCGAGCTGCGTGACTCCTGATTGATCGTTACAGAAGCGACAGAGGAGGGATAAAGGGTCCAATATCGTTGCAACGGACACCCAAAGAGGTGAGCAGCTGGGGGCAAGAGGAGATGGGGAAGATTATTTTTAAAGAAGAAGAAGAAATACTGCGGCTCCTCTTGCATATTCTCTCTAAGAGAGGGGTGAAGTATGAGGAGAGTAACCTCAAAAGACTACTAATTTGGTGCAGAGGCAATGGGTTTCCTGCTGACCTGTTAGAGTTTTTCAAATAGAGACTTGGAAAAAGTGGGAACTGTGTTGTGGAAGGCAATCAGTCACAGTGAAAAATATATTCTCGGCCCTGTAACCACCTGGAAACTGATAATCACCACAGTGAAGCAATTAAAAGCTGAAAAGACTGTTATGAGCATTAGTGACTCAAAACTTAAACTTGAACTTTGGGACAATATAGGGCAGAAATTATGGGATAAAGTCAGCAATGGAGATAAAGCAGCTAAATCATTAGTAACTACATGAAGCTTATAATCACTACCTTAAAAGATCTTGAGGCTGAACGGTCTGCTGCTACCGGAATTTTTACAGCGTTGCAGCCTGATAGTATCCTGAAAGCTGCTGTGAAGGTTACCCGATTCGTGTCTTTGATACCCTCCCTACTCCATCCCCTGCTGTGCTTTCGGCACCCCCGATAGTTCAGCAGTCCGGGGCAGGGGAAGGAAAAATGCCGAGTGGGTGGCCTCCTGTACCATTGCCCAACCCTGGTGAGAACAGCAAGTCCAGAGGATTGGAGTCAGACAACTTGCCCAAAGAACCTGTGAAAGCTGAGAATGCTAAGGTCGTAAACAAGTGTACTATCAGTCCTTTTACCAATTTGTATCTGCCTTTACCGCCTTTTAACCCTCCAACTTCCACGAGAGAGCAGAAGGAGTCACTGGATAAGAACTGGACAACAGAACTATGTGACAGATTAGATCAGCTAATAGTGAGTGAATCCAACGGTTGGCAATGCGGTCATGCCAATCGTGATGGGAAAGGGGGGGCTCCTGGGGACTCAGGTAATACGAATAATTATGATGCTAGAAAGTATTGGCGAGAATGTCCATTGTTCCGATCCCCGCTGTTACCAGCGATTCTCCAGCACCATTCAAGTCTGTGTTATCTGATGACTCAGATGAGGATGGGGGTTTGCAGCATTTTCTTCAAAGTTAACAGGAAAAAGAGTATGTGTACATGTTGCCCCGAGATCAGATAAAAACCATGAAAGACTCAAGCAAAATTAGACCTATGCAATGTAACAGCTATAGATGATTTAGGACAGAACGATGGGGACTCGTTGAAAGCGGCAGGTATCCCACAGCTCTTGGAACAGACACTAATTGGCACACCACAATTGCAGGTGCAATTAGTTTCTGAAATTCTGAGGCAGTCAACAGATCTTGCATATCAAGCTATGATAAAGGTGCCTGAAACCGACAAAGCAGCCAAATAATTTACGACTATTAAACAGGGTCCCAATGAGAATTACATGCATTTTATTGACCATCTTCAAGAGGCCATCAATAAGCAGGTTGAAAACTTAGAAGCTAAGGAAACACTGGTGTTGAAATTAGCAGTAGAGAATGCTAATGTTTGCTATCAAGGTGTTATTTGCGAGTTTTACAATACATATTATGTGCTTCTGTGTATTGCCCCTCTGAAAATCAAGCAGCTTGTCAGGAATGTGAGTTAATTGTCATCTCAAGGCACATCAGGGATAAGAGGGTCATTAGGGGCAGTCAGCATGGCTTTACCAAGGGTAAGTCATGCTTGACCAACCTCATAGCCTTTTATGAGAATTTAACAAGGTGGATGGATGATGGCAGAGCGGTGGATGTGGTCTACCTTGACTTCAGTAAAGCCTTTGACACAGTCCCTCACAGCATCCTCACAGCTAAATTGAGGAGGTGTGGTCTAGACAATAGAGTAGTGAGGTGGGTTGCAAACTGGCTTAAAGAGAGAAGCCAGAGAGTGGTGGTCAATGGTGCAGAGTCCAGTTGGAGGCCAGTATCTAGTGGAGTGCCTCAGGGGTCAGTACTGGGGCTAATATTATTCAATATATTCATTAATGATTTAGACGAGGGAATTGAGTGTACTATCAGCAAGTTTGCTGATGACACTAAGCTGGGAGGAGTGGCTGACATGCCAGAAGGCTGTGCTGCCATCCAGCGGGACCTGGACAGGCTGGAGAGTTGGGCGGGGGATAACCTGATGGAATTTAACAAGGGAAAGTGTAGAGTCCTGCATCTGGGCAGGAACAATCCCAAGTTCCAGTATAGGTTGGGGAATGACCTATTAGAGAGCACTGTAAGGGAAAGGGACCTGGGGGTCCTGGTGGACAACAGGATGACCATGAGCCAGCACTGTGCCCTTGTGGCCAGGAAGGCTAATGGCATCCTAGGGTGTATTACAAGGAGGGTGGTCAGTAGATCGAGAGAGGTCCTCCTTCCCCTCTACTCCGCCCTGGTGAGACCCCATCTGGAATATTGTGTCCAGTTCTGGGCCCCTCAGTTCAAGAAGGACAGGGAACTGCTGGAGAGGGTCCAGCGTAGGGCAACAAAGATGATTAAGGGAGTGGAGCACCTCCCTTGTGAAGAAAGGCTGAGGGAGCTGGGGCTCTTTAGTTTGGAGAAGAGGAGACTGAGGGGTGACCTTATTAATGTTTATAAATATATAAAGGGTGAGTGCCACGAGGATGGAGTCAGGCTCTTCTCAGTGGCAAACAATGATAGGACAAGGGGCAATGGGATCAAGCTGGAACACAAGAGGTTCCACTTAAATTTGAGAAAGAACTTCTTCTCAGTGAGGGTAACAGAGCACTGGAACAGGCTGCCCAGGGAGGTTGTGGAGTCTCCTTCCCTGGAGACATTCAAAGCCCGCCTGGACACATTCCTGTGCGACCTCACCTAGGCGTTCCTGCTCCAGCAGGGGGATTGGACTAGATGATCTTTTGAGGTCCCTTCCAATCCCAAACATACTGTGATACTGTGATACTGTGATACTGTGATACTGTAATTGTTTCACTGGTTGTTGTTAGAATTGTTTCTTTGTGGTATAAGTACACCGTAAAACTTTCTCCCCACTTTTCCCACTCGCGCTGCAAGCAGCCCTGTGCTTTCCCACCCTCCCTCCCTCTTCTCATCGTTTTTACTTATGAGATGGGGTCAGACTATTTTCAGTCGTGTTCCTAACAAAGCGGTATTGGGAGGTGTTTTAAAACATAGGAAAACACTTGGAAATAGGAGGAAGGAAGATCTAGTAAAATATTGTAATTAATGGTGGCTGCTGTATAAGTTAAATTATTGGGAAAAGCATCCAGAGAATAGAATCTTGAAGTATAACACTTTGTTGCAATTAATGTTGTTTCTAAGGCGAGAAGAGCAGGACAAATTAAATCCCTACAAGAGATCATTAAATCATTTCAGACAGTTTTACAGGTGGAACGGTTTGAACTTCAACAAGCTGAGAGTTAACTGAAAACACACAGGTCACAGTAAACTTGCTGAAGTCTGCATGATCTTTTCCTTATTAACCTGTTTTCTTTGTGGGTATCTGTATAAGCATATTATAGTTTGGTAAGTCTTTGCCTGTTGTATGGTACATTAAGTTCACAGACTGTTAAATCATGAGAATCTGTTGACTCAAAAAGTGCGTTTTGTGATAATACAGAAGAACATGAGTAATTTAGTTCCTTACTGCGTGGACATGATGATAAGATTTTGTGTGTAATAGCTGTTACTTTTCTTCCTAGCATGCTAGCTTTATTCCGGTATCCAGACTTGCGCAACTCTGTGATAGGCTGTGTCTCATCTCGATGTGCTGAATTTGGCTTTTTTGTATGCACACCAAGTAAAGAATCCTGGTTTTGGGATAACAGTTGTAGCACACCAGATGAGACACTATTAAAAGCCTTGCCCAGTCCAGCTTGCTGCGGTGGCGGGGGGCAGGTGCCGATTGGGCACCAGTGCGCACTGACCTGTTTTGTCAGGGAGACCCAGTGGCACCTCTACCTGGCTAAGCAGTAAGCGGCCCAAAGGTGCAATGCAAAAATTGAGATATTGTCTTGAATAAGTGTAACTGTGATCTCTCTGCATATTTGAACTTGGTGTTTGGTTTTCATATCTGAGCTCAGTATTTTAATTTGCATATTTATATTTGGTACCAAAAGAATTTTGTTTGGGGAGATAATTACAAAACGGGAACCAGTTCCACTGCTAAAATTCCACCTTGCTCCCCCTTAGGATGCATCCTTATGCATTAGAGTAATTGCTTATATTGTTATCTAGTAATTTTGAGACCAGAAAAGAATTTAAATTGTTAAACTCTGCTTTGCAAAAAAAAAAAAAAGAAAAAAAAAAAAGAAAAAAGAAAAAAAAGAAAAAACAAAAAACAAAAACAAACCACCTAAATGCTATGATGGATGTGAACTTGGTATTGTATGAAGGCGTATTTAAAAGTTGCTGGAATGTGAACTGATTTGGATCTAGGAAAATGGAATAATGGATTGATGTTTAAAATACTGTATTTTGACATCTGTAAGTTGTAAAAGGTAAATGGGGCTGAGGAGTGTGGCAACTCTTGAGCTGGTTGGAATTGTGTATGAAGTGTGTTATGGTTGGAATGAAATGGGAGAACAAAAAAGCAAAATATCCCAGGCCTGTGCCTGAACATGAATTTCAGGCCTGTGTGAAGCTGCCAGAGAAACTCAGGTCATTGCAACCAAGGAGTTTGCCAGAGTCTCCCACTTCATACCAGTGATTACGCCAGCTGCGTGGCCTTGGCTACATCTGAACTGCAGCAAGAAGAGAAAGAAGAAAAAAAAAAGCGGAAAAACCTGTTTTCCCGCTGCTAAGCGGAGAAAGGGGGGCTTTACTCCCCTCACTCTGCCTTTTTTTTTCTCTGGAGTATTGTCATCCATCCCTGTTGTGGCACTGTGTTGCATGTCAGCTTTGACTCAGGGGTTGTTGGTGTTGTTTATTTTTGCTTCTGTCTTGTTTCCTAGGTTTTGACACATCTGGGGAGAGAGCTCATCATTTTACCTCCTTGCTGAGGCTGGTCTTTTCACACTGGTCAGCTTTTGGGGGTTAGAGTGCTCAGTGCTTCTCTGGGTCAGACTAGTACTAATTTGGGTGTGGAGTGCAGCCAGGTTGGTTCGATGTGGAGTTTGAGCTGAGTTGTTTTCATGCTAGGCTGGAGATTTTGCCATCCCAGATGGGGGCGAGAGGGAGGTTTTATTCCCCCCAGCAATGTTACTGCTAGAGAACTGTAATACTGCATCAAGGAGTCCGAGGGTTGAAATTTAAAGGCATTGCCAGTGGGTCCATAGTTCTAATGAAGCTGGGAAATTAAACAAAAAATTCTTTTTTTTTTTTTTTTTTTTAATAGACTTATTCTGTGGTAACTGGTTGTAAGAGACTTCTTAGTAAATTCACCATGCTAGTTTTTGAGGTCATGGGAGAGAATGAAAGAAAGGCTGTTTTTTGAGACCAATGCCAAATTTGGAACAAAGTTTTAATACATGAATTCTTGTATTTGCCATAAAGCCCTATACCTCTCTTGGGTCAGGATTTGTTAAGTAAATTGTAAGCTCAAATAACGTTTTCTGAGAATTCTGTTTAGTTGCATGTCCTACAAGAAGCTGCTTGGATGGTGCAGATCTGCTTGTGCAAGTGAGAAATCTCCAAGGAAATTTCGAATGCTGTGTTTCCACTAGTATTAACAGCCAATGTTTTGATAAAGCAAATACTACACTGATAGAACTGAAACAGAACTTCGATCTGGTAAGGGAAAACAATATCCAGCTAAAATGGAGTTGGAAACTTTGAAGAATAAATTTATGACAACCTTACAGGCTGACTGCATTCAGTCAGACTTGCAGATTTGTCTGTTTATAGCTACAACATAGAAACAACCTGTGGCTATTGTGGGACAGTATGATGAGAATGCTAACAGACTGATACACCGATTGTTACTCTGATCAAGAAATGCAGGGAATTAATTTAAGTCTTAATAGGCCATGATCTTTTTGTCATATATGTACCATTTGTGAAATCTAATTTTGATTTTTTATTTGCAATCTACATCCTTGTAAATTGCACTACCCGATTTTTTTTTTAACAGCACAGCTTTTGGCATGCCTAAATGTAAATTGCTGCAGAACCTGCAAGTCTTTAACATCAGGTCACAAACCATACTTGTAGTTGGTCTGATCCTACATACTTGCACAGTTTTTGCTGATGGTTCTGGGAAGTCTCATAAAGCTGTAGTGGTCTGGCATGAAGATAACAATTGGCATCATTCTGTAAAAATTATTGAAGGTTCAACCCAATTAGCAGAACTTGGTGCAGCTTTACATTACTTAGAGCTTTTTAAGGAGGAACCTCTAAATTTGATTTGTGATTCTGAGTACATAGTCCAGGTCCAACACATGCATCTGATTCTGAACTGTTTTTTGTTTTTGCTTTTGTTTTTTAAACAAAAAGGGGGGAGAAGTAGGGAAAACACCACAAAACCAATTGTCAAAAGCATTGTATGTGATGAATCACTTATATCTAAGTGGTGCAGCTCAAATTTGCCCTGTGATGAAACACTTTGCAACTATAACCCAAAACCATGCTAAATCAGAAAGAACCTACATTAGTTATGGTCAAATCACTAGTTAATGGTAAATGAAAAGGCCACATCAATTGATAACCTGGGGAAAAGGTTATGCTTGTGTCATTACAGGCCAAGGATTGAAGTAGATTCAACAAAGATTCAACGGATGCAGATGGACAGGAGGGAGATAAGTTGTGAGGACTGTTTCATATGTAAACCATGGATCCTAATTCAGTGTTATGGATGCTCACAGACCTGGTGGTCTAGAAGCCTATTAGCAAGCAGGTGGTGTACCTTCTGTGGAGAATGGCAATTTGAGCAAACAGCAGGAGAGTCAAAAGGGTGATATTACACTTAGATAGTGAATGCAAAAATGAGGTAAAATTATGAGACATTCCTACCATAGTATCTCTAGTATCTAGTATTCTCCCTAGTCTAGCAGCTGGTAAAGCTTTAGGAGAGATAACAAAGTTAAGCTATTGGTCTATTTAAACAGGCTAATCTAACTTCTGAGATACTAACTCAACTAATAGTAGATGTTGATGGTATGAGGCATGTTACACTTCAAAATCGTGTTGCTATAGATTTTTGTTGTTATCGTAGGGACATGGTTGTGATGAACTTAAGAGAAAGATGTTGTATTAACTTGTTTAATCATTCTGGATCTATTCATAGTACTTTAGACAAACTAACCCCACACGTTAATAAGATTATCATAGTAGAATTAGGGTTTGACAAATGGTGGGTAGTTGTTTGATCTTATTATGTAAGGCTTAGGGTATTGTTTTATCCTTACCGGCTTTTCTCCTTCTATGATTTTTACCTCGACAGGTGCAACATTTTTGCCCTTCCAGGTACGTCAGTAGTCTGTATCCCGGGATACACTTGGTTCACGACTTCTTCATTAATCTTGCCATCTGTGGGAACAGTTGCTAAAAACAAGCCCATTATTTTCATATATTGCTAATCATTTACCTCCAGAGTAATTTCTCCTTTTTCAAATCTGATTACTGCATCCGTTTGTTCCAACAAGTTTCTCCCAAAAAGGTTTTGAGGAATTGGACATATATAGAAATTTATCAATACCTACTTGTTTACCCAATTTGTATTTCAAAGGTTCACAAAAATGCGCCCTTTCACTTTGGCCAGTGACTCCCTTTACCTACTATGTAATTGTTACTTATTGTCAATCCACCAAAATTTCCACTTGTTTCTGTTCATTCCAGGTTCCCATCAGTCTTTTTCAAAACTTGCTACTGTTTGTTTCTCTCTCTGCCTACTTCTTCTGTACCTTCCCCAACATTCCTTTTCCCAATATACGTTGATCTCTCTCTAAAGGCCTTCATAACCTTTCAACCTCTTTAGTTCCATACTTTCTTATCTTTTCAACAATCTTCCTTTTCCCTGTTACTGGAAACTCTCCAAGCTTCATCCAACAACATTTCCAAATTTCTAATTTCTGTTGCCCTCAGTTTCTATAACTTCTCTGGGGGAGCTCGCACTATTTTGGATGTCAGGCTACCCTGAGAGGCATATGGCTTGTCCTCCCCCACCACCTTCCCCCTGTGCCACTTCTAGCTTCTAGCAGCGTTTTTTCTTTTTTTCTTTTTTTCCTTTCTCTCCTTGCTGCAGTTTAGACACAGGCAAGGCCACACAGATGGGGGTTGTTGAGTTTACCTTGCAACTTGGAACAGACCTGAAATTTATGTTTGAGCTGTACAACACAGGCCTGGGATATTTCACTTTCTTGTTTTCCATTTAATTCCAGTCGTAATACACTTCATATGCAATTCCAATTAGCTCAGCAATAGTTACGTTCCCCAGTCCCATTTACCTTTGCAGATGTCAGAAAAACAACATATTAAACATAAGTCCATTATTTCTATTTTCCTAGATCCAATTCAGTTCATATTCTAGCCACTTTCAAACCACTCTTAAATACAATCTCCCAAGCTCACATCCATCATAACATTTAGTTTGTTCTTTTTCCGACTAGCACATAAATTCAATATGGATCAGAGTTTAACAGCTTAAATCCTTTCCTGGTCTCAAAATTATTAGATAAAAATAAAAGCAAATTATCTTAAAGTACTGTATCTCATCCTATTTTCCAGGTTCTGCAGAACAACATTTAACTGCCACTAATTGATATAACCCCACATTCAAACCACAAGTGAATACAATATTGTTTCAAACTTTCTTTTATCAGGATTCCCCACTAAGTTACTCTAATGTGTAAGGATGCATCCTAAGAAGAGCAAAATGGCATTTTAGTATTTTAACAGAACCGGTTCCCATTTTGTTATTATGTCCCTGATTTTGGAGGGTGAAAAACATATCTGCATATACTTTCTTACACCGCGCGCACTGTAATTTTAACTCGTATGTCACATGACTTAAGGTGTTTTAAGCTCACCTTCTGCTTTATACAGATCACATGCTAAAGCATACCACCATAAACAGTAATTACTGTAATTAGCACACATTCACGCAGCTCACACAGACTCGGATGGTTGGTTTTACAAGTTACTTTACGATTTAGAATGGAATGCCCGGGCACTTACAAAAGATAACACGCAGTTATAGAACAATTATTCCTTTTTCACCATTACCTTTTTCAGCAGCTGAAAAAAAAAAGAGAGATTTCTGCATTACCCTTCACTCTTGCTAAATTAGTCATTAGCAAAAGTCCATCCTGGCTCTCGGAATCGAGACACAGAAATCCCGGAGTTGCTCGATCTACCCCCAAGATTGCTAGCGGCTGCAGCTGACCTACAAACAGACAGCAGCTCCCCCACTTCCCAGGTACCTTTCCCACTGCGGAAACTCTGGCCACGTGTGAGATGTCTCTCCACGGCTTACTGGCTCCCCGCCAAATGCAGTTAAATGCAATTTTATTACAACATACCTTATCCGCTGTCGTGGCCGGAGGTCTTTTGTCTGCTCCTGCAATGAACAACGGAGATGGAGATCTTTCCGAAAAAAAACTTTGGGGCGCACCTAAGATCCTTCTCAGCTGTTCAAGCAGGAATCAGAACGCCCTCCTGCCTGGCTTGCCAAAATGAGGTGTGGAAATGACCTTACAACCCTTGAGGTTATAAGGAAAGTATGTATTTTACCTATTTATTTATGACGCCGGACACACAGGGAATCATTTCACCTAACACGTGTATTTTACAGTAGTTGTGAGCTTGGTTAAATATAGTAAAGTGTTACATATTCATTCAAGTTTTTAGGAATGCCTATACATATTCATAACCTCTCCCCAAGAAGGCGGTTCTTATTACAATGAGTTCCGGGAGACCATTTCCATAGTTTACACCTCTGGCTCCTTCTGTTTGCAGCTGCACAGTGATCGTGAACCCGGGTCCTTTTTCTCTGTACACGGTCACCTTTGGTCCAGTGCGATGAGTTGGTTAGGTCTCAGACCGCTGAGTTGGTTAAAACTGGCGTATCTCCTGTCCTGTGCCCAAGTTTCTGTTATCTAGTTCACCCAAGGATGCACCCAAGGATTATTATCTTTGCAACTTTCTAAGTGTCTTTAGTGATGTGGGGTAGGGTTAGTTCTTCAAGTGTTAATTAGTTAATTGTCAATTCCCTGTATCATTGCATTGTTTCTCTGTCTTTGTCTTTGAGCCATCTGCAGTACATCCTGACCTTGCAGTCACAGGCTAGCTGACATGCAAGGTGACAGTGCGAGTGCATGCCTGGTATCACTGGTTAGGTTTGCATCTGATGTTTCTCCACTAGCAGCAGTGGAGGTCTGCAAGCACAGATCTCTGTTCTCTTTAATGCTAGAACTAAGTCCTTAGGCATAAAGAGCACATCCAGCCCTCCTTTACATGTTCTCCTTTTATTTCTCCTTTGTTCAGGGTGTTTCCCTTCTTTTCCTTCCCACTTTGTCAGCAGCTTGTTAAAAGTCAGCAATAGTTCTGATAATGAGATGCTAACACTGAGTGCAGGCCAGTCTTGCCTGCTTGAGGTTTAAACTGTTGCACACGTTTCATATGCTTCATACATTTTCAAGTATGTTGAAAATACAGTTCCTTGAATTTATTATACTGTTACTGTTGGCTCTGGTAATTCATCAACATATGTTTAGCAAGAAAATTACTCTGGATTTCAATACTAGGTTACCTTTGGTCTCAGTATATTATCTTTGCAAGTACTACATAGACACTAGTTTCCTGAAATGTCTTTGCAAAAATAAAATTGAGTAATATAAAGTAAGAGAGAAAGTTTCACCAAAGGATGACCCTGGTATAGCCATGCTCACTGACTGAAACACGCCCACTGTTAGATTACAAACAGAAAGAGAAAACATTCAAACTGATTAAATGGACACTGGTGACAAGTTGTGTTCCTCAGGGGTCTGTATTGGGACCAGTACTATTTAATATCTTCATCAGTGACATAGACAGGGGGATCAAGTGCACCCTCAGCAAGTTTGTGGATGACACCAAGCTGAGTGGTGCGGTTGACACACCTGAGGGATCGGATGGCATCCAGAAGGACCTGGACAAGCTCAAGAAGTGGGCCCATGCAAACCTCATGAGGTTCAATAAGGCAAATTCATTCAACTTTTGAAGTGTTGGTTGTGAGACGTGCGGTCAGGTGTTGTCATGGAGAAGAATCGGGCCCTTTCTGTTGACCAATGCCAGCTCCAGGCATTGCAGTTTTCAGTGCATCTCATCAATTTACTGAGCATACTTCTCAGATGTAATGGTTTCACTGGGATTCAGAAAGCTGTAGTGGATCAGACTGGCAACAAACCACCAAACAGTGACCATGACCTTTTTTGGTGCAAGTTTGGTTTTGGGAAGTTCTTTGGAAGTTCTTCTCAGTCCAACCACTGAGTTGGTTGTCGCTGGTTGTCATATAAAATCCACGTTTCATCGCACATCACAATCCGATTGAAATTTCAACAATGCAAAAAACACAATTATTTTTGCACCAACCTAATATTACCTGCCCCTGACAGGACTCTGGAGAACCAGATGTACTTGAACCAGAGGGCATTGGGTAGAGACCACTGCTGTGGGGCTGCAGGCAAAGAAGTGACCCCAGCCAGTCAGCTTTGCAATGTGCTTGGACCGCTTTGGATGGCAGAAAGTGCATAGACTTGGTAGTTATAACATCTGCTTTAACCAGTAAAGAGGAAAATTTCACCCAAAACCAACTCAGAATAGACCTTCCCTTCAGCATTCCTTTAGCTAGCCTTAAAATGGTACTATCCATTTTAGGTAAGTGAAATTAAAAAGAGAGATCCATTAATCCAGACTGGGCATCAACTCAACACTCAGCTTCAATTTACTACCTTGCAACTGTTCGGCGTGTATCTTACTTTGGTCTTAAAGAACAATTCTTATTCAGAAACTTGAAAAACAGATTAAATCAATGCCAGAGGAAGTCTGGGGAAGTAAATTGACTATGAACAGACTTTGACAGAAATCCCCAAGTGCACTATTTGCTTTTTCTTTGTCTAGCTGCCTCTGGTGTTCTTGGACTTGTTTGGCTATGAACCTGTGCCATTGTCGTGGAAGTTCTTTAAGGTCAAAAGTAATGGAAAGAAATGAGATTTCAAAATGTGCCTGGCAGACATAAAATTTTATTTTCATCAATCAAATTACAGTATAATTAGATACATCATCTTTTCTAGGTGAGTGCCTGTCCAAGAATAGTTTTTCTTCCATTGACAAAGATACAAAAAAAATTATTGAAAAAAGACATAAACTCATAGAAGATATTCTAAAAGAATGAAACGTATATATTTGTGGTTTATGCACACAAAATGCAAGACCCAGAGCCAAGACCTAAGTCTCTGACCATCCCCCTACAAATGAGAGTTGAGTCTGAATCCAAATATCTCAGCATTCATGTTTTATTAAATAGTTAAGCTGTAATTGATGATATTTCAAGGCATTTTACAGTTCATTTCTGGGTTTTGTGGTTGGTTTGGTTTGGTTTTGGTCTTTGTTTTTTTGTGTGTTGTAGTGGCAGACCCCCCCCCCTTCCGCCCCAGGAGGATGGAGTTGTCGCCAGCCTGGCTGAGAGGTGAAGCCAGAGACAAAAGAAACTAAAGGAGCACCATTAGAAGGTAATAATGAGTGAGCAATCGCTGAACACATGCGTGCAGAGTGCTGGACAGTACATGCAGCCTATCATGTTATTGTATAACACGAGTTACAACCAATCACATTGTTGTAAGGCGCGTGGACAGGGCAGCTTTGCTATAAAGCTAGTCCGGTCCGACAATAAAGTGAACTTTGTGAACATCATATTGGTGTGTCAGGTTCCATGGCTCGCATGGAAAAAGCAACACTTTGGTGACCCCGACGTGATACTTCGTATCGAAGCAAGATCGCCGGAAGTGAAGATGCGAGGACGCCACCTGGGGGCGACACCAGCCCGGCGCTCAATCATAGCGGAAAGTAGGCCTACAGGGAAGCAGGTGGCATGGGAAACATGGCATCCATGGAAGAAAAAATAATAATGAAAAGTATTCTGCAGCTGGCTGCACGAACAGGAAGGTATTTGGAAAAAGACGCGTTAAAGCGTCTGCTCCGATTCGCCCTGCGTAAGGGGTGTGTCCGTTCGACGGACGAATTTTTTTCTCCCGGTACATGGGAGGACATAGGGACCGAACTATGGGAAGCGGTCATCACGGGGGAGCCGCGAGGCTTGCGATCTCGCCGGACCCTGGCGGGAGGTCAGGCAGCTAATGCAGGAAGCCTCAGAGGAGCCGGAGCTGTGCGCCGTCCCCTCGGATCCGCTCGCCACGAGCTTCCCCCCCTCTCCAAGATCTCCGAAGAATCAACACCGCTGGTATGTCCCGTATCAGATCTGGAGTTCTGAGGTGAAGAGCAAATTATACCCTCTGCACCCGTTGAGCCATTGCCTGACTCCGACGACGAATGGCAGCAGCCAGCAAGTTTCAACAAGCCAGGACAAGTTAATCCAGCCGACGTGCCTTTGCCGAAGGACCCGATGGAACACTAGGACGGAGCACCGCAGAATCGCCCTGACTTCCAGGAGGAGAGCCACGTGCAGAGCCTGAAGGACTTACTGAGACAGCAGGAGAGCCAGATGCAAGAAGTTCTAAAAGCTATGAAATGACTGGATGGCGTTAACAGTAAAACTTCGTGGTTAATAGCATATAAAAAGGCATCAGATGCAATTAAGGACGGGCTGGAGGCAATTGGCAGGGAATGTGAAAAACGGGGAAAACAGGAAAGGGAGGGGGCGGAATTAGACCTCACTCCCGAGGAGCTCCGTATTAAAATGAAGCGAATACAAACATGGGCTAGACAATGTGTTGAAGATGGGATGTGGTCTGTAAGAGAAGCAGATGAATATTTGAGAGCGTGATATGGAAAAGGGCTGGAGACTGGGTTAGCAGATTGGTTTGCAAATATGCGTCGACTTACTGATCCACAGGGAAACACAAGGGAATTGTATAGCAGTGATAATAATGATAATTTGGGTGCTACCCCTGTGCATCAGGGTAGAGATACTCCTCGAGATCATTCTTATAATGCAGGGCAACGTTGGCAAGGGGTAATCAGAGATGCAACTATTGAAGGGATCATGTTACCTGGTAGTATTACAGCAATGCCAGTGCACATAGATAACAGAGGACAAAGGCAGTGGTCGCCCTTTGATTGGAAAACGGTTAAGCAATTGTAAAGTGCAGTTATGCAATATGGTATGGATAATAAGCATGTGATGCAGCTAATAAATTCATTTTTCAAGGGGCAAGTACTAACTCCGACAGATATTAGGGCATTGATGGAGTTATTGCTTCCTCCAACGGGGTATTTGCTGTTCTTGGACAAGTGGCAGGGGAAGGTGGAATTGGCAGTATTAGAAAATGTTCGTTTACCAGCTGATGATCCATTGCGGTTAGCTAGCATGGACCAGTTACTGGTTCGTGGGCAATATGTGGATGGTGCCACTCAGGCAGCACTTCATCCAAGGATTTTGCAGCAAACGCAAGGGCTTGCCCTGGCGGCAGTGAAAGAATTACCAAATAGAGGTAACCCTGTGCCACCCTATTCTACAATAGAGTGGGATCCTGAGGAAACATATATGACGTTTGTGGATCATTTAAAAGAAGCAATAGATGCCTCTCCTAACTTGACTCCAGAGGCAAAAGCTGCTGTGGGGAAAGATTTGGCTATGATGAATGCAAACACCCAATGCCAACAGATATTAGTCGGTTTGGGAAAAACTGCTTCTCTAGCAGAGATGGTGGAAGCTTGCATACGGGTACCAATTATGCAACAGGAGGTAGAAAAGGCAAAAATACATGCTCAAGCCCACGCTGCGGCCTTGGCTGCAGCACTTAAGCCTGCGATGAAAGGTGGAAGCCCTTCTTCTTGTGGCCTAGCATGTTTTACTTGCGGACAGACAGGACATATTAAAAGAACCTGCTCTCAGTATGCTTAGCAGCATTACAAAAATGGCATAACTGTCCAGTTAATCTGGTAACAGATTCTCTTTATGTTGTGGGAATTGTACAAAGAATACATAGAGCGCTTTTGCAGCGAGTTTCCAATTCCTTGTTGTTTGAAGCATTGTTAGATTTGTGGAACGTATTAGATTATAGGACAGCACCAGTATTTATCATGCATATAAAAAGCCATGCTAACATACCAGGTGGTTTAGTAGAAGGAAACAGCATTATAGACAAACTTGTGGCAGTAACAGATATATCCCCTTTTGAACAAGCCAGACAAGCTCACGAATTCTTTCATCAATCCTCAGCAGCACTCCGAAAGCAGTTTACAATTACAAAGGAACAAGCTCGAACCATTATTGCAGCTTGTCCTGATTGTGCCCACATAGTGCCTCTCCAACAAAAGGGAGTGAATCCTCGGGGCTTGCAGCCAGGTCAGTTATGGCAAACTGATATTACTGAATTTCCACCATTTGGCCGACAAAAGTACATTCATGTCTCCATAGATACCTGTTCAGGACTGCTGTGGGCTACAGCTTTGACCTCAGCAAATGCAAAGGCAGTAAAACGTCATTTATTACAGGCTTTTGCTGTCATGGGTGTCCCTACACAAATCAAAACAGATAATGGTCCTGCATACCGCTCTGACAGACTTGCAACCTTCCTCGCCCAGTAGAAAGTACAACACTTATTTGGAATCCCTTATAATTCTACTGGCCAAGCAATTATTGAGCGTGCACACCGTACATTGAAAAATCTTTTGTCTGTTTTGAAAAAACAAGGGGGAATTGGTGTGAGCCCAGAAGAGGTATTGATGAAGGCATTGTATGTGCTGAACTGGCTTAATCCTAAAAGTGAGACTGAAATGGAACCTCTTGTTATGCACCATATCAAAAATGTCAAAGATTTTTCCGAAAATGTGCCTAAGGTTAGTGTGTTTAATCGGACAACACAACAATGGGAAGGTACTATGTCACTAATAACCTGGGGAAGGGGATATGCTTGTGTTTCTACAGGTAACCACAAAAATTCATGGATCCCAGCAAAGTGGGTGAGACCTTGGCTAGCTAACAGAGAAGAAACCGATCGCAATGATGACAACCCTTAACCTCAGAGATGTTATCACTTTAAGCAACGAATGTAGCCAATGTTGAGAATACCACTTTGTAAAACAGAGCAGCAATTAACTTTTTGTTATTGGACATGTTCACAGTTATGAAGAGTTTGATTGTATGTGTTGTTTGAACTTAAAAGTTAA
Source organism: Patagioenas fasciata (assembly GCF_037038585.1). Lineage (NCBI taxonomy): Eukaryota > Metazoa > Chordata > Aves > Columbiformes > Columbidae > Patagioenas > Patagioenas fasciata. The sequence continues at coordinate 62,919,505 of NC_092559.1, forward strand.
AAAGATAGAAGATTTGCAGAACAAGAAAATAACAGAAGATATTGGATTTTTTGGGGTGAATGCCTTGTTTGGTTAAAAGGAATATTGAAAACAGGTCTGTTCTTGTTAATTGTAATTGTATTAGCCTTAATGTTCTTACCCTGTATTTCACACTGTCTTTAAAGCATGATACGGTGTATTGTTAATATTAAATAAAAGAGGGGGAGATGTAGTGGCAGAGCACCCCTCGCCCCAGGAGGATGGAGTTGTCGCCAGCCTGGCTGAGAGGTGAAGCCAGAGACAAAAGAAACTAAAGGAGCACCATTAGAAGGTAATAATGAGTGAGCAATCGCCGGACACATGCGTGCAGAGCGCGTGGACAGTACATGCAGCCTATCATGTTATTGTATAACACGAGTTACAACCGATCACATTGTTGTAAGGCGCATGGACAGGGAAATTTTGCTATAAAGCCAGCCCGGTCCGACAATAAAGCGAACTCTGTGAACATCATATGCTCAGGATCAGAGCATCCCCACACGTAGGAAGTCGAGGAAGGGAGCCAGGAGGCCTGCGTGGTTGAATAGGGATCTGTTGGGTATGCTCAAGCAGAAGAGGAGAGTTTACAGGTCATGGAAGCAGGGACTGGCCACTTGGGAGGAATATAAGGCTGCTGTTAGAGGATGCAGGAAGGCAGCTAGGGTAGCCAAGGCCTCCTTAGAATTACAGCTGGCGAGAGAGGTCAAGGACAGCAAGAAGAACTTTTTCAAATACCTAGCAGATAAAACTAATACCAGAGGCAATGTAGGCCCGCTGATGAATGAGGTGGGTGCCCTGGTGGCAGAAGACACAGAGAAGGCAGAATTGCTGAATGCCTTCTTTGTCTCTGTCTACTCCGCTGGAGGCTGTCCTGGGGAATCCTGTACCCCTGAGACCCCGGATGAAGCCAGGTTAATGGAGGAGTTTGCTTTAGTTGATGAGGACTGGGTTAGGGAACAATTAAATAGTCTGGACATCCATAAATCCATGGGTCCAGATGGGATGCATCCGCGGGTGCTGAGGGAGCTGGCTAAAGTCATTGCTAGACCGCTATCCATCATTTTTGCCAAGTCTTGGGAAACGGGAGAGGTGCCCGAGGATTGGAGGAAAGCAAATGTCACTCCAGTCTTTAAAAAGGGCAAGAAGGAGGACCCGGGTAATTATAGACTGGTCAGCCTCACCTCTGTCCCTGGGAAAGTAATGGAACAGCTTATCCTTGGTGTCATCTCAAGGCACATCAGGGATAAGAGGGTCATTAGGGGCAGTCAGCATGGCTTTACCAAGGTTAAGTCATGCTTGACCAACCTCATAGCCTTTTATGAGAATGTAACAAGGTGGATGGATGATGGCAGAGCGGTGGATGTGGTCTACCTTGACTTCAGTAAAGCCTTTGACACAGTCCCTCACAGCATCCTCACAGCTAAATTGAGGAGGTGTGGTCTAGACAATAGAGTAGTGAGGTGGGTTGCAAACTGGCTTAAAGAGAGAAGCCAGAGAGTGGTGGTCAATGGTGCGGAGTCCAGTTGGAGGCCAGTATCTAGTGGAGTGCCTCAGGGGTCAGTACTGGGGCCAATATTATTCAGTATATTCATTAATGATTTAGACGAGGGAATTGAGTGTACCATCAGCAAGTTTGCTGATGACACTAAGCTGGGAGGAGTGGCTGACATGCCAGAAGGCTGTGCTGCCATCCAGCGGGACCTGGACAGGCTGGAGAGTTGGGCGGGGGATAACCTGATGGAATTTAACAAGGGAAAGTGTAGAGTCCTGCATCTGGGCAGGAACAATCCCAAGTTCCAGTATAGGTTGGGGAATGACCTATTAGAGAGCACTGTAAGGGAAAGGGACCTGGGGGTCCTGGTGGACAACAGGATGACCATGAGCCAGCACTGTGCCCTTGTGGCCAGGAAGGCCAATGGCATCCTCGGGTGTATTACAAGGGGGGTGGTCAGTAGATCGAGAGAGGTCCTCCTTCCCCTCTACTCCGCCCTGGTGAGACCCCATCTGGAATATTGTGTCCAGTTCTGGGCCCCTCAGTTCAAGAGTGGAGCATCTCCCTTATGAAGAAAGGCTGAGGGAGCTGGGTCTCTTTAGTTTGGAGAAGAGGAGACTGAGGGGTGACCTTATTAATGTTTATAAATATATAAAGGGTGAGTGCCATGAGGATGGAGTCAGGCTCTTCTCAGTGGCAAACAATGATAGGACAAGGGGCAATGGGATCAAGCTGGAACACAAGAGGTTCCACTTAAATTTGAGAAAGAACTTCTTCTCAGTGAGGGTAACAGAGCACTGGAACAGGCTGCCCAGGGAGGTTGTGGAGTCTCCTTCCCTGGAGACATTCAAAGCCCGCCTGGACACATTCCTGTGCGACCTCACCTAGGCGTTCCTGCTCCAGCAGGGGGATTGGACTAGATGATCTTTTGAGGTCCCTTCCAATCCCAAACATACTGTGATACTGTGATACTGTGATATTGTTGTGTCAGGTTCCGTGGCTCGCATGGAAAAAGCAACAGTGTGTATATGTTTAGTTTTGGTGGTTTTTTTTTTTTTGTTTTGTTGTTTGTTGTTTTCTTTTTTTGTTGTTGTTGGGTTTTGTTTGTTTGTTTTTTGTTAAACTAACATTATAAATTAGGCTGAAACATCAGTTCCTTCTGCCTTCACTATCATTTTCATTAAAGCTGGAAACTGTCAGTTCAAAGCACAGTCTTATTCCAGAACAGAGTGCAGAAGTAAAAAACAAAACCAAAACAAACAAAAAACCTAAACAAACAAAACTTTAGAGAAGGCTTTGCTGTATTCATCTCAGAGGGCTGGCTTTTACCTTTCACAACTGTGATGATTTTAATAATGAATAAGGTCAGATGCCTTTAATATGTTTGTGCTAAGCAAAGCAGTCATTTGAAACATGGATAAGAATCATCGAGCCCGCAATTAGAAGCTAGGTTCCTGTAAGCAAGAATATTCAGAATTTTGTTTGGAGCTATCGTAAGAAAGAGCAAATGGTATTTTGGGTTGTCACACATCCCTTCACAGTCATTATGGAGTAAGAGCAGTGAAATGCCATAAAATCATCAAATCATAGAATGTCCTGAGTTGGAAGGGACCCACAAGGATCATCGAGTCCAACTCCTGTCCCTGCATATGATAGTCCCACAGTTCACAATATGTGTCTGAGGGCATTGTCCAGTCTCTTCTTGAATATTGCCAGGCTTGGAGCTGTGACTACCTCCCTGGAGAGCCTGTTCCAGTATTTCACCACCCTCTGGGCGAAGAACCTTTTCCTAATGCCTAGCCTAAACCTCCCCTGGCACATCTTCCTGCCATTCCCTCGGGTTCTGTCATTGGTCACTAAAGAGAAGAGTTTGGTGTCTACCCTTCCTCTTCCCCTTGTGAGGAAGTTGTAAACTGTGATGAGGTCTCCCCTCAGTCTCCCCTTCTCCAAGCTGAACAAACCAAGTGACTTTAACTGCTTCTCGTACAGCTTCCTCTCCAAACCCTTCACCAACTTCATAGCCCTCTTCTGGACACTCTCTAGAAGCTTAATATCTTTTTTATACTGTGGTGCCCAGAACTGCACACAGTATTCCAGGTGAGGCCTCACCAGTGCAGAGTAGAGCAGGACAATCACCTCCTTCAGCCTACTGGCAATGCTGTGCTTGATGCACCCCAAGACACAGTTGGCCCTCTTGGCTGCTAGGGCACACTGTTGGCTCATGTTCAACTTGCTGTTGACCAGAACCCCCAGATCCTTCTCTGTGGAGCTGCTTTCCAGCATCTCGTCCCCCAGTCTGTATGTACAGCCAGGGTTGCCGTGTCCCAGGTGCAAAATCCGGCACTTCCCCTTGTTGAACTTCATGTGGGTGGTGCTTGTCCAGTTCTCCAATTTGTCCAGATCCCTCTGCAGGGCCTCTCTGCCCTCTAGAGTGTCAACAGCTCCTACCAATTTTGTGTCATCAGCAAACTTACTAAGCAATCCCTCAAGTTCAAATCTAACTCATTTATAAAGACATTGAAGAGTGCTGGCCCTAAGATGGATCCCTGAGGAATCCTGCTAGTAAGTGGTTGCCAACTCGACATAACCCCATTTACTAGAACCCTTTGAGCCCAGTCCATCAGCCAATTGCTCACCCACTGAATTTTGTGTTTTCCCAGCTGCATGCTGGACATCTTGTAGAATAGGATACTGTGAGAGACAGTATCAAAGGCTTTACTGAAATCCAAAAAGATCACATCAACAGGCTTCCCTTGTCAGCTAGGTGGGTAACCTTGTCGTAGAATGAAATTAAGTTGGTCAGGCAAGACTTTCCCCTTGTGAACCTGTGCTGGCTGAGACCAATGGCTGTGTTGTCATTCAGATGCTTTTTAATTACTCCCAGAATGATCTTCTCCATGATTTTACCAGGAACGGAAGTGAGGTTGACAGGACTGTAGTTGCCAGGGTCATTCCTGTTGCCCTTCTTGTAGACTGGGACAACATTTGCCAGCTTCCAGTCTTCTGGGACCTCTCCAGATTCCCAAAAGCATTGAAAAATCACGGAGAGAAGTCTCGCAATGACATCAACCAGCTCTTTAAGCACCCTTGGATGAATCCTATCAGGCTCCATCGACTTGTAGGGATCTAGCTGAAGTAGCAGATCCCGTACAAGTTCTGGATTGACTGGGAGTTTATTGTCCTCGCAGCCATGGTTTTCCAGCCCAGGGTTTTGGGGGCCCCCAAGTCCATCATTGGTGTTAAAGACTGAGGTGAAGAAAGCATTAAACATCTCAGCTTTGTCCGTGTCCCTGTTAATAAGGTGACCATGATCATGAAGTAATGGGTCAATGTTATTTCTAGTTTGCCTTTTGCCGTTAATATATTTTTAAAAGCCCTTTTTAATGTCCTTCACAGTACTGGCCAGCTTCAATTCTAATTGAGCTTTGGCCACATGAATTTCCTCCCTAAAATGGCAAGCAGCATCTCTGTAGTCCTCCCATGTTGCCTGACCTTTCTTCCACTGACCATGTAATTTATTTTTTTGCTGTATTTCAAGAAGAAGATCCCTGCTCAGCCAAGCTGGCTTTTTGCCTCGTCTGCTAGATTTTCAGCATTTTAGAATGGCCTAGTCCTTTGCTTTTAGTAGGTGGTACTTAAAAAATGACCAACATTGATGGATCCCAACACCTTCAAAAGTTTCTTCCCCAGGGAATCTTACTAAGTCCTTCTCTGAGCAACCTGAAGTCTACTCTTCTCATACCTAGTGTTATGGTCTTGCTGGAAGTTTTCCTCCCATTAGCAAAGATTTTAAACCTGACTTCTTTGTGGTCGCTGTGGCTAAGGAAGCCACCGGTCACCACATCTCCCATGAGACACTCTCTGTTAGCGTGAATCAGATCTAGGAAGACACCTTTCCCAGTTGGTTCCTGTGTGAACCAATGCAGACACATCACAAGAAGAGCCAGAGGCCATGAATGCATTTGTGAAGAGCAAGTTTTATTTTAGTTACCTCGTTACCAGGGGATCTCTGAAGCAGCACCTAAGCTCCCGGCCAGAGGTGATACAAGCGGGGATGCAGGTAGACAGAATTCAGCCCTGGTAGGAGATTGCTGGGCCTGCTGTGTTTGCCTGTATTTCAAGGCTTAAAGCAGGCACAGCCTCCTGCTCTTTCTCACAACAAAGCAGGAATCTCAGGCATAGTGATAAGGTGCCTAGAGTTTCTCACAGGCCTATGTTATCTAACACAGAGGTTCTACTCATCAAGCACACAAGGTCAGTAAGACAATTAGTGTGATGTATGTGCTTTTTCTACAGACAGGTGCAAGTCACTTGAGCGTATTTACATTTAACCTCCTTGCCATTCTTCCGCAATTTCCCATACACTTCCCTTAGTACCTGCACCAAGAAGTTATCATCCAGATGCTTCAGGGATCTTGTGCACCTGTTGGTGCCAGCTGTGTGATATTCCCAGTTGACATCCGGCAAGTTGAAGTCCCCCATAATGACAAGGGCAGACGATTTGGAGGTTTCACTTAGTTCCTTAAAGAATAACTCATCATTGTCGTCATCCTGCCTGCCTGGATGGCCTGTAGTAGACACCCATGACGACATCCACTTTATTTGTCTGACCCTTAATCCTTACCCAGAAGCTCTCAAATTTACCGTTGCCAACTGCTAGCTCCATGCACTACAGCCCCTCCGCTACATACAGTGCCACCCCCCCACCTCTCCTGCCTTGACTATCCATTCTGAATAGCCTGTAGCCATCCATCATGGCACACCAGTCACAGGATTCATCCCACCAGGTTTCGCTAATGCCAATTATATCATATGATAAAATAAAGCAAATGTTTCATTTATGGGTTTCTCACTCAATACCCCCAATTTGCTTCATTCAGATCTTGAGGACACAGAAAAAGCCACTTATCCAACAAAATAAAGTTAGCGACAACATTAAAAAAGATGAATAAATACTTTTGACTAATGTCGAGGGTTAGGATTGCGGGGTGACAATCAAACCCTGGCAGATGTATTGTTAACCTCCTCTCCCCCCCCCACTTCCCCCTTCTGCCCCTCCCTCTCCCCCCTTCCCACTCAGGACAGGCGATCGGGAGGGAAAGAAGGACAGAGAGAAGAGAGTTGGAAAAGTTAAAGATGTTTTACTAATGCTACTAATAAGAATAGAGAAAATAATACAAAATATACAAAACCAATCTTGTAAGTCTCAGCAACTGCAGAGCCAGCACCCAAAGTCCTGGATTAGACTCTGTAGCCAACCGGAGCTGGATTCAGTCTCTCACTAGGCCTCAGTTCGCAGGGACGACCAGCAAGGTCCTCTCCTAATGTCAGCCATGAGGAAAAAGGGAAAAGGCAAAGGGGCGAGATCCTCGTGATCTCCCACTTTTATATGAAGTATTCACGTGAATGGAATGTTATACACCGTTGGTCAGTCTCTCGATCACCAGTTTCTCGTTGCCCCTCTCGCGAGATGTCCATCCGTGCTTATCAATAAGTTTGCATTCCATTGCTAGGTTTAACCAAAACATGTGTTGGGTTCTCCAGGAAAATGCAGCTAACATGAAGGCTTTAGCTGACAGGCAAATTCACTAAAAAAGAGAACTTGTTTTTAACAAAACCAGGACATTCCACCCCTTATAATATGACATTCACTGAATACTTAAACCTTATCAATACAATCTATCAATATAATCTAATTAATCACTACTACTATATATATATATATACATATGTAGATATATACACAGGAGTAATTAATCAGTGGACCATCCTTTGAAAAGTTCATTAGGTTCATTTTGTCACAACAGTCTCCCAGGGCAGGAAAAAATGGTACAAGTGCATCTCATGACCACTGTTTGTGGGTTAAGGACACCAACTTCCAAGAAGGTGTCGGGCGCCACTCGAAGAAGCTAGCTCTAGTTTCATCACCATTGTCTTGATCTGAAAGACACTTATTAAACATTGTTAGTGCAGCAATTCACATCATACAGTTCAGCATTGCATATTTTCACCTGAAATCAAATCCCCTTGAGGTACACACCGAACTTCTCCATCCTTAAGCATCACCCACCAGGTGCTGCCAGGTCCCTGGGCAAAAACAATCCCACGAATAGGTTTGCCTTTGCCTGAGGCAGGAGTAACCCAGACTGCCTTTCCTAACATATTTTTCATGTGTACTACAGGGACTTTATCTCCTTCTACAGTCCGTAGAATTTCTGATTGGGCAGGCCTGACTCGATTGGTTGATCCCCTAGTGTTGACCAATCAAGTGGCTTTTGCTAAATGTGAATCCCAGTTTTTAAAGGTTCCACCACCCAGTGCCTTTAGTGTAGTTTTTAATAAACCATTGTACCTTTCAATTTTCCCAGAGGCTGGTGCATGATATGGAATATGATATACCCACTCAATACCATGTTCTTTGGCCCAATTGTCTATAATACTGTTTTTGAAATGAGTACCACTGTCTGATTCAATTCTTTCTGGCGTACCGTGCCGCCAGAGGACTTGCTTCTCAAGGCCCAAGATAGTATTTCGGGCTGTAGCATGAGGTACGGCATATGTTTCCAACCATCCAGTGGTTGCTTCCACCATTGTAAGTACATAACGCTTACCTTGACGTGTTTGTGGAAGTGTAATATAATCAATCTGCCAAGCTTCTCCATACTTATACTTTAACCATCGCCCCCCATACCATACAGGTTTTAACCGTTTCGCTTGTTTGATTTCGGCGCAAGTTTCACATTCATGAATAACCTGTGAAATAGTGTCCATAGTTAAATCCACCCCTCGATCACGAGCCCATTTGTATGTTGCATCTCTACCTTGATGCCCTGAAGCATCATGGGCCCACCGAGCTAGGAAAAGTTCACCTTTATGTTGCCAGTCCAAGTCCACCTCAGCTACTTTAATCTTAGCAGCTTGATCTGCTTGTTGGTTGTTTAGATGTTCCTCGGTGGCTCGACTTTTAGGCACATGAGCATCTACATGACGAACTTTCACAGGCAGGCTCTCTAGCCGAGCAGCAATGTCTTGCCACAGTGTGGCAGCCCAAATGGGTTTACCTCTGCGCTGCCAGTTGCTTTTCTTCCATTGCTGTAGCCACCCCCACAAGGCATTTGCTACCATCCATGAGTCAGTATAGAGATAAAGTATTGGCCACTTTTCTCGTTCAGCAATGTCCAAAGCCAGCTGGATGGAATCAAAGAGTCTCGACTGGTGCGATATTGCCGGCGATGTACCGTCGTGGTAGCAATTGGCACCTGCTGATCATCAACCATCAGCAGTCCTACAACAGAAGGGTCATCTGAAAGACCAGGCAAATCAGACAGCTGTTCAATTTTCTCAGTGTCCACAGCTGCTGTACCAAATGCCCACCTATACCCTTTTGGGTCCTTAAAATACCCTCTCCTGAGGTAGTCTATACCAAGGATGCACGGAGCATCTGGACCAGTCACAATGGGATGCTTTTGCCAGTTTTTTCCAGTTAGGCTCATTTCAGCCTCAACAACAGTCAGTTCCTGGGATCCCCCAGTCACTCCAACAATATTGATGGATTGCGTTCCTTTATAATTAGAAGGAATTATTGTGCACTGAGCACCAGTGTCCACTAAAGCTTTGTACTCCTGGGGTTGTGTTGTACCAGGCCATAATATTTGTACAGTCCAATAGACTCTGCTATCCCTTTCCTCCACCTGGTTGGAGGCAGGGCACCTCTAATTCCTGTTTTGCACAGTCTCTGAGTGTGAATTAGAGGTTCCTTCAAGAGCATCAGAATCTCTTCTGCTCCTTTTGTAAACTGGAGCAGCCACCTTCCTAGGAGTTTTTCCTTTTATCTCACGTAGTCGTTCTTGAAGTTCTGAGGTAGGCCTTCCATGCCACTTATTCATGTTTTCTCCCTGCTCATGTAGGAAGAACCACAGTGAACCTCTTTTTGTGGGCTGTCTCTGCCTTCTCTCTCGAGATTGGAAACGCCTTCTCCTAACAGCTGAAACATAGGTTTGTGCAGCTCGTGAACGGTACGAGTCTTCTCTGAGCTCTTTGATTTCTTGCAACAGCTTTTCAAACCGGTCATCAGATTTTTCACACAGTTTCTCCACAGCGGAGACACAAGCCCGTAGAGAACCAGCAAGGCTGTCCTCAAAGTACCGGAGCTGCTCAATCACTTCATTAATTTCTTGTACACCTCTAGCCGACCAGACCATTCCTGCCAATGACTTAGCATATGCAGGTGGTGCACTTTGTACAAATCTGCGCCACATAGATTTTGTACAATTGATTCTATCTTGGTCTGTCCCCTCTTGGCTGTTTGGTCCTAGATAGATGATCTCTCGCACAGCTAATTCTCTCAGGAACTGGATACCTCTCTCCATAGTATTCCATTTCCCTAACTTGGATATACAATCTTCCTTGTAGGGAAATCTGACTTTCATAGCTGCCAGGAGTCGGGTCCAGAGAGTAGCGGCATTAGACTCTCTTGAAATTGCCCTATCAATGGTGGAATCTTTTGACAGAGATCCCAGCTGCCTGGCTTCACCACCTTCTAATTCAATTGTTTCTGCCCCATTGTCCCAGCATCGCAGCAGCCAGGTTAAAATATTCTCGCCTTCACGACGACTAAAGTCTTTTCGCAGATCTCTCAGCTCACCTGGAGAAAAGGACCGAGTGGTGGTCACTTCATCTCCACCCTGTCCTGATGATGATGCCTCTTGGGTTGATGTTGGCCCTGTGCCATCACCTGCTGCACGAGTAGTCTTTCTAGTGACTTTCTTACAACCGACAACTGATGCTGATATGGGTTCACCATCATTTGATTCATTTTCAGAGTCTGAATGACTGTCACAGTGATTGCTGTGGTTACAGCAGCAACAGTGCCCAGTGTGTGAAGGCGGGGGGGTTGCCTTGTTAGCCTTTGAGGCTGGAGAAGTAACGTTATCTGCAGCGACCTTGGCAGAGGAGCTCTGCGGAGGAGCTGTAGCTTCAGCCTGTGAAGCCGCGGTTGGGGGGGCCATGGCTGCAGCAGCAGCTTTGGCTGTTTTGCCTTTTCTCGAGCGGCTAGGAGTGCTTTTTGCTAAAGCTTCTGAAGACGCACTGGAAATCTCAGGACTAAGAAGAGACGCAAACCTCCTATTGAACCTCATTTCTCTTAACAGTAACACAAACTGACACACATTCAGCAAACCAGATAACACCATCACAGTTCTATCAAAGCTCCAAGGGTATTCAAAGTTCTCTAACACATTTGCAAACTGTCCCAGCGAAATCACAAAAGTATTGTTAGTCAGCCTTTCTAAAGATTCGCTTGACCAATTAGCAAATATAGAGCCATTCTGCTCTTTAATCTCTCCTGGAGGTTTTTCAAGGTAAAGCAGAAGCGAGTAGAAATTCATTAGCGGCTGCAGTATAATGAAATAAACCAGTGCCATACCACACAGAATCATCATGACCGCTGTCCAGTTTCTTGTTGTTATATAATGAATACTTCGATTCAGAAAGAAACACCAACACAGATATGGGATCAGCGAGCACAATGTAGAAAATAACTGATACAACTTTTGCCATAACATCTTTAAATCAATGTAATTCACTTTGCCTTAATACCACTAAATAATATCCAAAGCAAACAGACGCGCGAGTATCACAACTCTATGAGTTGGCACCGTGCCAAGAAAATTGAAAGGTACGTCAGAGCAGTAGAAAAGCCAAAAATCTCCAAATTTACCCCGTTCTCTTCGCCCCACGTTGGGCGCCAATTATCTGTCGAGGGTTAGGATTGCGGGGTGACAATCAAACCCTGGCAGATGTATTGTTAACCTCCTCTCCCCCCCCCACTTCCCCCTTCTGCCCCTCCCTCTCCCCCCTTCCCACTCAGGACAGGCGATCGGGAGGGAAAGAAGGACAGAGAGAAGAGAGTTGGAAAAGTTAAAGATGTTTTACTAATGCTACTAATAAGAATAGAGAAAATAATACAAAATATACAAAACCAATCTTGTAAGTCTCAGCAACTGCAGAGCCAGCACCCAAAGTCCTGGATTAGACTCTGTAGCCAACCGGAGCTGGATTCAGTCTCTCACTAGGCCTCAGTTCGCAGGGACGACCAGCAAGGTCCTCTCCTAATGTCAGCCATGAGGAAAAAGGGAAAAGGCAAAGGGGCGAGATCCTCGTGATCTCCCACTTTTATATGAAGTATTCACGTGAATGGAATGTTATACACCGTTGGTCAGTCTCTCGATCACCAGTTTCTCGTTGCCCCTCTCGCGAGATGTCCATCCGTGCTTATCAATAAGTTTGCATTCCATTGCTAGGTTTAACCAAAACATGTGTTGGGTTCTCCAGGAAAATGCAGCTAACATGAAGGCTTTAGCTGACAGGCAAATTCACTAAAAAAGAGAACTTGTTTTTAACAAAACCAGGACAACTAATTACAGTAAATCCCCAAATTGCGTGAGGTTTCAGCAGGCAATCTTTCAGAAGATCTTAATATACCGTGGTGTTAGGACTGCCAGGTTTTGTTTTTCCGAAGGGAGTAAAGGGTACTAGAGGGATGGTAAAGTTTTCCCAGGTTCTTAGGGAAGCATCACCTAATGGTATTTTAGAAAGACCTGTTGTCTGTGGTTTCACATGGTACTCTGAAAGCCTCCACTGACATGTGCTTTCAGAGTACAGTGATATTAGTCTAGCGGTCATTTTTATTGGTCTTTCCATAAGTGTTTTTGCATTTATACCTCTCACTATGATGTCCTGGTTTTGTTAAAAACAAGTTTCTCTTTTAGTGAATTTGCCTGTCAGCTAAAGCCTTCATATTAACTGCATTTTCCTGGAGAACCAGATACATGTTTTGGTAAACATAGCAATGGAATGCAAAGTTATTGATAAGCATGGATGCACCTCTCGCGAGAGGGGCAACAAGAAACAGGTGACCAAGAAACTGACCAACGGAGTATAACATCCCATTCATGTGAATACTTCATATAAAAGTGGGAGATCATGAGGATCTCGTCCCTTTTCCTTATGGCCAACATTAGGAGACGACCTTGCTAGTCACCCCTGCTAACTGAGGCCTAGTGAGAGACTGAATCCAGCTCTGGTTGGCTGCAGAGTCCAATCCAGGACTTCAGGTGCCGGCTCTGCAGTTCCTGAGACTTTAAAGACTGGTTTTGTATATTTTGTATTATTTTATCTATTCTTATTACTAGCATTAGTAAAAAAAAATTAATTTTTCCAACTCTCTCCTCTCTGTCCTTCTTTTCCTCCCGATCGCCTGTCCTTAGTGGGAAGGGGGGAGAGGGAGGGGCTGAAGAGGGAAGTGGGGGGAGAGGGGGTTAACAATACATCTGCCACGGTTTTATTGTCACCCCACAATCAAAACCTCGACAGAAGAAAAGCCTGTTTTTACCTAGAAACTCTCAGTTATGCTGGTGATAAGTCAGTTGAGGCATGGATGGAAAGTTTTGCATTGATGAGAGTCTCTCTTCAGACCCTCAGTATTTCAAAGCCATGATGTACTGCACACACCCTCAATACTGTTTTCCATAACCACACAGTCACCTGGTCTCTTTTAAGAGCAAGTCTGGGGACTTGTCTAACTCTTTTGTTCTCATATGATCTTCAACAAGTCAAAAGCTTACGTCCACAAAAAGATCCCTTCATCCTCATGATGACTTTTAAGAGCCAAGGGTGCCATTTTTAAATTATAGCTGTGTGTGCAATACTAAATGGCTTTATATACTGAGAAAAACTTGGGAAGCAACAGAAGAGTTAGTGTCTCCACATTTTGGACAGTGTTATTTAGATAATTCCACAGGTTTATTCCTAGTCCGAATGGAGCTTACAGAGTTCTCACCACTAACATGCCAACAATGATTAAACCAAGGCTCGTACATGAAATAATAGTTGAACTAGCTGGATTATATTTCTTGTAGGAAATACAGCAGTTAAAAAACACATTTCAAATTTTTGCTTTATAGTAATGGCAATAGAAAAGCTAGAATGAAGTTATGTATTAAGGAAATTTCTTCCAGGTACACCTAGAAGCTGATACAGTTAGTAACAGAATCAACTTTACAAGATGTTTCCTTCTATGTTCCCTTCTGGAACAGGTCAGGATGGGCCTTCGCTGGCTCTGCCCTGGATATCGCTGGATCTGTTACAGTTGGATTAACATTAAGATAGCAACCAGCCCTGTAACCATAGAATTCTTGTATTCAGTAACCAAACTCTATTCTTAAAGTTGACATAGATTTATGGTATGTTCTTATAAGGCAGGTAACTGTAACCGAGCCTTATTCTTAAGGTGGACATAGATTTATGATATATACTTTTAAAGTTGGTACCTTAGAAAATAACTGATAAACATAGCATCTTTTAGATAGACAGTTTGTGTTAGAATAGGTGTGGAATATCCTAATGGTTGTCAGGGGTTATAAAGAATATGTATGCGACTAACTTGTATAAAAAGGTATAGTCTGAATCAGCTGTTCAAAGCCAGCTTTGGGTGTGAACCCCTGGTTTCCCAGCACTGAAATAAAGCACCGCATGTAACTACGTCCGTGGTTATGTGTCCTGATTGCTAACAATACAACAGGGTTATGTAACTGTTAAAACAAATCCAGGTTGTTGGAGTAAAATAGTACATGGCACTGTTCATATTTCATTTATTTTACTGAAGTGTTTTGGAAGTGATGTTCACATGACACTGTTTTATATTGGAGAATTAACTCAGATTAAGCTAATGAAAATGAACAAGTCTCCACAAAACTGAACTAGATCAACTATTACAAGACCAGATCTGTGTCTTTCTGGGCAAATGACAGAGCAGAAGAAACTATGTCACAGTTTTTGGCTTTGCTTCCATTTATTGCATATTGTCTTGCATCATGTATATCACCCAAAATTTCACAGGCAGGATGGCTAGAGTATTAGTCCAAGACTCGGGGTCTGAGCTCAAGGCTATGCCCCCTCAGACAGTTCTCATGTGGTTTCAGGTTGCTCTTTACTAGTGTCCAGCTCCTCTGTAAGTTGGGGGCAGTCAAACCCCCTTACCTCTGTGACAAAAGAAAATCACTGTGAGACATATGGATGTTTTGAAAATGTGAGTAGATATAGATAGAGGTGGATTTTGGTGTGCCACTTCAACATAATCTGGGACGCCAATGCTCTTGTGCAGATGTATTGTGTTTAACTGTCCAGTTTAAAACTACACAGATGATATATGAAGTATATCCACTATTAAAGCCTAGGGGTCACAACATTTGCAGTGAGGCACTTGTGTAGTTTTTAAGTCTCTTAAAGTTTTAGCAGCCTATTAAAAGGATTTCAGCAAAATAAAAGTTTCAAAACAGAAAAAGTGACTAAACCTGCTTTAGACCACTGCCATGTAAGGTAGCAGGTGGTGAAACTACTGAGACGTCCCAAGAAATATTAAGATTTAAAATGTCATATATTTCACTAACTTCAGATAAGTGTGTTGCACTATCTGTTGCCTTAAGGGAGTAGGAGCTGTAGAAATCTGAATAAATGAATTAGAAAAGAGCTTTCATCTTCTCTGAAATGATTCTCTCATGGCGCTTCCCCAGACCTGATCTCCATTATCATCAGCTCATCAACACATGGGACTGACGCCCCACTGGGCTCCTGGTAACCTCCCCCCCGACCAGCATTTGTCCATGTCACAGCAAGTTGCGTAATCATAGAATCATATTAGGTTGGTGCAAAAGGAATTGTAGCTTTTGCATTGTTGAAATTTGCTGTTTGATATCGGAATACATTCTTAAATGTGTTTATGTTATACATCATTTTAATGTGCTTTTCTCGCTTTACGTTTTTCTGCTAATGACTTATTACTTGCTGTTTATTTTACATTTCTTTTAGACTATGGAAATTATGTTAGAAAAAAAGCAAATTCAAGTAATTTTCTTATCCAAGTTTGTGGCAGTTTCACATTACCCTGAGATCTGGAGCCTTCAATGGGGCAGTTGATGGCTCTTTAGCACCTTTTGTGCCCCACCATGCCTGTCCCCATGTACACACCTAGTGTGGCATCAAGGTGCTGACAGTCACATTCTCCCCTACCAGGAGGCAGGGTGACTTCACGTCCACCCAGCTGGTGGGGCAGGGTCATTAACAAAGGAGGTGCCCAAGAGTAGCTGCGAAGCTTCTGGACTATGTTGTAAAGCCCACAGCCAGATCCAACCAGACTATAAAACAGGGTCCCCGCCAAAGATCCCCTTTGAGTGGTCTTCTCGGAGAAGCAGGTTTGTGAACTGGAGCTCTTCCCTTAGACCGGGATACTGTCTAAGGAGACTTCACGGGATTGAGAGCACCTTGCCTCCTTGTTTGTGTGAGTGGTTATTTACGGGATATATCCTTGAATGAGTCCTTGCCTAACCCAGGTGAGTGATTATTTCTTGTGGGTACCCTGGAGTGAGAGGCCTCTAGTTTTGTTTCTTGTGACTGTATGCGTGCACATTGTGGATCCTCATTTTTCTTATGTTGTCATACCATAATATTCTCCTCAAGTGATATCCAAAACTGTATTTTAAATTGTCGGAGTGCTAAATAATTGTATAAACCCTTTTCCTAGTTGGTTTATTGGTTACACTTTTCCAGCTAGAACAAAATCTGTTTTGGAACTTATTGTCCATCTAAAACTGACTTTGAGGTGCCTCCATGACAGAGTTCAAAATGGGTCATAAAGCAGTGGAGACAACTCACATTAACAATGCATTTGGCCCAGGAACTGCTAAGTAACGTACAGTGCAGTGGTGGTTTGTGGGAGATTTGAGAGATTTTCTTGAAGTTAATGTGTGGATGGGTTTCTATTAGATGGAGATTTGTTACTGAACTAGCCAGGCCCAAAGGAATTTCAAGGCCACCTCGTCAAGCTGAAAATAGGATCTGCTGTGGGAGTGGGGCAGTTCGGCAGCTGCAGGGCAGCAACACAATGTAAATCAACAAACCTATCAGCAGTGAGACTCAGGCGTGTGGACAGCTCGTGAACATAGACAATATCCAATCAGCTAATGCATGCTTGGAGAGTGGACACATGATCAGGAAATAAGTGCATATATAAGGAGGCTTGTTTCCGTAATAAATTGGCTTCACTTGAATTCACATTGAATTGTGTGGAGTCCATGATAATTCGCCCTCACAGTGGTTCAAGAAATTTCGCATAAGATATGAGAGCCTTGAGGATGAGCAATGTAGTGGCCAGCCATTGGAAGTTAACAACGACCAATTGGGAGCAATCATCGAAGGTGATCTGCTTACAACTACATGAGAAGTTGCCAAAAAACTCAACGTCAACCATTCTACAGTTGTTTAGCATTTGAAGCAAATTAGAAAGATGAAAAAACTGGATAAGTGGGTGCCTCATGAGCTGACTGAAAATTAAAAAAATAGTCATTTTGAAGGGTCATCTTATTCTACATGACAACAACGAACCATTTCTTAATCAGATTGTGACATGCGATGAAAAGTGGATTTTATATGACAACCAGTGGCAACCAGCTCAGTGATTGGACTGAGAAGAACCTTCAAAGCACTTCTCAAAGCCAAACTTGCACCAAAAAGGTCATGGTCACTGTTTGGTGGTCTGCTGCCGGTCTGAGCCACTACAGCTTTCTGAATCCCAGCAAAACCATTACATTTGAGAAGTATGCTCAGCAAATCGGTGAGATGCACTGAAAACTGCAATGCCTGGAGCTGGCATTGGTCAGCAGAAAGGGCCCGATTCTTCTTCATGACAACACCGGACTGCATGTCGCACAACCAACACTTCAAAAGCTGAGTGAATTGGGCTACGAAGTTTTGCCTCATCCGTCATATTCACACGACCTCTCACCAACTGACTACCACTTCTTCAAGCATCTTGACAACTTTTTGCAGGGAAAATGCTTCCACAACCAGCTGGATTCAGAAAATGGTTTCCAAGAGTTCATCGAATCCTGAAGCGCAGATTTTTACGATACAGGAATAAACAAACTAATTTCTCATTGGCAAAAAATGTGTTGATTGTAATGGTTCCTATTTTGATTAATAAAGATGTGTTTGAGCCTAGTTATAATTATTTAAAATTCACGGTCCAAAAACGCAGAAACTTTTGCACCAACCTAACAGAATACCAGGTTGGAAGTGACCTCATCTGGTCCAACCTTTCTTGGCAAAAGCACAGTCTAGACAACATGGCCCAACACCCTGTCCAGCCAAATTTTAAAAGTGTATGATGTTGGGGAATCTACCACTTCCCTGGGAAGATTATTTCAGTGGCTGATTGTTCTCATTGTGAAAAATTTCCCTCTTGTGTCCAATTGGAATCTCCCCAGGAGTAACTTGTACCCATTACCCCCCGTTTTTTCCATGTGACTCCTTGTAAAAAGGTAGAGTCTGTCTTCTTTGCAGCTACCATTTAAATACTGAAACACAGTGATAAGGTCTCCCCTAAGCCTTCTTAAGGCTGAACAAACCCAGTTCTCTCAACCTTTCCTCCTATGGTAGGCTTTCCAGTCCTTTGATCATATTTGTGGCCCTTCTCTGGACTCTCCAGCCTGTCCACATGTTTTTTGTATAGTGAGGACCAAAACTGAACATGGTATTCCATGTGTGGCCTGAGTAGAGTGGGATAATGACTTCTTTATATCTGCTGGTGATGCCCTTGTTGAGGCAATCCAGCATCCTGTTGACTTTCTGTGCTGCAGCAGCACACTGGTCACTCATATTGAGGGTATTGTCCACCAGGACCCCCAGGTCCCTTTCCACAGAGCTGCTCACCAGCTAGGTAGAATCCCACCTGTGCTGCACTCCTGGATTATGTTTTCCCAGGTGCAAGACCTTACACTTGTCCTTGTTGAACTTCATAAGGTTCTTGTTAGCCCACTCTTTGAGCCTATCCAGGTCTTCCTGCAGGGTGGCTCTCCCTTCCAAAGTGTCCAGTTCCCCACTCAGTTTAATGTCTGTCCTGCTTTTGTTAAAAACAAGACCGGTTCTCTTTTAGTGATTTTTCTTTCAGCTAAGTTCTTCTAGGTGGCTGTACTTTTCTGAGTTTTAGCCTGCATATTTTTCCTAGGATGCTGTACTCAGTGCTGATAAGAGACCAACGGAATGCTGAAGCAGCTTGTGTTTAGATTTATTACTATGGTAGCTAACAAAGACTGATAAGTTTTCCCACGTTCCATTGTGAGAGGGGTGTGTTTGAGGAGGGGTGGATGGAACAGGTGACTAGAACTGACCAACGGAAATATTCCATCCCATAATCGTCATATCCCCTATATAAGAGGGTGATCACGAGGGTCACGCTCTCTTCGACCATGGCCGGCATCTAGAGAGGACCCTGTCTGTCTGCCTGTGAACTACAGGCCTCAGGGCCTGCATCCCTGCAACCAGTTTCCGGTTTGCTGTGAGGTCCCGCCCATGACTTCCAGGGGCCTGGTCTGCACCTGCTGGAGCCATGCCAGCTCCGCACACCCAGCTCCGCCGCTGCTGGAGTGATGCCAACTCCACACCAAGCACTTGAGATTGGTTTTGTATATTTTGTATATATATTCTCTATTTATTAGTAGCATTAGTAAAACCCTTTAAAACTCTCCAACTTGAAGTCTAAGTCTCTCTTCCTTTCCTCTTATCTTTCCAAT
Source organism: Patagioenas fasciata (assembly GCF_037038585.1). NCBI lineage: Eukaryota > Metazoa > Chordata > Aves > Columbiformes > Columbidae > Patagioenas > Patagioenas fasciata. The sequence goes on from NC_092559.1 coordinate 62,938,639, forward strand.
CACCTTTCTGATCTGAAGGAAAGGGGTGGCGGGAAAATAAGGGGATAACAGGGAGCGTCTGCCACGGTTTATTGCCGCCTTGCCTTAAACCTTGATAGATTTAATTGGTGGCCCGTACGGGGAAAAGAGGCCGTACCGGAGAAAGGAGACCATACAGAGAGAGAGAGTGTACGGGGATGAGATAAGAGAAACCGTGACAGGTTTTATTGGTGCCGTGACTTGGATTTGTGTGAGAAATCATGACAGATTTTATTGCGCCGGAGCAGGGATGGGGTTTTGACTGAGATGGGCTATAAGCAGTATCTGACAATTACTGTAAACAGCTTATCGGGTAGTATAAGTGAGAGAGCATTGGGCTTTGATGTGTGCAGCCTGTGTTTGAATCCTCTGATGGGAGGAAACTTTGGGAAATGATAGATCTGTGTGCTTTATGGGCCATAAAGCAGATTGTGGTTTGAGTTTGTTTTTGATTTTAAAGGATGTTGTTGCAAATCTATTTGGATTTAATAATGCCTTTTTTGGGGTTAATTCTTCTTGTTTATGTTTTTGTGCAGAATGTTACTTTTGGAAGAAGGGATGAATTTGTTATAATAGCCGTGGCCCTGGGTTGTGTACCACTGATTTATGTGATTTTAGTTAAGTCCATGATGTATTTCTACTCATTGTTATCATACTTTGGGAGTATGCATTTTTGGAATTCTCCAGTAGAAGCAGAAGAAATTAAAGAGACCTGTGCCTTTTGTTTTCTCAGTTTCAGGAGTGAGAATTTAGGAGAGCTATTTAACTATTCTCTGCCTGTGTCATTAGAGCAAATTACAGATGCTTTTGGGAATTTTGAATATCTCTGGACCTTTGAGCGAAGCTTGTTGGTGTTATTGGGTCTCTGGAATGTGTGTCAGTCTTTGCTAGTGATAAAACTGTTAGGGAGGACTGTAGCGATTCTAACTCCTGCAGCAGGAGTTGTCGTTTTTAAAGCTACAACGTCTGTGACAGCTAGTGCATCCCCCTCGACAGACTCTGCAGCAGCTCCAGTTCCTGACTTGGATACAGCAGCCACTACAACTGCAACGTCAGTTTCTGCATCTACTCAGACCCCCACAACATGTTACGTGGCCATTCAGACTTCAGCAGTATTAGTTGCCCCAACAAAGAGGAAACAAAAGAAAGCACAATTGGAATCCATTGTGAAGGAAGATGAGGAAGAGGAAGCAGAGGGTCCTTCTACCACAGCGGAGGGAGAGGTTGTTTCTGAAATAGAGCAAGGTGATGATGAAGAAGAATCAAAGGAGGAAGAAGAGGGCCCTTCTACAGCTCCTCCCACAGCCCTTTCTAAACTCCTTCCACTGCTATCCCAGGCTACTACAGCAAAACCACCAGCGGATCCTTCTAAAACAAAACGATCAGCAAAGGACGAGCTAATAGAACGCTCCTTATCTCTGAAGGAGCTGAGGACTGTGAAACAAGACTTTAGCCATCGTGAAGGTGAGCCAATTGTCACTTGGCTCATTCGGTGCTGGGACAATGGGGCTAATAGTTTGGACTTAGATGGCAGTGAAGCCAGTCAGTTGGGATCCCTGGCCAGAGATTGTGGCATTGATAAGGCAATTGCAAAGAAGAAACATAGTCAAAGCCTCTGGAGAAGAATTTTGTCAGCAGTAAAAATCAGGTACCCTTTAAAAGATGATATCATATGCCGCCCAACCAAATGGACTGCTATGGAGAGAGGTATTAGGTATCTGAGAGAACTGGCTGTGCGAGAGATAATTTACAGTGACCCACAGACAATTGTAGATCCTGATGAAGTGCCATGTACCCGAGGTATAATGTGGAAGTTTGTGCAGAGCACACTACCATCTTATGCCCGCATTTTAGGGTTACTCACCCTTTCAAAGGACGATCTGTCAACTGTGGGTGAAGTAGCAAACATGTTGCGGCAGTATGAAGACACTCCTTCTTCTCCCCTACAAGCCTGTGTCGCAGCTGTGGAGAAACTGTGTGACAAACTGTCCAAGAGGGAGGACAGATCCTACTCATCACATACACGGGCCTGAGCCACAGCTATTGGGAAGAGATGCCCTTCTGCAGCATCAGCCCGAGAGAAACGCAACATGTCACGAGGTGAATTATGGTTTTTTCTGCATGACCAGGGAGAAGATCTGAGTAATTGGCATGGCAAGCCCACTGCTGACCTAGAGGCAAGAGTACGTGAGTTGAAAAAGTAAGCTCCCAAGAGAAAAGCTGCTCTAGTTTCCAGTGGGAGGCTTTCAAGACAGAGTAGGAGGGATTCTTGTGTCTCCCTACCAGAGACTGAGCAAGGCAGGCAAGTGGTATGCCACAACTGACATTGCTAATGCATTTTTCTCTTTTCTTTTAGCAGCAGAATGCAGGCCACAGTTTGCTTTTACCTGGAGGGGTATCCAGTATACCTGGAATCGACTGCCCCAGGGGTGGAAACACAGCCCTACTATCTGCCATGGACTGATCCAGACTGCACTGGAACTAGGTAAAGCTTCAGAGCACTTGTAATTGGCAGGACATTGCTGCTCGACTAGAGAACCCGACTGTAAAAGTACGGCATGTAGATGCCCATGTGCCTAAAAGTCGAGCCACTGAGGAACATCACAACAACCAGCAAGCAGATCAAGCTGCTAAGATTAAAGTAGCTGAGGTGAATTTGGACTGGCAACATAAAGGTGAACTTTTTCTAGCTTGGTGGGCCCATGATGCTTCAGGGCATCAAGGACGGGATGCAATATATAAATGGGCTCGGGACCCAGGGGTGGACTTAACCATGGACCTTATTTCACAGGTTATCCATGACTGTGAAACATGTGCTGCAATCAAGCAAGCCAAAAGGTTAAAGCCTGTGTGGTATGGGGGGAGGTGGTTGAAATATAAATATGGGGAGGCTTGGCAGATTGACTACATTATACTCCCTAGTACACGCCAGGGCAAGCGCTATGTGCTTACAATGGTGGAAGCAACCACGGGATGGCTAGAAACATATCCTGTGTCTCATGCAACTGCTCGGAACACTATTCTGGGCCTTGAAAAACAAGTCCTGTGGCGACATGGTACTCCAGAAGGAATTGAATCAGACAATGGGACTCATTTTAAAAATAGTCTCATAACCAACTGGGCCAAAGAACATGGTATTGAATGGATATATCATATCCCCTATCATGCACCAGCCTCTGGGAAGATTGAGGGATATAATGGTTTGTTAAAAACTACTCTGAAGGCAATGGGAGGTGGAACTTTTAAAAACTGGGGAAGAATTTGGCAGAAGCCACCTGGTTAGTTAACACCAGGGGATCAATCAATCGAGCTGGTCCTGCTCTATCAGAGCTTTTACATACAGTAGAAGGGGATAAAGTCCCTGTGGTGCATGGAAGGAACATGTCAGGAAAAGCTGTCTGGGTTATTCCTGCTTTGGGCAAAGGCAAACCCAAACCCATTCATGGGACTGTTTTTGCTCAAGGGCCTGAATGTACTTGGTGGGTGATGCTGAAGGATGGTGAAGTCCGATGTGTACCTCAAGGAGATTTGATTCTGGGTGAGAATACTCATTTTCAAACTGTATGAGGGAAATTGCTGCATGACACTAACAGTGTTCCATAAGTGTCTTTCAGGTGGATACAGTGGTGGTGATGAACCCTGAGCTAACCTCATCGAGTGGTGTCCAGTAACTTGCCTGAGACTGACATCTCTGACTTACAATTCCTGGACATGAACTGCATCAGACTGCACATCATCTCTCCTGCCTAGAGAGAGACTGCTGTGATAGAGAGACTTGCACTCATGAACTAGTGATATACATATTTGTGTGTGTGTGTATATACATATGAAGACAGGCAAAAAACAGTAGTGATTTGGGTATGACTCAAATGGTATGGAATAAGGGGTGTAATGTCCTGGTTTTGTTAAAGGGAAGATAAGGGGATAACAGAGAGTGTCTGCCACGGTTTATTGTTAAACCTTGACAGTGTCATTGGCAAACTTTATCAGGGTACACTTGATCCCATCATCCAGATCATTTATGAAGACGTTAAACAGTTTTGGACCCAATATCAGTCCCTGGGGGACCCCACTTGTGACAGGTTGACAGTTAGAAAAGGAGCTATTTACTACAGCCCTCTGGGTGAGGTCTGACAGCCAGTTCCCCATGCACTGCACAGACCACTTGTCTAGACTGAAATGCACCAAATAAATCTAGGTAAGTACTATGCAATACAAAACGGTGTAAAGCTCAGATCTGCCATTGTTGTTTCTGTTGCCGGAGTCTAGGATGGCAATTTTTGGAGTTGACTGTCACATTGTCACATCAGTTTCACCTATAACATCCTACAGTTCTCAAAGATATCTCTTTGTAGCCACCACCATTTTTTTTTCAGTGTGAGCATGTGTCACTCAATTCTTTGCTGCTCTGGGAATTACTTATAGCTGGAGAGCATTACACTACTCTCTGAAATATGCATGAACTTTACTGTCGAGAGAAGATTTGGCAATTAAAAAAAAATGGATTTACTTTTTACTACCTAATGTTGCATTGCTCTCTTTAGAATTAAATACACATCCCCATCCAGTTCAAGTAAACACTCATACAATGGTATCTTAATATCACATCTCCCAGTCTTTTAGATTTACAAGTTGTTCTGGTTTTTTTGGCAGGAAAAGAGGAGATACATTGTGGTTGTTTTTTTACTGTTGGTACTGCATTGATAGGAATAATGTCTATTAATCTGCCACTCAAAAAGATGTTGAAAGATTAATGATAAACTTTTGTTTACTGTGCTATAAATCACCATGTTCAAAAATCCAGCTTGTTACATAACTGTGTTATGCAACTATGGGGTCTGGGGTTTTTTTGGAGGTTTGGGGGTTTGGTATTGTTTGATGTGTTTTCTTTGGTGGTGTCTTTTTTTTTATTTTTGTTTTTATATTGTTGTTTTTTAAGAAAAAAAAACAAATTTTCAGCAGGATTGATTTTGATTTGTTTGAACACTAGGACATGACAATAGTAGTGCATTTCTCTTGAGATGCATTTTTAAGTTACTCCAAAATCAACCTGACACATTATCTGTGCAGAAAAACATTTTGTCACAAAATTAGTCTAGCATGTTAATACAGTCTAAAGGTAGAGGATATATTTCTGTCTCCATGAAGATCATAACCCTCCAAGAGTGCAGACATCCAGATTTTGTCCTTGCAGATAACTAAGTCAGCAGACTGAAATATTACTTATCCTGACAATGCAACTTAGTAGAAAGGGAAAACAAACAAACAAACGAACCAAACAAACAAAAATCCCCAAACAAATTAAAAAAAAAAAAAAGAAAAAAAAAGAAAAGAGCTCTTGAAAGTAGATTTCAGTGTGCATTCACTGCAAGAAACAGACGCCTGAAAGACTAGCTGAAGTCATCAGGAACCTCTTGGGTATGAGCATAGATGGCCCGTTATGACTGAAATTTTTATTATCCAGCTACAGCTGTTGTGGTTTAACCTGAGCTAGCAATATAACCACAATAGCCGCTCGCTCACACCCTCCCCACCCCCCAAATAGGGGAGAGAATCAAAAGGGAAGGGAGAAACTTGGATTGAGAGAAACACAGTTTAATAAAATAACAAAATACTAATATACTACTAGTAAATATATATATATATAACAGAAATAGAATATAAAATAAAAGATACTCAAGGCAATTCCTCATGAACTCTGTCCACACAGAGGAGCCAATCCCAGGAAGCAGCACCCTGGTCCCAAACAGCTGATCCCAGAGAGAGAAAAGAGAAAAAGGCAGAAAAGGCCCAGAGGCCTCTGCAAAACAGCAGGATGGAAAAAAGGCGGAACTAAACATCCCAAACAGAACTCCCTTGAACAGGTCTCTGAGAGCAAAGAGAAGAGCCAGAGAGAGAGAGAGACCAGAAGATCCCGACTCTCCTTAAATATGAAGCATGACGCTAATGGGATGGAATACTCTTACTGATCAGTCTGGATGTGAGTCAAGGTCTGCCTCATCTATGCCCCCCTTCCTCCATGCCTCACACCTGTGGGCAGAGTGCTCAGAATGTCCTTGGCTCTCAGATCAGAGCAATTAAAAACATTAACTCTGTGCTGGGGTGTTATCTCTTGTTCTCAAACTAAGTCCAAATCACGAGCATGCTAGCTATTAAAAATAAAGGTTTCTAACTGCATGAAGAAAATTAACTCATTTTCAGTCAAACCAGCACAATTACTTAACCTGGGCAGCTGAGTCCCACCTGTAAAAGCGTGAAACCGTATCTTCAGCTGATATTTACCTTGATTTCAAGTTTAACTTGATGTAGTTCAGCCCAATAGACATAGGCTGATGCAATTGAGGGAAGGGCAGAGATTCAATATTCTGCACAAAATTATCACCTTAGGGAAAAGACTGAAAAGAGAGGAATAAGCCAGAAACTCCAGATAAAAGGAGCAGCTGCAGAAACCACAGGCCTCTCTGCTTCAGGTCTTGTCTTTTCATATTTTGGCTTCTCAGTCAAGTCTGATGTTCAAGCACCTTCAGGATTAGGCAAAGTCTTTTGTTTAGGCAAATGCCAGTTGCTTTACCAGAGATAACTGTGTCTCTTCAGGATCATTCAGAACTTTCCCAGTTCACAGTGTGCTATGGAGCATGCCACACAAACACTCAGAATGGCTGCAATAGCTTGGGAGGTCACAGTACTTACGTAGTGTCATGGTGACACACCAGTAGGACTTCTGGTATCAGAATTAACATGCCTGTATGTGCTACACAATAACAAGCAGCTCTACCACTCACCTCACTGTACAGTTATGCCTTATGCTTTCATTATCTTTTCCGCAGTCCATTTAAATTTATATTTATTAAACTTCACTTAGGAAAGAAAAATACTGTTCTCAAATTTCTCAGATAGCTTGAAAGACAGAAATTGGAGATCATAACCAATAACTGTTAAAAAAAAAAATCCAACCACCTTTCTTTTTGCTAGCTGTATGGGGATATAGCGGAAGATTTGGCGAGGAGGTTAGTTAAATGTAAATACGCTCAAGTGACTTGCACCTGTCTGTAGAAAAAGCACACACATCACACTAATTGTTTTACTGACTTTGTGTGCTTGATGAGTAGAACCTCTGTGTTAGATAACATAGGCCCCTGAGAAACTCTAGGCATTTTATCACTATGTCTGAGAGCGGGAGGCTGCGCCTGCCTGAAGCCTTGAAATACAGGCGAGCTCAGCAGGCCCGGTGATCTTCCAGCAGGGCTGAACTTACCAGCGCCTGCATACCCGCTGGTGTCACCTCTGCCTGGGAGCTTAGGTGCTACTTCAGAGATCCCCCAGTAGAGAGGTAACTAAAATAAAACTTGTTCTTTGCAATGCATTTGTGGCCTCTGGCTCTTCTTGCGACGTGCCTGTGTATGTGTACACACTAGCATCCAGTACTTGCAAGCTCAGAGAGGATCACTCCAAATTCCACATTCTCTGACATCACACTTTAGCACCCCTTGGCATTTGAACAGTGTCTGACACAAAGTACACCCTTCACTGGCCCATCCCACAACTCTAATGGCTTTCAGTAAAACAAGTAGTTCAAGTAACATACACAAGTATGTTTCAGTTTCTTCACTGCACAGGCTTCTGGAAAGTGCAACCTGTATAATCCCTCTATTTGTCCATCTTTCTGTTCCACTCCTTTATAGTTTCTTGAATTTTGTCCAGCTTCTACCTCTCTGTCAAATATAGTTGAAGTTTCAGAAATTAACAGCTCCAAGAAATGTTGCAAGAATTCATGTTTGGACAGAAGACTGATTAAGTCACCTTTCAAGGGGGATGAATTAAAGCCACCTTTCCCTTATCAAGTCTGAGAAGCTTCACCCAATTGGCCAATAAGTGCAAAAGTACCAGCCTGCTGATCTGGACATTCCCATCTTCCATTCAACAGTAATGTACACCAGTACTCCTTCACACCAACGTGAGGAGAACTGGCAAGGCACTGGGGTCAGGGAAAGGCACTGCAGAGGGCAACGTCAAGGTCATGGGAAGAAGCTGAGATGCTGCAGAAAGAGGGTGCTGTGGTTTAACTCCAGCTAGCAATAAAAACCACAATAGCCACTCACCCCTCACCACCCCCCACCCCCCCGCCTAGGTAGGAGAGAGAACTGAAAGGGAAGGGAGAAACTCACGGCTTGAGATAAAAACAGTTTAATAAAATAACAAAATAATACTAATAAAATACTAATACTACTAAAATATATAAAATAAAAATACAATATAAGTGACACTCAATGCAATTCATCACAAACTCCATCTGAGCCAAGCAGCCAGTCTCAGGAAGAAAGCACCCTGGCCCTGAACAGCTGATTCTGAGAAGAGAGAAAAAAAAAAAGACCAAAAAGGCAGAAAGGATAGCCAGGGTGAGACCAAAGATGACCTCTACTCCCACCAGAACATATTTTTTCCCACCTGATAGTCGCAATGGACCAATATAATCGATCTGCCAATTGTGCCACAGTGTTTTCTCATCCTGAGTGTGCAGAGGAGGCACCTTACTTGGATGGTCTGGGCTAAGTCGTAGATGACATTGCAAACAGGCTCTACTTGCTCACAAAGCTTGACAGATACAAGCCATCCCTGACAATGCCTTCTTGATATAAGTCAGCCCAACCAGTGTGGCCTCAACGTGTAACCATTCAAGAAGGTATTCCCATTTTTGTTAGTTGTTTATGATGTCAACCTTTTGCAACTGTGTAAGTCTGTCCACCTGTTGGTTGAACTGAGCAGCAATTGAATTTGAATGATCATGCCCTTTTACCCAACCAATGTGTAACACTCTCTGTTGTCCTATTTCCAATAGTTGCTTCCAGCTATCATTTTGCCAGACTGGGACTCTGTTCACCTGCTAGTCATTGTCTGCCCAATAGCCTATCCATTTGGTGGCCCCCTTAAAAACAGCATAGGAGTCAGTGTAGATATGACTAGCACCTTGTTGTGTGGCTAGTAGAACTGCTTTGAGTTGCCCTGTTTGGGCACTCCTCTCTCTGGTCTCGATTATTTTTCCCCTGTTTCTACCTTTAATGCTGCAGTTTTATATTTCCACTTATTGTTCTCCCTATGGGATGAAGCATTGGTGAACCACACTGCTGTAAGATCACTTTTCTCCTTCAGAGGTGGTGCTTCCTCGATTGGAGAGGGTTTGCTTGGTGTAGGCTGGAACAACAGGGTAGTATCTATGTCTTTTTGCAGTTTAGATATTTTAATATTACCCCCGAAGACTGGCGTGATTGCATTAATATCTTCCAGTTATGCGTACCACTTGCAAACTGGGAGTTTCTGAGCAAGGCCAGCAGGTGGCGCTGTACACTTATGGGCTACGTCCAGGAGGCAGAAAGGTCCTCTGATAATTATACTGTTTTCTACACATCTGTTCTGCTTGTAGCGCTTGCACTAGAGATAATAAACCTTTCTCAGCATCCAAATATCTTATTTCAGTATCATTGAAAGAGTGGGAGCTGACTTTCTGGCCCTTCTGGTCCCTATTACATTCTACATGGTCCATCAGATGTATAGGGCCGAGTTGCTGTAACAGTCTCAGTTCCCTTATTAACAGTTCCAATGTGTCTGTGTGCCACTCAGTCCAGTCCCATGACTTTCCCTTTTTAAGAAGATTATATAAAGGACGAGCAATAAGGGAGAAGACAGGTATCTGCTTGCACCAATAGCTGAGGGCTCACAGAACTTGTTGCAAATCCTTTATGTTAGATGGGTTTTGCCTCTGTTCTATCTTTTCCAGAATGTTCGAGGGAACAGACACAGATCCTTTAATGCACCAGATTCACAGAAACTTAATCTCCTGGGCAGGCCCCTGACATTTTGATTCTGGAACTTCCAGTCTCAATTCAGTTAAGTTTCTTTAAATGCTTTCCATGTCATCTTTTACACTTTCCTGACTCTCTCCCCCTATCAGGATAGCATGAAATACTTATTGTGTCAGTTGCACACCACCCCCCCCCACCCGGAGAACTGCTGTGGCAGTTGTACATCCCCCTCTCCTTCAGTGGGGCAGTTAATGGCTCTTTTGTGGGACCCGGAGTCGGTTGGACAGGGTCGTTAGCAGAGGAGGAGGGGCCCAGAGAAGCCAAGAAGCTTCTGGAATGCCCACAGCCAGATCTGATCAGACTGTAAAACTGGGTTCCCGCCAAAGATTCCCTTTGTGTGGTCTTCTTGGAGCAGTGGGTCTGTGCCGGAGCACTCCCCTTAGGTGGGAATGCCATCTAAGGAAACTTCCCGGGATTGGAAGCGCCTCACCTCCTCGTTTGGGTCAGTGATAACCTACTGTAGTCCTTGCTGACCAGGCAAGTGTAGTCCTTGCCGAATCAGGCGAGTGTAGTATCCTGGAGTCAGAGGGCTATGGCTTTGTTTCTTGTGAGTGTGTGCATGCACGCTGTGGATCATCATTATTCTCATTTACCACACCCCAATAATGTCCTCAACTGATATCCGAACCTTTATCTTATGTTATCGGAGTGCTAACTAATTGTATAAACCCTGTTTTGGTCGGTTCATTGGCTGTACCTTTCCAGCCAGAATTAAGTCTGGTTTAGAACTTGTTTTGCCCCCTAAAACTGACTTTGGGGTCCCTCCGTGACACTGATAAACTGTACAATCAGGTGAAATAGGAATTTTTGCTAAGACTCTAAACAAAACATTATGAGCTATGCTTGTCTGTGTTTATATCCTTGTGGAAGCCAATAAAAAGTATACTGGATTCCCCTCCACATGAAAGCAAACTGTTCTTTATCCTGCTCTCAGAGAGGAATAATGAAAAACATGTCTTTAATGTCTAAAGCAACCATCCATTTATGTGCTGCTCCCTGGATTAATGTTGCTATCTCAGCAACTGCAGGAACTGCAGCAGTTAGAGGTGTAGTGTTAGCATTTAATTGCTGGTAAACTACTGTGAAATGCCACTGCTGGGTCTTTTTTTTACTGGCTAAACTGGTGAATTATAGGGTGAATGAATCCTTTTAATAATGCCTCTGTTTTCTAATTCTGTCACAGAATCACAGAATCTTAGGGATTGGAAGGGACCTCAAAAGATCATCTAGTCCAATCCCCCTGCCAGAGCAGGAACACCTAGATGATGTTACACAGGAAGGCATCCAGGTGGGTTTTGAAAATCTCCAGAGAAGGAGACTCCACAACCTCCCTGGAACGCCTGTTCCAGTGTTCTGTTACCGTCAGTGAGAAGTTTCCTCTCATATTTAAGTGGAACCTCCTGTGTTCTAGTTTTTATCCGTTGCCCCTTGTCCTATCATTGGTTGTCACCGAGAAGAGCCTGGGTCCATCCTTGTGACACTCACCCTTTACATATTTATAAACATTAATGAGGTCACCCCTTAGTCTCCTCTTCTCCAAGCTAAAGAGATCAAACTCCCTCAACCTTTCCTCATAAGGGAGATGCTCCACTCCCTTAATCATCTTTGTGGCTCTGCCTGGACTGTCCCCAACAGTTCCCTGTCCTTCTTGAACTGAGGGGCCCAGAACTGGACACAATATTCCAGATGTGGTCTCACCAGGGCAGAGTAGAGGGGGAAGAGAACCTCTCTCAACCTACTAACCACACACCTTCTAATACACTTCTGTCTCCACCCTGTCAATCCCTGTGAGTGCTACTGTGGGCAAGGGATACTGATGGACACTAGTGATTTTAGAAGCCAGTGAGGGAATAGCTGTTTCAGTTTCACTATGTCCAGCTCCCGTTCATTCACTGCAAAACTCCACACAATTCCATCAGGAAATCTCCATATGCTGGGTATAATAAATCAAAGCCTAAAATATTGGTGTTAGTCACACCAATTGACATTTAAGCTCAAGGTAATCGCTATTCCCCTGGCAACCAGATCGTTATCTTTGCTGTGGGGAGCTAGCATCAGGGATTTCCTAAACTCATCTTGTTCATATAAAGCTCTCTTTCTGGAGGAGACCATTATCAGCAGCAGTCTGGGACACTGGTAACAGGTGAGAGGGTCTAACAAGCAAGGAGTCACAACGTTACTCGGTTAGTGATACATGGTTAGTGAGATAAAGAAAATAACTTTAGTCTTTGCATTTTGTGGTTGTTCCTGCAACCTGTCTGTGTCAGCTCAAACAGTAAGACAAACAGCAAACAAACCTAATTTTCCATTGGGTAATCTCATAGACATGTTTGCACACCAAGTACTTAAAAGCACACCATGTTCCATAAAGACCACAGCTTGGTTTTTTGCTGGCAAGGTGTTTTCTATCCAGGCTATGTTATAAAAGCAACCAATTCAACAATAAAAAAGCTCAACAGTGCAGTCCAAATTGACGAACAATTTTCATTAATCTGAGCTATTTAAGCTTAAGAATTTTTTTTCATTTTAAATTTCTTGGACTGCTGAGCAGGAGACAAATAAAAAAATTAAACATATTAATGCTCCTTTCCAGTTCTATGAAATCTCTGTCAGGGCCAAAGGTTTGAGTGAATATATTATATGAAGAAACAGCTTTCATCTTTGTACAGAGGCTCTGTTGTGCTTCAGAAAAAGTTTTAGAGTCATCTAAATTTTTACTTCTTACCCATGAGTAAACAGTTTCAAACAGCTTGTTGTGAATCTAGTAATCATACTGAGTCAGGCCAAAACCACTGTTGGCTCATGTTCAACTTGCCATCGACCAGAACCTCCAGGTCCTTCTCCGTGGAGCTGCTCTCCAGCCTCTCATTCCCTAGTCTGTATGTACGCCCAGGGTTGCTGCGTCCCGGATGCAGAATCCAGCACTTGTCTTTGCTGTGTCAGCAGCTCCATTATTAGACTTTATTTTCAGAGGTTCATCACTCAGCTGAACAAGTGCTAATACACAGCATAGAAAATCTGCGCCGTGTCTCTTTGTTTGACTGGGAATTTTAAAGGTAATTAGGGAGGAAAAAGCCCATTGTGTTATATTTAGTGACTGTTTTATTTTCTTGATGTTGGTGCCATGCCCAGGAGAGGAGGTTGGAAGGTGGAAAAATGGAGTTCCCCTCATTTCTTCCATGTTCCTATTGAGGTCTTTCAGTGGCAGTTTGCCAATGAGAAATGCATCATGGAATAATAAGTTAACACTTCAGTATGGATTTGACTCACTTGTTTTCACTTAGCTTACACTCAACTGACCACCTGTATTCCTGTCAGCCTCCTGAGGCAGATAAAATATTTGTCATAAAATTAAATATTGATTGTGTTCTGAATGTACTGTGTTTGAGATCTGCACTGGGTTAGCTGAACTTATCCAAAAAGCTGACTTCCTCTGGGGCCTCAGAGGTACAGGGCTACTCAGGACAGCCTCCAGCAGTATAGACAGAGACAAAGAAGGCATTCAGTAACTCTGCCTTCTCTGTATCTTCTGTCACCAGGGCATCCAACCCATTCATCTGTGGGTCTAGATTGCCTCTGGTGTTAGTTTTATCTGCCATGTATTTGAAGAAGCTCTTTCTATTGTCCTTGACCCCTCTTGCAAGATTTAATTCTAAGGAGGCCTTAGCTTTCCTCCTTGTCTCCCTACATCCTCTGACAACAGCCTTATATTCTTCCCAAGTTTCCAGCCCCTCCTTCCATGATCTGTAAACTCTTCTCTTCACTTGAGCTTGCCCAGCAGTTCCCCGTGTAAGCACGAAGGTCTCCTGGCTCCCTTCCTTGACTTCCTACATGTCAGGATGCTCTGATCTTGAGCTTGGTAGAAACAGTCCCTGAATGCTAACCAACTATCTTGGGTCCCTTTCCTTCAAGTATCCTTGCCCATGGGATTTCCCCTAGCAATTGCTTGAAAAGGCCAAAGTTTGCCCTGCTGAAGTCCAGGGTTGCAATTCTGCTTGATATTCTGTTCCTGCCACAGGAGATTCTGAACTCCACCATTTCATGGTCACTGCAACCAAGGCGGTCCTCAACCTTTACTGCTTCAACCAAACCGTCCTTGTTAGTGAGGATGAGATCCACAAGATCTCCATGGTGTTCATTTGTGCATTTACATGCATCTACTGACTGTCTAGCATTCACAGTACACACACTTTTTGGAGACAGGGACTGCCTTTACATCCTTTTCTTGTACATCATCAAACACAGTGAGATCCTGTGTGGGGGACTACGGTGGGTCCGTGGATTCCCTGATGGATGGCATGGGAACAGAAATTAGCCTTGAAGATATGAAGGCCTACCCATGAGAAAGATGGGAGTAAAGGAGTATCTGGAGATGTTAAGGATGCACCCGTGAGAGAGAAGGGAGTAGAAGAGTAACACTGATTATAGCAAAATTAGCCAACGAGATGTTACTGCTGTAACCTGTAACCAATAACGAAGAGACACATGAATTGGTAAAACTGTATAAAAATGCACTTGTGGCAATAAATGGCATCTACTACTTTCATCCTGGAAGAACTTGGTCTATGTCGTTTGTCTGTCTCAACCATGACAATCCTGATCTCTTGCTCATCCAAGTAGTTTAGTTAACAATCCAGTAAAGTCTTTCCAGACATTCATTTTTCAAACATATGAATGCCTGAATTTAGAAAGACAGGTTTTACCATCATACACTCTACTTGAAATCTGTGGATTTTGTGTCCTTTGAGTAAATCACTTATGGAGAATAAAGGCCATTCAGTGAGAATGGGGAGGGAGCCCTTTTTCCAACTGTTGAAAAGAAGTTTTGATTCAAAACTTTCTGTAAAGCATATGGTGAACCCCACCATATGCCCAGAGGTAAATGCATGCTACCCTTGACAAAATGATGTGGCTTTTTTATTTCCTGTTATCATTTTCTGTATTTCTAAATCCCAAGGAATGGACTGCAGGTACATTCCAAAGGGGATATTGAATATTTTATTGACAGGCAAGTATTAAAGAACTGGTTCCCATAGTCATTATCTGTAAAAGTCTTCCCCTCAGAACTAACACGAGGGGGGAGCATGTCTCTTCTTACAACATTCCTGCTGAGAACAATGCTGGGGAAACCCACTGCTTCCAGGGAGGTTCATAAATCTCTCTGTTGATCCCTGACAGTTTTGCTTGCCTTGAAGAAGGAAAAAATACATATGCTTGATATGAGCACACATGCTTGAGATAAACATTCCTGACTCATTAATGGGCCTTTAGAAAGGTGACAGCTGCACTGTCTAAAAATAGCTCAGCTACCCATGAGAAAAAAGTTACCTTCCAAACTCTGAGTAAGCTGGAGAAGCTATTGCCCAATGTGCATCTAACATCTAGTCTGAGAGTGAGCACTCTCACACCTCAGAGATTTGTAAAGGACGTCTCTGAAGAGGAAGCATTTTAAAGTGAAATCATCAGGGTAAATGCTCATATGTGTTACTGGGATAGCCATTGGTACACAGTTCTCTTTTAAATTTTTCATCTTCGAGTCTTTGTGTGGCACATCACATCTGCACTGAATTTTGCATTTTACAGGATCATGATGGTGTTCTGCAGAGCACCTGTCATAAAGTAAGTCCCATTTGGACTAGTTAATGCTGCCTGATTGACAACAACAGCTCACTCTCCCTCCACTCATGCCAATTCAATGACCCTCTTCAATTATTCTGCCATGGTTCTCTGTGTATACGCAAGACCTATACATAACTTCCTGACACAGTTGGTGAATAAGCCAACTAGGGAAGGCACCGTGCTGGACCTGTTGTTTGCAGAGAAGGACTTGCAGGTGTTGTGATGGCTGGAGGCCATCTTGGGCACAGCACTCATGAAATTATAGAGTTTCTGATTCTTGGAGAAGGAGAGTGGTTAGCACAACTGCCACCTTGGAGTTCAGGAGGGTAGGTTTTGGCCTGTTTAGGAGACTGGTTGACAGAGTCCCTTGGGAGGCAGTCCTGAAGAGCAAAGGAGTCCAGGAAGGCTGGATATTCTTCAAGAAGGAAATCTTAAAGCTTCAGTGGCAGGCCGTGCCCGTGTGCCAAAAGATGAGCCGGCAGGGGAGATGACTGGCCTGACTGAACAGAGAGCTTTGGTTAGAACTCAGATAAAAAAAAAAAAAAAAAAAAAAAAGTTTATGATCTTTGGAAGAAGGGGCAGGCAACTCAGGAGGACTATAAAGATGTTGTGAAGTTATGAAGGGAGAAAATTAGAAGGGCCACAGAAACTAGAACTTAATCTGGTTACTGCCATAAAAGACAATAAAAAATGTTTCTATAAATACATTGACAACATGAGGAAGGCAAAGGAAAATCTCCATCCTCTACTGGATTGTCCTGGTGTCTTGGTTTTGTTAAAAACAAGACCAGTTTCTCTTTTAGTGAATTTTTCTTTCAACTAAATTCTTCTCAGTAACTGCACTTTTCTGAAGTTGGATACAAGTTTTTGGTAGACATAGCAATGGAACGCAAGGTTGCTGATAAGGATGCATGTCCCGTAAGTGAAAGGGGCAAGGAGAAGCGAACTGAACAGGTGACTAAAACTGACCAACTAAGTATTCCATCCCATCCACATCGCAAATCACAAAAAAATGGGTGATCATGAGGATCTCTCCCATCTTCAACTATGGCCGACATCTGGGAAGGACCCTTCCTGCCATCCCTGCAAATCTGAGGCCTAGTGACAGACCCTGCATCCTTGAATCTAGTTCCAGTTTGCTGCAGAGTCCAACCCAGGACTTCCAGGTGCCTGCCCTGCAGTTAGTGGAGCAGTGCTGAGTTTTGCAGGGGAATTCGAGATTAGTTTTGCATATTTTGTATTATTTTCTCTATTTTATTAGTAGCATTAGTAAAACATTTTAAACTTTTTTCCAACTCTCTCTCTGTCTTTCTTTGCCCTCCTATCACCTGTACCTGGGAGGGGGGGGAGGGGGCACAGGAGGGCTAGGGAGGGAGAGGGGGTTAACAAAGCATCTGTCGTGGTTTATTGTTGCCCTGAAATCAAACCTTGACACCTGGTTTCAGCTGGGATACAGTTAATTTTCTTCATAGAAGCTGGTGTGGTGCTGTGTTTTGGATTTGGAATGAGAATAATGTTGATAATACATTGATGTTTTGGTTGTTGCTAGGTAGTCAAGGACTTTTCAGCTTCTCATGCTGTCCAGGTGCATAAGAAGCTGGGAGGGGGCAACAGCCAGGATAGCTGACCCAAACTGGCCAAAGGAATATTTGATACCGTATAACATCATGCTCAGCACAAAAACTGGGGGAGGAAGAAGGAAGAGAGGGACATTCAGATTTATGGGGTTTATCTTCCCAAGTAACTTTTATGCATATGGAGCCCTGCTTTCCTGGAAATGGCTGAACAGTTGCCTGCTGATGGGAAGTAGTGAATGAATTTCTTGTTTTGCTTTCCTTGCATGCGTGGCTTTTGCTGTCTTTATCTAAAACCACAAGTTTTCTCACTTTTACTCTTCTGATTCTCTCCCCCATCCCACTGGGGGGGGAGTGAGCGAATGGCTGCGCGGTACTTAGTTGCCGGCTGGAATTAAACAATGACAATACATTAACAACAAAAGGAGGGCTAAGGAGAATCTCCATCCATGATTGGATACAGGGGGAAACATAGTGACAAAGCATAAGGAAAAAGCTGAGGTACTTAATGCCTTCTTTGCCTCAGTCTTTAATAGTAAGACTCATTGTTTTGGAGTACCCAGTTCCATGAGCTGGAAGAAAGAGGCAGTGAGCAGAACGAAGTCCAAATAATCCAAGGGAAAATGGTTAGCAACCTGCTACACCACGTAGACACACTCAGGTCTATGAAGTCAGATGAGATCCACCCAAGGGTTCTGAGGGACCTGGTGAAAGTGCTCACCAAGCCACATTAAATAATTTATCAGCAGTCCTGGCTAAACAGGGAGGTCCCAGTTGACTGGAAGTTAGAAAATGTGACACCCATCTACAAGAAGGGCTGGAAAGAGGATCCAGGAAACTACAGGTCTGTCAGTCTGACCTCAGTGCCAGGGAAGGTTATACAGCAGATCATCCTGAGCGTCATTATGTGGCATGACAGTAAGTATTTATTTACGACGCTGGACACACGGGGAATTATTTCATCTAATATGTGTGTAAAATTACAGTAGCTGTGAACTTGGTTAAATGCAGTAAAGTGTTGCATATTCATGAAAGATTTAGGAACGCCTATACATATTCATAACCTGTCCCCGAGAAGGCGGTTCTTATTATAATGAGTTCCGGGAGACCATTTCCATAGTCTCCACCTCCGGCTCCTCCTGGTTGCAGCTGCGCAGTGATTGTGAACCCGGGTCCTCTTTCTCTGTACACGGTCACCTTTGGTCCAGTGTGATGAGCTGGTTAGGTCTCAGACTGCTGAGTTGGTTAAAACTGGCATATCTCCTGTCCTGCGCCCAAGTTTCTGTAATCTAGTTCACTCAAGGATGCATCAAGGATGCACCCAAGGATTATTATTTTTGCAAGGCGTCAGTGAAGTCCTGGTTTTCGTACAATAAGTTACACAGAGCTAAGCAAGGCTAGGCAATAGTGATGTGGATTAAAGGGTTAGCTCTCTAAGTGTCTTTAGTGGGGTAGGGTTAGTTCTTCAAGTGTCAAGCATTAGTTATTAAGTGTTAATTAGTTAATTGTCAATTCCCTGTATCATTTCCCCCTTTTCTAAGAAGTTAGTAAATTTTTTTACTAATATGATTCTTTACCTAATGTCTTTACAAAGTACCTGTTAGATTCTAGCTCCTGTCTTAGTTGATGTTTCTTCCAGTTGCTATAAGTATTCCTGGTACTCTGGCAACACCACAGGGAACACCTTATCATCATACAGACCAGTATCCCTAAAGCTAATATTCCCACTAAAGCTAGAAACAAGGATTGTAACCAGGTCAAGCTGGGAAGCCAGGAAGTAAGACCTTCCCATAAATTAGAGAATTCCCATGTTGGATTGTCTTTAGTAACTAGATGGAGGATTTGAGATTGTTCCCATATCTTTTGAATATCTGTTTCTACCTGTTTCTCCTGATTAATATATGAGCAATAGCTTTGGTTTATCACCACACAAACCCCTCCTTCTTTTGCAGTCAAGAGGTCTAAAACCATGCGATTTTGTAGGACTACCTTGCTTAGTGATGATATCTCTTCTTGGAGCCCATGAAGGGCATCCATAGTGGTATTTTCAATTTTCTCGATTCTGGCCAATATATTTACTATGGATTTTTCTAGTTCACTAACTCCTAGTTGAGGAATAAACCATCAAGTAAAACTATGAAATTGCGAGGGCCTCTTTACAAGAGGGTTACTCGGCACTGAACGCGTTTTTCTCCATAATGTTCTGACAATACCTGGGGGTGGGTATTGATGGTTAAACACCTTTTCTTGAGGTACTGCGTATCCACCTGTACAATGGCCTTGCCAATTTTCAGGTAGGCTTTTCCTGGCTCGTCTATCTCCGCAAAGCCACCAGCACCCAGGAGCTAGATTACAATTTGTTGCTATGTTGGAAGAGAAGCTAGAGTTCTCAATGTTTTGTATGCTGTAATTAAACCCCAGTTCTTTCAGCTTAGTTATATCAAAGATTCCAACACCTTGTGACTGACTACATTCACTGTCATTTGGAAGTTTTTCCCAACTGGTGGTTTTATCTATGGAGTTCATACATCTAGAATAAATTCTAATTTCAGTCTGATACCAAGGTACAAATTTGAAATGTCTTCCAATTGTTTTACTCAGGTCCTGCCCATAAAGGCAGGTTTGCTTTAGATTTGCATCCAACTTTCCCCCTTCTCTACTCCAGTCTGGATGGGGTACTCCGAATAGTGGAAATTCCATTCCTCTTGGGAGGATCGTGCATATCCAACAGTCTGAAAGGTTCAAATTGTTCCCAATCATTTGGGTGAGCTTTACATGCCAATTTTTTGTATGCCAACTGTGTCCTAAAGCTATGATTGTGAAAAATACAACTTTTCAGGCTGCACCTGGGTTACCCTCCATGGTGTTTTCCAGGCTTTCTTCACTCTAGAATGATGAATCCAGGCGTTCTGTTCTTTAATCTTGATAGCAGTGAATGACATCAGGAGGACTTGAAATGGACCTTCCCATTGTGGTTCCAAAGTCTTTTCTGCAAGAGACTTCACATACACATAATCTTCTGGTTGGATGTTATATACTGGTCTATCCAAATCCCTACTCCGAGTTCCAAACACATTTTTCCCAATTTTGTTAAGTTGTTTACCCAGTGCCACCATGTAAGAAGTCATAATCTCATCCTCCACTTGTGCAGACATCCCCTTCTGTACACTATAGGGTCTCCCATACAGGATTTCAAAAGGATTTAGCCTTTCCTTTGCCCTTGGCCTTGTTCATATGCAAGAGGGTCAAAGGTAAAGATTGAGCTCGAAGTCCAAACCTTGGTATTATTTCTTGTACTAATGTTTTAGTTACCTCACGAGCTTTTGCTGTTCTGATAGGGAGTGCTTCTGGCCAACCTGAAAAGGTATCAGTTAGTACCAAACAATATCAGACCCCCCCTTTTCTTGGGAGTTCCAAAAAATCAATTTGCCATTCTTGCCCAGGTCTGTTTCCTTTCCCAATTTGACCCATTTCTGGCTTAGGTATACTCTTAGGATTAGTCTGGAGGCAAAGATCGCATTGCTGTGTCACCTATCTTACAGTAGTATACAAATTTGCTGGTACTATTTTTGATCAAATGTTTATATAATGCTTCTGCTACTAAAGGCCAAACTAAATAGGAGGTTACAATAAGTTTTCCCTTGTGGGGTGTGAGCCCACCCTTCCTCATTATATGATTCCTCTAAATCTATAACAGGTTTTCAGTCTTCCTTAGTATATTCTGGCTTACCTTCTAAAATAACCTGCCTGTCGGGGACTATGGCACTTTCTACTTTTACCTTTTGCTTAGGCACCAGTTTTGCCTCTCTGCTCACCAGCTCATTTCCTCTTTTCCAATTCCAAGCTCACTTTCTGGTGTGCCTTGATATGCCTGATTGCCACCTTCTTAAGAAGTTGAGCTGCCAATATTTCTTCTGCATGTTTGATATGTTTGCCTTGAGAGTTCAAGAGTCCTTCTTCTTTCCAAATTGTTCCGTGCACATGCACGACCCTGAAAGCATACTTAGAGTCCATATAAATGTTCACAGTTTTACCTTCAGCTAGTTCCAGAGCACAGGTAAGGGCGATTATTTCTGCATTTTGTGCTGAAGTACTTTTAGACAAAGGTCCAGATTCCATCACTTCATGGCTAGTAGTTATAGCATAACCAGCACACCTTTCACCGTTCAGGATATTGCTGCTTTCATCCGTAAAGCAGTTCTCAGTGTTCTCCATGGGATTGTGCTTTAGATCTGGTCGGCTGGAGTATGTTGCTTCAATGGTTTCCAGGCAATTATGATGAACTGGT
Organism: Patagioenas fasciata; assembly: GCF_037038585.1. Taxonomy (NCBI): domain Eukaryota; kingdom Metazoa; phylum Chordata; class Aves; order Columbiformes; family Columbidae; genus Patagioenas; species Patagioenas fasciata. Next base: position 62,959,995 of record NC_092559.1, read on the forward strand.
TTTCCAATGTTATCACTGAGGAAAGAAGCTGGATTGACAATGTTAGTGACGATGATTTAGCTTGATATTTGAGAAATCTTTGTGGGGAAAGCCAATGTCCCCCTTTTGCTTTTAGAACTGTAGACACTGTGTGGGATACTAGCACAGTCATTTTCTGACTCATGGTAGATTTCCAGGCCTCCTGTACGTTCAGTATCACTGTTGCAACTGCCCGCAGGCATCCAGGCCACCCTTTTGCAGTTGCATCTAATTGTTTGGAGAAATAGGCCACTGCTCATCGGTACGGGCCAAGATCCTGTGCCGGTATACCCAAGACTATTCCCTACTTCTTGTGAGAGAATAGAAAAAAATTATTTACTCACATCTGGGAGTCCTAAAGCAGGCGCTGTCATGAAAGCCTCACCAAGTTCTTCAGAGGCTTGTGTATCTCCTTTATTCCATTGCAGGTGTTTCTGATCTGTGGCTGCTAGTACATACGGCGGCTTGACAAACAATCCATAATTATAAATCCACAACCGGCACCACCATGTCCTGCTCAAAAAGGGTCCGTAATTCTTTTACAGTTTGAGGCTTTGGAGTTTGGCATACAGCCTCCTTTCGAGCCTGTCCCAAGGTCCTCTGCCCTGGACTAATTTCATAGCCCAAATAAGTTACTTGTTACTGTATCATCTGGGCTTTCTTCTGTGATACCCGGTATCCTTGGAGCCCAAATTAGTTCAATAAACTCACAGTTCAGGTTATGCGCATCTTCTGTGTCCTAGTAGTGATCATCCACATATTGTTGCATCATCAGATGGGACTTCCCAAGATTCAAGATCTTTAGTGAGCTAATTTCCAAATATTGTCGGGCTGTTTTTAAATCCTTGTGGCAACACCGTCCATGTGAGCTGGATTTTACATAAATATTGTCTGGCTGGTTTCACGGAGAGAGAGGCAAAAAGGCATCTTTTAAATCTAAAACAGTAAACCAAATCCAATTAGAGTTAATACAGTCAGAAAGGTGTTTGCTACCACTGGATAGAGGTCCCTTGTTATTCTGTTTATAACCTGATTTGTATTAATTTCTCTGTTACTGGCTGAATTCCTTCCCTGTCCTCCCTTTTCCAAGGGCATTGTTTTATCATTACTGGCTTTTCTGCTTCTTTGATTTTTACCTCGACGGGTACAGCATTTTTGCCCTTCCAGGTACATCAGTAGTCTGTATCCTGGGATACACTTGGTTCACAACTTCTTCATTAATCTTGCCATCTGTGGGCACAGTTGCTAAAAGCAAGTCCATTATTTTCATATATTGCTGATCATTTACCTCCAGAGTAATTTCTCATTTTTTTGAATCTGATTACTGCATCCATTTGTTCCAATAAACTTCTCCCAAAAAGGTTTCAAGGAATTGGACATATATAGAAATTTATCAATACCTACTTGTTTACCCAATTTGTATTTCAAAGGTTCACAAAAATGCGCCCTTTCACTTTGGCCAGTGACTCCCTTTACCTACTATGCAATTGTTACTTGTTGTCAGTCCATCAAAAATTCCACTTGTTTCTCTTCATTCCAGGTTCCCATGAGTCTTTTTCAAACCTTGCAACTGTCTGTTTTTCTCACTGCCTAATTCTTCTGTACCTTCCCCAACATTCATTTTCCCATTATATATACTGACCTCTCTCTAAAGGCTTTTAAAGCCTTCCAACCTCTTCTGTTCCATACTTTCTTATCCTTTCGACAATCTTCCTTTTCCCTGTTACTGAATACTCTCCAAGCTTCATCTAACAACATTTCCAGATTTCTACTTTCTGTTGCCCTTTCTACTTTCTGTTGCCCTCAGATTCTATTACTTCTATAGGGGAGCTCGCACCATTTCAAATGTCAGGCTATCCCGAGAGGCATACGGCTTGTCCTCCCCCCGCCTCCTTCCCCTCCTTCAGGTAGTGGTTTTTTTTTCTATTTTTTTCTTTCTCTCCTTGCTGCAGTTTAGACAGAGGCAAGGCAACGCGGACGGGGGAGGCTGAATTTATTTTACAGCTTAGCACAGGCTTGTGATTTATGTTACAACACAGGCCTGGGATATTTCGCTTTCTTGTTTTTCCATTTAATTCCAGTCATAATACACTTCATATGCAATTCCAATTACCTCAGTGATAGTTACATTCCCCAGTCCCATTTACCTTTGCAGATGTCAGAAAAACAACATATTAAACATAAGTCCATTATTTCTATTTTCCTAGATCCAATTCAGTTCATATTCTAGCCACATCCAAACCACTCTTAAATACAATCTCCCAAGCTCACATCCATCATTATGTTTAGTTTGTTCTTTTTCCATATCTCTGACTAGCACATCAATTCAATACGGATCAGAGTTTAACAGCTTAAATCCTTTCCTGGTCCCAAAATTATTAGATAACAATAAAAGCAAATTATCTTAAAGTACTGTGTCTCATCCTATTTTCCAGGTTCTGCGGAACAACATTTAATTGCGACTAATTGATATAACCCCACATTCAAACCACAAGTGAATACAATATTGTTTCAAACTTTCTTTTATCAGGTTTCCCCACTAAGTTACTCTAATGTGTAAAGATGCATCCTAAGAAGAGCAAGATGGCATTTTAGTATTTTAATGGAACCAGTTCCCGTTTTGTTATTATGTCCCTGATTTCGGAGGGTGAAAAACATATCTGCATATACTTTCTTACATCGTGCGCACTGTAATTTTAACTCATATGTCACGTGACTTAAATCAAGGTGTTTTAAGCTCACCTTCTGCTTTATACAGATCACATGCTAAAGCGTACCACCATAAACAGCAATTACTGTAAGTAGCACACACTCACACAGCTCACACAGACATGGCTGGTTGGTCTTACGATTTACGAGTTACTTTACGATTTAGAATGGAATGCATGGAATGCCTGGGCACTTACAAAAGATAACACGTAGTTATAGAACAATTATTCCTTTTTCACCATTACCTTTTTCAGCAGCTGAAAAAAAAAGATTTCTGCATTACCCTTCACTCCTGCTAAATTAGTCATTAGCAAAAGTCCATCCTGGCTCTCAGAATTGAGATGCAGAAATCGCGGAGTTGCTCAATCTACCCCCAAGATCGCTAGCGGCTGTACCCACAAACAGACAGCAACTCCCCCCATTTCCCAGGTACCTTATCCCACTGTGGAACTGTGGTCACGCATGAGACATCTCTTTACGCCTTACTGGCTCACCGCCAAATGCAATTGAACGCATTTAAATTAAATTTATTACAACATACCTTATCCGCTATCGTGGTCAGAGGTTTTTTTGTCTGCTCCTGCAGTGAACAACGGGGACTGGAGATCTTTCCAAAAAAAATCTTTGGGGCGTGCCTAAGACATCCCTTCCCAATTGTTCAAAAAGGCAAGCAGAACAGCCTCCTATCTGGCTCGCCAAAATGAGGTGCAGAATGACCTTACAACCTTTGAGGTTATAAAGAAGGTATGTATTTATTTACGATGCCGGAAACACGGGGAATCATTTCACCTAATACATGTGTAAAATTACAGTAGCTGTGAACTTGGTTAAATGCAGTAAAGTGTTGCATATTCATGAAAGATTTAGGAACGTCTATACATATTCATAACCTGTCCCCGAGAAGGCGGTTCTTATTACAATGAGTTCCAGGAGACCATTTCCATAGTCTCCACCTCTGGCTCCTCCTGGTTGCAGCTGTGCAGTGATCGTGAACCCAGGTCCTTTTTCTCTGTACACGGTCACCTTTGGTCCAGTGTGATGAGTTGCTTAGGTCTCAGACGGCTGAGTTGGTTAAAACTGGCATATCTCCTGTCCTGTGCCCAAGTTTCTGTAATATAGTTCACTTAAGGATGCACCAAGGATGCACCCAATGATTATTATCCTTGCAAGGCGCCAGTGAAGTCCTGTTTTTCATATAATAAGTTACATAGAGTTAAGCAAGGCTAGGCAATAGTGATGTGGGTTAAAGGGTTAGCTCTCTAAGTGTCTTTAGTGGGGTAGGGTTAGTTCTTTAAGTGTCAAGTGTTAGTTTTTAAGTGTTAATTAGTTAATTGTTAATTCCCTGTATCAAGATAAGCCTTGGGGAAGAAGGTAAAGCTGCAAAATGAACAATCTTAAATGCACAGAGTAACCTATAGATGTTGCCTCTTACTCATAATTTCTCTGATTTATAAAGTGGATACATTAGATGTCATATGCTTAAGACATGAGGAATGAACAAAAAGGTCATTTGTTTCATTTGCTGGTAATTTATGTACTTTTAAGTGGGTTCTTCTGCTCAGTGAAACAAGTTTTCTTTGATGGATTTCTAATGTATTCGGTTTTAATTTCCCACAGAATAGCACCAAGTGAAATCTGTTATGCTTTAAGTTGTAATATGACTTGCTCCAGCACTATTCTCATATCAGTCATCCCAAGACTTTTTTTCAGTTAGATGCTTAAAAATGAAATTAATACAGATCCCATATTTCAGTCAGTTACAGGACACATTCTGGGCAAGTAACCTTCTGCTCGTCATGAGCACCAACAAGGAGAAATCAGAGAACAAGAATTAAAACAATTTCACCATAGGGACACAATATTTTGTGTATCGCAGAGATGATATCCTGCTTGCTCCCAGTGAGATACCTTGTGAGGCATCTGATCACATTTACCTCATTGCAATTGAAATCATGTCTTCAAAATAGAAACCTACTGTCTGGAGGAACTTGTCTTGTAGATTTCCGGACTTTTAAATTATTCTCTTCAGATTTGTTTGTGCATTATTTTGGAGAAAGTTCATATAACTTTTTACTAGTAGAAAGCAGAAGGAAACCATCTCTGTTTCAGAGAACCCAGCCTGCTGACTGCTGAAAAGGCTTGTCTTGTTGCAGCTTCAGGGCTACAGGAATGATTGTACAAGGCATGGATTTTTCTTTGCTGCTGTCTGCCTTTGTTTGTACTGGTAAATGGATGGGGGGAGCTGCGAGATGAATGTAGCAGGGTCATTCCTGCAGATTTCCTTAGTGCAGGATGGGAACAAAACCCAAGGGAGATGTATAAAGCTGTAGAGATCAGCTGACACAATGACAAAGGGTGAATAAAAAGCACAGAGCTAAGGGGATATTTTCCTAAAATCAGCTGGACTCTAATCACTGCATCTCACCAGGGTAATCCTGGGGAGGAACATCCCACAATGCACAATTGCTCTCAGCTTGTCCTCTGACTTACAGTGCAACCATAGGAGATTTAAACACAGTGAAACTGGAAGCAGCAGTCAGAGAGGCACACAGCTGTGGCTAGTTCCCACAGCTGAGCACTAGATCAGCTAAATCCCATGTCTGAGCACTAGATCGGGGTGGACAGCAGGGTTCCTGGAGTCAGGGAAACCCGAGGAAGAGTCTGCTCTGGCATTCGTGCCAAGAAGTGGCAGATCTCGAGAGAGAGGCTGATGCAGAGGGGGTGTTGCCCGGAGATTTAAACAGCCCCTAGGGAGTGCAAGTGACTAGGAGTGCAATGAACAGGGTGCGCAACCAGGAGTGTGGCAGTTAGCGCAGCAGTTTGCACGGAAGAGTGAGCGGGAAGGCAGAGGAAGTTCTGCCAGCTCAAGAGATTAGTTCACTTAGTGCTTATCACCCTTGCAGGAGGAGCTGGGCGGTAAAGGTAAGTCCCCTGAACTTGCCATAAAGGATGCAGCAACCCAGACTGAGCTGCCATCGAAACATGCAGTCATCCAGACCTCAGGCTTCAGGGAATTGTGGGAAAGCAAGATGTGCAGTTCCAACCACCTGGATGATAAAGGAAGATCAATACTAACATGACCATCTGGACGGTCTAAGAAATTATACTAACATAATTAGATCATAGCAAAATATAAAGGGCCTTGGACAGATCGTGTTGAAGTACGTTTCTCATAATTGTGAAGAGTGATAGCCCAGACTCGTGAGAATGGTATGTCAGGCCAGATAACCATACCCAAGTGCATCATGGGATGTGTGAATGTCCTTGGGCCTGGTCTGTGAATGAGTGAGAACGTAATTCAAACAAACATAACATGAGTGTGGTGTGTTTTTAATAACAATTATTGGAAAAACATCTTATGTAACATCTTAGTCCAGGTCTGTATCTGTAAATCCTATAAACTGTCACTGACTAATAAAGAAGGCCTCAGCCTGGCTCAGCTCTCTGCTCAGCCCGGCTCTGCGATCCTTCCTGAACAAGATCTCTGTCTGTGCGTGAATCTTTGTCTGTGTAACAGTGTGTGTTGTTTCTAATTGCCGCAGGGAATGCCTGAGCGTCTCACTGGTATGGGATGGCAAGAGAGAGAAAGCTGCGTGAGGTGTGACCAGGTGGATGACCTGCTCAACCTGGTGGTAGAGCTGAAGGAGGAGGTAGAAAGGCTGAGAAGCATCAGGGAGTCAGAGAAGGAGACAGACTGGTAGGATCAAGCTCTGGCCTCCCTGAGACAGGAAAGGTCACCACAAAGAAACCAAACAATTACCCTCCCCCTGACTGACCAAGCAGATCAAGGGAAAGGAATGGTGTTTGTCTTCACAGAATAACAGAATGGTTAGGGTTGGAAGGGACCTCTGGAGATCATCTAGTTCAACCCACCTGCTAAAGCAGGTACACCTAGAACAGATTGCACAGCAATGTGTCCAGGTGGGCCTTAAATGTCTCCAGAGAAGGAGACTCCACAACCTCTCTGGGCAGCCTGTTCCAGTGCTCTGGCACCCTCAAAGTAAATAAGTTTTTCCTCATATTCAGATGGAATCTTCTGTGTTTCAGTCTGTGCCCATTGCCCCTCATCCCAATCATTGGGCACCACTGAAAGGAGTCTGGTCCCATCCTCTTGACATCTACCCTTGAGATATTTATAAACATTGATTAGATCCCCTCTCAGCCTTCTCTTCTCCAGGCTGAACAGACTCATGTCTCTCAGTCTCTCCTCATAAGAAAGATGTGCCAGACCCCTAATCATCTTCGTAGTCTGACGCTGGACTCCCTCCAGTAATTCCTTGTCCTTCTTAAACTGTGGAGCCGAGAACTGGACACAGTACTCCAAATGTGGCCTCACCAGGGCAGAGTACAGGGGGAGGATAACCTCCTTTGACCTGCTGGTCACACTCTTCTTAATGCACCCCAGGATACCATTGACCTTCTTGGCCACAAGGGCACATTGTTGACTCATGGTCAACCTGTTGTCGACCAGAACTACAAAGTCCTTTATCTGCAGTGCTACTTTCCAGCAGGAGAACCCCAAACCTGTACTGGTGTCTGAGGCTGTTCCTCCTCAGGTGCAGGACCCTACACTTGCCCTTATTAAACTTCATCAGGTTCTTGTCTGCCCAGTCCTCCAGCCTGTCCAGGTCTTGCTGAATGGCAGCACAGCCTTCTGGTATATCAGCCCTTCCTCCCAGTTTGGGCTCATCAGCAGAGCTTTAAACTAGACATGATGGGGGAGAAGCATGATATCAGGCTCACCTGTGACAAGCAGTGGGATGAGACACCAAGGACAGAGGGGTGGGGTGTTAGCAAGGACCCTCAGCCTATGGCCTTGAGATGTATTTGCCTCACTGGAGCACACCTGAAGTCTTATGGAGATGAGCCAGGGACTCCTGAGGTAATAGAGGCCAACAAGAAAACACCTGTGAAATATTTTAGAGGAATTAAGGGGTGTTCCTCTAAGAAGGTGACACAGCCAACAGCCCAGCTGAAGTGCTTCTACACCAATTCACGCAGCATGGGCAACAAACAGGAGGATTTGGAAGCCACCGTGATGCTAGAAGGCTATGACCTCGTGGCCGTTAATGAAATGTGGTGGCATGGATCCCATGACTGGAGTGCAGGTAATGATGGCTACAGGCTGTTCAGAAGGGACAGAAAAGGAAGGAAGGCTGGAGGGGTTGCCCTCTACATCAAGAGACAGATAGAGTGTGAAGAGCTCTCTCTGAAAAACAGCCATGAGCAGGTTGAAAGCTTATCAGTAAGAATCAAAGACCGAGGCAACAATGGAAACCTTGTGGTTGGTGTCTACTACAGGCCACCCAATCAGGTGGAGACTATTGATGAAGCGTTTTTACTTCAGCTACAAGAGGCATCGTGCTTGCAGGCTCTTGTCCTGCTGGGGAACTTCAACCACTCCAATATCTGCTGGGAAAGTAGCACAGCAAGCTGTAGACAGTCCAGGAGACTCCTGGAGTGCATTGAGGATAACTTCCTCAGCTACGTAAGAGACAATCCTAGCAGAGGGGATGCGACACTGGACCTGATGGTCACCAATGCAAGTGAGGTAATTGGTGACATCAAGACTCGAGGCAGCCTGTGCTGCAGTGAACACACGCTTGTGGAGTTTGCAGTCCTGAGGGAAGTGGGACTGGTGAAAAGTAAAGTCAGGACCTTGAATTTTAGGAAAGCCAATTTCCAGCTCTTCAAGAAATTAGTCAACAGGATCCTCTGGGAAACTGCCTTCAGGGACAAGGGAGCGGAACAGAGCTGGCAGATCTTTAAGGACGCTTTCCATAGAGCACAAGAGCTCTCGATGCCCAGGTGTAAGAAATTGGGTAAGGAAGGCAAGAGGCCGGCATGGCTGCGTTGAGACCTGCTGGTCAAACTAAAGGGCAAGAAGGAAATGGACGTGTAGTGGAAGCAGGGACAGGTATCCTGGGAAGAATATTGGGACACTGCCTGGTTGTGCAGAGATGGGGTCAGGAAGGTCAAGGTGCAACTGGAGATGAACTTGGCAAGGGACGCAAAAATAACAAGAAGGGCTTCTACAGGTACGTCAACCAGAAAAGGAAGGTCAAAGAAAGCATGCCACCCATGCTGAGGAAGACTGGTTGTGCTGGATTGGTCAAGATGGGGTTAATTTCTACCAGGACATCAGGGTATTCTATACCATATCTGGTCTCTCTCTGGGGACTAGAGTGTTCTGATTCTGGGAGGGGGACAAGCCAGGAGGCTCCGGCAGGACCACGTTTCTTATTCTTTTTTTCTTCCTTTTGGTATCATGGGTGCGAGCCGGGATTTCGGGGAAAGGGAGGGTGCTGATGGCTGCAGCAGCGAGAGAGTCTAAGCACAGGCTGTGGGGGGGCGAGCTGATGGCTGGGATGGCGTCAACTGCTCTAGTGGTGGCAGGCACCTAGGAAGGCATCGTCTTTGTAGGTTCCTTTATCATTGCTGTTACCGCTTGTTCGTTCTCCCTTGTTTTCTCCTTGCTGCCCCGTTAAACTATTTTCTTTTTATCCCAACCCACGAGTTTTTGCCTTTATTGGTTTGTTGTTGTTTTTTTTTTTTTACTTTTAATTCTCCTCTCCATCCCACCAGGGGCAGGGGAGGGGTGAGTGAGCGGCATGTGGTTCTAGTTGCCGGCTGGGGGTACCAGGGCTAAACTATGACAGTCGTTTTTGTCGAGCCAAGCAGGAGAAAGAATAGAGTTGAGATAAAAAAACAGAGCTGACCCAAGTGTGTTAGAACTTACTCTATTAGTTAAGTGGTCACGATGTTTCTTTGTTTGTCCACGTGGCTGTGTCATCTTAATTCCTACATGCCCTATGTTTTCCCTGGGATGCTGTTTGTTACATCTGGGAAAAGGATTTGGTTTATCATAATGCTGTCCTGTATGACATCAGCCTATGAGATTGTGATTTCCTTCCTTACACAGCTCTATTGGTATTTTCATAAGATATTGTTGATTTTTCCATATCTAGGGAACCATCTCTCGGAATTGATTAATAATCACACCCAGTCTACAGAGAAGATAGAGGGGGGTGGAATCTTTCCTCATCTCTTCACTGCTTTTTTCTCTTCCGGCTTGGTTCCAACAGTTTCTGAGGATTTTAGACACCCTGGAGATATTCAAGCTAGCCTGCTCTTGCTGCTATGTCTTCTGAATGTGTGCCAGGTCATATACAGGGTAACAAAAGGACATACTAAGAATAACACCCATAGATTTGCCCCAAGGTCAGATGATCATGGGTGGAATGGTGCGTGGGAAAATATGGGCAGATATCTGGAGAATTTCTCACCTCCAATGGTCTGGAGTTTCACTCTTGAACAACTGCAGGACTCTGATGAGGTGACAGAATATGTAAAACGGAGATACTCTAGCTATTCTAAAGAGGCACAACTTACTGCACTGTGTTAGGCCCTGGCCGGTATCTATCAAACACTGCTCGACACCATACAGTGCCCCCAGGGCAAAGACGGGGATAACAAACTGACAGGCACTACAGCTGCTGCTGCCCTTTCACCAGATGCTGCGGCTGCTCAGACCCCAGCGAAAGGCACTGTGGCTACTCAAAGCCAGGCAACGGGCACTGTGGCTACTCAGCCCCAGGTGGTACGTGTGGCAACTGAATCAGAGAACCAACCTGTGTCTGTATCAGTTGCTCCTCTCCAGAAGAACAAATACACAAAGAAATCAGTTCGCTTAGTGAGGGAAGATGAAGACCCAGGCCCATCACAAGAGCAGGAGGAGGAGGCAGAACCAGAGACAGTCACCCAATCGCTATCCCCAGGTGAGCTGCAAGATACGCAAAAGGATTTCAGCTGCTGGGATGGTGAGCACATTGTTGCTTGGCTGCTCTGATGCTCAGATAATGGGGCTGGTAGTGCGGAATTAGAAGGCAGGGAAACTAAGCAATTAGGATTCCTGTCTAGGGAAGGGGGCATTGACAAGGTGATTGGAAGGAAGACACAAACCCTCAGCCTCTGGAGGTGACTTCTGTCAGGTGTTAAGGAAAGGTATCCCTTCAAGGAGGATGGTATCTGTCACCCAAGCAAGTGGACCACCATGGAGAAAGGTATCCAGTACCTGAGGGAGCTGACTGTTCTGGAGGTGATTTACAATGACACCAATAATGACCCACTGTCACGGTTGATTTGGTTCATTTACCTTGATCTCGAAGCACAAAATTAAGGCAACCAAAATGCCAAGGGATTATAATTCAATCAAACAGTGTAACTTTATTATTTTGCCCATAAAGCGGCACGTGATAGGGAAAGTGGAAAAAAGGGAAAGAAAGAAAGAAAGAAAGAAAGAAAGAAAGAAAGAGAAATAAGGAAAAGGGAGGAAAGAAGATTATAGCTACCACCACGGGTCCAAAGGCATCCCTATGGTCCCAGGTCCCAAACAGCATCCTGCCGGTCCTCCATCGTGATCTGTGATCCTTTGGTGGGGAGGTCTCTCCGAACCATCTTTTATGCTCAGCAACAGCGCCTCAACCCTCCTCTCTCCCGTGGATTGAGGCCAATCTCTGCCTTCATTTCGCAATCCAGACTTAACTGCGTAGGCCCAAAAAGTTCCCGCTTTGCTTGCCAAAACTTGTCTGCGCCCACGTCGCCTCATGTTCAGGGGTCTCTTACTTGTCCGTTGGGTGACCTCAAGACCCTCTACAAGCCTCTACATGTGCTCCTCTTTGTTGGCCTTAGTAACAGGGAGGAGGTGGGGCAAGTTTGGCTGAGACAGCAGGTGAACTCCATCTTCTGGACAGCAGCTACTTTAGTCCCAGGTCAAAGACTCCCTGAACCACGCGGTTCTTTCTCTCAGACCATTTGTTTCTTGGTATGTGTCCTGGTTTTGTTAAAAACAAGACCGGTTCTCTTTTAGTGATTTTTCTTTCAGCTAAGTTCTTCTAGGTGGCTGTACTTTTCTGAGTTTTAGCCTGCATATTTTTCCTAGGATGCTGTACTCGGTGCTGATCAGAGACCAACGGAATGCTGAAGAAGCTTGTGTTTAGATTTATGGTAGCTAAGAAAGACTGATAAGTTTTCCCACGTTCCATTGTGAGAGGGGCGTGTTTGAGGAGGGGTGGATGGAACAGGTGACTAGAACTGACCAATGGAAATATTCCATCCCATAATCGTCATACCCCCTCTATAAGAGGGTGATCACGAGGGTCACGCTCTCTTCGACCATGGCCGGCATCTAGAGAGGACCCTGTCTGTCTGTCTGTGATCTACAGGCCTCAGGCCCTGCATCCCTGCAACCAGGTTCCAGTTTGCTGTGAAGTCCTGCCCATGACTTCCGGGGGCCTGGCCTGCACCTGCTGGAGCCACGCCAGCTCCGCACACCCAGCTCCGCCACTGCTGGAGTGATGCCAACTCCACACCAAGCACTTGAGATTGGTTTTGTATATTTTGTATATATATTCTCTATTTATTAGTAGCATTAGTAAAACCCTTTAAAACTCTCCAACTTTAAGTCTAAGTCTCTCTTCCTTTCCCCTTATCTTTCTTATCATCTTTCCGATCTAAAGAAAGGGTGGTGGGAAATGAGGGAATAACAGAAAGCGTCTGCCACGGTTTATTGCCGCCTTGCCTTAAACCGTAACAGTATCTCTCCAAGTTCCTGATGGCGATGTTGAGGCAAATACTGTTCTTCGAACTGACTCTTACACCACCCCATGGCTCAACATTGTTATCAGGATCTCATGGCAGTAACACAATCCTCAAAGAGAAACAGAAAGTATAAGAGGAAGAAAAGGAAAGGAAAAGAAAAGAATCTACGTGATCCGCTTTGTGTCAATGATTTTAGGAATGTCTACATTGGAGGGGACACTAAACAAATCGTGTGCATTAAGTACAGATGTTAAATGTGTCAACTGGTTTACCATTCTCCAATTCAAAACATACAATACTGCAGAAAAAACAAAACCTATCAAAATTAATATCAAGAGAACAACAATGGGGTGACACAACTTGTTCAGGATGCCTGTAGCAGTAGGTGACCACCTGAAAAGTGTGTCCCACCGCTTATGTTATGCATCCTTTTCTACTCTTCTCAACAAACTGTGAATTTCTTCAACACTGTGGTGAACAGTTATCAAGGTTTTCTGTTCATTTACTCGAACCTCTTCCAAGATCTTGATCAAGTCTTAACGTTGCAACAATTGCTTTACCAATGTGAGATTCATCCCAATAGGTATAGGCAGCAATTCGTTAATCAGTGTGTAATTAGATTGTAAAAGTTTATGATATATGACTGGTGCTAAATAAGAAAAATCACATCCAGTTATTTTGACAAAATTACAAATACAAAAAATTGAATGATTTCTAATATTTACCATCACCATATCTACTAATATAGAGTTATAAGCAGTCCTCAAGCACACACAACCTTTGCCAATATACGCTAATACCATTTCTCGATTGTCAGGACGAACCTCAAAATGACAAACATTCCGCTCAGTGTCCAGAAAAATGTCTTGAACACTGATTGTATTGCTTTCGCAGATGAATCCTTGCTGTTGTCGTACAATGCAAGATTCTAAATTGACAGTTTGCCATTTCTTATCCACTTTTCGGGCCCATACTCTATGCTCAAAAGGATAGAGTATAGTTCCATTGTGGTTCAAACCTAATGCAATGATGGGGTAAATTATGTATATTGTAGCATTATGTATGGTTAACACAAAGGTTGTGGTCGTGTTCGTGATGGGGTTATAGGTAAAGTTTACCAAAGTCCACCAGGATTGGAATTCTCTCTCAAATTCAGTGGCACTGTCCCAAACATTTTTCCGAATTTCGATGGGGAAAGTGCCTTCTTCACCTTCTGTAATGATTGAGGCAGCCACTGTTTGCATCCATGGTTGTGCCTGAATACAACTGAGAGCCAAAGAAAGGTTATTTTGGACCACACCAAGTGTATCTATTATAATTTCATGGTCTTTTACATTTACCTTTTCCCATTTTAGCAACACTTTTGATAGCAGCCATTGGTTAGTTCCCAACGCCAATAGGGAAGACCACAAGGGTAGTTGTAATTTTGCCAAATCACTAGTTGTGGTGGCCAATTTATTCACTAATATTTCTGAATCAATACCATTTAAAACTCCCAATCCTGTCCCCAACACACCAGTTAGGTCTCTCTGTGTTCATTTTCTATTAGGTATTCGTTTCCACAGCCAGGTTGTCCACCCCTCGAAGGAGGTTCTCAGGAAAGGAGAGCAGACTGGCTGAATCTCAGAAACATTATTTTGCATTAACAACTCAACACGTTTAAGAGACCATTCTGGGTTGAACAACATTTGTTGTTGGCCTACATTTTTGATCACATATGGTCCAATTTAAAAAATTTTTGGATCGGGTACAGCTATTGGTTGGGTGGTAGGTGTCATGACCTCTATCCTGAGTCTCCCCCAGTGTTTGGTATTATTTTTGCCACGCATGATCTTATGAGTATATTGTATTGCAGTCAGGTTTAGACAACAATTTTGGCTTTGTTTTTTACATGATAAAGTAAGGCCATGTAGTCCAATTCCATAGCTGTTTACTGGTTCAGTGAGGGACTCAGTAATTAATCTATATTGTACGGAGAGATTGTCACCCTAGACCACCATATAAGAGGGTGTAGCTTCATTTTTGTCATTTAGTGTGAAAACATTGTCTTTGTCATGATAGGTGACTATTGCAACAAGCATCACTGGAGGTTTGGTGACAGAATTTATTTTAAATTTGAAGTTTAGGCCTAATAGATGAGCGGTTGGCCTGATTGTTTTGCCAATTACACACCACCCAGATGATCCTTGTCCAAGTGAAGTTGTACCAACAATCAGTTTCCTCATTCTCACAGGATTTAGTAATCTCAACATTGTTGGTACTTGGGTCCAAGGTGGTATAGTTGCCGATGTACTTTTGGCGACAACACAAGATGAGAGAATTTTGCTTATCACATTTCCACTCTGCAGTGGGACAGGGTTTTGCTGAGATGTTAGGGTAAATTTTGGTTGTCAAATTTGGATCTAAAAGATTTCCAGAAACTGTGATTGAAGAGGCTTTCTCATGGTAAGATCCTTCCACCTTTCTGCATCCTCTTTTAATTTTTTATCCAATTGTACCAGTCAGGGCTCTAACCCAATTCTTCCTATTCAACTTCCATTCAATTAAGCGATACACTTCATCATTATGTATTACTACAGTAGCCAAATTTGGAAAGCGGTCTTTGGGATACAGTCCTAGAGAACTAGTGTATCTAACAGTAGCTTTGGACCAAGGCCATTTATCATACTTATGGTTACAGGTAAGTGAAAAGATGCAGAAAAGTATTAGCAGCCCAATTATATTATTGGTCATTTTGAAAATTTAGGCCTTCAGATTTGATTCTTGAATGATTTGCATTATTCTCTGTGTCCCTTGGAGTTCTTCTGAAAAAGGAAAACAAACAGGGCAAAAATAATTAAAATGATGGAATTATCCAACCAGTATTTATTCAATTTTCCTTATCCAGGGCATCGGAGGCTACCCATGCATTTGCATTTAAAGGGGTTTTCAATACCAGTGGTACGCTTCCCACAGTAGGAAGTTCCACCAGAACTCTTTGTCCTGGAAAATGGGCCGGATCCTTGGAATCATTTGGTCCTTTTAAAGAGGGAATCAAGGAAGGGGCCTTTGGGCAGAAATCAGTGATTTTGGGGCATCCATTTACCCCCCACCTGTCATTTACCCCTGTGACAGCTTGCCACAGACGAACATCCCTGTTTCCCTCATGAGGTTCCAGAAGCCGTTTCAAGAGGCCATTGATTCTTTCTACAATTCCATTAGCTTGTGGGTAATATGGGGTATGAAAAATCCATTTAATCCCTTCACTTCATGCCCAATCTTGTACAACTCTGGAGGTAAAATGGGAGCCGTTG
Organism: Patagioenas fasciata; assembly: GCF_037038585.1. NCBI lineage: Eukaryota > Metazoa > Chordata > Aves > Columbiformes > Columbidae > Patagioenas > Patagioenas fasciata. Next base: position 62,975,615 of record NC_092559.1, read on the forward strand.
TCAGACTGTATCTCTTGTGGTTTTGGAAAAGTTCCAAACCATTCTCACAATGCTTTCACAGTGTTTTCACCTGTAGCCCTGCTAAAAGCTTCAGCTTGGACTAATCCTGATGTTATTTCCACTCCCACCAGCACAAAATGTTTGCCTCCTGATTTCTTAAAGGGGCCACTATATTCTACCTGCCAGGCATCCCACAAACCTTTACCTTCCCTTAAATGTAGAGGGTTATCTTCTAAAGAGTGCCTTTCAAGCCATCTCCGACATTGTTCACAGGCTGATATGCAGGTTTTACACATTTTTTTGGTGACAGGCCAGCCTCAGGCCAGAGCTTCATGATACAAGTCTTTAGCTCCGGTGTGTTTGCGTTTTACGTATAACCATTCTAACAAGCGTTCCCAATCTTCTGAAATTTGGTCCTTTTGTACAGGGGCCAGTCTTGCTAATTCATCAGCTCGGTTATTCCATTCACCTGCAGATCCCTATCTACCTGATGAGAAGCTACCCAGCTGTAAGAGTCTGTCTGAAGATTTGCCTGACCATCGCCATCAGGGAATGGAGGATGGATTTATATCCGACAACTCACACATACAAAAGGGGGAGATTTATTGATCACGGCTATAGTAGGTCCTAAGCGAGGCCTTTTGGGCCACCTGGTCAGGGAGAGGGGTTCCAGTAGTGACTGCTTTTATGACCTTAAATAGACCTCTTAATATGATTGGCTGCTGTCGTACAATCTCCTCTACTTCTAACAGAGCCAAGCTACCAACAAACAAACCTTTCTCCCAGGTACACTCTGAGTTAAAAAGAGAATGGGTATTTGTTACTACTCTTTGTTCTTTCATTTCTTGTACAATTTGCAAGCAGGCTGCTTTGTGTACACTTTCTAGCAATTGATCAGGTGTGCTAGTGACTGCCAAGGGTTCTCCCCCAGTTAGGGATACACGCCACACGTACTCTGTTTCAGATTCTTTAGGGAGGTGACCGTTTTCTTTTTTTAGTTTGGTCAGCTCAGTTGCAGTGTAAGGTGTTTGCTTAGTTGTAATGTGAGAGTCAGTATACTCCTCATCAACTTGATTTATTTGTTGGATACTTTTCTCCTCTAGCTCCCACTCCCTCAGCACTCCTGTGTTTTTTAAACATTCCTTTAGAGTAGCTTTTAAGGAGCGGTTTTCTTCCCTCTCTTTTTCTAGTTGTTGTGAACAATTTTCTAATTGTTTTTCTAAACTGAAGGAAGTTTTTTGCAAAACCTGCACCAGATTTTCAACAGATTCTATAATTTTACTTTCATTACTACGTCGCTTGAAGTGATCTTCAATCGCTGCTACCAGGTTGGCTTCTAGTACAGCACACACAATAGCTTCATCCTTATTTGATCCAAACTTAGTCTGTAAAGAAATCACTAGGTCCACTACACTCTGTAAATTAGCCCAATTATCACGAGCCCAGTCTTGTCCAGGTACGGAGGGTCGAGCCCCATACTTTGCTAAAAGTGTGTAGAACGAGTCTCTATCTTTTACTAAACAAAAATCTTGTTTATCAGCTTTTCCGGTCATTCTTATTACGAAGGGGCGGAACTCAGTCTGGGAAAGCACAACTTAGTTACAGAAGCCACAGCAAGTGCTGTGTCACCCTTCTCTTTCCTGAGTGGTTGAAGGGGCCAAAAATCCGCTACAGGGAGGCTCAACTTAGTTACACAAACACATGAGATTGCCCCTTCACTCTCCCTAGCAGAAAATTCTCATCAACATGAGAGCAACACCCCTTTTGCACTTTGAGATCTTTTGGTTTGATTCCAAGAGACAGAGGCCTCTACACTACTTGCACTCCTCTGTTTCCCAGAATCCCATCCTCGTTGCCAATTTAATGTCACGGTCCATTCAGTGATGGACTCGTGATGGTTCTTTTACCTTGATCTCAAAGCGCAAAATTAAAGCAACCAAAATGCCAAGGGGTTATAATTCAATCAAATAGTGTTACTTTATTAATTTGCCTGTGAAGTGGCATATGATAGCAAGAGAGAGTAAGAAAAAGGAAAAGACAAAAGAAACAGGGAAAGAAAAGGAAAATAAAGTGGGAATGAGGATGTGTTTACCACCAGTCAAGCTACAGAGGCGTCCCTCTGGTCTCCAGTCCAATAGAGTCCTGCCGGTCTTCCGTCGTTGGTCGGGATTGTCTGGTGGGGCGATCACAACAGTGTCCATTCAGGAGTCATCTCTGTTGCTTCTTCACCCCCTCTCGCTCCCATTGTTTGAGGCCACTCTCCACCTTGATTTTGTAAGCCAGGCTTAAACTGCACAGGCTCGAAAGATCCACGCTTCTTTAGTCAGCACTTACGTGGCCTGCATTCTCCCTGGTCCACTGCGTGACCTCAGGACCCTTGGCAAGCTTCTGGGCATGCTCCTTTTCATTTGCCATTGTTTGAGGGAGCTGGTGGGGGACAGGTGTGACTGAGACTGCAGGTGAGAACACATCTTCCGGACTGCAACTATTGTCCCTGGGTCGAAGAAACCCTCATAACAATGACTTTCAGAAGGTGGGGGCTGGTTTGGTTGAAGCAGCAGGGGAAGTCCATACAGTGGGCATTGTAAGCAGCAGCCCCCCCGTATCAGTGAAACCAGTGCAACACAAGGCTTCTCCTCAGGCCTCTCTCCAAGTCATTGCCCATTCGTTCTATCTGTCAGGACCTCAGTTCTCTCAGTTCCTGATGACCATGGTCAGGCAAATCTTCAGACCGACTCTTACAGCTGGGTAGCTTCTCATCAGGTAGATGGGGATCTGCAGGAGAATGGAATAACCAAGGTGATGAATTAGCAAGACTGGCCCCTGTTGGAAAGTAAGATGTGGGAAAGCAAGATGTGAGGTTCCAGCCACCTGGATGATAAAGGAAGATCAATACTAACATGACCATCCGGACGGTCGAACACATAATACTAACATAATAACATATAAAGGGCCTTGGACAGATTATTTTGAAGTACGTTTCTCATAATTGTAAAAAGTTATAGCCCAGACTCGTGAGAATGGTATCTCAGGCCGGATAACCGCCCCCAGGTGTATGGGATGTGTGAATGTCCTTGGGCCTGGTCTGTGAATGAGTGGGAACATAACTGAAACAAACATAACATGAGTGTGGTGTGTTTTAAATAACAATTATTGGAAAAACATCTTATGTAACATCTTAGTCCAGGCCCATATTTGTAAATCCTATAAATTGTCACTGGCTAATAAAGAGAGGGTCTCGGCCTGGCTCAGCTCTCTGCTCAGCCCAGCTCTGCACTCCTTCCTGAACAAGATCTCTGACTGTACATGCATCTCTGTCTGCGTCCAGGTATGCGTCGTCCCTGCGGCAATTAGGAACGACGCATACCGGGACGCAGACAGAAATTCACGCAGAGGCAGAGATCTTCCTCAGGAAGGAGCGCAGAGCCTGGCCAAGCCAAGAGCTGACCTAGGCCTAGGCTTACGCTGCCTTCTTTATTCACCATTGACAATTTATAGGATCTAGCCCATGTTCACAGAATCACAGAATTGACTGGGTTGGAAAAGACCTCAGAGATCATTGAGTCCAATCCTTGGTCCAACTCTAGTCCGTTTACTAGAATTAGAGGAATAAAATATGTAAAATGAGGAAGGCATCAGGTAGTCTCTAAACCCTGAAGTACCCAACAAATGGGGAACAGGGGAGGGAAATTTAGCCTGGGATTTGGGGGAATATAAGCAGGGGCATTTTGCCCTATTATGTGTGCCTACCTTTAGGTAGAACACCCGATCTTCCAAAACCATTATTAAAATATGCTTTGCTGAGAGATCCTGCCTGGGCCTATTATATTTGCAAGGTGTAAGGAACGTTTAATGGGGTAGCAAGGGAAAGGAGAGAGAATTATGAATAAACCCCTATTTGTGGCTATAGAAATTAAAAGTCCATGGGGAAGGTTTATATTAGTGGAAGATTCCCCAGCTTATTTATTAGTGAGAAATCTTTTGCAGGCTCTGGGTGCAGAAAGACAGTTACTGCCTGGGGGGGTGACAAGGAGAAAATTTGAAAGCTCACAGAATCACAGAATGTTAGGGATTGGAAGGGACCTTGAAAGATCATCTAGTCCGATCCCTCTGCTGGAGCAGGAACACCTAGATGAGGCTACACAGGAAGGCATCCAGGCAGGTTTTGAATGTCTCCAGACTAGGGGACTCCACAACCCCCCTGGGTAGCCTGTTCCAGTGTTCTGTCACCCTTACTGAGAAGAAGTTTCTTCTCAAATTTAAGTGGAACCTTTTGTGTTCCAGTTTGAACCCATTACCCCTTGTCCTATCATTAGTTGTCACCGAGAAGAGCCTGGCTCCATCCTCGTGACACTCACCCTTTAAATATCTGTAAACATTAATGAGGTCACCCCTCACTCTCCTCTTCTCCAAGCTAAAGAGACCCATCTCCCTCAGTCTTTCTTCATAAGGGAGATGCTCCACTCCCTTAATCATCTTTGTTGCCCTGCGCTGGACTCTCTCCAGCAGTTCCCTGTCCTTGAACTGAGGGGCCCAGAACTGGACACAATATTCCAGATGTGGTCTCACCAGGGCAGAGTAGAGGGGAAGGAGAACCTCTCTCTACCTACTAACCACCCCCCTTCTAATACACCCCAGGATGCCATTGGCCTTCCTGGCCACAAGGGCACAGTGCTGGCTCATGGTCATCCTGCTGTCCACCAGGACCCCCAGGTCCCTTTCCACTACACTGCTCTCTAATAGGTCATTCCTCCAACTTATACTGGAACCTGGGGTTGTTCCCACCCAGATGCAAGACTCTACACTTTCCCTTGTTATATTTAATTAAATTTTTCCCCATCCAACTCTCCAGCCTGTCCAGGACTCCCTGGATGGCAGCACAGCCTTCTGGCGTGTCAGCCACTCCTCCCAGCTTCGTGTCATCAGCAAACTTGCTGATAGTACACTCTAATCCCTCGACCAAATCATTGATGAATATATTGAATAATATTGGCCCCAGTACTGACCCCTGAGGCACTCCACTAGATACAGGCTGCGGTGATTAGAAACGATGCATACCAGGATGCAGACAGAAATTCACGCAGAGGCAGAGATCTTGTTCAGGAAGGAGCGCAGAGCCTGGCCAAGCAGAGAGCTGACCTAGGCCTAGGCTGCCTTCTTTATTCACCATTGACAATTTATAGGATTTAGAGGTACAGGCCTGGACTAAGATGTTTACAAAAGGTGTTTTTCCACTAATTGTTATTAAAAACACACTAAACTCATGTGATGTTTGTCTCACTTGTTTTTCCACTCATTCACAGACCAGGTCCAAGGACATTCACACATCCCATGCACTTGGGGGCGGTTATCCGGCCCGAGATACCATTCTCACGAGTCTGGGCTATAACTTTTTACGATTATGAGAAACGTACTTCAAAGTAATCTGACCAATGCCCTTTATATATTATTATGTTAGTATTATGCCTTCGACCGTCCAGACGGTCATGTTAGTATTGATCTTCCTTTATCATCCAGGTGGCTGGAACCGCACATCTTGCTTTCCCACATTTTGCTTTCCAACATTTCCCCCTTTTTTGTTTTAAACATCAGGTTCTCAATGAGCGCAGTAAGGACCCTGGCTTTGTTCTTCTTTGCATTCTGTATCATTCTCCAGATGACTCAGAGGACTACAAGAAAAAACATCACACAAGCATTTCCAATTCCCACAAAAACACATATACGCAGATTGAAAGCTGAAAATGAAGTTTTAGGTTCTAATCACTTTATGCTATTAGATAATGTTAGCCATTTTGTCTTACGGTCCTGATTTTTACAAATTAGGTCATTATTTTGCAGGGTACTGGCTAAATCCTAAATCAGGTCTTGCACATTAGCTAAGACTGTTATTTTACTTCATATCACTCATAAACACTATAATTCAGTTTCAACGGTATTACACATATTTAGCACTCTGATAACAGAAAACACAAGTTCAGGTATCAGCTAAGGAGATGATTTAAACATAATATCACAAGAATAATTAGGATCCACAACTTGCATGTAGTCACTCACAAGAAACAAAACTAGAGGCCTTTTACTTCAGGGTACTCACAAGAAATAGTCACTCGCTCAAATAAAGAAGTGAGGTGTCATTAATCCCAGGAAGTTTCCTTAGATGGTGTTCCTGTCTAAGGAAAGGACTCCAGTTCACAGACCCGCAGCTCTGAGAAGACCACTTGAAGGGGGTCTTCGGCGGGAACCCCGTTTCATTGTTTGGCCAGATGTGGCTGTGGGCATTACAACATAGTCCAGAAGCTTTTCAGCTAGTCTGGGCACCTCCTTTGTTAAGGACCCTGTCAATTGACCGAGGGTCCCACCCCTCCTGACCCATCAGTTGGTAGAGGTGAAGTTTATTGACAACACCTTGGTACCATTCTAGGTGTATATATGTGGGGACAGGCACAGTGGGGCACAAAAGGTTCTAAAGAGCCATCGACCTCCTCATTGAAAGCTCCAGATTTCAGGGGAATGTGTACTGCCTCACAATCCAGCCTGCGACCACAGTCATCTGACAAACTACTTTGGAGTGGTGGTGCAGTCACCTCTTGCCTCCAAAGTCAAAAGGGGGCATTCTGTTGGTGAGTTTGAATGGCCACTGTGGATCATCATACCTTATGTGTCATATTCTTGTTGCAAATCAACCTACAATAGAACAGCATAATACAAATTACAACAATTACAGTTATTAACAAATATTGGAGAAAGCTGGTTAGCCATACTAATAAGGAAAACAAATGCATTGAAAGTTTTTTTGCCAGTTAGTCCCCAGTCCAAATAATGTAAATCTGTATCATTCTGATATGCTAGTGCCTCTTCCTTTGGTCTCTTGTATTTGTTTGTTACCCTCTGCTGCAGAGACAGATGCTGCATCTCTGGCATTAGGTCCTGCATCATGTTTGTCCAACTCGTAGAAAGGTTTAACATATTTCGCAGGAAGCCACTTTGGTCCTGTTGGAAGAAGAACACAAGCATACCCCCTTCCCCAGGTGATTAGTTCTACAGGCCCTTGCCACTGACTGTTGTGCAGGGGATCCCGGTATAAAACCTTTGGTCTCTGAGACAGTGAATCTGGAACAGGGAAGTGTTTTTCCACTGCTGTGATAGAGGAGGGAGGCATAATACGATTCAAAATATTTAAAGCATATATTGCATTGTCTAATTGTTCCTGAGGTGTCATATTCCCCCTTTTTTGTTTTAATAACATCCGTTTCAGCGTGGAGTGCACCTCTTCAATGATAGCCTGTCCAGTGGGAGAATGTGGAATACCTGTGACATGCAAAACACCCCATTGCTGTAAAAAATATTGCGTGGATCTAGCAGTGTATCCAGGACCATTGTCAGTTTTAATCTGTTGTGGTACTCCCAGCATAGCAAAACAACGGGTCCAGTGACACTGAACATGTCTGCTTTTCTCACTTGTATGTGCAGATGCACAAAGTATACCTGAAAAAGTATCTATAGAAACATGTACATATTTCAAACAGCCAAAAAATGAAACGTGTAACCTCAGACTGCCAAATGTCATTAGCTGAGACCCGTGAGGGTTAACTCCAAGGGAGGGCGAGCTTGTAATCAGACCTTGACACTCCGGGCAAAAACGTACTATGTCTCTCGCTTGCTCAAGAGTGAGACCAAACATCTTTTTTAAGGCAGCAGAATTCTGATGGAAGAAAGCATGTGAAGCCTTGGCAGATGGGAAAAGGACTGTAGCTACAGTATAAGAATCCACAATTGCATTGCCTTCAGTTACGGGACCTGGTAAAGTTGTATGAGAGCGTATATGAGTAACAAACAGTGGGTGTTTGCAAAGCTGTAATGCAGTTTGCAATGATACAAACATATCAAAGAGTTGCTGTTGTGAGATTTCTTTAAGAAAAGTGGAGGGGATGCGCTGTAGGGCCTTGACTACGTACTCAGAACCACAAACCAAATTTAGAGGTTCCTCCCTAAAAAGCTCTAAGGCATGCAAAACTGCGCCAAGTTCCACTAATTGGGTTGAACCTTCAACAATTTTAACAGAATGATGCCAATCGTTATCTTCACACCAGACCACTACAGCTTTATGAGACTTCCCTGAACCATCAACGAAAACTGTGCGAGCATTTGGGAGAGGACCAAATACAAGTACGGTGTGTGGTCTGATATCAACGACATGTAGATTCTGCAGTTATTTACATTTAGGCATGCTAAAAGCTATGCTGTTAAGAAAATCAGCTAGCACAATTTGCAAGGACAGAGGTGGTGAATAAAAAAAAAATCAAAATCTCCTTTCACAAAAGGTACATATATGACAGATGGATCACGGCCTACTAAAGGCTAAATCCATTCTCTGCCTTTTTTGATCAGAGTAACAATCAATTCCAGGGGCTCAGTAATAGGTTTATGAAAAGAATTGGGAAAAAAAAAAATCCATTCCAAGTATATCACAGTATCACAGTATGTTTGGGATTGGAAGGGACCTTGAAAGATCATCTAGTCCAATCCCCCTGCTGGAGCAGGAACGCCTAGGAGAGGTCACACAGGAATGTGTCCAGGCGGGCTTTGAATGTCTCCAGGGAAGGAGACTCCACAACCTCCCTGGGCAACCTGTTCCAGTACTCTGTCACCCTCACTGAGAAGAAGATCTTTCTCAAATTTAAGTGGAACCTCTTGTGTTCCAGCTTGATCCCATTACCCCTTGTCCTATCATTGTTTGCCACTGAGAAGAGCCTGGCTCCATTCTCATGGCATTCACCCTTTATATATTTATAAACATTAATAAGGTCACCCCTCAGTCTCCTCTTCTCCAAACTAAAGAGACCCAGCTCCCTCAGCCTTTCTTCATAAGGGAGGTGCTCCACTCCCTTAATCATCTTTGTTGCCCTACGCTGGACCCTCTCCAGCAGTTCCCTGTCCTTCTTGAACTGAGGGGCCCAGAACTGGACACAATATTCCAGATGGGGTCTCACCAGGGCGGAGTAGAGGGGAAGGAGGACCTCTCTCGATCTACTGACCACCCCCCTTGTAATACACCCGAGGATGACATTGGCCTTCCTGGCCACAAAGGCACAGTGCTGGCTCATGGTCATCCTGTTGTCCACCAGGACCCCCAGGTCCCTTTCCCCTACACTGCTCTCTAATATATAATTTTCCCACCTATACTGGAACCTGGGGTTGTTCCTGCCCATATGCAGGACTCTACACTTTCCCTTGTTAAATTTCATCAGGTTATTCCCCGCCCAACTCTCCAGCCTGTCCAGGTCCTGCTGGATGGCAGCACAGCCTTCTGGCATGTCAGCCACTCCTCCCAGCTTAGTGTCATCAGCAAACTTGCTGACAGTACACTCAATTCCCTCGTCCAAATCATTAATGAATATATTGAATAATATTGGCCCCAGTACTGACCCCTGAGGCACTCCACTAGATACAGGCCTCCAACTGGACTCCGCACCATTGACCACCACTCTCTGGCTTCTCTCCTTAAGCCAGTTTGCAACCCACCTCACTACTCTATTGTCTAGACCACACCTCCTCAATTTAGCTGTGAGGATGCTGTGAGGGACTGTGTCAAAGGCTTTACTGAAGTCAAGGTAGACCACATCCACCGCTCTGCCATCATCCATCCACCTTGATACATTCTCATAAAAGGCTATGAGGTTGGTCAAGTATGACTTACCCTTGGTAAAGCCATGCTGACTGCCCCTAATGACCCTCTTATCCCTGATATGCCTTGAGATGACACCAAGGATAAGCTGTTCCATTACATTACCAGGGACAGAGGTGAGGCTGACCGGTCTATAATTACCCGGGTCCTCCTTCTTGCCCTTTTTGAAGACTGGAGTGACATTTGCTTTCCTCCAGTCCTCGGGCATCTCTCCTGTTTCCCAAGCCTTGGCAAAAATGATGGAGAGCGGTCCAGCAACGACTTCAGCCAGCTCCCTCAGCACCCGCGGATGCATCCCATCTGGACCCATGGATTTATGGATGTCCAGACTATTTAATTGCTCCCTAATCCAGTCCTCATCGACTAAAGCAAACTCCTCGATTGACCTGGCTTCATCTGGGGTCTCAGGGGTACAAGGCTCCCCAGGACAGCCTCCAGCAGAGTAGACAAAGAAGGCATTCAGCAATTCTGCCTTCTCTGTATCTTCTGCCACCAGGGCACCCACCTCATTCATCAGTGGGCCTACATTGCCTCTGGTATTAGTTTTATCTGCTATGTATTTGAAAAAGTTCTTTTTGCTGTCCTTGAACCCTCTCGCCAGCTGTAATTCTAAGGAGGCCTTGGCTATCCTAGCTGCCTTCCTACATCCTCTAACAGCAGCCTTATATTCCTCCCAAGTGGCCAGCCCCTGCTTCCATGACCTGTAAACTCTCCTCTTCTGCTTGAGCATACCCAACAGATCCCTATTCAACTACGCAGGCCTCCTGGCTCCCTTCCTTGACTTCCTACGTGTGGGGATGCTCTGATCCTGAGCATGGAAGAAGCAATCTCTGAATGCAATCCAGCTATCTTGGGCCCCTTTTCCTTCAAGCAGTCTTGCCCATGGGATTTCCCCCAGCAATTGTTTGAAAAGGCCGAAGTTAGCCCTGCTGAGGTCCAGGGTTGCAATTCTACTTGCTATTCTGTTCCTGCCACATGAGATGCTGAACTCCACCATCTCGTGGTCACTGCAACCCAGGCAGCCCTCAACTTTTACTGCTTCGACCAGACCCTCGTTGTTAGTGAGGATGAGATCCAGCAGTGCACCTCTCCTAGTTGGCCTCTCCACCATCTGCATGAGGAAGTTATCATCAATGCACTGGAGGAACCTCCTGGACTGTGGCTGGATGGCTGAATGGTCCTTCCAACAAACATCAGGGAAGTTAAAATCACCCACAACAATAAGGGCCTGTGACTGTGAGGCCACTCTCAGCTGCGCATAGAAGGCCTCATCAACTTCCTCAGCCTGATCTGGTGGCCTGTAATAGACACCTACAACAGTATCACCCCTGCCAGCCTGTCTCTTGATCCTGATCCATACACTCTCAACTCGTTCCTCATCCGCTCCCGGGCAGAATTTAGTACATTGCAGTTGCTCTCTCACATAGAGAGCAACTCCACCACCACGCCCGGCTGGCCTGTCTTTCCTGAAAAGGGCGTAGCCATCCATGATCACATTCCAGTCATGTGAACTGTCCCACCACGTTTCTGTAATTGCCACCAGATCATAATGTCCCGACCGAACGTAGGATTCTACCTCCTCCTGCTTATTCCCCATGCTGCGCGCATTGGTGTACAGGCATTTCAGGGAGTGACCAGAGCACACCAATTTCTCCCTAGGGGCACAAGAGGCCACCCGGTCCTCATCAGTTTTAGAATGCTGCCCCACTGGGACAAGCCCAGCTACAACCCCATCCCCCTTCAAGCCTAGTTTAAAGCTCTCCAAATGAGCCCAGCTAATTCCTGCCCCAGCATCCTTTTGCCCCTGCAAGATAAGCCTTTCCCGCGTAACACTGTCCGGACTGGAGTCTTATAAAACCAACCATTATCAAAAAAACCAAAGCCCTGCCTGTAGCACCAGTCTTGGAGCCAACCATTTAGAGACTGAATTTTACCATTCCACCCCACATCGTCACTTGAAGATGGAAGGAGTGAAGAGAAGATCACTTGAGCCCCTGAGTCTTTCACCATCCTTCCCAAGACCTTGAAATCGTTTTTCCTTCCCCTCAGACTACGGGAAGCAGCTTCCTCCCCATCTGTCTGGAAGACCAGCAGCGGGTAGTCGTCTGTTGGGTGCACCAGTCTGGGGAGCTCTCTAGCAATATCCTTGATCCGGGCTCCAGGTAGACTACAGACTTCCCTAAGATGAGGGTCAACCCTGCATATTGGGCCCTCTGTTCCTTTCAGAAGGGAATTTCCTATTACAATCACCCTTCTTTCTTTCTTATCAGAGGCAGTCTTAAGTTGTGAAGTCAACTGCCTCTTCCTATGTGATCTTGTAGGCAGGCTTGGCACCACCTCCTCACCTACCTCTTCTTCAAGATCCAGGGCCTCAAACCTATTACAGAGGGGCACCTGGGGAGGCAAAGCAGGCAGGGAGTTGGGCTGCCCGTGATGCCGAACTGGAATACGCTTCCAACCCTCGTCTTCTTTTAGGTCCCCTACCTCTGCCCTACAGCCACAAGGGTGGGGCTGTCCCAGGACCTCCACCTCTGTCTGAGAGGGCAGGAGGTCCATCTTCTTTTCGGGGGTACCTCCCTGGGGCCTTTCCAACTCACACATCAGGGTATTACTCCACCAGTCCATCTCCCTTTCGCACTCCCTGATGGACCTCAGCATCTCCATCTCCTCCTTAAGTTTCACAACCATGTTGAGCAGATCTTGCACCTGCTCACACCTCACACAGGAGTGCTGGCCTCCCTCCTCTGGTAGCAGCAGGCTCTGGCACTCCCTACAGCCGGAGACCTGAACAGCCACCGTTCGGGACAGAACCTCAGTCTGCGTTGCCACAGTATTTTTGAGACAAGCTCTCCTTCTGGAGGCGACCATGGTCATCAGCAGTCTGGGACGCTGGCAATAAGTTGGAGGGAATGACAAGCAACAAGTGCTCTCTGCACCCTGCTGCGCAAGCTACCACACCCGCTGCACAAGCTGGTCGCTCCTCTCTGCACCTGGTAGGCAGCGACTAGTCGCCTCCCAAAGGCTTTTTCGAGGCAAGGGGAGGAGGTGTGGTCGCCGTCACCGTGGGAACGCCCCCCGCCACGTCAGCCGCTCTCTCGCAATGGCTGCCAGGGCTTCTGGGGGATCAGGACCGCCGGGTATCACGCTGTCCCTGTACGTTTCCCTCTGAGTTTTCTCATCTCAGCTAAACTTCGTAGTCGGCTGAACCTCGCCGACTCTGGCTCTTGCTGCGCTGGCTCCGATCAGCTGGCTCCGATCAGTCTGTTTGTATTCTCATCATACTGTCCTGCAATAGCCACAGGTTGTTTCTATGTTGTAGCTATAAATAGACAAATCTGCAAGTCCAATCGAATGCAGTTAGCATGTAAGGTTGTCATAAATTTATTCATCAAAGCTTCTAACTCCATTTTGGCTATCATATTTATTGATATTGTTTTCCCTTACCGGATCGAAGTCCTGTTTCAGTTCTATCAGTGTAGTGTTTGCTTTACCGATACTTTGGTTGCCCATACTAGTGGAAATACAGAATCCAAAATTTCCTTGGAGATTTCTCACTTGTGGCAAGCAGATCTGCACCATCCAAGCAGCTTCTTGTGGGACATGCAACTAAGCAGAATTCTCAGAAAATGTTATTTGAGATTACAATTTACTTAACAATTCTTGACCCAAACGAAGTATAGGGCTTTCTGGCAAATACAAGAATTCATATGGTAAAAATTTGTTCCAAATTTGGCACTCCACTGGTCTCAAAAAAACCTTTTCTTTCTTTCTTTCTTTCTTTCTTTCTTTCTTTCTTTCTTTCTTTCTTTCTTTCTTTTCTTTCTTTTCTTTCTTTTCTTTCTTTCTTTCTTTCCCACAATCTCAAAAACTATCATGTTGAATTTACTAAGAAGTCTTTTACAACTAGTTACCACAAGATAAGTCTATAAAAAGATTTTTGGTTTAATTTCTCAGTTTCATTAGAACCATGGATCCACTAGGGATGCCTTTAAATTTCACCCTCAGACTGCTCCATTCAGTATTACAACATTGCTGCAGTGGGGGGGAGAGAAAACCCCCCTTTCACTCCTTTAAAAGTGGGCAGCCAGGTTTTTCTTTTTTTTTTTTTTCCTTCTTGGTGCAGCTTAGATACAGGCAAGGCCACTCAGGTGGCCTTAATTACTGGTGCTAAGTGAGAGCTGCCTGGGAGCTGCCAGGGAGTTAAGTTTATCTTGCAGCTAAGACACAGGCCTGAAATGTTCAAAACAGTACAGCACAGGCCTGGGATATTTTGCTTTTTTTATTCTCCCATTTCATTCCAGCCATAATACACTCTATATGCAATTCTAATTAGCTGAGCAATAGTTACATTCCTCAGCCCCATTTACCGTTTGCAATGTCTTACAGATGTCAATAAACAGCATATTAACTATCAATTGATTACTTTAATTTTCCTAGATCCAAATCAGATCATATTCTAGCAACTTTTAAATACAACCTCCTTCGAGTTCACATCCATCATAGCATTTACTTTTCTTTTCCGTACCTCCAACAAACACATAAATTCAATGCGAATCAGAGTTAAACAACTTCAATTCTTTTCTGGTCTCAAAATTATTAAATAACAATACGAGCAATTATTCTCATGTATAAGGATGCATCCTAAGGGGGAGCAAGGTGGTATTTTAGTAGTGGAACCGGTTCCCATTTCGTAATTATCTCCTCAAACAAAATTCTTTTGGGAACAAATACATATATATGCAAACTAAAAACTCAGATAAGAAAACCAAATACCAAGTTCAAATATGCAGATAGATCACAGTTACACTAATTCAAGACAATATCTCAAGTTTAGCATTGCACCTTTGGGCCACTTACTGCTCAGCCAGGTAGCGGTGCTGCTGCGTCTCCCTGACAAAATAGGTCAGTGTGTGCTGGATCCCAAACAGCACCTGCCCCCCCGCCACCGCAGCAAGCTGGGCTGGGCAAGGCTTTTATTAGTGTCTCATCTGGGGTGCTACAACTGTCATCCCAAAACCAGGATTCTTTACTTGGTGTGCATCCAAAAGAGCCAAATCCAGCACATCAAGATGAGAGACAGCCTATCACAGAGTTGCGCAAGTCTGGATATTGGAATAAAACTAGGATGCTATAAAGAAAAGTAACAGCTGTCACACACAAAATCTTATTGCCACATTCACGCAGTAAAGAACTGAATTACAATCTTCTGTATTATCACAAAATGCACATTCTGATTCCATAGATTCTCATTATTTAATAGTCTATGAACTTACTGTACTATATAACAGACAAAGATCTATTAAACTGTAACATGCTTAAACAAATACCTACAAAGAAAACAGGTTAATAAGGAAAAGTATCTCGCAGAGTTTAGCAAGTTTTCTATGACTTGTGTGTTATCAGTTAATTCTGTCCCAGCTTGTTGAAGTTCAAACCGTTCCGCCTGTAAAATTGTCTGAAATGATTCAATGATCTCTTGTAGAGTTTTATTTTGTCCTGCTGTTCTCGCTTTAGAAACAACAAAGTGTTATACTTCAAGGTTCTATTCTCTGGACACTTTTCCCAATCATCGAACTTACACAGCAGCCACCATTTATTACAATGTTTCACAAGATCTTCCTTCCTCATATTTCCAAGTGCTTTCCTATGTTCTAATACACCTCCCAATACTAATTTCTTAGGAACATGACTGAAAACAGTTGTTCCCGACACCATCTCTTAAGTAAAGACCATGAGAAGAGGGAGGGAGGGGGGGAAGCACGGAGTGGCTTGCGGGGCAAGTGGGAAAAGTGGGGAGAAGACTTACAGTTCACTTATATAAACAATGTCACAAAGAAACAACTGTAACAACAACCAATAAAACAATTAACTCACATTCCTGACAAGCTGCTTGATTTTCAGAAATGCAATACACAGAAGCAGGTATTACATCATGTCCTGGTGGTTGTTATGGTTTGTAAGTAACTGGAAAGGCGAAAGAAAAATCGCCGTGCTCCATAGCCTTTTCACGGCATTTTGCATCACCCCTTTGTGTTCTGCTGTCTTAGTCATGAAGGGGTTACTGTGTACTGTATAAGCATCATTAAAATCAGGTAAAGGAGGTACTGAGGGCAGAGTTTTAGACTCCTGACCCAGCTCCACACAAATTCCGGCCTTATCTTTACATAGCTGTGATGGCATTAATGATGGATATAAAACTGACTTTTTTTTTTTTTTTTGAGATCTACAGAGCCTGACTCAAAAGGATGAGCGCTGTCAAGACTCAAATAATTAGCAACCTGCTCCTTTGTGTTTTTCTGTCCATCCTCCCCTGTTTGCCCTTTCAGTATGTGCTCTGCCGACTGAAACTGGGATAGTGCAGAGTACACAAATCTCCAAGTAATATGTAAACTACTGGGAACTGAATTCTTTTGTGCATGTAGCTGTTCCCCAACCTGTTTCCAAATTTTACTGTCAAACATCCCCTCACTCAGAAACCAAGCACAATTCTCTTTCACTCATATGAGGAGCAAAGCTACCTGCTTCTCAGGAGTACAATACCCAGAAGAATGTAATAGCTGCAGTAAAACCTGCAAATACAATTTATGTTCCTGAGAAGCGGCTTGACCTATACTAACGCAATCCCACAGCTCTCTCGTTCAACGAGGACTGCTTGTCCCTATCTATACCGTAGGGATTAATGTGCCCACAAATAAAATTTACTCACCCGTCAGATTGCGTGGTCGCTGCCAAACACACTGTTCGACGAAGAGCCTTCAGGGGTCACACACTCACACGGGGCACCATTTGCGGCGATTAGGAATGACGCATACCGGGACGCAGAC
The DNA here is from genome assembly GCF_037038585.1 of Patagioenas fasciata. NCBI lineage: Eukaryota > Metazoa > Chordata > Aves > Columbiformes > Columbidae > Patagioenas > Patagioenas fasciata. Next base: position 62,992,124 of record NC_092559.1, read on the forward strand.
AGAAATTCACGCAGAGGCAGAGATCTTGTTCAGGAAGGAGCGCAGAGCCTGGCCAAGCTGAGAGCCTACCTAGGCCTAGGCCTAGGCTGCCTTCTTTATTCACCATTGACAGTTTATAGGATTTAGAGGTACAGGCCTGGACTAAGATGTTTACAAAAGGTGCTTTTCCACTAGTTGTTATTAAAAACACACTAAACTCATGTGATGTTTGTCTCACTTGTTTTTCCACTCATTCACAGACCAGGCCCAAGGACATTCACACATCCCATGCACTTGGGGGCGGTTATCCGACCCAAGATACCATTCTCATGAGTCTGAGCTATAACTTTTTACAATTATGTACTTCAAAGTAATCTGTCCAAGGCCCTTTATATATTATTATGTTAGTATTATGTCTTCGACCGTCCGGATGGTCATGTTAGTATTGATCTTCCTTTATCATCCAGATGGCTGGAACCACACATCTTGCTTTCCCACACTTTACTTTCCAACAGTCCCTAATCACTGCAGGCCCCTGTACAAAAGGACCAAATTTCAGAAGATTGGGAACGCTTGTTAGAGTGGTTACATATATAACACAAATACACTGGTGCTAAAGACTTGTATCGTGAAGCCCTGGCCAGTGAACAATGTCGGAGACAGCTTGAAAAGCACCCAATAGAAGACAACCCTCTACATTTAAAGGAGGGTAAAGGTTTGTGGGAAACCTGGCAAGTGGATGATTTTAGCCCCTTTAAGCAAACAGGGCTGGGGATGGGGGGGAGGGAAATAACCCCAGGATCAGTCCAAACTGAAGCTTTTGGCAGGGCTACAGGTGAAAACACTGTGAAACCATTGCGAGAATGGTTTGGAACTTTTCCAAACCCACAAGCTGCAGCAGGTTTATCTTGGCCATCGTCCAAGCTCTCAATTTCTTGTGTAGCTAGGTTTTTTAAAGCTCCTTCAGATACTGAGAAAATGTTACAATAGTATTCAATCTGAGCGTACCACTTGTGTACTGAGGCTTTTTGGGCCACCTCGTCAGGGGGAGGGGTCCCAGTAGTGACTGTTTTTATGACTTTAAATGGGCCTCTTAATATGATTGGCTACTGTTGTGCAGTCTTCTCTAATTGTACCAGAGCCAGGCTAAGAACAAACAAACCTTTCTCCCAGGCAGTATATCTTCTCTCCGCATCCCGAAAATCCCAGGAGAAAAATCCCACAGGTCGGGTTGCACCCTCAGGGCCTCTCTGCTGTATATGTACTGACAAGCCTGATAAAGCAAACCCCCATTCAACCTGAAAAGGGTCTGTAGGGTGAATTGGACCAAGGGATTGATGAACTGTTGCTTCAAAAATTAGTAATCACATAGCTTCTTCCTGAGAAGCTGTCCATTCCCGTTTGACCCCTTTTCTTACTAAGTCATGAAGAGGTCTAGCAATGATAGAAAAGTCTGGGATGTGTTTCATCCAAAAGACTAACAACCCTAAAACATGCTGCAAATCCTTTTTTGACTCAGGCATTTTGATCTGATCTAAGGAAGCAAGGGTGTACGGTGGGATGGAAGTCATCCCTTGTTTCCACCAGATTCCCAGGAATTTTACTTCTTGTGAGGGCTTTTGGACCTTTTCGGGGGCAATTTGCAAGCCCAGATTCTCTAAATGTGAAATTATGTTCTGCTGGGTTGCTCCCTCTTCTTCTATTTCATTCCCTCCCACAAGAATATCATCAATAAACAGCTATGCCTTCAGGTTTGGGTATTTTTTCTAGCTCCTTGGCTAAAGCATGAGGAGCCAATGTGGGAGAATGTACCCCTGGGGAAGTCGGGTGAAAATGAATTGTTGTCCTTCCCATGTAAAAGCAAAATGATCTCTGTCTTCTGGTCGCAATGGTATCATAAAAAACATGTCTTTAACATCTATTGTTGTCATGATGGGATGAGTTTTTTCCTGTATTATGGTTATTAATTCGGCCAGATTGGGGACTGCGGCGGTTAAAGGATCTGTGTTAGCATTCAGCCCCCGAAAATCTATTGTGAGTCGCCACTTCCCGTTGGGTGTTCTAACTGGCCACACTGGAGAGTTAAAAGGAGAATGGGTATTTATCACCACTTCTTGTTCTTACATTTCTTGTACAACTGGTTTGATACCTTCCTTGGCACCCAGGGGAAGGGGGTATTGTTTAACATTTGTAACTTGGCTATATGGGAGTGGGGGTGCAGTTTGCAGTAATCTGACATGTAGCTGTGGTGTTCCAAAGGTCCACAACAATCCCTTTGAATCCTTCCACTGCTTTCCCTTAAGGGTATCCATACCTAGCAAACTGTTCGGAATGTTTCCAATCACTGTCTTGATAGTGACTGTGCTCTCATCTCCCGGCAATATCAATTTTACCCAAGCAATCTTCATAACTTCTGTCGACCCTAAGGCACTGAGGACACAAAAACGTCACCTCGAGGGAGAAACCCCACACCTTTTAGCATCTTCCTCACTCAGAGCAGAAATCTGTGCACCGGTATTGATTAAAAAGGTTACAAGTGCATGCTTAGGACCTACTATAACCGTGATCAATAAATCTCCCCCTTTTGTATGTGTGAGCTGTCGGATATAAATCCATCCTCCATTCCCCTGCTCACTACTAGGGAATGGAGGTTCAAGTTTCCCTGTTTCTGGGAGAGACTTTCATTCTTGGCTGGGGAGGGAGCTGAGGGTATAACGGGTAGGACTTCTTTCATGCTCTGTGAATGTTCTTTTGGATTATGCCACCTTGATACCAGTTTACTCAGTTTATCAAGGGGTAAGCCCTCCATTATATCTCTGGGAACTCCCTTTTTAATTCCCAAGAGCCACCATTTTCATCACATCCTAGGCTGTTCTCCCTTTCCTTTTTTAATATGCAGATGCTCCTTTCTCGGAGCACCAGTAGCAGCAGCAGTACCGGTAGAGAGGGGCAGATTCTTGACTTTAGAATGACGGATTCCTCTCGACCTTTCTTCTGGGATTTTTACAGGACCATATTTCCTATTACAATCTACCAGTTCTTGTGCTACTTCCCCCCACATCCACACCTTCTTAGTATTTGATTGGTTGGGGGGAGTCAGGGCATAGGTAAAGAGTTAATCTATGGTAGTATCAGCTCCATCCCTCTGGCTTCTAATCAAACCTTCCAATCTTTCTACTGGGCTCATCAATGCAATTGTCTTTTGAAGGTTAATCCCTGTAGGTTTAAGTGACTCTGGAAGTCCCCTTATCAAGGGAGTCATCATGTCAGGATTCACTGGCAGCACCATTGGGGATTCACATTCGAGAATCAATTTTCTTTCGTGTATCATTTGCAAGCAGGCTGCTTTGTGTACACTTTCTAGCAATTGATCAGGTGTTCCAGTGATTGCCAGGGGATCTCCTCTATCTAAAGGGTTTAACCCTCCAGCCCAATAAGCAGCTTGCTGGGTTAGGGACCACAGGGCACATCTGTCACCATTTGTTAAGAAAACTCCATGCCCCCAGTAACCATTAACTTCCTCTTCACTTAACTAAATTTGGTCTCCCCCAGTTAGGGATATGCACCACATGTACTCCATTTCAGATTCTTTAGGGAGGCACCCATACTCTCTCTTTAGTTTGGCTAGCTCAGTGGCAGTGTAAGGTATCTGCTTAGTTGTAATTTGAGGGTCAGTATCCTCTTCATTTACATAAAAATATTATTTTTTCACTAAGGATCTCACGTGTGGGTATTCCTCATAATGTTTTCTCACCTTCTCCAATTCCTTCTGAGGGTAAATTTATTTGTCAGATACTCTTCTCCTCCAGCTCCTGCTCCCTCTTGCTCAGCACTTCTGTGTTTTTTAAACATTCCTCCTTTAGAGTAGTTTTTAATGCTCTACACCAAGACATGTGTGGTGTGCAGGAAATTTGAATCACCCCACTTGGTTTCTGGACACCTCTCACCTATTGGGTGTAGGGCCAGGTGCGGCTGGAGCAAAACGTCCTTCCCCTGTTACAGACCACACACTACCTGCACTCTTCTGTTTCTCAGAATCCTGTCCATGACGCCATTTTAATGTCATGGTGCATTTGGTGGACTCGTGATGGTTTGTTTACCTTGATCTCAAAGTGCAAAATTAAGGCAACCAAAATGCCAAGGGATTATAATTCAATCAAACAGTATAACTTTATTATTTTGCCCATAAAGCGGCATGCGATAGAGAAAGTGGAGAAAAGGGAAAGAAAGAAAGAAAGAAAGAAAGAAAGAAAAGGGAGCAAAGATTATAGCTACCACCACGGGTCCAAAGGCATCCCTATGGTCCCAGGTCCCGAACAGCATCCTACCGGCCCTCTGTCGTGATCCATGATCCTTTGGTGGGGAGATCTCTCCGAATCATCTTTTATGCTCAGCAACAGCGCCTCACCCCTCCTCTCTCCCATGGATTGAGGCCAATCTCTGCCTGTCCTGGTTTTGTTAAAAAACAAGTTTCTCTTTTAGTGAATTTACCTGTCAGCTAAAGCTTTCATATTAGCTGCATTTTCCTGGAAAACCACATACATGTTTTGGTAAACATAGCTATGGAATGCAAAGTTATTGATAAGCATGGATGCACCTCTCGCGAGAAGGGCAACGAGAAACAGGTGACCAATGAACTGACCAACTGTGTATAACATCCCATTCATGTGAATACTGCATATAAAAGTGGGAGATCACGAGGATCTCGTCCCTTTCCTTTTTCCCTTTTGCTTATGGCCGACATTAGGAGAGGACCTTGCTAGTCGTCCCTGCGAACTAAGGCCTAGTGAGAGACTGAATCCAGCTCTGGTTGGCTGCGGAGTCCAATACAGGACTTCTGGTGCTGGCTCTGCAGTTTCTGGGACTTTTCAAGATTGGTTTTGTATAATTTGTATTATTTTCTCTATTCTTATTAGTAGCATTAGTAAAACATCTTTAATTTTTCCAACTCTCTCCTCTCTGTCTTTCTTTCCCTCCCGATCGCCTGTCCTTAGTGGGAAGGGGGGAGAGGGAGGGGCTGAAGGGGGAAGTGGGGGGAGAGGGGGTTAACAAAACATCTGCCATGGTTTTAATGTCACCCCGCAATCAAAATCCTCGACACTGCCTTCATTTCGTAATCCAGACTTAACTGCGCAGGCCCAAAAAGTTCCCGCTTCGCTTGCCAAAACTTGTCTGCGCCTGCACCACCTCGCGTTCAGGGGTCTCTTACTTGTCTGCTGGGTGACCTCAAGACCCTCCGCAAGCCTCTGCACGTGCTCCTCTTTGTTGGCTTTAGTAACAAGGAGGAGGTGGGGCAAATTTGGCTGAGACAGCAGGTGAAATCCATCTTCTGGACAGCAGCTACCTGTAGTCCCAGGTTGGAGTCTCCCTGTACCACGCAGTTCTTTCTCTCAGGCCATTTGTTTCTTGGTATCTCTCCAAGTTCCTGATGGCAATGTTGAGGCAAATATTGTTCTTTGGACCGATTCTTACACCCACCGATCCCGATGAGATTCAGTTCACACAACTCATGTGGCGGAGGTTCCTGCGAAGTGCACCATCATACTACACCAGCTCACTGGTAATAGTGTCATGGAAAGCAGGCAAGGAACAAACAGTTGATCAGTTGGCTGGCCAACTCCGGCGGTATGAGGGAAGTCTATCCTCCTCCCTACGGACTTGTGTCTCTGCTGTGGAGAAACTGCCTGACGTGCTAACTGAAAAACTGTCCCTAGATTTCCAGCGTTTTGAAGACAAGTTCCACTCCCCACCTGCACAGCCTAGGGTTTCAGCTACTTGGAATGAGCATCTCTCCAATCAAGGGAGAGAATACAGAGGGTATTCAAAAGGGGGCACCCCATGTTTTTCCTGTGCGACAATGCAGAGGACATGAGGAGGTGAGATGGACAACCTACCTCAGTCCTAGAGGCACAGGTACTTGAATTAAAAGGGGAGACAACCAAAAGAAGACATTATGCCAGGAAAAATGCTGCCCTAGTTTCCAGTGGCCAATTCCCCAGACAGAGTAGAAGAACTGACCTTGCTTCTTACCCTCTTGAAGGCACTTCTGGTTCATTCTTACAGGGAGGAAGCAATGGGTACCATGACCAGGACTAGGGGCACCCTGCCTCCAGCCAGGTGGAGGAGAAGAATAACCAAGTTTATTGGACTGTGTGGATTCAATGGCCTGGAACATCAGAGTCACAAGAGTACAAGGCTCTGGTGGACACCGGGACCCAGTGTACTCTGTTTCCATCAAACTACAAAGGGACAGAACCCATCAGCATTTCTAGGGTGACTGGGGGATCCCGACAGCTAATTGTATTAGATGCTGAGGTGAACCTGACTGGAAAGGACTGGCAAAAGCACCCTATTGTGACTGGCCCAGATGCTCTGTGCATCCTTGGTATAGACTACCTCAGGAGAGGGTATTTTAAGGACCCAAAGGGGTACAGGTGGGCTTTTGGCATAGCTACCATGGAGACAGAGGACATTAGACAGCTGTTTGAGCAAGACAAGATGTTCAAAAAGGTGCTCTACACTGCAGATGGGGAGAATGGCCCTACCTGGAGCCTTTGGCAGAAAGCACTAGGGGAGACTCGAGGTCAACCCTTGGAACCTCTACACTCCAACTGAAAAGGAGATATTAGCAGCATATGAAGGGGTTCGAACTGCTTCTGAAGTGATTGGTACTGAAGCACAGCTCCTCCTTGCACCTTGACTGCTGGTGTTGGGATGGATGTTCAAAGGAAAGATCTCTTCTACTCATCACACAACTGATGCCATGTGGAGTAAGTGGGTTGCATTGATCATGCAACGGGCTCGCATGGGGAACCTTGATCACCCAGGGATCTTAGAGGTGATCATAGACTGACCAGAGGGTAAGGATTTCGGAGTATTGCCAGAAAGGAAGGTGACACGTGCTGAAGAGGCCCCACCATATAATAAGCTATCCAAGGATGAGAAGCACAATGCCTTGTTTACTGATAGGTCATGTCATATTGTGGGAAAGCATTGGGTGTAGAAATCTGATGTGTGAAGTCCCACACGGCAAGTTGCAGAAACCACTGAAGGACAAGGTGAACTGAGTCAGTTTGCAGAGGTAAAAGTGATCCAGCTGCTTTGAGCATTGCTGAACGAGAAAAGTGGACAGTACTTTATCTCTGTACTGATTCATGGATGGTGGCAAATGCCCTGTGGGAATGGTTGCAGCAATGGAAGAGGAACGACTGACAGCACAGAGGCAAACCCATCTGTGCTGCTGAATTGTGGCAAAATATTGCTGCCTGGTTAGAGAACCTGCCTGTAAAAGTGCACCACATAGACACCCATGTGCCTAAAAGTTGGTCCACTGAAGAACATCACAACAACCATCAGGCGGATTGAGCTGCCAAGATTAAGGTGTCTCAGGTAGATTTGGACTGGCAACACAAGGGTGAATTATTCATAGCTCAGTGGGCCCATGATGCCTCACGTCATCAGGGAAGAAATGCAACATATAGGTGGGCTCATGACTGAGGGGAGGACTTGACCAAGGACACTATTGTGCAGGTTATTCACAATTGTGAAACATGCACTACAATCAAGCAAGTCAAGCGGTTAAAGCCTATGTGCTATGGGGGGCGATGGCTGAAGTATAAATATGGGGAGGCCTGGCAGATTGATTATATTACACTCCCACAAACTTGACACGGCAAGTGCTACGTGCTTATGATGGTGGAGGCAACCACTGGATGACTGGAAACATACACCATGCCCCATGCTGCTGCCTGGAACACTATCCTGGGCTTCGAAAAGCAAGACCTATGGTGACATGGCACCCCAGAGAAAACTGAGTCAGACAACAGGACTCATTTCCGGAACAACCTTATAGACACTTGGGTCAAAGAGCATGGCATTGAGTGGGTATATCACATCCCCTACTGGAAAAATCAAATGGTACAATGGACTGTTAAAGACTACACTAAGAACAATGGGTGGTGGAACTTTTAGAAATTGGGAGTCAAATTTGGCAAAGGCCACCTGGTTGGTTAACACCAGGGGATCTACCAATTGAGCTGGCCCTGCCCACTTGAAGCCTCCACACACTGTAGAGGGGGATAAAGCCCCTGTGGTGCAAATGAAGATTATGTTGGGGAAAGCAGTCTGGGTTACCCTTGCCCTGGGCAAAGGTAGACCCATCTATGGGATTGCTTTTGCTCAGGGACCTGGGTGCACTTGGTGGGTGATGTTAGAAGATGGAGGAGTCCGGTGTATACCTCAGGGGGATTTGATGCTAGGTGAGAATGCTCCCATTATATGAATTGTATGATGGTAGTTACTGCATAATACTGTACATAAGATTAACAATATTCAGTAAGCGTCTTTCAGGTTAATGAAGAATAAACTTTAACAAAACTCAGCAGATTGCAGCAGCGATGGAACCAAAGCTTGCTCCAACAATTGGTATCCCATCACTTGCTCGAGGTCAGTGCCTCTGGCATGCAGGCCGTGAACACAAACTGAATGTTCCAGATGCAGCATGGAGCAATACAATACTCCAACATGACACTCCATCTTTCCTGTCTGTCCTGACAGAATAAAAAATCACGGACTCAATTAATTTTTCAAAGGAATGAGACTACGCCACGAACTGAGGAAGAAAATACCACGTGTGTATATGTATATATAAATATATGTATATATGTTTAAGGTAGTGGTAATTAGCTAAAACGTGGGTGCATGTGAGACCTGTATATGGTATAGAATAAGGGGTGGAATGTTCTGGATTGATCAAGATGGGGTTAATTTCTATGCTACCAGGACATCCAGGTATTCCATACTATATCCAGTCTCCGGGCTGGGGGTTCCGGGAGGGGGCGAGCCAGGAGGTGGGCAGTGGAGCATGGCTCCGGCAGGCATCACGCAGCTCCGGTGGACCACGTTTCTTATTCTTTTTTTCCTCTTGGTATCACGGGTTGAGCTAAGATTCGGGGCAAGGAAGAGCGCTGACTGCTGCAATGGCAGGCAGGCATGTGGGAAGACACCGTCTTTGTAGGTTCCTTTATCATTTCTGTTACTGCTTGTTCGTTCTGTCTTGTTTTTTCCTTGCTGCCCCATTAAACTGTTGTTTTGGGGTTTTTTGTTTTTGTTTGGTTGGTTTTGGTTTTGTTTGGTTTTTTAAAATTTTATTTTATTTTTTTTATCCCAACCCACAAGTTTTTTGCCTTTATTGTTGTTTTTCTTTTAATACTCCTCTCCATCCCACCGGGAGTGGGGGAGGGGTGAGTGAGTGGCACGTGGCTCTAGCCACCAGCTGGGGAGACCAGGGCTAAACTATGGCTTATGACTACAGTGGCAAAATTTATACTTGTCTTGTTAGGGGGTATTCTTATTTAATACTCAACTCAAGCTTAGGTCCATAGCCATTCCAAATTTCTCTGTCCGCAGGTTGAGAGGAACAGTGTTGTCAGGATTTGGACTGGCAACATGATCACAGATTTTTCATTTGCCATTCTGCAGAGTGCAGAATTTCTTTTTAATTGACAGCAGCTATACATTATCTCCAAAACTGGCAGCAACTATAGTGTCTGGTTATTGTACTTGTGCCTTGTTACAACAGGGCCTGGCCATGATACCTTCACATCACTCTGCCCCTCGTATCTTTTAACTGATACTACACTGAACTTCCTCAGGCACCACCAATTAAGAATGCAGGCCAGGTGTGTGGGGTGAAATTATACAGAGCAGATTTCTTTCCCTCTGCGCAGCTGCCTTATATACTGAAGATGTGGATATAGCTTTATTCTCAATAAGTGTATTCTCGATAATTAGTTTCAATAACATACCCTTTCAGTAATTATTCCACAACACGTCACAATCTGATTGAGAAATGGTTCGTTGTTGCGTAGAATAAGAGACACTTCAAAATGTCAATTTTTTTTTATTTTCGGTCAGCTCCTGAGGCACCCACTTATCGAGCTTTTTCACCTTTCCAATTTGCTTCAAATGTTGAACTACCATAGAATGGTTGACATTGGGTTCTTTGGCAACTTCTCATGTAGCTGTAAGAGGATCAGCTTCAATGATTGCTCTCAATTGGTTGTTGTCAATTTCCAATGTCTGGACACTATGCTCATCATCTTCAAGGCTCTTGTCTCTTTTGCAAAACTTATTGAACCACCACTGCACTGTACGTTCGTTAGTAGATCCTGGGCCAAATGCATTGTTGGTGTTGTGAGTTGTCTCCTGCTTTACGACTCCTTTTGAACTCGAATAAGAAAATAGCTTGAATTTGTTTTTTGTCTAACATCATTTCCATACTCTAAAAGAAATATAAAATAAATAGCAAGTAATAAGTAAGTAGTAAAAAAACTTAAAGCATGAAAAGCGCATTAAAATTACATATAACATAACCACATTTATTTAATAATATATTCCAATATCAAATGGCAAATTTACACAATGCAAAAACCGCAATTCCTTTTGCACCAACCTAATAGAAGCAATAGCCTTCAATGAATTCTAAACAGGGATCTATTAATGTTGAACCTAAACTGTCAACAGCGTCGCTGTGAACCTAAACTGTGCAACAGCAGTTAGAGGAGAGGAGTGAGAATATGTGAGAGAAACAACTCTGCAGACACCAAGATCAGTGAAGAAGGAGGGGGAGGAGGTCCTCCAGGTGCCTGAGCAGAGATTCCCTTGCAGCCCACAGTGAAGACCATGGTGTGGCAGGTTGTTCCCCTGCAGCCCATGGAGGTTAAAGGTGGAGCAGATGTCCACCATGCAGCCCATGGAGGACCCCACACCAGAGCAAGTGGATGAACCTGAAGGATGCTGTGACTCCCATGGAAAGCCTGCATTAGAGCAGGCTCCTGGCAGGACTGGTGACTCCATGGAGAGAAGAGCTCACGCTGGAGCAGGTGTGCTGGCAGGACCTGTGACCCCATTGGGGATCCATGCTGGAGGACTCCTTTCCTGAAGGACTGCACCCTGTGTAAAGGACTCACACTGGAGCAGTTTGTGAAGAACTGCACCCCATGGAAAGGACTCATTCTGGACAAGTTGATGGAGGACTGTCTCCTGTGGGAGGGTCCCCATGCTGTAACAGGGGAAGTGTGAAGAGTCCTCCCCCTGAGGAGGAAGGAGTAGCAGAGACAATGTGTGATGAACTGACTGCAACCCCCATTCCCCACCCCCCTGTGCTGCTTGGGGGGAGGAGGTAGAGAAAACCATGAGTGAAACTGAGCCCAGAAAGAAGGGATGGGTGGAGGAAAGGTGTTCTGTGGGAATGGCAGGATGTGCAGATCCAGCTAAAGGGCCTTAGACAGGTTATACAGAAGCATGTTTTTTATGAGTGTAAGGAGTGATAGTCCAGGCCAGTGAGAATGATATCTTGGGCCAGAAAACTGCCCCCGTATGTATGATGTGTGAATGTTGGGCCTGGGAGTATGAATGAGTGGGATGCTGGAAAGTAAAATGTGGGAAAGCAAGATGGCGGTTCCAGGCACCTAGATGATAAAGGAAGATCAATACTAACATGACCATCTGGACGGTCGAAGACATAATACTAACATAATAATATATAAAGGGCCTTGGACAGATTATTTTGAAGTACGTTTCTCATAATTGCAAAAAGTTATAGCCCAGACTTGTGAGAATGGTATCTCGGACTGGATAACCGCCCCCAAGTGTATGAGATGTCCTTGGTCCTGGTCTGTGAATAAGTGGGAACGTAACTGAAACAAACATCACATGAGTGTGGTGTGTTTTTAATAACAATTATTGGAAAAACATCTTATGTAACATCTTAGTCCAGGCCCGTATCTGTAAATCCTGTAAATTGTCACTGGCTAATAAAGAGAGGGTCTCAGCCTAGGTCAGCAATCTGCTTGGCCAGGCTCTGCGCTCCTTCCTGAACAAGATCTCTGCCTCTGCGTGAATCTCTCTGTATCCTGGTATGCGTCGTCCCTAATTGCCGCAGTGGGATGGAACACCGCCCACAAGATATGCATGGGAACATGACTGAAAACAGTCACAAGATGAGTGTGGTGTGTTTGGAATAACATTTTTTGAAAAAAACATCCTGTCTAATCTCTTGGTCCAGGCCCGTATCTTAAACCTATAAATTGAGAACTGTTAATAAAGGCAGCTTGGCCAGGCTCAGCTCTCCTCTGCCTAGCTCTCCTGAACACGACCTCTGCCTGTGTGTGCATCTTTGTCTGCATCCCCGTGTGTGTCGTTCCTCATTGCCACAGTGTTCTAAGATTTAGTTTTTCTCATTATCTTACTCTGATTTTGATTGGTAATAAATTAAACTAATTTCCTCAAGTCAAGTCTGTTTTGCCTGGAATGGTAATTGATGAGTCCTCCTCTCGACCCATGAGCCTTTCATTGTATTTTCTCTCCCCTGTCCAGCTAAGGATGGGGAGTAATAGAGCGTCTTTGATGGGCACCTCATGTCCAATCAGGGTCAACCCACAACAGACAATTAGCATTTTTCTAAATATTACTGATTTATAAAAATTATTGATTGATTATCAGACTCTGTTCTTGTAATGGGATGTTTTACCTCTTCATTGCATGCTTTTAGACAGGAACGATCTGTTCCAATTCACTGATCAAAACCTGCAAAAGGCAAACCCTGCTGTGGTTAAGGTCAATGAAGTGGTATGACATGCATCTCCCTTGTGGGAAGCAGCTCGCTCTGTTTGTGTAGGTTACTCCGATGCCCAGCATCAATCAAGAGGTGAAAGATGCTGACAAAGTCCACTTTTCATAACCTTTCCTTACCCTACCACTTTCTCGGTCCTTTCTCCTCTTGGAAACAAGCTGCCTTTTTGCTTTACTCCCAAATTCTCCCAAGAAGTACATTTCCCAGCAGTTCCTAACAAAGTGTGCCTTCCCTTTGGAGCACATCACAGTTCTCCTTCATCTTCTGGTGGCCCAAAGAGTCAAAAATGTATGAAACTTCATCCTTCCATTATTCACAGGACAGAGCATACAGAGGTCACACAGCATTCCCTCTGCAAGACCCCATGATGTTCTACAGAGTCAGTCACATTGCCCAAACTCCTTGCTGACAGCAGGTACAGTCAAGCAGTACTGCTTTTTAGCCAACACTATTCAACATTCCATCATGAACTGGACATAAAACACTAGTCTATTCAAAGCAGTTTTTCATTATTCAGAAAAACCAGGTATGAGGCATCAGGTAAAGAAAAATTCTGTCCTGGAAAAAGGGGGGTGTTCATGAAGGCTACTCCAGAAAACTGCCTCTAAAACATAAAGAAAGAGATCCAAATAAAACGAAGAGGGTTCTTTAGGGTTTTGTTTGCTTGCTTATGTCCTGGTTTTGTTAAAAACAGACCGAACTCTTTCAGTGAATTTTACTTTCAGCTAAGTTCTTCTAAGTACCTTCTAAGTAACTGCACTGTTCTGAATTTAGCTGCATGTTTTTTGAGACACTGTGCTCCAGAATTGATAAGATGACCAACGGAATGCAGAAGAAGCTCATGTTTAGATTTATTGCTATAACAACCAAGAATTCTGATGACATCCCATAAATGAGAGGGGCGTATTTGCAAGGAGAGACAGACAGAACAGGTGACTAAAACTGACCAACTGAGTATTCCATCCCATACACATCATACACCCTATAAAAGTGAGAGATCATGAGGTTCTCCCTCTCTTCAACCATGACTGGCAGCTGGAGAGGACCCTGCCTGTCATGCCTGCATTCTGAGGCCTGGTTCCAGACCCTGCATCCCTGAATCCACTTCCAGTTTACTGTGGAGTCCTATCCAGGACTTCCGGGTGCCTGCCCTGCAGCCGCTGGAGCCACACCAGCTCCATCCACTGCGGGAGGGTGAAAACGCTGCGCTACCTGGGATATTCAAGATTGGTTTTGTATATTTTGCATTATTTTCTCTATTTATTAGTAGCATTAGTAAAGCTTTCAAAACTTTTCCAATGTGCAAAGCCTCTCTCCCTTTTCCTTATCACCTTTCCTTAGCGAGGAGAGTGGGGGGTTAACAGAGAGCATCTGCCACAGTTTATTGTCACCTTGCAGTAAACTTTGACAGCTTATTTATCAGTATAAACTTTCAAGTCAGCTTTACATCTAACTAGTTGTATATCCTTGGGTGGATTCCCAGCCACACTCAGCTAGCACTTGGTATTTCCCAAGTAACTCCACTTCCCTGGAAATACATGGGGAAATGCCCAAGATGTGTGTTCTCTCTAACATTGTCAACAATTAACATTTAAAGACAACAGTATGATACAAACAAGACAGATTAAACTATATGGATTTATGGTTGCCTCCAGACATGAGAGACTTCTTTCTTGTCCTTTAGAGAATATATGATGAGAACAATCAGTTGCTTCTACTCTTTTAGTTTTCATAACTGTCCTAGTTTCAGCTGGGATGGAGTTAATTTTCTTCCTAGTAGTTGGTATAGTTCTGTGTTTTGGATTTAGTATGAGAACAGTTTTGAAAATACAGGGATGTTTCAGTTATTGTTGAGCAGAGCTTATACAGAGTCAAGGCCTTTTCAGGTCTTCATACCAGCAAGTAGACTGGGAGTGCACAAAAAGTTGGGAGACTACACAGCCAGGAGAGCTGACGCCAACTGACCAAAGGGATATTTGATAGCATATTATGTCATGCTCAGTATATATTTTGGGGGGAGAAGAGGGGAACATTCAGAGTTAGGGCGTTTGTCTTCCCAAGTAACTGTTATACGTGATGGAGCCCTACTGTCACTGTTTACTGCAGGGCAACAATGAACCGTGGCAGATGCTCTCTGTTAACCCCTCGCTCTCCTCACTAAGAAAAGGGGATAGTTGGAAAAGCGTAAAATGTTTTACTAATGCTACTAATAAAATAGAGAAAATAATACAAAATATACAAAACCAATCTTGAATTTCCCGAGGTAGCGCAGTGGCCCGCAGTGGAGCTGGCGTTGATCCAGTGGCTGCAGGGCAGGTACCCGGAAGTCCTGGGCTAGATTCCACAGTAAACCGGAACTGGATTCAGGGATTCAGAGTCTGGAACTAGGCCTGGGATCACAGGCACGACAGGCGGGGTCCTCTTCAGATGCCAGCCGTGGTCGAAGAGAGCGAGACCCTTGTGATCTCCCACTTTTATAGGGGGTATGACGTGTATGGGATGGAATACTTAGTTGGTCAATTTTAGTCACCTGTTCCGTCTGCCCCTCCTTGCAAATACACCCCACTCACTCATGGGATGTGCAAAATCTCTCAGTTACTTTAGCTTCCATAGCAATAAGTCTAAATCTGGGCCTCTTCTGCATACCATTGCTACTGTTATCAGCTCCGGAGCGATCAGTGTCTGAAAAACACGCAGCCAAATTCAGAAAAGTTCAGTTACTTGGAAAAACTTAGACGAAAGGAAAATTCACTAAAAGAGAACTGGTCTTGTTTTTAACAAAACCAGGACACCTACTTTGCTGGAGATGGTTCAACACCTGCCTGACAATGGGAACTAGTGAATTAATTCCTTATTTTGCTTTGCTTGTGTATGTGTGAGCCTGATAATCAATCGAACTATGCTTTATCACTCATATTGGGTCGACCTGCATGTTCCTCCGCCACTCAAACATATACGTCTCTCTCTGGGGAAGATGCTTGATTTCCCATGTTTCCCACAGCTCACCTCTCTACTCCGGAGGGATTTCAGGCTTCCTTTCAGCAGCTCATTCAGCGTTCTGTGGGACTCGCAGCATGCCACGCAGGTAGATGGTTCTTAAGCCCTGGAATCACGTCGCGCGATCATGTCGGGGTCACCAATTTGCCGCGATGGAGAGATGGGACACAGCTTGATGCAAGCAAAATGTCAACTTTATTGTAATTTCTGACATATTTTATACCTATCCTAAACAGCACGTCACACTCTGATTGGTTGGTCATTCTTGCTAGATACCTACTGATTGGCTAATGTTTGTTTAGGCAGTTGCTATCTTGATTAATGCAATCTCCTTAGTGTAGCAGCAGCAGCAGTTCCTTCTTGACAACCTTAGTAACTCGTAATTCTTATCTACACAAAGGGTTTAGCACATCCTGTCTAAGTACTGTTTCTGTTTTTCGTCACCAGGGTCTGTGACCAACAAGCTCCAGTACGTTTCCTTTTGTCAAATGATAAGTGCTGGGAGTTTTGCTGAGGCCAGCCAAATCCTGTCTCACACATCCCCTCCTACCTCCCTCTTCTCATGGGTTTTTACTTACAAGATGGGGTCGGGAACGACTGTTTTCAGTCATGTTCCTAAGAAATTAGTATTGGGAGGTGTATTAGAACATAGGAAAGCACTTGGAAATAGGAGAAAATATGATCTTGTTAAATATTGAAATTAGTGTTGGCTGCTGTATAAGCTCGATGATTGGGAAAAGTGTCCGGAGAATAGAACCTTGAAGTATAACACTTTGTTGTTTCTGAAGCGAGAAGAGCAGGACAAAAATAAATCTCTACAAGAGATCATCGAATCATTTCAGACAATTTTACAGGTGGAATGGTTTGAACTTCAACAAGCTGAGAGAGAATTAACTGATAACACACAAGTCACAGTAAACTTGCTGAAGTCTGCACGATGTTTTCCTTATTAACCTGTTTTCTTTGTAGGTATCTGTTTAAGCATATTATAGTTTGGTAAGTCTTTGCCTGTTATATGGTATAGCAAGTTCACAGACTGTTAAATAATGAGAATCCGTTGACTCAAAATGTGCGTTTTGTGATAATACAGAAGATCATGAGTAATTTAGTTCCTTATCGCGTGAATGTGATGATAAGATTTTGTGTGCAGTAGCTTTTACTTTTCTTTCTAGAATGCTAGCTTTATTCCAATATCCAGACTTGCGCAACTCTGTGATAGGCTGTCTCTCATCTCGATGTGCTGGATTTGGCTCTTTTGTATGCACACTAAGTAAAGAATACTGGTTTTGGAATAACAGTTGTAGCGCACTAGATGAGACACTAATAAAAACCTCACCCGGTCCGGCTTGCTGCAGCGGCGGGGGGGCTGCCAATCGGGCTCCAGCGCGCACTGACCTGTTTTGACAGGGAGACCCAGCGGCACCTCTACCTGTCTGAGCAGTAAGCAATTCAAAGGTGCAATGCTAAAATCGTCTTGAATTAGTGTAACTGTGATCCATTTGCATATTTGAACTTGGTATTTGGTTTTCATATCTGAACTCAGTATTTTAATTTGCATATTTCTATTTGGTACCAAAAGAATTTTGTTTGGGGAGATAATTACGAAATGGGAACCGGTTCCACTACTAAAATACCACCTTGCTCCCCCTTAGGATGCATCCTTACACATTTGAGTAATTGCTTATATTGTTATCTAGTAATTTTGAGACCAGAAAAGAATTGAAATTGTTAAACTCTGCTTTGCATTGAAAAAAAAAAAAAAACAGCAAAAAAAAAACCAAGAACAAAAAAACCACCAACCAAACACCTAAATGCTATGATGGATGTGAACATGGTATTGTATGAGGTTGTATTTAAAAGTTGCTGGAATATGAACTGATTTGGATCTAGGAAAATGGAAAAATGGATTGATGTTTAATATACTGTATTTTGACATCTGTAGATTGTGAAAGGTAAATGGGGCTGAGGAATGTAACAACTGTTGAGCTAATTGTATTTCCACTAGTATTAACAGCCAATGTTTCGATAAAGCAAATACTACACTGATAGAACTGAAACAGGACTTCAGTCCGGTAAGGGAAAACAATATCCAATAAATATGACATCTAAAATGGAGTTAGAAACTTTGATGAATAAATTTATGACAACCTTACAGGCTGACTGCATTCGATTGGACTTGCGGATTTGTCTATTTATAGCCACAACATAGAAACAACCTGTGGCTATTGTGGGACAGTATGATGAGAATGCTAACAGACTGATATACCGATTGTTACTCTGATCAAGAAATGCAGGGAATTAATTTAAGTCTTAATAGGCCATGATCTTTTTGTCGTATATGTACCATTTGTGAAATTTAATTTTGATTTTTTTTTATTTTTGCAATCTATTTCATTGTAAATTGCACTAGCTGATTTTCTTAACAGTGTAGCTTTTGGCATGCCTAAATGTAAGTTGCTGCAGAACCTGCAAGTCTTTAACATCAGATCACAGACCATACTTGTATTTGGTCTGATCCAAAATACTTGCACAGTTTTTGTTGATGATTCTGGGAAGTCTCATAAAGCTGTAGTGGTCTGGCATGCAGATAACAATTGGCATCATTCTGTAAAAATTATTGAAGGTTCAACCCAATTAGCAGAACTTGGTGCAGCTTTACATTACTTAGAGCTATTTAAGGAGGAACCTCTAAATTTGATTTGTGATTCTGAGTACGTAGTCAAGGTCCAATGCACGTATCTGATTCTGAACTGTTTTTTTTTGTTGTTTTTGTTTTTAAAAAACAAAAAGGGGGGAGAAGTGGGGAAAACCACAAAACCAATTGTCAAAAGCACTGTAGGGGAAAGGGACCTGGGGGTCCTGGTGGACAACAGGATGACCATGAGCCAGCACTGTGCCCTTGTGGCCAGGAAGGCTAATGGCATCCTTGGGTGTATTACAAGGGGGGTGGTCAGTAGATCGAGAGAGGTCCTCCTTCCCCTCTACTCCGCCCTGGTGAGACCCCATCTGGAATATTGTGTCCAGTTCTGGGCCCCTCAGTTCAAGAAGGACAGGGAACTGCTGGAGAGACTCCAGCGCAGGGCAACAAAGATGATTAAGGGAGTGGAGCATCTCCCTTATGAAGAAAGGCTGCGGGAGCTGGGTCTCTTTAGTTTGGAGAAGAGGAGACTGAGGGGTGACCTTATTAATGTTTATAAATATATAAAGGGTGAGTGCCATGAGGATGGAGTCAGGCTCTTCTCAGTGGCAAACAATGATAGGACAAGGGGCAATGGGATCAAGCTGGAACACAAGAGGTTCCACTTAAATTTGAGAAAGAACTTCTTCTCAGTGAGGGTGACAGAGCACTGGAACAGGCTGCCCAGGGAGGTTGTGGAGTCTCCTTCCCTGGAGACATTCAAAGCCCGCCTGGACACATTCCTGTGTGACCTCACCTAGGCGTTCCTGCTCCAGCAGGGGGATTGGACTAGATGATCTTTTGAGGTCCCTTCCAATCCCAAACATACTGTGATACTGTGATACTGTGATATGTTGTATGCTGCAGTGTATTTCAAAGATGATTCAGCGCGTTGTAAACAAGGCCTGGTTGGTTCAAAAACAAAAAGGGGGAATTGTGGGAGATTTGAGGGATTTTCTTGAGGCTGTTGTGTGGATGGGTTTCTATTAGATGGAGATTTATTTCTGAACGATCCAGGCTCAAAGGCATTTCAAGGCCAGCTCGAAAGCTGAAAACAGGACCTGCTGTGGGAGTGAGGCAATTCTACAATAACAGGGCCTCAAGACGATGTAAATCAACAGGCCTATTAGCAGTGAGACTCGGGCGTGTGGACAGCTCGCGAACATGGACAATATCCAATCAGCTAATGCATGCTTGGAGCGTGGACGCGTGATCAGGAAATAACTGCATATATAAGGAGGCTTGTTTCTGTAATAAATGGCTTTGCTTGAATTCATATTGGATTGTGTGGAGTCCATGATTTTTTGCCCTCGCATGTGTGCACAGCTTTTGCTTTATTTATTAAACTGTCTTTATCTCAACCCATGAGTTTTCTCACTTATACTCTTCTGATTCCCTCCACCCATCCCACAGGGGGACAGTGAGTGGCTGCACGGTGCTTAGTTCCTGGCCGAGGTTAAACCATGACATATTTTTACTTGATTCTTCTGGATGTACATTTAAGATTTTTAGCAATAACAGTTAGACCTTGAATCTCATTTACTTTACAGTCAGGAACCACTCCTGACCAGAGAACATGGATTTGTGTAATGCTACATTTTCACGGTGTGCAGACACTCCTGCAGATTTTAAAACAATAATGTTTGGGGGAGAAATAGCAGCATAAGAAGTTTTTAAGTTTCTCAAGCTAATAAAGACCAATTTTTAAATTAATTTAAATGCCAATTGTCCTCAGCAAATTAGAGATTGTTCCATTGCAAGCAGAGAGATTCCAGTTCCTCAACACCTTCAGCAGGGCTTTTGAACAAAAGGCACCATTGGGAAGATGGCATAGAGGCTGTGCAGGAAAATGGGATTGGATGTGCACTGATCAGATACTCCTAGCAACTCTCTACAGCTCATTAACCCCTTTGTAGTTACTGCCTATATCACTGTGATCGTATTTTCTAACACAGAGAGAAAAAAACCTAAATATCTAAGACTATTTTTAAGCACATTTGTGGAATGGTGGAGATCTCAAAGAAACAACATTCAATCTTTTGAAGGAAAATAATGATTTTTTTTACAACTGTGGAAGAAAAATCCATAGGTGGAAGGTTGTGGCTACAATTTACAGAAGAGAACAAAGATAAATCTGAGTCTTGAAACTGCAAAGGCTGTTCCCTACAAAAATTCTCCCTGCTCTGGAGATCTCTTTACCCACAAAGACGTGTTTGAGAGGATGTTTGTGGACAACAGCTACAGTCAAGGCAAACTACATTTTCCCAGTGAGGTTTTTTTTGTGTGTGGTGGTTTTTTTTTTTTTTTCATTAGTATTATTGGAAGTATTCCTTCAATGCCAGCAGTACAGTCAAGACCAAACACAAGCAATTCTTTCTCTCTTTCTAATCTATAACTCAGGTTAACTAATCCACTTTCTAATTTACCAGTAAACCAGCAGTTAACAATCTGGAGACCTGTCCTGCCTTCATGGCAAATTGGTTTTGTAGCTTTGGTTTGATGATTTAGCTAATAACATGTGGAGGCTGAACAGCACTTAATCCTTCCAGATCCTTACAGAAATATATTTGGCTACAACTATTCAGTTAATTAAAACCAATCTTTCTCAAAAACCCCAACAGCACCATTATTGCAGTTTCTCTAGAAGAATCATAGATTCATTTAAGTTGGAAAAGACCCTTAAGATCATCGAGTCCAACCATTAAAATAGCACTGCCAAGTACACCACTAAACCGTGTCCTTAAGCACCATATCTACATATCTTTTAAATGCATCCCGGGTTGGTGACTCAACCACTTCCCTGGGCAGCCTGTTCCAATGCTTGACAACCCTTTCTGTGAAGTTTTTCCAATCTAAACCTCACCTGGTGTAACTTGAGGCCATTTCCTCTTGTCCTATTGCTCGTTATATGGGAAAAGAGACTGACACCCATCTCGCTACAACCTCCTGTCAGGTAGCTGTAGAGAGATATAAAGTCTCCCCTGAGCCTCCTTTTCTCCAGACTAAACAACTCCAGTTCCCTCAGCCACTCCTCATAAAACTTGTGCTCCAGACCCATCACCAGCTTCATTGCTCTTCTTTGAACACCTCAATGACTGTCTTGCAGTGAGGGGCCCAAAATGGAACACAGTAAGAAGGCTCCTACAAAGTCCAGGTATCTGCTTTGACACTCTCTAGCTGCACAACAGTGCTTATGTGAGGTTTCTTTGAGAGTGACTCCAAAGTGAAGCTACAGAGATCTAAAACACAACAGGAAAGTTTAGGTTTGAAATTATTATTTTCATAAGGGTTGATGCTTTCCTTGGTGATTTGCATTATATCTCTACACATTGGGCTAGGGATTAAACCATTTTTTCTACTCTCTGTATCAATCACAATAGACTATTTACTCACCTGCTAGTATACTTGTTCTTCCTAACAAAGACTCTCATGCCATCATTTTGCAACTTGCAGCAACACCTTCTCTGCCTACAATATATCAGTGCTATAACACTACACTATTAACAAGTTTTGTACTTTGTTGGCTATAGGTCTAGGGTAAGCCCTGCTCTGTTTCACACACCAATTTCCTACCAATTTCTTTGGGAGCATTAGCTTATGAAAAAGATGCAGAACCAAAATCTCAGCTACTGGCAGAAAGGGATGCTTACCAGCTAATAACAATAAATATTTTCCTTTCAAAACTTACATGCTTTAATGAATTTGCTACCTTGTTCATTGGAAAGATATAGCCTTCGTATAAAATAATACTGATTTCTAGGTGTCTACCTTATCATAAAAAGACTGATCCTTAAGTTATTGCATTCTGAAAATATATTTTAAGTAGTGGAGCAGCAGACTATATGTCTGAAGCTAATATACATACTTAATAGATTCAGGGTTCATATAGTAAAAGTCCTGGTGACATAGTACATGGAGTTTTTAATTTTATAGATACTGCCTGTTCCACAACAGACTCTAAATTCAGCAACCATATTAAAATACATCATTATCATTTTAAATTATGACGAAATCTGGGTTACACGAGTCATAGCTATCCTCTGCTAGCTTATGTAAACCATACCCATTCATTGTAAACAACTTCAATAAAACATTCTTTCTACTATAATGTAATTCCAGCAGATTATTTACAAAAGTGAGATCTTTGTTTTTAAAAGAGAGATGAATGGAAAATATGTAATTGATACTGCACTTGGACTGAAATAGAATCTTATACAGAATTTGATTGTATTCAAGGAAGTTTGTTAATATTAATTGTAGCATTAATATTAGCCTGTTTTCTTTGTAGATCTATTTAAACATGTATTACAGTTACATAAGTCTTTGCTCGTTATAAACTCATTATAAACGTGGATTTTAATGAGGGTCAAAGCCTAGTGTCCACAAACCCTCAAGAAAAGAGGAGGGGTTGATGATACCTAAAATCAGAAATTAGCAATAAAACAAGTTAATAAGAATAAAACTTTTATAGATGTTAGACCCTTTGTAAGAATAAGGTTGTCCTGGTTTTGTTAAAAACAAGTTTCTCTTTTAGTGAATTTGCCTGTCAGCTAAAGCCTTCATATTAGCTGCATTTTCCTGGAAAACCACATACATGTTTTGGTAAACATAGCAACGGAATGCGAAGTTATTGATAAGCACGGATTCACATCTCGCGAGAGGGGCAACGAGAAACAGGTGACCAAGAAACTGACCAACGGAGTATAACATCCCATTCACGTGAATGCTTCATATAAAAGTGGGAGATCACGAGGATCTCGTCCCTTTTCCTTATGGCCGACATTAGGAGAGGACCTTGCGAGTCGTCCCTGCGAACTGAGGCCTAGTGAGAGACTGAATCCTGCTCTGGTTGGCTGCAGAGTCCAATCTAGGACTTCAGGTGCCGGCTCTGCAGTTGCTGCAGTTGTATTATTTTCTCTATTCTTATCAGTAGCATTAGTCAAATATTTTTAATTTTCCCAGCTCTCTTCTCTCTGTCCTTCTTTCCCTCCCGATCCATTGCCTGTCCTTAGTGGGAAGGGAGGAGAGGGAGGGGTAAAAGGGGGAAGGGGGGGGGGGAGAGGGGGTTAACAATACATCTGCCAGGGTTTTATTGTCACCCCGCAATCAAAACCCTCGACAAAGGTTCACAGATGTTAAGTGGTGTTAGGCACTTATTAGGTGTTAAGTCACAAGAATGGTATTTGTTAAGATAAGCAGGAGAAGAGTAGGAGACAATGCCCTTGCTCCTTAGAAGATAAGATAGGGAGACCAGCGCAAGACAGGTTCAGACTGGTTTTGCGGTTACAAGCTGAATAACAAAGGAACTGCGCCTGCCCAGGACTTGAGTTCAACCAGAGGGCAGCATAAGAAAGGCTAGTTTTTTTCCTCTCAGGACCCTCGAAAGACCCCTGACTCATTGAACTGTGCATGTGCAAGGGACATTTACATATGCTAAGTGGTTCCAATAAATATAACACATATGTAAAGGATTTCCTGGAAATGTAATAAATATGTATGATCTGTGTGGATATAACCTGTGTCTGGGAATTATTTGGTGCCCTCACTAGGTGAAGCTATTTCACGAGTGAGCCTGGTACCAATAAAGGAATGCTGCTTCTAAAATCTTAAACTCTGGTTTTAGAAGTTTCTTCAATTTGCAGATTTTATGGTGCCATAACCAATTGCCTGATGAAAGGATGTGGAGACAGACCCATGCTCTTCACAGCAGTGCCCAGTGACAGTACAAGAGACAATGGGCGCAAACTGAAATATGAGAAATTCCACTTAAACTTAAGCAAAAAATATTTTACTGTGAAGGTGGTAAAACGCTGGCACAAGTTGCCCATAGAGGTTGTAGCATTTCCATCCTTGGAGCATCCTGAGCAACCTGCTGTGGCTGACCCTACTGGGAGTTGGAGCAGAGGTTGGACTACAGCATCTCCAGAGGCCTCTTCCAACCTCAACCATTCTGGGATTCAGTGACTGTATGACACTTGAATGTGCTGTATAGCCACTCATTTTCAGCTTTTCATACTAATAAAACTATTAAATTATTATATTCACCAGTTTCCAGGTCCTGCATTCACGCTGGTCCTGGGTTGAGAGCTTCTGTCTGTTGCTGCAGGCTTGGGTGATAAATGACATGGAGGCAAAGCATTTCCCTGAGCTGTGGCTGCTGGAAAACAGGTTAACTCTGAGACTGGACACAGGCTGCAGTGGGAGAGGCAGTGCTCAGTCTAGGTGACATCAAGGAAACCCTTTTGTATCCAGGAAAGCAAAGAGAAACTTCTCAGGAAGGTTAGTTATGCCCCAGATTCTTGCTGCAGGGTATCTTGCAATTGCTCTGATGCATTTTATAAGGGGATAAATCCATGCAGAATGCTGAACTAGAGGAACAATTGCCTGCCCCAGACTGATGGTAGCCCTAGTCTGTGAACCTGATCTGAAGATAAGCTCAGTGCTAACAATGCATTCACTGAGCACATTGACATCAGAAGTGCTGTTGGTGTTCAACAGTCCCAGAGAATGGGTGAATCAGTAATTGTCATGGCCATAAGAATGGAAGGAAACAAATTTAAGACTCTTGCATGTAATTCTTCACAAATATCGTGAACTCCAAGACCGGGATGTCAAGATCACTAAGTAGCTAGTCTCTTCCTATTTATTCAGAGAAGAAAAAGTAATGCCATTTCACTCTCTGTTGATATAATTTTTGGCAACCTACTAGAAAGTATCTTATACGCATTTTTCTTAATCCATACACCACTGTTTAGACAGGGGTAATTTCAGTGAATATGTATTATGTTTCTGCATTTTATCCTGTATAGAAGCTAACATAGCATAACTATTGAAGAATGCTGAATAAATTCTGAGAATGGCAATCAAAACCAATTAAAATAATATTGTTTATATGCTTGGTATTAGGATTTTCCAAGCCATCTTAGTTGTTTTCTGTCTATTGTATTGTTCAAGCACCCTTAGGAGCAGGTAATCACCTTTTTTCACAGGAGCAATCTTTTCAGTGCCCTCAACAGAAAAATCAAATAGTTGGGCCATCCCTCAAGACTTATTATCAGTACCCTACAGTGGTTCATCATGAAATTGTTTCCTATTAACATGGGTCTCAATCCTGCAACTCATACATGCTAACACTACACACTCTGAGTGGATCCACTGAATTCAACAGGAGTATTCAAGCTGTGTGAAGTTAAACATACACAGATATGCTTGCAGATAAAGGTTGCACTAGAGATGGAAGGGGAAAAGCTAAGGCCAAATCTTAAATGGAATAGCTCAACAAAATTAGAAAAAAAAAAATTCTTTATTCATCTTGGAGATCAAAACAAATCTTTGTTATTCCAAC
Organism: Patagioenas fasciata; assembly: GCF_037038585.1. Classification (NCBI taxonomy): domain Eukaryota; kingdom Metazoa; phylum Chordata; class Aves; order Columbiformes; family Columbidae; genus Patagioenas; species Patagioenas fasciata. The sequence goes on from NC_092559.1 coordinate 63,017,756, forward strand.
TAAGTTAAAAATTACTCTTACACTTTTTAATTTAAATAATCTTATTATGGGGTTTGATTGTACAATTGTCTAAACAGCCAGCTAGTTTACCTCTGAATTTTGTCCTGGTTTTGTTAAAAACCAAGTTTCTCTTTTAGTGAATTTTGCCTGTCAGCTAAAGCCTTCAAATTAGCTGCATTTTCCTGGAGAACCAGACACATGTTTTGGTAAACCTAGCAATGGAATGCAAACTTCTTGATAAGCACGGATGAACATCTCGCGAGAGGGGCAACGAGAAACCGGGTGACCAAGAGACTGACCAACGGTGTATAACATTCCATTCACGTGAATACTTCATATAAAAGTGGGAGATCACGAGGATCTCGTCCCTTCTTCCCTTTTCCTTCCCTTTTTCCTCATGGCTGACATTAGGAGAGGACCTTGCTAGTCGTCCCTGCAAACTGAGGCCTAGTGAGAGACTGAATCCAAAAACAATCACGAATGGGCTTGCCTTTTCCTGAGGCAGGAGTAACCCAGACTGCCTTTCCTAACATATTTTTCATGTGTACTACAGGGACTTTATCTCCTTCTACAGTCCGTAGAATTTCTGATTGGGCAGGCCCGGCTCGATTGGTTGATCCCCTAGTGTTGACCAACCAAGTGGCTTTTGCTAAATGTGAATCCCAGTTTTTAAAGGTTCCATCACCATGTGCCCTTAGTGTAGTTTTTAACAAACCATTGTACCTTTCAATTTTCCCAGAGGCTGGTGCATGATATGGAATATGATATACCCACTCAATACCATGTTCTTTGGCCCAATTGTCTATAATACTGTTTTTGAAATGAGTACCATTGTCTGATTCAATTCTTTCTGGTGTACCGTGCCGCCAAAGGACTTGCTTCTCAAGGCCCAAGATAGTATTTCGGGCTGTAGCATGAGGTACGGCATATGTTTCCAACCATCCAGTGGTTGCTTCCACCATTGTAAGTACATAACGCTTACCTTGACGTGTTTGTGGAAGTGTAATATAATCAATCTGCCAAGCTTCTCCATACTTATACTTTAACCATCGCCCCCCATACCATATAGGTTTTAACTGTTTTGCTTGTTTGATTTCGGCGCAAGTTTCACATTCATGAATAACCTGTGAAATAGTGTCCATAGTTAAATCCACCCCTCAATCGCAAGCCCATTTGTATGTTGCATCTCTACCTTGATGCCCTGAAGCATCATGGGCCCACCGAGCTAGGAAAAGTTCACCTTTATGTTGCCAGTCCAAGTCCACCTCAGCTACTTTAATCTTAGCAGCTTGATCCGCTTGTTGGTTGTTAACATATGTTCCTCGGTGGCTCGACTTTTAGGCACATGAGCATCTACATGACGAACTTTCACAGACAGGTTCTCTAGCCAAGCAGCAATGTCTTGCCACAGTGTGGCAGCCCAAATGGGTTTACCTCTGCGCTGCCAGTTGCTTTTCTTCCATTGCTGTAGCCACCCCCACAAGGCATTTGCTACCATCCATGAGTCAGTACAGAGATAAAGTATTGGCCACTTCTCTCGTTCAGCAATGTCCAAAGCCAGCTGGATGGCTTTCACTTCTGCAAACTGACTGGATTCACCTTGTCCTTCAGTGGCTTCTGTAACTTGTCGCGTGGGACTCCACACAGCAGCTTTCCACCTTCGATGTTTTCCTACAAGACGACAGGATCCATCTGTGAACAGTGCATACTGCTTATCGGTTTCTGAAAGCGTATTATATGGTGGTGCTTCTTCAGCACGTTTTACTTCCTCCTCATCTGGAGACATCCCAAAGTCTTTGCTTTCTGGCCAGTCTGTAATAGCTTCTAATATCCCTGGACGGTTGGGACTTCCAATTCGAGCTCGTTGCGTGATCAGTGCAATCCATTTACTCCATGTAACTTCGGTTGCATGATGTGGAGAGGGAACCGTCCCTGTGAACATCCAGCTCAGCACCGGCAGTCGAGGTGCCAGGAGGAGCTGTGCTTCAGTGCCGATCACTTCTGAAGCAGCTCGAACTCCTTCATGTGCTGCTAGTATCTCCTTTTCAGTTGGAGTATAGTTGGCCTCAGATCCTTTGTATCCTCGACTCCAAAAACCTAAGGGTCGACCTCGGGTTTCTCCTGGTGCTTTCTGCCAGAGGCTCCAGGTAAGTCCATTATCTCCGGCTGCGGTGTAGAGCACATTTTTAACATCTAGTCCAGTTCGGACTGGTCCAAGGGCCACCGCATGAGTTATCTCACGCTTAATTTGTTCAAAGGCTTGTCGTTGTTCAGGGCCCCACTCAAATTGGTTCTTTTTACGAGTCACTCGATAGAGAGGGCTCACTATGTGGCTGTAGTCAGGAATATGCATTCTCCAAAAACCTACAACGCCCAAGAAAGTCTGTGTCTCCTTTTTATTAGTAGGTGGAGACATTACTGCAATTTTGTTGATCACATCCATTGGGATCTGACGACGGCCATCTTGCCATTTTATTCCTAAAAACTGGATCTCTCGTGCAGGTCCCTTGACCTTGCTTCGTTTTATGGCAAAACCAGCATCCAAAAGAATCTGAATTATTCTCTCACCTTTCTCGAAGACTTCTTTCGCTGTGTCGCCCCATACGATGATGTCATCAATATATTGCAAGTGTTCTGGAGCTTCACCTTGCTCCAGCGTGGTCTGGATCAGTCCATGGCAAATGGTAGGACTGTGTTTCCAGCCCTGGGGCAAGCGATTCCATGTATACTGGATGCCCCTCCAGGTGAAAGCAAACTGTGGCCTGCACTCTGCTGCTACAGGAATAGAGAAAAATGCATTAGCAATGTCAATTGTAGCATACCACTTGGCTGCCTTTGACTCCAGTTCAAACTGCAGTTCTAGCATGTCAGGCACAGCAGCACTCAGTGGTGGTGTAACTTCATTCAGGCCACGATAGTCTACAGTTAGTCTCCACTCGTCACTAGACTTACGCACTGGCCAGATTGGGCTGTTAAAAGGTGAGCGAGTCTTACTGATCACACCCTGGCTTTCCAATTGATGGATCAGCTTCTGGATAGGAATCAAAGAGTCTCGATTGGTGCGATATTGCCGGCGATGCACCGTCGTGGTAGCAATTGGCACCTGCTGATCGTCAACCATCAGCAGTCCTACAACACAAGGGTCATCTGAAAGACCAGGCAAATCGGACAGCTGTTCAATATTCTCAGTGTCCACAGCTGCTGTACCAAATGCCCACCTATACCCTTTTGGGTCCTTAAAATACCCTCTCCTGAGGTAGTCTATGCCAATGATGCACGGAGCATCTGGACCAGTCACAATGGGATGCTTTTGCCAGTTTTTTCCAGTTAGGCTCATTTCAGCCTCTACAACAGTCAGTTCCTGGGATCCCCCAGTCCCTCCAACAATATTGATGGATTGCGTTCCTTTATAATTAGAGGGAATTATTGTGCACTGAGCACCAGTGTCCACTAAAGCTTTGTACTCCTGGGGTTGTGTTGTACCAGGCCATAGTATTTGTACAGTCCAATAAAATCTGTTATCCGTTTCCTCCACCTGGTTGGAGGCAGGGCACCTCTAATTCCTGTTTTGCACAGTCTCTGGGTGTGAATTAGAGGTTCCTTCAAGAGCATCAGAATCTCTTCTGCTCCTTTTGTAAACTGGAGCAGCCACCTTCCTAGGAGTTTTTCCTTTTATCTCACGTACTCGTTCTTGAAGTTCTGAAGTAGGCCTTCCATGCCACTTATTCATGTTTTCTCCCTGCTCATGTAGGAAGAACCACAGTGAACCTCTTTTTGTGGGCTGTCTCTGCCCTCTCTCTCGAGATTGGAAACGCCTTCTCCTAACAGCTGAAACAGGTCATGCAGGTCGTGAATGGTACGAGTCTTCTCTGAGCTCTTTGATTTCTTGCAACAGCTTTTCAAACCGGTCATCAGATTTTTCACACAGTTTCTCCACAGCGGAGACACAAGCCCGTAGAGAACCAGCAAGGCTGTCCTCAAAGTTCCAGAGCTGCTCAATCACTTCATTAATTTCTTGTGCACCTCTAGCTGACCAGACCATTCCTGCCAATGACTTAGCATATGCAGGTGGTGCACTTTGTACAAATCTGCGCCACATAGATCGTGTACAATTGATTCTATCTGGGTCTGTCCCCTCTTGGCTGTTTGGTCCTAGATAGATGATCTCTCGCACAGCTAATTCTCTCAGGAACTGGATACCTCTCTCCATAGTATTCCATTTCCCTAACTTGGATATACAATCTTCCTTGTAGGGAAATCTGACTTTCATAGCTGCCAGGAGTCGGGTCCAGAGAGTAGAGGCATTAGACTCTCTTGAAATTGCCCTATCAATGGTGGAATCTTTTGACAGAGATCCCAGCTGCCTGGCTTCACCACCTTCTAATTCAATTGTTTCTGCCCCATTGTCCCAGCATCGCAGCAGTCAGGTTAAAATATTCTCGCCTTCACGACGACTAAAGTCTTTTCGCAGATCTCTCAGCTCACCTGGAGAAAAGGACCGAGTGGTGGTCACTTCATCTCCTCCCTGTCCTGATGACTCCCCTTGGGTTGATGTTGGCCCTGTGCCATCACCTGCTGCACGAGTAGTCTTTCTAGTGACTTTCTTGCAACCGGCAACTGATGCTGATATGGGTTCACCATCATTTGATTCATTTCCAGAGTCTGAATGACTGTCACAGTGATTGCTGTGGTTACAGCAGCAACAGTGAGCAGTGTGTGAAGAAGGGGGGGCTGCCTTGTTAGCCTTTGAGGCTGGAGAGGTAATGTTATCTGCAGCGACCTTGGCAGAGGAGCTCTGCGGAGGAGCTGTAGCTTCAGCCTGTGAAGCCGCGGTTGGGGGGGCAGTGGTTGCAGCAGCAGCTTTGGCTGTTTTGCCTTTTCTCGAGCGGCTAGGAGTGCTTTTTGCTAAAGCTTCCGAAGGCGCACTGCAAATCTCAGGACTAAGAAGAGACGCAAACCTCCTATTGAACCTCATTTCTCTTAACAGTAACACAAACTGACACACATTCAGCAAACCAGATAACACCATCACAGTTCTATCAAAGCTCCAAGGATATTCAAAGTTCTCTAAAACATTTGCAAACTGTCCTAGCGAAAACACAAAAGTATGGTTAGTCAGCCTTTCTTAAGATTCGCTTGACCAATTAGCAAATATAGAGCCATTCTGCTCTTTAATCTCTCCTGGAGGTTTTTCAAGGTAAAGCAGAAGTGAGTAGAAAGTCATTAGCGGCTGCAGTATAATGAAATAAACCAATGCCAAACCACACAGAATCATCATGACCGCTGTCCAGTTTCTTGTTGTTATATAATGAATACTTCGATTCAGAAAGAAACACCAACACAGATATGGGATCAGCGAGCACAATGTAGAAAATAACTGATACAACTTATGCCACAACATCTTTAAGTCAATGTAATTCACTTTGCCTTAATGCCACTAAATAATATCCAAAGCAAACAGACGCGCAAGTATCACAACTCTATGAGTTGGCACCGTGCCAAGAAAATTGAAAGGTACGTCAGAGCAGTAGAAAAGCCAAAAATCTCCTAATTTACCCCTTTCTCTTGCCCCACGTTGGGCGCCAATTATCTGTCGAGGGTTAAGATTGCGGGGTGACAATCAAACCCTGGTAGATGTATTGCTAACCTCCTCTCCCCCCCCCCCACTTCCCCCCTTTTACCCCTCCCTCTCCCCCCTTCCCACTCAGGACAGGCGATCGGGAGGGAAAGAAGGACAGAGAGAAGAGAGTTGGAAAAGTTAAAGATGTTTTACTAATGCTACTAATAAGAATAGAGAAAATAATACAAAATATACAAAACAAATCTTGTAAGTCTCAGCAACTGCAGAGCCAGCACCCAAAGTCCTGGATTAGACTCTGTAGTCAACCGGAGCTGGATTCAGTCTCTCACTAGGCCTCAGTTCGCAGGGACGACCAGCAAGGTCCTCTCCTAATGTCAGCCATAAGCAGAAGGGAAGGAAAAAGGGACGAGATCCTCATGATCTCCCACTTTTATATGAAGTATTCACGTGAATGGCATGTTATACACCGTTGGTCAGTCTCTCGATCATCAGTTTCTCGTTGCCCCTCTCGCGAGATGTCCATCCGTGCTTATCAATAAGTTTGCATTCCATTGCTAGGTTTAACCAAAACATGTGTCTGGTTCTCCAGGAAAATGCAGCTTTAGCTGACAGGCAAAAATTCACTAAAAGAGAAACTTGTTTTTTAACAAAACCAGGACACATGGCATTTGAAGAAGCAGTGTGTCTTCACCTCTTCCAAGATCCATCTTTTCCACTTATCAAGGTCCAGGTGACCCAGAGACAGTACTACTTCCTCTGCCTTCAACAGCATTTAAGCCACTAATTCTGGGTCAGAGAGCTTCTACCCCGTTATCCAGGACCTAAACATGATGCTACTCGGGTGTCCCGACTATGACAATTGCAATATATTAGACCACGCTCAGGAATGTTCCCAGGCATTGGAAGATAATCGTCTGTCTGCTAAATTGTTTGAATGGCCCTGGCATGGTTTTGGCCCATGCAAACTTGCACTCCTCCAGAGCATTCCCAAGCAGGTTTCAGGAGCCAGAGCACTCCAGTGGGCGCCCCAAGCAGCTCGCATACACCCACCCTACCTGAAAAAAAAGAAGAAAAGAGAGAATATTTCATTTGGAAGGGACCTACAATGATCATCTACTCCAACTGCCCTGACCACTTCAAAGCTGACCAAAAGATAAAGTATATTGTTAAGGACATTGTACAAATGCCTCTTAAACACTGACAGGCATGGGGCATCAACCACCTCTCCAGGAAGCCTGTTCCAATGTTTGAACACCCTCTCGGTAAAAAAATGCTTGCTAATGTCAGGTCTGAACCTCTCCTGATGCAACTTTGAACAATTCCCATGCATCATGTTCCTGGATCCCAGAGAGAAGAGATCTGTGGAGGGGTTTCTGTTAGATGGAGATTTGTTATTGAACTAGCCAGGCCCAAAGGAATTTCGAGGTCAACTCAGAAAGCTGAAAACAGGACTTGCTGTGGGAGAGAAGCAGTTCTACAATAACAAGGCCTCAACATGACGTAAATCAACGGACCTATCAGCAGTGAGACTCCAGTGTGTGGACAGCTCGTGAACATAGATGATATCCAATTAGTGAATGCATGATTGGAGCGTGGATGCGTGATCAAAGAATAGTTGCATATATAAGGAGGCCTGTTTCTGTAATAAATGGCTCTAGCGTGATTCACATTGAATCGGAATGCAGGGTCCTTTATTCACTCCAACAAATGGTGACCCCGACGTGATACTCTGAATGGCGTCTCACTGTGATCGGGGAAAAGCCTGGAGTGGTCCAGCCGGAGGCGGATCAGCTGGACTGAGAACCGGGCGGAGGCGTACGGACATTCCGCAGACAAATTTGTCGAAGAAATCACCAGAAAAGGTGAGTGGTTGGGGCAGGAGGAGGGAAGACTGAAGCTCCTCCTGATATTGTCTCTGTGAGAGGACTTAAATATTAAGAAAGTAACATACGTAGACTGTTAGTTTGGTGTAGAACTAACGGCTACCTGGCAGAAACCGAGAAGGCTTTTAAACTTGAACTTTGGGACGATATAGGGCAGAAATTATGGGATAAGGTCAGCAATGGACATAAAGAAGCTAAATCATTAGTAACTACATGGAAGCTTATAATTACCACCTTAAAAGATCTTAAGGCTGAACGGTCTGCTGCTGCTGGAATTTTTGTAGCGTTGCAGCCTGATAAGAAACCTGAAAATCGTTGTGAAGCTTACCCAGTTCATGTCTTTGATACCCTCCCTACTCCATCCCCTGCTGTGCCTTCGGCACCCCTGATGGTTCAGCAGTCCGGGGCGAGGGGAGGAAAAATGCCGAGCGGGTGTCCTCCTACGCTATTACTCAACCCTGATGAGAATAGCAAGTCCAAACGATTGGAATCAGACAACTTGCCCAAAGAACCTGTGAAAGCTGAGAATGCTAAGGTCCTAAACAAGTGTACTATCAGTCCTTTTACCAATTTGTATCTGCCTTTACCGCCTTTTAACCCTCCAACTTCCACGAGAGAGCAGAAGGAGTCACCGGATAAGAACTGGACAACAGAACTGTGGGACAGATTAGATCAGCTAATAGCGAGTGAATCCAGCAGTCAGCAATGCTGTCATGCTGATCGTGACGGGAAAGGGGGTGCACCTGGGGACTCAGGTTATACAAACAATTATGATGCTAGAAAATATTGGCGAGAATGTGCACTGTTCCAAACGCCCTGTTACTAACGATTCTTCAGCACCGTTCAAGTCCGTGTTATCTGATGACTTGGATGAGGATTGGGGTTTGCAGCATTTTCTTGAAAAGTAAAAAGTGTACGTGTTGTGTATGTGTTACCCCGAGATCAGATAAAAACCATGCAAGACTCAAGCAAAATTAGACCTATGCAATGTAACAGCTGTAGATCATTTAGGACACAACGAAGGGGACTCGTTGAAAGGGGCGGGTATCCCCCAACTCTTGGAACAGACACTAATTGACACACCGCAATTACAGGCGCTATTAGTTTCTGAAATCCCGAGGCAGTCAGCAGACCTTGCATATTAAGCTATGATAAAGGTGCCTGAAACCAACAAAGCAGCCAAATTATTTACAACTATTATCAGGGTCCCAATGAGAATTACATGTAATTTATTGACCATCTTCAAGAGGCCATGAATAAGTAGGTTGAAAACTTAGAAGTTAAGGAAGCACTGGTGTTGAAATGAGCAGTAGAGAATGCTAATGTTTGCTATCAATGTGTTATCTGTGAGTTTTACAGTACATATTATGTGCTCCTGTGTATTGTCTCTCTGAAAATCAAGCAGTTTGTCAGGAATGTGAGTTAATTGTTTTACTAGTTGTTTTTAAGTGTGCCGTAAAACCTTCTCCCCACTTTTCCCACTCACGCTGCAAGCAGCTCTGTGCTTCCCCCCCTCCCTCCCTCTTCTCATGGTTTTTACTTACGAGATGGGGTCAGAAATGACTGTTTTCAGTTCCTAAGAAATCAGTATTGGGAGGTGTTCTAGAACATAGGAACGCACTTGGAAATATGAGGAAGGAAGATTTTGTGAAATATTGTATTTAATGGTGGCTGCTGTATAAGTTAAATGATTGGGAAAAGTGTCCAGAGAATAGAATCTTGAAGTATAACACCTTGTTGCAATTCATGTTGTTTTTAAGGTGAGAAGAGCAGGACAAAATAAATCTCTACAAGAGATCATTAAATCATTTCAGACAGTTTTACAGGCGGAACGGTTTGAACTTCAACAAGCTGAGAGAGAGTTAACTGATAACACACAGGTGAGAAAACTTGCTGAAGTCTGCAAGATGCTTTCCTTATTAACCTGTTTTCTTTGTCGGTATCTGTTTAAGCATATTACAGTTTAATAGGTCTTTGTCTGTTATATGGTACAGTAAGTTCATAGACTGTTAGATAATGAGAATCCATGGACTCAAAATGTGTGTTTTGTGATAATACAGAAGACCATGAGTAATTCAGTTCCTTACTGCGTGAATGTGATGATAAGATTTTGTGTGCAGTAGCTTTTACTTTTTTTTTTGGTTTTCATATCTGAGCTCAGTATTTTAATTTGCATATTTCTATTTGGTACCAAAAGAATTTTGTTTGGGGAGATAATTACGAAATGGGAACCGGTTCCGCTACTAAAATACCACCTTGCTCCTCCTTAGGATGCATCCTTATACATTAGAGTAATTGCTCATATTGTTATTTAATAATTTTGAGACCAGAAAAGAATTGAAGTTGTTAAACTCTGATTCGCATTGAATTTATGTGTTTGTTGGAGGTATGGGAAAGAAAACTAAATGCTATGATGGATGTGAACTCGGAGGAGGTTGTATTTAAAAGTTACTAGAATATGACCTGCTTTGGATCTAGGAATATTAAGTAATGGATTGATAGTTAATATGCTGTTTATTGACATCTGTAAGGCATTGCAAAAGGTACATGGGGCTGAGGAATGTAACTATTGCTCAGCTAATTAGAGTTGCATATAGAGTGTATTATGGCTGGAATTAAATGGGAAAATAAAAAAGCAAAATAACCCAGGCCTGTGCTGTACTGTTTCAACATAAATTTCAGGCCTGTATCAAGCTGCAAGATAAACTTAGCTCTCTGGCAGCTCCCACTTAGCACCAGCAATTAAGGCCACCTGCGTGGCCTTGCCTGTATCTAAATTGCAGCAAGAAAAAAAACCCAAAAAACAAAAAAACCTGGCTGCCCACTTTTAAAGCGGTGAAAAGGGGTTTTCTCTCCCCACCACTGCAGTGATGTTCTAATACTGAATGGAGCAGTCTGAGGGTGAAATTTAAAGGCATCCCTAGCACATCCGTAGTTCTAATGAAACTGGGAAATTAAACCAAAAATTTGTTTATAGACTTATTCTGTGGTAACTAGTTGTAAAAGACTTCTTAGTAAATTCACCGTGATAGTTTTTGAGATTGTGGTAAAGAAAGAAAGAACATTTTTTGAAACCAATGGAATGCTACATTTGGAACAAAGTTTTAACAGCTGAATTCTTCTGTTTGCCAGAAAGCCCTATACCTCTCTTGGGTCAAGATTTGTTAAGTAAATTGTAAGCTCAAATAACGTTTTCTGAGAATTCTGTTTAGCTGCATGTCCTACAAGAAGCTGCTTGGATGGTGCAGATCTGCTTGCCGCAAGTGAGAAATCTCCGAGGAAATTTCAAATGCTGTATTTCCCTTAGTATTGGCAGCCAATATTTCGATAAAGCAAACACTACACTGGTAGAACTGAAACAGAACTTTGATCCGGTAAGGGAAAACAATATCCAATAAATATGACAGCCAAAATGGAGTTAGAAACTTTGATGAATAAATTTATGACAACCTTACAAGCTAACTGCATTCGATTGGACTTGCAGATTTGTCTATTTATAGCTACAAAATAGAAACAACCTGTGGCTATTGCAGGACAGTATGATGAGAATACAGACAGACTGATATACTTGGAATGGATTTTTTTTTCCCAATTCTTTCCATAAAACTATTACTGAGCCCCTGGAATTTGTTGTTACTCTGATCAAAAAAGGCAGAGAATGGATTCAGGCTTTAGTAGGCCGTGATCCATCTGTCATATATGTACCTTTTGTGAAAGCAGATTTTTATTTTTTTATTCACAATCTCTGTCCTTGCAAATTGCACTAGCTGATTTTCTTAACAGCATAGCTTTTAGCATGCCTAAATGTAAACCGTTTCAAAATCTGCGTGTCTTTGATATCAGACCACAGACCGTACTTGTATTCGGTCCTATCCCAAATGCTCGCACAGTTTTTGTTGATAGTTCAGGGAAGCCTCATAAAGCTGTAGTGGTCTGGCGTGAAGATACCGATTGGCATCATTCTGTTAAAATTGTTGAAGGCTCAACCCAATTAGTGGAACTTGGTGCAGTTTTGCATGCCTTAGAACTTTTTAGGGAGGAACCTCTAAATTTGATTTGTGATTCTGAGTATGTAGTCAAGGTCCTACAGTGCATCCCCTCCACTTTTCTTAAAGAAATCTCTCAACAGCAACTCTTTGATATGTTTGTATCATTGCAAACTGCATTACAGCTTTGCAAACACCCACTGTTTGTTACTCATATACGCTCTCATACAACTTTACCAGGTCCCGTAACTGAAGGTAATGCAGTTGTGGATTCTTATACTGTAGCTACAGTCCGTTTCCAGTCTGCCAGGGCTTCACATGCTTTCTTCCATCAGAATGCTGCTGCCTTTAAAAAGATGTTTGGTCTCACTCTCGAGCAAGCGAGAGACATAGTACACTCTTGCCCGGAATGTCAAGGTCTGATTACAAGCTCGCCCTCCCTTGGAGTTAACCCTCACGGGTCTCAGCTAATGACATTTGGCAGTCTGAGGTTACACGTTTCATTTTTTGACCGTTTGAAATATGTACATGTTTCTGAAAAAGTATCTATAGATACTTTTTTCCATGGAAAAAAACTCTATCTCCATCGATACCTACCTTGGCTCCTTCCTTTGGATCCAATTGTTTCTGACAAATGCAACCTGCAATTACTGCAACCTTAACGATGGATATAGAATTGATTGTAGAGGCGTTATAGGTAGTGTGGGACATCTGGTTTGGGCCTTAAGTGATGGGACCTGGACAACGCATTTACCAGTAGCAGGACCAGTAAGGGAAATTACTTTGGGACTGCCAACCCTATGTCCTATTTGGAAAAAGTCTCCCTTGAAAAATGGGCAAGAACTTCTACATGTTAGGCACAAACGAGAAATAGATGAAGACGATGTGTGGCACGAACCATCAAGCAGTGTTAAATTCGGCTGGGCACTAGAATCTTTCTTTGCACCAATTGCGGCATACAGAAACAGAGAAATGATTGATAAATTGATCGGGCAAATGGATCGATTGGCCAGAATAACTAAAAAGGGTTTTCGGGAACCTAATGTACAATTACAGGCTATGACTAAAATGACCTTGCAGAATAGAATGGCACTCGACATAATGCTATTGAAAGAAAATGGTGTCTGTGGATATTTGAAAGATAGAATTGATCATTGCTGCATCCATATTCCAAACGTAACTTTGGAGGTTGAGAAGGACATTTCTCAACTGACCCAAACAGAGATGGAGCTGCAAAAGGAAAAGCAGGATGCAGAACAGAGCTGGATAGGAGCTCTGTTGGATTCATTTGGTTTAAATTTAGGAGGATGGGTACATTCACTACTAGAAAGCTTAGCTGTACTTACAATTGTGATTATACTTCTTTGTTTATTATATGTAGGTATTAAACGCGTAATTAGTCAAACAGATGCTAAGAATAACCGCATTTTTAGTGTCCTGAGTAGGAATTATGCTAATCCTGTATTTGACAGCCATCCAGTTAGCCCTCCAGCTTATGAACTGTCACATCTGCCAAATCACCAATCAAATCAATAATTGAAGAGGTTGTTTAAAGTGAAAATCCATTGTCTAAAGAAAAAGATTTTCAAAGGGGGGAAGATGATAGTAATCAACCTTACAAAATTTTTTTTTTTTTCCATGGAACAGGACAGAATGGATCTTCCCTGAATATCGCTGGATCTGTTACAGTTGACTTAATATTAGGATAGCAACCAGCCCTGTAGCCATAGAACTCTTGTAATCAGTAACCAAACTCTGTTCTTAAAGCTGACATAGATTTATGGTATATTCTTATAAGGCAGGTAACTGTAACCGAGCCTTATTCTTAAGGTGGACATAGATTTACGATATATTCTTTTAAAGTTGGTACCGTAGAAAATAACTGATAATTATAGCATCTTTTAGATAGGAAGTTTGTGTTAGAATAGGTGTGGGATATGTTAATGGTTGTCAGGGGTGTAACGAATATGTATGTGACTAACTTGTATAATAAGGTATGGTCTGAATCAACTGTTCGAAGCCAGCTTTGGGTGCGAACCCCCGGTTTCCCAGCGCTGAAATAACGCACCGCATGTAACTATGTCCATGGTTATGTGTCCTGATTGCTAACATTTTGGCGACCCAGGTGGGACTTCGCGAGCATTGCTGAGACGGATCGCGTCTCTATCCTGCTCCGGCTAGCACCGAGGTATTCTTGGGGAGTGCATCGGACGCGACCGGCTCTTCGCTGCTCACGACGGACCTCTGATTGGTAAGAAGGTGCTTTATCTGTTGTTTTACCTGGATTATTGGGTACCCATTTGGTCTGGTTCTGGTTCTGGTAGCCTGCTGGTCAGGCGTCTGGTAGCCTGCCGGTCAGACGTGACGAAAGCCACGCTCGGTTGGGCAGGGAGCTCCCGAGGTATTGCCTAGGCAGCCGTCCGTTAGACAGAGGGAAACCTCTGCAGGTTCGGCATCAGGTTCTGGTTATTTACGCCGCAGGCTCGGCACCTGGTTTGGTCTGGTTATTTGCGCTCACCTGATCTGGTTATCTATGCTGTTCAGGACCTGGTCTACAGTTTTAGCAATTTGATCTGTATTTGCTGTTGAAACTGGTGATTTGATCCGTCTTTACTGTTGTTCTGGTAAAGTTATCTGTGTGTTACCTTTCTGTGTTAATCGTCTGTGTGTTACCCTTTTGTGTTGATATGAGCGATACAAAGATGTCACCATTGGACTGTTTGTTGAAACATTGGAAGGAGGCTGGATTTGGACAATCAATGAGTAAAAAGAAATTAATTGAATATTGTACTCACCGCTGGCCTGAATATGACTTGCCTAATGAAGTACGGTGGCCACCGGAGGGTACTTTAGAGCCTGGAACTATTAGTGAATTAATGAGGTTTTGTCAAAGGGAAGGTAAATGGGATGAGGTACAGTACGTGGATCTCTTTTTCTATCTTGCACAAAAACAGGACTGGAGGAAGGAATGTGGGTTAATGTTAGTCTGGAGGAGTGGTACTAATGATAAATGTATGGGCTGTATGGCAGAAAGGAAATGCATGACGTGTTTGGCAATAGAAAGCAGCCGCAGTAATGCCTTAGATCTGCCGTGTTTAGACGTTGCGCCTTCAGAAACTGAACCCTCTGCACCTAAACCCCTTAAACCCTCGGCACCTGTGCGTCTTACTGAAAGTGATATTGATTTCAGTGGGGATGAGGGGGCAGCAACTGGTGTAAAAGGAGTAACAACTACACCAATATCCCACAGGACTAGGAACAGAGGAAAGGAAGCCCAAAAGGGGTGTGGACTGCCAAATGTAATAGCACCACTGAGACAAGCGGTAGGAGTGGGGGGAGAGCCAGTTTATGTAAAAGTCCCGTTTTCGCCAGGAGATTTAATGGTCTGGAAACAATCAGCTGGTCCTTACCGGGAAAACCCGGACAAGGTTGCAAGGATAATTAAAATGATAATTAAAACGCAGAATCCTGATTGGTATGATTTACAAGTGATTCTTGACACATTAATGGATTCTACAGAAAAGGATATGGTTATACGGGTAGCAAGAGATAAAGTAAGGGAGGATATTTGGAATGGAATAGTGGGTGGCAATGTTGATGAAAATTTTCCAAAGGAGGATCCCCGGTGGGATTATAATACTGGAGGTGGTCAACTTCGCCTCCGGAGGTATCAGGACTGGTTATTAATCGGTGTTCAGACTGCTATGCCAAAACAAATGAATTGGTCAAAATTGTATAATGTTAGGCAGGAAAAGAATTAATCCCCTTCAGCCCTTTTAGAAAGATTAAAATAAACTGCAAAGAGATATACAGATTTAGATATTGAAACAGAAAAAACAAGGGTTCAGTTGGCTTTAATCTTTTTGGGACAGTCTCAGGATGACATTCAGAAGAAATTACAGAAACTGGAGGGGGCACAATTACGAGATCTGGATGTTATGTTAGAAACAGCCTGGAAAGTTTATAATAATAGAGAAAAGGAACAGTCGAGGCGTTCTCAGCAAGACTTGTTGGCCCTAGTCCAAGGGCAAGGTAGGGGAATAGGAATGGAAGTCCGTGGCAGAGGAACTAGAGGCGGCCGAGGGCGCGGTTTTCGGAATGTTCAGGGAATTCCTTTAAGACCTGTTGTAAAGCTTGGTATAAATCAATGTGCTTATTGTAAGGAGGAAGGACACTGGAAAAATGAATGCCCAAACCATCCGGGCTCCACGAGTCAGGTACCAAGTGCAACAGGGAATGCAATACAAACTATGGTGTTGGGGGAGTATAATAATAACAACTGACTATATGGCAGCACAAGAACGGATACCCAGAATAAGGAACCCCTGGTGACAATACAAGTGGGGGACCAGGATGTGAGATTTTTAGTGGATACAGGGGCTACTTATTCTGTGCTAAATTCCTTACAGGGAACAATAGGTCATAAAACGACAACGATTGTTGGTGCCACAGGGAGGGAAGAAGTACGACCATTCCTGCAACCCTTAGATCTGTGTTTTGGAGAAAAGGAATTAACCCATGAGTTCTTATATGTTCCAGATTGTCCAGTTTCCCTTTTAGGATGGTATTTATTGACCAAATTGGATGCTGTGATAACATTTGAGAATGGAAACCTGGTAATGAAAATTCCAGAATCCAAGGTAGGACAAATTCTGTTATTAAAAGAAAACCCGGTGGTGGAAATACCACAAGCTGTGGAGGAGGCGGTGATCCCCACGGTATGGGCGACTGACATACCTGGGAAATCGAAAACAGCCCAACCCGTAAAAGTGGAATTAAAGGAAGATGCCAGGCCAGTACAGTTGAGACAGTACCCACTGAAATTAGAAGCTAGGTTAGGAATAGTTCCTCTAATCAAAAAATTCTTGAGATATGGAATTCTAGAGGAATATGAATCAGAATATAATACTCCAATTTTTCCAGTAAAGAAGCCCGATGTTAGTTACCGATTAGTCCAAGATTTGTGGGCTGTGAACCAGATCACTAAGGACATTTATCTGGTAGTTGCAAACCCATATACCTTGTTAACATCTGTGAAGGAGAAATATAAATGGTTTACTGTACTTGATTTAAAAGATGCCTTCTTCTGCATACCCCTCGACCAGGAAAGCAAAAAGCTATTTGCCTTTGAATGGGAAAATCCACACAATGGAAGGAAAACTCAGTTAACCTGGACACGTCTTCCGCAAGGATTCAAGAATAGCCCAACTATTTTTGGAAATCAGTTGGCCAAGGAACTCGAGGAATGGACTACGAAAGGTCACATCGTGATCCCTCGACAACGGTACCTGTTGCTACAATGCGTAGACGACATTTTGATCGCGACTGAGAGACGAGAACTCTGCATCCAGGTAACGATTGAAATACTGAACCAATTGGGAATGAATGGGTACAAAGTATCAAAAAGTAAAGCTCAAATTGCATCCGAGACTGTGATTTATTTAGGACGCGAGCTTTCTCAAGGACAGCGGAAATTAGGTACAAACCGTGTGCATGCTATCTGTGCTATTTCAGAACCACGAAACTTACATGAATTAAGATCCTTTTTAGGAATGACAGGATGGTGCAGACTTTGGATTATGGACTATGGGTTGGTTGCTAACAAGCTTGCATAAAAAACAGCTGCTTGTGGGAGATGCTCTGGGTATGCAGCCTGGGAAGCAGGGATGGAGGCACTGATAGCAAAAGTGGTAACTGTGGCACCTTGAGAAATACAGGAGCTTTTATGCAGTTGGAGCAGACCTAAAGCATATTTTTCTGCCTCTATTTCTTCAAGAAAACGGGTATTTGTGTCCAAGCATCTTCACTTTGTTCACCTCATGCGCCACATTTGAGCGTTTCTATTTTAAAAGTTACCTTTTTGATGTTATAATAAAATACAAATTTAGTAATCAAAATGCTGTGGGTGTCTATAGTCCATCTTGCTTTCGGGAAAGGGTAGAGCATGCTCACCTCAAGGCTCTGCCTCGTTCAGGGTCATGTCAGGCTGCTGTTTGCTGTTGCTTGCCAAGGACCACAGACAGAAAGTGGGCAGAAATGGCCTTGCTGTAATTGCTCAGAGTTGATTGCAACTCTAGAAATCGGAGATGTGACCAGTATCTAGTGGAGTGCCTCAGGGGTCAGTACTGGGGCCAATATTATTCAATATATTCATTAACGATTTAGACAAGGGAATTGAGTGTACTATCAGCAAGTTTGCTGATGACACTAAGCTGGGAGGAGTGGCTGACACGCCAGAAGGCTGTGCTGCCATCCAGTGGGACCTGGACAGGCTGGAGAGTTGGGCGGGGATGGAATTTAACAAGGGCAAGTGTAGAGTCCTGCATCTGGGCAGGAACAACCCCAGGTTCCAGTATAGGTTGGGGAATGACCTATTAGAGAGCAGTGTAGGGGAAAGGGACCTGGGGGTCCTGGTGGACAACAGGATGACCATGAGCCAGCACTGTGCCCTTGTGGCCAGGAAGGCTAATGGCATCCTTGGGTGTATTACAAGGGGGGTGGTCAGTAGATCGAGAGAGGTCCTCCTTCCCCTCTACTCCGCCCTGGTGAGACCCCATCTGGAATATTGTGTCCAGTTCTGGGCCCCTCAGTTCAAGAAGGGCAGGGAACTGCTGGAGAGGGTCCAGCATAGGGCAACAAAGATGATTAAGGGAGTGGAGCACCTCCCTTATGAAGAAAGGCTGAGGGAGCTGGGTCTCTTTAGTTTGGAGAAGAGGAGACTGAGGGGTGACCTTATTAATGTTTATAAATATATAAAGGGTGAGTGCCATGAGGATGGAGTCAGGCTCTTCTCAGTGGCAAACAATGATAGGACAAGGGGCAATGGGATCAAGCTGGAACACAAGAGGTTCCACTTAAATTTGAGAAAGAACTTCTTCTCAGTGAGGGTAACAGAGCACTGGAACAGGCTGCCCAGGGAGGTTGTGGAGTCTCCTTCCCTGGAGACATTCAAAGCCCGCCTGGACACATTCCTGTGCGACCTCACCTAGGCGTTCCTGCTCCAGCAGGGGGATTGGACTAGATGATCTTTTGAGGTCCCTTCCAATCCCAAACATACTGTGATACTGTGATACTGTGATCCTGACTCTATGTTGAGGCTCAACTTCAGATAACTACAAATACAGCTTCCAATAAGATGAGACACATTTTCTCACTCCTTGAATCTTCTTCGGTCCTTGGAAAAAATTAGTAATTTCTTTCTACTGCTCTAATCCATTTCAAAGTTGCAAGGAGGAAAAATATTTATTGTGAGAAAGAAAAATCAAAACCTGTGAGATATGTATTTAAATGGGATTTTTAAATTGTCGAGGGTTAAGATTGTGGGGTGACAACAAAAACCCTGGCAGATGTACTGTTAACCTCCTCTCCCCCCCACTTCCCCCCTTTGCCCCTCCCTCTCCCCCCTTCCCACTAAGGACAGGCGATCGGGAGAGAAAGAAGGACAGAGAGAAGAGAGCTGGAAAAATTAACAATGTTTTACTAATGCTACTAATAAGAATAGAGAAAATAATACAAAATATACAAAACCAATCTTGAAAGTCTCAGCAACTGCAGAACCAGCACCCAAAGTCCTGGATTAGACTCTGCAGCCAACCGGAGCTGGATTCAGTCTCTCACTAGGCCTCAGTTTGCAGGGACGACTAGCAAGGTCCTCTCCTAATGTCAGCCATGAGGAAAAAGGGAAGGAAAAGGAAAGAAGGGACGAGATCCTCGTCATCTCCCACTTTTATATGAAGTATTCACATGAATGGAATGTTATACACCGTTGGTCAGTCTCTTGGTCACCCGGTTTCTCGTCCTGAGTGGGAAGGGGGGAGAGGGAGGGGTAAAAGGGGGGAAGTGGGGGGGGGGGAGAGGAGGTTAGCAATACATCTACCAGGGTTTGATTGTCACCCCGCAATCTTAACCCTCGACAGATAATTGGCGCCCAACGTGGGGCAAGAGAAAGGGGTAAATTAGGAGATTTTTGGCTTTTCTACTGCTCTGACGTACCTTTCAATTTTCTTGGCACGGTGCCAACTCATAGAGTTGTGATACTTGCGCGTCTGTTTGCTTTGGATATTATTTAGTGGCATTAAGGCAAAGTGAATTACATTGACTTAAAGATGTTGTGGCATAAGTTGTATCAGTTATTTTCTACATTGTGCTCGCTGATCCCATATCTGTGTTGGTGTTTCTTTCTGAATCGAAGTATTCATTATATAACAACAAGAAACTGGACAGCGGTCATGATGATTCTGTGTGGTTTGGCATTGGTTTATTTCATTATACTGCAGCCGCTAATGACTTTCTACTCACTTCTGCTTTACCTTGAAAAACCTCCAGGAGAGATTAAAGAGCAGAATGGCTCTATATTTGCTAATTGGTCAAGCGAATCTTAAGAAAGGCTGACTAACCATACTTTTGTGTTTTCGCTAGGACAGTTTGCAAATGTTTTAGAGAACTTTGAATATCCTTGGAGCTTTGATAGAACTGTGATGGTGTTATCTGGTTTGCTGAATGTGTGTCAGTTTGTGTTACTGTTAAGAGAAATGAGGTTCAATAGGAGGTTTGCGTCTCTTCTTAGTCCTGAGATTTGCAGTGCGCCTTCGGAAGCTTTAGCAAAAAGCACTCCTAGCCGCTCGAGAAAAGGCAAAACAGCCAAAGCTGCTGCTGCAACCACTGCCCCCCCAACCGCGGCTTCACAGGCTGAAGCTACAGCTCCTCCGCAGAGCTCCTCTGCCAAGGTCGCTGCAGATAACATTACCTCTCCAGCCTCAAAGGCTAACAAGGCAGCCCCCCCTTCTTCACACACTGCTCACTGTTGCTGCTGTAACCACAGCAATCACTGTGACAGTCATTCAGACTCTGGAAATGAATCAAATGATGGTGAACCCATATCAGCATCAGTTGCCGGTTGCAAGAAAGTCACTAGAAAGACTACTCGTGCAGCAGGTGATGGCACAGGGCCAACATCAACCCAAGGGGAGTCATCAGGGCAGGGAGGAGATGAAGTGACCACCACTCGGTCCTTTTCTCCAGGTGAGCTGAGAGATCTGCGAAAAGACTTTAGTCGTCGTGAAGGCGAGAATATTTTAACCTGACTGCTGCGATGCTGGGACAATGGGGCAGAAACAATTGAATTAGAAGGTGGTGAAGCCAGGCAGCTGGGATCTCTGTCAAAAGATTCCACCATTGATAGGGCAATTTCAAGAGAGTCTAATGCCTCTACTCTCTGGACCCGACTCCTGGCAGCTATGAAAGTCAGATTTCCCTACAAGGAAGATTGTATATCCAAGTTAGGGAAATGGAATACTATGGAGAGAGGTATCCAGTTCCTGAGAGAATTAGCTGTGCGAGAGATCATCTATCTAGGACCAAACAGCCAAGAGGGGACAGACCCAGATAGAATCAATTGTACACGATCTATGTGGCGCAGATTTGTACAAAGTGCACCACCTGCATATGCTAAGTCATTGGCAGGAATGGTCTGGTCAGCTAGAGGTGCACAAGAAATTAATGAAGTGATTGAGCAGCTCTGGAACTTTGAGGACAGCCTTGCTGGTTCTCTACGGGCTTGTGTCTCCGCTGTGGAGAAACTGTGTGAAAAATCTGATGACCGGTTTGAAAAGCTGTTGCAAGAAATCAAAGAGCTCAGAGAAGACTCGTACCATTCACGACCTGCATGACCTGTTTCAGCTGTTAGGAGAAGGCGTTTCCAATCTCGAGAGAGAGGGCAGAGACAGCCCACAAAAAGAGGTTCACTGTGGTTCTTCCTACATGAGCAGGGAGAAAACATGAATAAGTGGCATGGAAGGCCTACTTCAGAACTTCAAGAACGAGTACGTGAGATAAAAGGAAAAACTCCTAGGAAGGTGGCTGCTCCAGTTTACAAAAGGAGCAGAAGAGATTCTGATGCTCTTGAAGGAACCTCTAATTCACACCCAGAGACTGTGCAAAACAGGAATTAGAGGTGCCCTGCCTCCAACCAGGTGGAGGAAACGGATAACAGATTTTATTGGACTGTACAAATACTATGGCCTGGTACAACACAACCCCAGGAGTACAAAGCTTTAGTGGACACTGGTGCTCAGTGCACAATAATTCCCTCTAATTATAAAGGAACGCAATCCATCAATATTGTTGGAGGGACTGGGGGATCCCAGGAACTGACTGTTGTAGAGGCTGAAATGAGCCTAACTGGAAAAAACTGGCAAAAGCATCCCATTGTGACTGGTCCAGATGCTCCGTGCATCATTGGCATAGACTACCTCAGGAGAGGGTATTTTAAGGACCCAAAAGGGTATAGGTGGGCATTTGGTACAGCAGCTGTGGACACTGAGAATATTGAACAGCTGTCCGATTTGCCTGGTCTTTCAGATGACCCTTGTGTTGTAGGACTGCTGATGGTTGACGATCAGCAGGTGCCAATTGCTACCACGACGGTGCATCGCCGGCAATATCGCACCAATCGAGACTCTTTGATTCCTATCCAGAAGCTGATCCATCAATTGGAAAGCCAGGGTGTGATCAGTAAGACTCGCTCACCTTTTAACAGCCCAATCTGGCCAGTGCGTAAGTCTAGTGACGAGTGGAGACTAACTGTAGACTATCGTGGCCTGAATGAAGTTACACCACCACTGAGTGCTGCTGTGCCTGACATGCTAGAACTGCAGTTTGAACTGGAGTCAAAGGCAGCCAAGTGGTATGCTACAATTGACATTGCTAATGCATTTTTCTCTATTCCTGTAGCAGCAGAGTGCAGGCCACAGTTTGCTTTCACCTGGAGGGGCATCCAGTATACATGGAATCGCTTGCCCCAGGGCTGGAAACACAGTCCTACCATTTGCCATGGACTGATCCAGACCACGCTGGAGCAAGGTGAAGCTCCAGAACACTTGCAATATATTGATGACATCATCGTATGGGGCGACACAGCGAAAGAAGTCTTCGAGAAAGGTGAGAGAATAATTCAGATTCTTTTGGATGCTGGTTTTGCCATAAAACGAAGCAAGGTCAAGGGACCTGCACGAGAGATCCAGTTTTTAGGAATAAAATGGCAAGATGGCCGTCGTCAGATCCCAATGGATGTGATCAACAAAATTGCAGTAATGTCTCCACCTACTAATAAAAAGGAGACACAGACTTTCTTGGGCGTTGTAGGTTTTTGGAGAATGCATATTCCTGACTACAGCCACATAGTGAGCCCTCTCTATCGAGTGACTCGTAAAAAGAACCAATTTGAGTGGGGCCCTGAACAACGACAAGCCTTTGAACAAATTAAGCGTGAGATAACTCATGCGGTGGCCCTTGGACCAGTCCGAACTGGACTAGATGTTAAAAATGTGCTCTACACCGCAGCCGGAGATAATGGACTTACCTGGAGCCTCTGGCAGAAAGCACCAGGAGAAACCCGAGGTCGACCCTTAGGTTTTTGGAGTCGAGGATACAAAGGATCTGAGGCCAACTATACTCCAACTGAAAAGGAGATACTAGCAGCACATGAAGGAGTTCGAGCTGCTTCAGAAGTGATCGGCACTGAAGCACAGCTCCTCCTGGCACCTCGACTGCCGGTGCTGAGCTGGATGTTCACAGGGACGGTTCCCTCTCCACATCATGCAACCGAAGTTACATGGAGTAAATGGATTGCACTGATCACGCAACGAGCTCGAATTGGAAGTCCCAACCGTCCAGGGATATTAGAAGCTATTACAGACTGGCCAGAAAGCAAAGACTTTGGGATGTCTCCAGATGAGGAGGAAGTAAAACGTGCTGAAGAAGCACCACCATATAATACGCTTTCAGAAACCGATAAGCAGTATGCACTGTTCACAGATGGATCCTGTCGTCTTGTAGGAAAACATCGAAGGTGGAAAGCTGCTGTGTGGAGTCCCACGCGACAAGTTACAGAAGCCACTGAAGGACAAGGTGAATCCAGTCAGTTTGCAGAAGTGAAAGCCATCCAGCTGGCTTTGGACATTGCTGAACGAGAGAAGTGGCCAATACTTTATCTCTGTACTGACTCATGGATGGTAGCAAATGCCTTGTGGGGGTGGCTACAGCAATGGAAGAAAAGCAACTGGCAGCGCAGAGGTAAACCCATTTGGGCTGCCACACTGTGGCAAGACATTGCTGCTTGGCTAGAGAACCTGTCTGTGAAAGTTCGTCATGTAGATGCTCATGTGCCTAAAAGTCGAGCCACCGAGGAACATATGTTAACAACCAACAAGCGGATCAAGCTGCTAAGATTAAAGTAGCTGAGGTGGACTTGGACTGGCAACATAAAGGTGAACTTTTCCTAGCTCGGTGGGCCCATGATGCTTCAGGGCATCAAGGTAGAGATGCAACATACAAATGGGCTTGCGATTGAGGGGTGGATTTAACTATGGACACTATTTCACAGGTTATTCATGAATGTGAAACTTGCGCCGAAATCAAACAAGCAAAACAGTTAAAACCTATATGGTATGGGGGGCGATGGTTAAAGTATAAGTATGGAGAAGCTTGGCAGATTGATTATATTACACTTCCACAAACACGTCAAGGTAAGCGTTATGTACTTACAATGGTGGAAGCAACCACTGGATGGTTGGAAACATATGCCGTACCTCATGCTACAGCCCGAAATACTATCTTGGGCCTTGAGAAGCAAGTCCTTTGGCGGCACGGTACACCAGAAAGAATTGAATCAGACAATGGTACTCATTTCAAAAACAGTATTATAGACAATTGGGCCAAAGAACATGGTATTGAGTGGGTATATCATATTCCATATCATGCACCAGCCTCTGGGAAAATTGAAAGGTACAATGGTTTGTTAAAAACTACACTAAGGGCACATGGTGATGGAACCTTTAAAAACTGGGATTCACATTTAGCAAAAGCCACTTGGTTGGTCAACACTAGGGGATCAACCAATCGAGCCGGGCCTGCCCAATCAGAAATTCTACGGACTGTAGAAGGAGATAAAGTCCCTGTAGTACACATGAAAAATATGTTAGGAAAGGCAGTCTGGGTTACTCCTGCCTCAGGAAAAGGCAAGCCCATTCGTGATTGTTTTTGGATTCAGTCTCTCACTAGGCCTCAGTTTGCAGGGACGACTAGCAAGGTCCTCTCCTAATGTCAGCCATGAGGAAAAAGGGAAGGAAAAGGGAAGAAGGGACGAGATCCTCGTGATCTCCCACTTTTATATGAAGTATTCACGTGAATGGAATGTTATACACCGTTGGTCAGTCTCTTGGTCACCCGGTTTCTCGTTGCCCCTCTCGCGAGATGTTCATCCGTGCTTATCAAGAAGTTTGCATTCCATTGCTAGGTTTACCAAAACATGTGTCTGGTTCTCCAGGAAAATGCAGCTAATTTGAAGGCTTTAGCTGACAGGCAAAATTCACTAAAAGAGAAACTTGGTTTTTAACAAAACCAGGACAAAATTCAGAGGTAAACTAGCTGGCTGTTTAGACAATTGTACAATCAAACCCCATAATAAGATTATTTAAATTAAAAAGTGTAAGAGTAATTTTTAACTTAGTTGGAATAACAAAGATTTGTTTTGATCTCCAAGATGAATAAAGAATTTTTTTTTTTCTAATTTTGTTGAGCTATTCCATTTAAGATTTGGCCTTAGCTTTTCCCCTTCCATCTCTAGTGCAACCTTTATCTGC
The DNA here is from genome assembly GCF_037038585.1 of Patagioenas fasciata. Taxonomy (NCBI): domain Eukaryota; kingdom Metazoa; phylum Chordata; class Aves; order Columbiformes; family Columbidae; genus Patagioenas; species Patagioenas fasciata. Next base: position 63,042,846 of record NC_092559.1, read on the forward strand.
AAGCATATCTGTGTATGTTTAACTTCACACAGCTTGAATACTCCTGTTGAATTCAGTGGATCCACTCAGAGTGTGTAGTGTTAGCATGTATGAGTTGCAGGATTGAGACCCATGTTAATAGGAAACAATTTCATGATGAACCACTGTAGGGTACTGATAATAAGTCTTGAGGGATGGCCCAACTATTTGATTTTTCTGTTGAGGGCACTGAAAAGATTGCTCCTGTGAAAAAAGGTGATTACCTGCTCCTAAGGGTGCTTGAACAATACAATAGACAGAAAACAACTAAGATGGCTTGGAAAATCCTAATACCAAGCATATAAACAATATTATTTTAATTGGTTTTGATTGCCATTCTCAGAATTTATTCAGCATTCTTCAATAGTTATGCTATGTTAGCTTCTATACAGGATAAAATGCAGAAACATAATACATATTCACTGAAATTACCCCTGTCTAAACAGTGGTGTATGGATTAAGAAAAATGCGTATAAGATACTTTCTAGTAGGTTGCCAAAAATTATATCAACAGAGAGTGAAATGGCATTACTTTTTCTTCTCTGAATAAATAGGAAGAGACTAGCTACTTAGTGATCTTGACATCCCGGTCTTGGAGTTCACGATATTTGTGAAGAATTACATGCAAGAGTCTTAAATTTGTTTCCTTCCATTCTTATGGCCATGACAATTACTGATTCACCCATTCTCTGGGACTGTTGAACACCAACAGCACTTCTGATGTCAATGTGCTCAGTGAATGCATTGTTAGCACTGAGCTTATCTTCAGATCAGGTTCACAGACTAGGGCTACCATCAGTCTGGGGCAGGCAATTGTTCCTCTAGTTCAGCATTCTGCATGGATTTATCCCCTTATAAAATGCATCAGAGCAATTGCAAGATACCCTGCAGCAAGAATCTGGGGCATAACTAACCTTCCTGAGAAGTTTCTCTTTGCTTTCCTGGATACAAAAGGGTTTCCTTGATGTCACCTAGACTGAGCACTGCCTCTCCCACTGCAGCCTGTGTCCAGTCTCAGAGTTAACCTGTTTTCCAGCAGCCACAGCTCAGGGAAATGCTTTGCCTCCATGTCATTTATCACCCAAGCCTGCAGCAACAGACAGAAGCTCTCAACCCAGGACCAGCGTGAATGCAGGACCTGGAAACTGGTGAATATAATAATTTAATAGTTTTATTAGTATGAAAAGCTGAAAATGAGTGGCTATACAGCACATTCAAGTGTCATACAGTCACTGAATCCCAGAATGGTTGAGGTTGGAAGAGGCCTCTGGAGATGCTGTAGTCCAACCTCTGCTCCAACTCCCAGTAGGGTCAGCCACAGCAGGTTGCTCAGGATGCTCCAAGGATGGAAATGCTACAACCTCTATGGGCAACTTGTGCCAGCGTTTTACCACCTTCACAGTAAAATATTTTTTGCTTAAGTTTAAGTGGAATTTCTCATATTTCAGTTTGCGCCCATTGTCTCTTGTACTGTCACTGGGCACTGCTGTGAAGAGCATGGGTCTGTCTCCACATCCTTTCATCAGGCAATTGGTTATGGCACCATAAAATCTGCAAATTGAAGAAACTTCTAAAACCAGAGTTTAAGATTTTAGAAGCAGCATTCCTTTATTGGTACCAGGCTCACTCGTGAAATAGCTTCACCTAGTGAGGGCACCAAATAATTCCCAGACACAGGTTATATCCACACAGATCATACATATTTATTACATTTCCAGGAAATCCTTTACATATGTGTTATATTTATTGGAACCACTTAGCATATGTAAATGTCCCTTGCACATGCACAGTTCAATGAGTCAGGGGTCTTTCGAGGGTCCTGAGAGGAAAAAAACTAGCCTTTCTTATGCTGCCCTCTGGTTGAACTCAAGTCCTGGGCAGGCGCAGTTCCTTTGTTATTCAGCTTGTAACCGCAAAACCAGTCTGAACCTGTCTTGCGCTGGTCTCCCTATCTTATCTTCTAAGGAGCAAGGGCATTGTCTCCTACTCTTCTCCTGCTTATCTTAACAAATACCATTCTTGTGACTTAACACCTAATAAGTGCCTAACACCACTTAACATCTGTGAACCTTTGTCGAGGGTTTTGATTGCGGGGTGACAATAAAACCCTGGCAGATGTATTGTTAACCCCCTCTCCCCCCCCCCCCTTCCCCCTTTTACCCCTCCCTCTCCTCCCTTCCCACTAAGGACAGGCAATGGATCGGGAGGGAAAGAAGGACAGAGAGAAGAGAGCTGGGAAAATTAAAAATATTTGACTAATGCTACTGATAAGAATAGAGAAAATAATACAACTGCAGCAACTGCAGAGCCGGCACCTGAAGTCCTAGATTGGACTCTGCAGCCAACCAGAGCAGGATTCAGTCTCTCACTAGGCCTCAGTTCGCAGGGACGACTCGCAAGGTCCTCTCCTAATGTCGGCCATAAGGAAAAGGGACGAGATCCTCGTGATCTCCCACTTTTATATGAAGCATTCACGTGAATGGGATGTTATACTCCGTTGGTCAGTTTCTTGGTCACCTGTTTCTCGTTGCCCCTCTCGCGAGATGTGAATCCGTGCTTATCAATAACTTCGCATTCCGTTGCTATGTTTACCAAAACATGTATGTGGTTTTCCAGGAAAATGCAGCTAATATGAAGGCTTTAGCTGACAGGCAAATTCACTAAAAGAGAAACTTGTTTTTAACAAAACCAGGACAACCTTATTCTTACAAAGGGTCTAACATCTATAAAAGTTTTATTCTTATTAACTTGTTTTATTGCTAATTTCTGATTTTAGGTATCATCAACCCCTCCTCTTTTCTTGAGGGTTTGTGGACACTAGGCTTTGACCC